>NC_058196.1:13234057-13892156 GCF_907165205.1 Coccinella septempunctata
TATATATATATATATATTTTTTTTTTTTTTTTTTTTTTTTTTTTTTTAAATTTCACACGTAATGTGGTGACTCAGAGCCTCTCGGGTTCCTTTTCGAGCCAAGAGAAGTTCCGTTCGTTAGTGAGGAAAGATGACCTGTCGGATGATATTGACTGTCCCCAACAATACCGCCTTCTGCATCCATGAGATAGTATTAGGGTGCAGTTCTAATTCTTTCAGATGTTGAACGGTTCTTTTAAGCACAAGTCCATTGGCACTTATAATCAATGGTATTATTTCAACTTTTTTTAGCCTCCACATATCTCTTATCTGCCTTGCCAACATTTCATATTTCCTTATCTTTTCCGCATAGGTCTTTCCCATATTCTGGTCTAGTGGTACCGCAAAGTCGATAATTGTTGCCGTTTTAGTTTTTTTATTCATCACCACCATATCCGGCCTATTGTGCTCCGCTCCCAGATCAGTCAGTATCGTGAGGTCCCAGTATATCTTCGCTTCGTCGTTTTCCACAACTGCTTCCGGAACATAGAGATGGTGCGGCGTGAAGTGTTGTATGAGGTTCTTTTTCAGGCACATGAGTTGATGTACCACCTTTCCCTTGTTATCATGTCGTGTAAGGTATCTTGTGCTGGCTACTGCTGAGCATCCTGCTAGTAGATGTTGTGTGGTTTCCTCAGCGTTATTGCACAGTCGACATTTGGTGTTTTCTACTTGTTGTTTCATGATGTGTTTACTGTAATTTCGGGTTGGTATAACTTGGTCCTGAATAGCGAAGATCGTTCCTTCTGTTTGTGGAAAGAGGTAACCTTGAGTCAGGTAGGTATTGGAGGCTGCTATGTCTACGTCTTCCTGGTGCAGGTTTGCGTAGAATGTTGTGTGGTTTCCTCAGCGTTATTGCACAGTCGACATTTGGTGTTTTCTACTTGTTGTTTCATGATGTGTTTACTGTAATTTCGGGTTGGTATAACTTGGTCCTGAATAGCGAAGATCGTTCCTTCTGTTTGTGGAAAGAGGTAACCTTGAGTCAGGTAGGTATTGGAGGCTGCTATGTCTACGTCTTCCTGGTGCAGGTTTGCGTAGAACCTGCCGTGCAGTTGTTTACTTTGCCAGCTTTGTCTGAGTTGTTCTGCATGGTTTTCTCTATCCTGTTCATCATCGTTCGTTTCCTGTGTCATACTTTCCTGTGCTGCTACCCATTGATGTATTGGTAAGTTTGTGTTATTGAAATAATTTTTGATATTAATTTTTTCTTGTTTACAGGTATCTTCGATGGAACACAAGCCTCGACCTCCCTCTTTTCTGGGTAAGTATATTCTTTCAACAGCAGAGTTAGGGTGCAGTAGGCCGAACTGGGTCAATGTGGTTCTTATTTTCCTATCTATTAGTTGCAGGTCCGTTTTAGACCAAGCGAGTGTTCCTACTGTGTACGTGAACGACGGAATAGCCCAGATGTTTATGGCCATTATTTTGTTTTTAGAGGACAGCTGTGTTTTCAAGATTAATTTTACCCTCCTAAGTAATTCTGTTTTTGCTTGTTCTTTATTCTCTGTTTGTCTGATTTCAAATGATTGTTGTATACCCAAATATTTATATGTTTCCTCAGTGCTTAGATTATTTATTTCTCTACCATCCCTTAGCCTCATGTTCTCCTCTTCCACCATCTTCCCTCTTTTAACTGTTATAGTCGCGCATTTTTCTAGCCCTAGTGTCATACCTATGTCCTCACTAAAGCTCCTGACCAGTTCCAACTCCCCCTCCAGCTGTGTTCGTCCCCTTGCGTAGAGCTTCAAGTCGTCCATATAGAAAAGGTGCGTCAGTTTTGTCCGGGCATCGATGGCGTATCCGTATGCTGATCTATTGAGCATACTACTTAGAATATTGAGCGCCAAGCAGAACCAGGGCGGGCTCAGTCCATCCCCCTGAAAGATGCCTCTTCTGATTAATATTTCAGATGTTTCGTAGGTCTCTTTACCTTCGCTCACTGATAAAGTTGTCCTCCATGTGTTCATCAAGAATTTTAGCGTGTTTATCACCCTCCTTTCTATCTTGTAGATTTCCAATATTTCGATCAGCCACGAGTGTGGGACAGAGTCATATGCCTTTTGGTAGTCTATCCAGGCGACGGCTATGTTTTTGTTTTTCTTCTTTGCCTGTTTCGTGATTGCTCTGTCTATAACCAGGAGTTCTTTGCTGCCCCGACTCTTGCTTTTGCAACCATTCTGCTCCCAGGCCATTATGTTGTTGCTTTTGAGGTGTGTGCTAATTTTGTGGGCCAGCGTGGATGTTAATATCTTATAGGCAGAAGGTAGGCATGTGATAGGCCTATAATTTTCAGGTTGTGCTAAGTCTCCCTTCTTTGGCACCATGAAAGTTTTCCCCTTTGTAAAGTAAGATGGGATGATCTCAGGGTTTTCTAATGCTTCCTCTATAAGTCGCGCCATAGCCTTGTGAGCAGATGTCAAAGCTTTGAACCAGTAATTGTGGATTCCATCTATGCCAGGGGACACCCAGTTCTTCATCCTTCTGGTTGTTTCTTTGACATCGTTCTCGCTCACCGTCACTTTGGGCATCTCTTGTAAATGTTGTTGTGCCTTCCTTTCGATTTCAATCCATGGGGCCGTCCGGTTGTGTTCCTTCTCTGCTGACCATAAGGAAGACCAGTGCTCTTTCATTTTTTTCGGGTTTGGGGGTTTTTCATTTTTTCCATTGTTTTTTTGATCTATTTTCCTGAAGAACATTTTTTGATTGTTGGTGAACTGGTTGTTTTGTTGATATCTCTGGGTCCTCTTATGATACCTCCTCAGGCGATTTCCTAAAGCAGCAATTTTTTGCTTGAGTTTTTCGAGGTGCGTCCGTAATTTAGTTTTATAGTGTGCATCCCGTTCCTTCAACTTAATTTTTCTTATGTACTCCCTCAGTTTCCTATGTACCCTATTGCTCACTTTTTCATTATTCATATAAAGATGAATAATGCTTATCTCCTTTCTGAGTGATGCTATTCGTTTTTCCAGGCGCTCCTCCCATGGTGGTTTCCGAGGTTGTTGGTTCTGCTCTCCTCCCTTTTTTTCTGTTTGTACAATAAGGTTCGCGGTGATAGCTGCACAATAAACCTTATGACACAGGTCTTCAAAGTCCATTGCGTTTTGGATGATTTCTCTCAAGGCCGAGTCGATCGCTCTGATGGAGTTCTTGGCTGCAGTATTTAGTTGAATTTTCTGGATTTTCGGTCTTTTCTCCAGCGGTAATCCCCTCCATTTTATGTTTATTTCTTCATATACCTCCAGTATCTGAAGGGAGGATTCATTCTGTTGTGGCTCTGTTTGTGTTTCCTGTTCCTCCATGTTCAGTTCTCGACGCGGTGTGTTAGTTGTTGCCTGTATGCTTTTTCTTATGTTTCTCAGTCTGTTTGCTGGAGACTGGATTAATGTTTCGGCTTTGATAGCATTAAGCTCGTCAGGAGCCAGTAGTTTTCTGATCTTAATGTTTCTCACTTGTGCCACCAGATGTTTTCCACTGAATATATATATATATATATATATATATATATATATATATATATATATATATATATATATATATATACAGGGTTACAAGGAATATTAAAGGACCTTATTATTCAGGTCATGTCAATTAATAAAAATGATCAACAGAAATCGAACCTTCCACCAACAGCTCAATACGACTTTTGTTCTTTTTTTTTGGTTACCTTGCGCTTTGGGAGACCAGTAATGGGCGCTATGATAATTTGTGATGCCGTCTTCATCAAAGTTTATCATTAATATCAGCATTTAGCATAAATCTGAAGAAGTCTAGTCGAGTCAATGGATCCCCTTCTTCATTTACTTGCACTGGCTTGTAATGGTAAGGGTATTGAACAGAAGTGTGCATTACGAACCACACTTTTCACTGGAAAATACCAATTCGTCGAGCGACATCATTTGTTGACGTGGTTGGGTCCTCTTCAAAGAGACGTCATGTTTCATTTGCTTCCTCGTTGTCGTCATCCAGAATACGAGGTCTTTCCATGTCAGTCCGAAGTACTAAAACAGACCCAGTTTCTCGTAGTCTTCGATAAACTCTGTCAAATACGCCAATATCCGGTACTCGACGAGAGCCTCGAAGAGTATCGTGCGACGGTATCCTATACCGTCGCAAGTATTCATTGTTCGACATCACCGCCGCTACTACCTTAACTGCCAGACAATGCTTCGCTTATTCAATAAGAATTTATTATTAATAACCTTTTTGAATAGCTGAAGAGACGTAGAAGTTTCTGAAATTATATGCCGAATAAGTTCCATGAAGTTTTTTTCAAAAAAAGCGCTTCAAAGTTGAAAACACTTAGAGAAAGTTCTTTATATCAAGCCGTTGTCGAGCAGTCGTATTGAGCTGTTAGTGGTGAGCCAAAAATGAAGGATTTTTCAGAAAAATCTTCAAAACTCAGTATCTCCATATTGGTTGAGTTTCGGACACCATATACCTGAATAATAACGTCCTTTATTATTCAGTACGACTTCCCCTGTAACCCTGTATATATAATCACTGTAGTTATAAGAAAATGTCGGAACAGATCAATTTTTATTCGGACGGGGACATATTTTGAGCAGAATTGTAAGCCGAAATCTCCTCAACCCTAGGTGTAGGGACTATCACCCCTAAATTCTCAATAGGGAATAGGGGGTGAGATTTACCTCAATTGAAAGATCACTTGTCCCTCTACATGGATACTATGGTTTGCAAATTTTTATTGATTCCTTGAAGTAGTTACAAGAGGTGACAATTTGAAATCTTGCCAGGCCAATTATGTCCCGACAAGGATGTTTTCAAAGAAAAAGCCGGAGCAGGTCAATTTTTAAAGGGAGGGGGACATATATCGAGCAAAATTGTAAGCCGAAATCTCCTCAAACCTAGGTGTAGGGGCTATCCCCTCTAAATTCTTCAGAGGGAATAGAGGGTGAGCTAAACCTCAATTGGAAGACAATATGTCCCTTTACATAATACTATTGTCTTCCAATTGAGGTTCAGCTCAACCTTTATTCCCTATTAAGAATTTAGGGCTGACAACCCCTACACCTAAGATTGAGGAGATTTTGGCTTACAATTCCGCTAGAAACATGTCCCCCTCCGAATAAATATTGACCTGTCCCGCCATTTTCTCTGAAAACTTCCTTGTGGAGACATAATCATTAGTGGAGAAATTTCAAGTTTTTTCGCTAGTTCAAAGAAATTTTAGTTGTTGGAAGTTACACTAGTCAAAACTATATTAGAACTGGTTCTGATATTGGTCACTTTCAGCTTAGAAAAATAGTGTGCATTATTGAAAATTATCTATATCTTCTATATTGATAAAAGAGGATCTATAGTTTACTTCAAAATGCTTTATTGTTCAAACGATCGCACCAAATTGGACAATTCTTTTTTGTTGTGTTTATTATTGTTAGGGCAAGGTTTATATAACAAAATATTCCCAAAAAAAATTGTACAGAACAGAAAAAAAGGCATTCCTTTTTCTTACGACCAATCGAGCAATAACGATGAGTTAGTTATTATTATCTACCCTAGAAATAATTTAAATGGCAAAACTAGGTTTGCCGGGTCAGCTAGTATTACTATAAACAATAATAATACGAGGAAAACTGTTATTGTGTAAACATCTGGTACGGCCAGCAACGATAGTAAGTCTGTATCCATTGGCGTGCTGTTATCAATCGACCGCTAATCATGAGTGGAAATGAGAAAAATAAAGCCCCGAAATGCAAAAGTTGCAACAAACCATTGGGGAAGATTCATCCTTAAATTCGCTGCAGTGGAGAATGCTGGCACCATGCTACAAAACAGTGCACCTCACTGTCTGAAGAAGAACTGGAGCAAGTTACGAAAAATAAAGAACTATGGTTTTGTAAAGTTTGTTTAGACTCAGAATCAGAGGATAACGACGATTGTGAGGAAGAGGAATCCGAAGATGAATGTTATGCAGCAGATGTAGAGCCGCTCAAGAAAAATTCGCCGAAAAATCCGAGAAGAAGTTTTGGTGGAGGAAGGGCCGTGAACACTGAGAGCAAAATCGATACTGAAACAAATACTAAAGAAATTGGAATCAATTGAAAAGGCAAACAGGCAACTGAAACAAGATCTCAAGGAAATAAGGAAAGAAAATGCTGCCTTACGAAAAGAGGTAGATAATCTGAAAAATCAGAAAGAATACATTAAGCAGGATTCCCTCAAGAACAATATTGTAATAAGTGGTCTGCCATTGGACGATGACCCTAATGAAAAAGGAATGAACGATCTTGTTCTGAATATAACAAAAAATCTGGGTATCAACGTAACCGAACAAGGTATCAAGTGTTTCAAAATGGGTAAACAGAATCCAAAACTCATTAAGGTCGTTTTATCAAAAACCGAGTTGAAAGAACTTATCATGCAAAAGAAGAAAAACACCAATTCGAATACGAAAAAAATTGGTTTACCCGTTGATGAAACGATTAACATAAACCATGATATGACACCAAGAAACCAATTATTTTGAAGAAGGCTAGACATTTCAAAAAGTCGAACAAGAATCGATTTCAAGCCAATAACCTGGTCATCAATGGTAATTTCCAACAATAACCAACTGCATTCAAGCGCTTTTGGTCATTTTATTGGTTATAATATCGTGACCTTATGAACTAGCCCTTCAACGTCATCATTTTGGACCGCAGATAACCGGAGATAACCATACTCGACAGCTGGGTTAAACTTCTGGTTATGAAGTGAGGTTAGAAGTTATGAAGGGCCATAACCAAGGGCAAAACAAGCAATAACTGTAGTTATTACGGGTGATTCGCTTGAAATCGATCAAGGTTAAGTATGCATGGTACAATGATGGAAAAATATTTGTGAGAAAAACTGACTCCAGCCCTACATTAAGAATAAAGTCTGAAGAAGACTTGAAAAAACTTAAAAAGCTCAAACCAAATTGAGAAACTTCACATACTTCATCTTAACATTCGCTCGATCCGAAATAAACGCAAATATGAGAACCTACAAATTTATGCATCCAAATTTAACTATCCACATATCATAGCCATTACGGAATCATGGCTGAAAAACTCCGAAACAACTTATTACAACATCGACAATTATAATGCAGTCCATGATTGCAGAAAAACGAGAGGTGGTTGAACAATATTGTACATAAGAAAAGAACAGAAGTATGACATTATAGACATTGAAAAAATCAATAAAACGAATATAAGTGCAATCTACCTAAATGACTTCAAAGTTAGTGTCGTGAATATCTACCGTGCCCCGAAAAATAACGCACATCATTTTATACACTTCCTAGAAGGTATACTCAACAGGAATTGTATAATTATTGGTGATATAAATTTGAATGTAGCCTCTTCTAATAATACAAATATTGTTAAAAAGTACAAAAATGCTATTGAATTGAATTCCTATGAAATTCATTACAAAAAAATTAAAAAATACCCTAACATCGAAAAATATAAAAACCAATTTGACGTACTCAAAAAAGAAACAAATTATATGATTAAAAAGGCCAAAAAATAATATTTTATACATAACTAACAAAAACAGGAACAGACTCAAGGAAAATGTGGAAGTTACTGAATAATAAATATTAAACAACGAAATCGTTTAGACATCAACAAATTGAAAGTCGATGGGAAAGGACGTGACAACAGATCATGAGATTGCATCTTCAATCAATGAATATTTTATAGAGTCCGGAACCAACCTTCACAAAAAGATGACAAAACTGAACAGCGACAGTAACCATTGTGTACCTAACAACAAATACCTATACTTCAAAAGATGTACTGAAACTGAATTGAAAAAAATTGTTTATTCATTGAAAAACACATTCTCGAAAGGAGATGATGGAATTTCTGCACGTGACATGCAAAAAATATTTTAAACAATAAAAGACAAGTTATTACAATTAATTAATGAATGCCTTAAAGTTGGAGCATTTCCTCCATCCTTAAAAATATCTAAAGTACTACCAGTATTCAAAAAGGGTAAGAAGGATGATATGGGTAACTACCGTCCAATCTCAATCACATCAACAGTGTCAAAAATGATAGAACGAGTAATAAAATCGAGACTGATCGAATTTTTGGAACTTTCGCAATATGAATATGGTTTTCAGGAAGGAAGCTCTACAAAGGTCAATAGCGCGAATATTCGATTTCTCTTGAAAAAATCTTAAGATTTCATTAAAAAAAAGGCATTAAAGCTCAGCGCCAAGGTCGAAGTCATGCTGGAATAGTGCAGAAGAAACTCTGAAATTTTCTTGGGCAATATTTTCCTCAGAACTGTTCTGTATTTTCTCGGCCGATCCGTTACTTTTGCTTGTTTCAACTTGCAGGGACCTCAAGGTCAAAAGGGAGGCATGACTTATCTGAACTTGAAATTTCTCGCTCTATTCATTTCGGGCAACCAAAGCATGTTTCTCTTGCCAAGTTATCTTAACAATTCCGATACTTTTGTGATACCCTGTATATTTTTGAAAAAACTGACGTATTTCGAAAGAAGCAACTTTCTCATATTGAATATGAAGAATCTGATTAATGAGTTCGTTTCAAAATTGATGCATGTTCTGCGAGTTCCTACATTTTCTCATTTTACAGTCTAACAGCACTCCATTAAGTCTGAATTATCAACTATGTAGTGCATTACAAAACTGCATGAAAAACCTAATAGAGAAAAGTTAAGAAGCCTTTGAGGTTTTAGGTTTACTAACCATTTTCAATAGGGAATACTCCTTCTGACAAAAATGATGTATTTTTTATGAAATATCTGAAATGTCACATTTTGAAATAACCATTTCAACCGTTTCCCAAAAAAAATTATTTTAAGCATTTAAAAATGAAAAATAAAAATGGGTATTTAAAGTTTAAAGCGTTTTGTGGGAATTGTACAAGCTGGCAACATCGACTGAAATATGCCTTGATAATAAAGGACAACAAATGCATTGTCTTGATAAGATAGACAAAGATGGCTGTCTATGAAGTTTGCGACGAAGGAGGAAGGTAGTAAAATTTTATGGGATGGCCGGTTGCACTTGAAGCTCGCCAGTAAGTACGCGCCTGTAGATCAACAGCTGTTATTTTATAAACAAGCTGATCGGACATTGTTCTTTTCATTGTCTTGTAGGCGCTGTTGCCAAATCTTAAACTCCGCACGAAGCGATTTAAATTTTAAAACCCCATATTTGAAGGATGATTATGGATAGTTTCCGCGGTGAATTTGAATCTCATACTTATTCAGTTTAAACTTGCATATGCAGTGATAACCCAAATTAAGGAGAATTCCCCATTCTATTTCAAAATAATTATCTTCTAAGATTAATCACATGAAACAGTTCACAAAATATTGTTGTTGTGCAGGCATAGTTGCCACTTACATTTATTCTGAATAACCTCCTCATCATCATCATCAATATCATCGTTACCATCTTGAACTTCCTCTGGTTTCGCTACTTTTTGGTCTTTGCCTTGCTCTGTGTTATAAGGAATTTCTTCATCTCCATCATACATCTGCCCCTGAGCAGTGTTTTGATCATTTAAATTCGATGTTATTGGAGGAGCTTGCTGATCATTTGTTGAAGAATCTAAGCTATTAGGGCCTGTATCAGTTTTTTTTATTCCCTCTTGGCCAGCTTGTGTTTGGTTTACTTGGGTGGCAAATGTGGATGAATTTGAGCTGGAAATACTTAAATTATCTCTTTTTGGAGATGAACTTGCGTTTGGTTCAGGAAGCGGTTTGTCACTTCCCATGACATTTTGTGCATTTGCTTGACTGATAATTTCATTTCGTTCTTCTACTGTGTATGTTTCTACAACCTCCTGATCATGTGTATTGTCATTTTCTGTAGTCTTCACTTCACTTGTTGCTTCGTTAAGGTTAGGTGGATCTTTCAAAGCATTTGATTCATTACTTGTAGCATGACCCACATCAACATTATATGAAAATTTATAGAAAAGGTGGGACTTAGCACACATCATATTTGAAAGAATTGAATAATTTTGGTAATAGCCACACATATGCTCACATACCTCTTGTGTTTGTATAATTTTGTGAATAGTAGGAGAGTCTGCTGGTGGTAAATTCAGCAAATATTTGCAAACATCTTTTGCAGATGTATCGTTTGGTTGAGTTTCCAACAATTGAAAAAATTGATCTTGTAATTTTACATCCTTACAGATTGAAACTATTGAATCATAAAGCAATAAGCATTCTATCGAGTTCTTATTTGTATCAGAATACTCTTGGGTTGAATTTATCATTGTCCAGTTCTGACATCCCTTTAATTCCGATAGCATTCCAAGCTTATTTTGAGATTCATACAAGCTACATTTGTGCATAATATCATCCAACATACTGGGGATTGGATGACTTAATATCATGCTCATAAACATAAACAAAACTAATAGAAAATAATGATAATTCCCCATCTTGTTACTACCTTGGAAATTGAAATCAAGTAGCAAAATTTATATTTTTTACATGAGTTAGAAGACGTCTTTGCATAACGGAGAACTGCGATAATGAAGGTATATAAAAGAACATTAAATAATTGGATAAGATAAATTACTGCCGGTATTCTTTTGCTTGTGTTTATTAGGATTAGCGGATTTTTTAGGTACTTTATTATTGTCCTGTCATAATAACATATTGACAGTTGACACAGAAGGTCACCAACCCACAGGACATCGAATATATCTTATGTCTGTGACATAGACATAGAGTCTATGTCTATGGTCTGTGAGCATTAAACTAAAGTTCTTTCTTTAGTTCAATGTCTGTGAGGTAGGAAAAGATGGAAAAGATACAACCTTTTCCATCAGAAGACTTGTGGAAATTCTTATTTTATATTTTAAGAGATTACAGCATTAGAATTTATGAATTAAACTTTTTAAAATTACTGTTTTTTTACACTCCTTTATATTTGTGAGGTTGTTAAATATAAAACTTATTTTAGGTTGAAGATTCATTATTTCACTATCTACAGAGATAATCGTCTAGATACCAGAGATATATCTATATTCTATATCTCTGCTAGATACTCATTAATTAATATTTGTACTTGACATAGTATATAGACCCCATATACTATACATATCCCAAACTTAGGGCTTAATTAAATCTATCAAAGCAAATAATCATCCAAAATCTGAATCCTGCCAAGACCTCAGCATACGTAGTAAATAATGATTCATCAGCTTATAGCCCTAAGAATAATCAGAATTATCAAATTCAAATTTGCAGTTTTGCTTAACGAGTGAAAAAATTAATTATGTCAAGGTCTCTGCATTGAACTCTTTTAGATTTCAATGCTGTGGTTCAATGCCTTTGCCTCTCAGAGATATACAGGGTGTGGCGTAATGAATGGATAATATTGAGCCTGGGGGTAGAGGACTCTATGGCGGTTCAGAAAAATATATTTTACGTTTAGTAAAAGTGCCTTGGTTTTCGAGATATTGGAGATTTTCGAAAATTCAAGAGAATTACATCCTTCGCCACTCGTTTTGCAGGCAAGTCTCCAAATGAAGGAATTTTTTCAAACCGTTTTTCGGATAGTATTCCTGGATAGATGATCTATCGAATGTAATTCATTATTTTTCAGGCGCATGAATAGTTCTTCATGAAAAAAAGGTCTAACACAACTTTTCCGTTTTGCCAATTTTTTTTCATAAGTTCAACCTAGCGCGGTGTAAAAAATAATATGGTTACCTGAGAGCCAATGCAAGAAAAAACATGCCACTTTCATTGATATTCCGAAATGGTATAACTCTCTGTATTCTCAGCATTTAATACAAAATAAATTCCTATTGCAATCAGTTGAGGCCCAGTTAAATGTAAACAGTTTTTCTAAAATTTTTATCAGCTAAAATGAGAAATGCGAGCAGAATGAAGCAATCGTCTATAAGAAGGTATAGAGCATTTACTGAAGCTCATGGTGGCCTCTTAGAGAATCTTTTGTGATATTTAATTCAATGAAACGATACTCATTTTAAAATTGTTGATATCAATACAATAAAGCCATGATTCATTAGAAAGTGTAGACTATAGCGCATGTATCAAAACTCATGGTGGCCAATTTAAGCATCATTTGTGATTTGTGAAACTTTATTCAATGAAACGATATTTTAAAATTGTTATTTTTTCTCGTTTTCTTTTATTATTGAACCCCAACGTTGTGAAATCAATATTTTCAAGTTGATTTCAAGTTATGTATTAAATTTCAGCATTTTTGTAACAAGGGTCTTGACTCAATGTAATAAAAATTACCTAATTTTCAGCTTTTTTTCTTAATTACAGAAGTGCTGAAATTCACTTAGTTACTTGAAATTCGCTTAACAACTATTAACTTTATAACTATAGGGCTTAATAATCAAAGAATACGAGGGAAAAAAACTAATTTTAAAACATATTGTTTAATTGAATCGAGTTTCACAGAAAGTATTCAAAGTGTGCATCAGGAGCTGTACTAGATGCTCTACAACTTCATATGAATAATTGCTTTATTCTGCTTGCAAGTCTCATTTCAGTTGCTAAACATTAAAGAAAAAGGCTTACGTCAAACTCTGCCTTGACTCATTGTAATAGAAATTTATTTTGTATTTAATGCTGAAAATAGAGTGAGTTATACCATTTCAGAATCTCAGTGAAACAGGCATGTTTTCTCTTGCTTTGGCACTCAGGTAACCATATTATTTTTCACACCACGCTGGGTTGAACTTAGGAAAAAAAATTAGCAAAACGGAAAATTTGAGTTAATTCTTTTATTTATGAAAAACTATTCATGCGCCTCAAAAATAATAATTTACATTCGATAGCGCATCTATCCAGGAATACTATCCAAAAAACAGTTTGAAAAAATTCCTCCATTTGGAGTCTTGCCTGCAAAAAGAGTGGCGAGGGGTGTGATTTTCTTGAATTTTCGAAAATCTCGAATATCTCGAAAACCAAGGGACTTTTACTGAACGTAAAATATATTTTTCTGAACCGCCATAGGGTCCTCTACCTGCAGGCTCCATATTATCCATTCATTACGCCACACCCTGTATATTATAATTGCGTTCGGCCAGTAGACTCTATCAGCACTTTTTGTTCCGAGTCGTTCGAGCACGCAGTTTCAGAACAAAAAGTGTCAATAGTTGTCGTTCGTTCTAAAAGGAGTAGAGTTTTCGGCATCAACTCTATGAGCCCCAGCTCCCAAGGTGGGGCGCGAAAGGAGTTTGTGTAGAAGTAGGGTTATGAACCAAAGATGTGTAATATCCATTGAACTCTATGGGAACCCATAGAGTTCAATGGTAATATCAAAGAGAAACCAACCAAGTTGGTTACTCTTTGGCATTGAAATCCCATAGAGTTCAATGCTCTTTGGTAATATCTTTGGATATTACTATCAAGGAGATATAGAAACTCTCTATTAGAGATATGGAAGAAGTGTATAACGCGAACGTACGTTAATAACGTCATGCGGTAATGGAATAACGTCTTGCGCTATCTGGCTCAGATTTTAGCATTGAACTAAAGATTGAACTTTAGTTCAATGGATTTTAGTCGTATGGAAGTACGAATTTACGGCATGCGGTAACGTTAATACCGCCCGCTATTCTGAAAATGGAAATACGCATGCGTCGTAACGTTATTAGCGCTTGACGTTATTACCGCATGACGTTAAGAATGCTTCCATATCTCTCTAATATCTAATATATCTCCTTGATTACTATCACTGCCCTCTCAACACAGCCTTTAAGAGGGCTGTGTTACTATGGAGGGTACCCTCCATAGATATTACACATATTTTTGTTATGAAACGAGACAACCATAAAAAACAACTTATAAACAAACTATTCATAAAACTGTAGAATTTCCGTTTAATCCACTCTAAGAATTATCTATTCATATACATTTTCGAACAAATTGCATTCAAATTCAAATTTTTCCCATGATTTTTGTGGTTGACATTTGTCGTTCGTTCATTCTATTTACCCACCATAGGTTGGTGCCATTGAACTAAGTTCAATGCCTTCCACTAAACCAGGGCTGTGGTCCGTATATACACTTTGGTTACTTCTGGTTAGTAAGTGGGCGGTCCGTATATGTCGAATTTCTGACAATTTGGTTCAATATCAGTCACCAGGCGTATGGTCCGTATATACACATTTGGTAACCGAAAGTTACCAGAGCGGTTACTCTGGTGACTGATATTGAACCAAATTGTCAGGAATTCGACATATACGGACCGCCCACTTACTAACCAGAAGTAACCAAAGTGTATATACGGACCACAGCCCAGAGTAACCGCTCTGGTTACTTTCGGTTACCAAATGTGTATATACGGACCATACGTCAGGTAACACTCTCTTCAAGGGCATTGAAACGCAACCGGCCAAAATGATAGAGGATTCACTCTTGTTGATACTCTTTGGTAATAGCCCATAAGTTGAGATTTTGTGTTCATGTTGGTATTGTGAATAAACATTGATTTATAGACCTATACTTCATTCAAATTTATTTTAGCAGTCGGTTGGCCATGAAATAATTTTCTCAAGTTTTTGTAACTAGAACGAAGTTAGGTTGGCACTCATGAAATGTCGTTAATGTCATAACGCCGTTGCCACAACTAATATCAATTTTTATTATGAAAATGCCGAAAGTGATTGAAAAAGAGACAGGGTTTCAGGAAGTACTATTTAGAATTCAGGTCCGCTCATTCAAATAGTCATACCCTGATATTCTAAAATCCACAATACGTCAGACGATAGAGAGCATATTCAATGTAAGAGAATTTATATAATGTTTCATCTGAATCTAAACGACATATATTTCAGCTGGATATTTCCACAATCAGAAAGATTGTGAATGAAGAGGATGACAAAGAATTTCCTTCTATTGGGACACCCAAAAAAGTGGTGGCATTTGAGAATTTTATGTTTGAGTGAATTAAAGCGAAAAGTTTACTTTCGATTTTCGATAAATGTCATCGGAGAATAAGTTCCCTAAAATGGATTTTTCTATTTTTCATTTGACTTGTCCTATACAATGTAAATGTCTTAAGGTACTAATAAATACCTATAATTATTATTATTACATTAATGTATTAAGATGAATAGCCACAAATACGCGCAAGTTGCCCTGTTACTTGTTTATTCATGTGAAATTTTTGTTCAAAGGTGAAGTTCATCTTGACTTGAAACTTCCTTCAATCCTTTTTACTTCCATAGATGCAAGATGATTTTTGTTGAAGAATTTAACATTCTTGTAATTATCTGTTAATTCCTTCGGGAGATACCCATTCCCAACCACTGCATCATATGCATTTCATCTTCGAGTTATTACATATTTTTGAAATCTACAAATGATGTAAGCCAAAGAAGATAACGAACATTAACTCTCCTCAAGCTAGTGCATATATTATGATATTATACTTATTTCTTGTATTTTCCATGCAAATAACTTGTTTTGGCATGCCTTCAATTAGTTTGTATAAACTTCAATTATGTTCGTCACATATTTTCCGAAGAGATTCGACATTGTGATAAAATACGTAATGACAGAAACTTTTACGTAGAACGGGCAACATAGCGTTGATTCAAAACCCAAAAATGTTTTGACAAGCTTCATAACCCCCATAGACATAGAGACATGGACTGAGCAATGTCAGCATGAAATTGGCTATTTATTAGAAAGAGAGAAAAGCTCGTCGGGATATACCTTTCTCTTTTTTGTTCACATAGAGGTGAGTGTAGACCAATCAAAATTCTAGAAAAAGACAACTGCATTCCCGACGTGTTTTTCTCTCTGTCACTTTTTTTGACCGTATTTCATGCATAGATATAAAGGGAAGGCACAGTCCATGTCTCTATGTCTATGATAACCCCACATTTTCGTACTATACAGAGTGAAATGTGTCAAATTTCCAACCGACTGCTAAAATAAAAGTGAATGAAGTATATTATATGTGAATCTATGCACTTACCGACGGTTATTTGAATTTTGTACAGCTGTTTCATGCTCTTTCTTTAATCGTATAAATTGGAAACATAATTGTGTCAATTTTGAATGCTGATTAATATGCTGCAAATCTGAATATTTATTTTCATATAATTTTCTAGGTTATATTAATACCAGGGGGGTGAAACCATAGACATAGAGTCTCTATGTCTATGGGTGAAACTCCCTCTTCTATGGTCAAATCTACAACCAAATTGTAGAGTTCCAGAATTACATCTCGGAGGAAAGAGAGCGAGCAGACTTTGCTCTGATTCGTAGATAGACGTCGATCTGCGCTCTGATTGGACGGTATGACGTAACAGATTAAAAAGATGCGATTCTGGGGTTGCGTTCACAAACTTACTCAGAGCAAGCTCTGAGTAAGCTCTGATTACCCGAAGCGTTCACAAACGTACTTTTAGTTCCTCAGAGTATGCTCTTTGAGCATGACCGTACTCATACTCTACTCTCGGAGTAAGTTTATGAACACACCCGTGAACATGAATTTCCGGTTGAAGTGACAGTCAAAACCAAATTAACCTAATTCTTTTGGTTGACAACCTGTTGACGTTTCAAAAATTATGTTTTTAATATTCACATTTCATTATTTAATTGAAAAATTACTTCACAACTTCACTTCACTACTACATAACCAGGCGGAATATTTAGGAGATTCAAGGAGATGTAACTTACGAACGACCGAATGTTGAATATTATTTTCATCTATTCTGATACTCGTGATTAGGTAGGTTGAGCTATTTTTGATCTCTGAATTTCTTATCATTCCAATTCTACATCAATCCCTTTGTTACTATGTTATTTACTAAGCTTTCTCTATCTTCATTCTCTTTTTTTTTTTGTTTCAGATATGATTTCAATTTCGAGATGTACAAGGGAACAAGAAAATTTATCACAATGAAAGAGCCGGTCCGATAATTTAAATGGCTCATTATGTCAATAAATTCAATATAACTAAACTTATATAGGGACAGATTTTTGCTGAGGTTTTTATCTTGGTTGTTTTGTATCATACATATATGTGGATGTTACTCGATTTCCATTTCCTCTGCTTATACTGAGATTTTATATGGGGAACAGGTTTTACGATCAACAATTCTATTTCTTCTCGAATACCATATTGTTTGATATATTTCATCCTCAATATGTATTTGCATTTGGCTGACTGATATATAAATGTGCTCTTATGGAAAGTACCATTTATAGAACTTTTACAAAAAATAAATAAATTGCTGAAATTCTAACTTTCTCCTACCTTGATGTTATATTCTATGTATGTATTGTAAATTTACAGCTTCTATCATGAATTCCAAATCTGTTTTCAATATTAATGGTAGAAGCTGTAAATTCACAATGAAGTGAAAACAACGAAAAGTATGTATATAGGTATAGTCACAGAACACTAATATATAGGGTATAGTACGCCTGTAAATTCAAAATTCCCGCCATTCAATATCTACTTCCACAACCAAATATGGCGGCATATAAATGACATTTGGTGTTGCCACAGATTACTTAGGACTTTTCACTTCTTGTAACTGTTATATTATTCTGTGATTAATACATTTCAGTTCTGTGATTGAAAGTACAGAAATTTCTAAAGATCTTTTGTGACCAGATATTAAGCTGCGCCTGGACTTTCACATAGACCTAATAAAATATGGACAGGCCCTGAGAGAGAGAGGTCACGAGTAGTACGTTAGAAAGAGATGGACATATGGTAGAAAATGTCAAAATCATATGTTTATTGTTTACTGTTCAGCTACTGTGTTTTCAATCGATATTTCATTCTCGTCACAAACAATTTAGCAGAAATCTAGGTTTTTAGAATCGACTGCTACATGCTAATAAAGCGAAAGTGATTTATTTTTGGAAATAATAGACCAATGAAGGAGTTTCTTTGTTATTTCATGTATGTACATATAGGACATGATTTACAAAGATTTACAAGGAATATACCTAGTCTACTTTCTATATTTCATAAGGCCACAGCAAGAATTTGTAGAGGTGACTTGAATTTCGAGATAGTAGATATATTATTGAATATTATAAGGAATGTTGTTCTAAACGAAGTAGTTACATATTGTACCATCACATTCTATTTCAAGGCATGTCCGAAGAAAATACTTAACTCTAATCTGGATTCAATATTAGGAAGAGAAAAGATGTAAATCATTCAGTAAGTCCTGTGACATCGGCAAACTAAAAACTCAATATTTTCTGTTGATCAGTGTCACAGAAATCTAACACTGGAAAGCCACACGATAAAGAAACAGGAGCAGTAAAATATTACTGCCAGGAGTGCCAGAGAAGAGCAACTAAACCACCTGATGGAGAACCTATCAAAATAATTGAAAAAAAAATTGTGATTGATTAATCATCATATAAATATTTCCCCGGCAGGAAATTTCATGTTATTTGTGAAAGTATCAATAAACATACTCAAAATTATTGTCCTTTTCTCTATACCACACATGTTCTTGCTCAAGGAAGGTGAAATGTTTAAAAAATTCACTTTAACGATTAATTTTTCTCTGTGCAGCCAGAACGCAAAGCAGGGGTCCTTTTATCTTCGCAAATCACGAGTAATTTCAGTGTATATAAAATCAGACTCTGGCGAATGAGATAATAGTGTTGTTTTACACAACTCTCAAGTTTTTTACATTAATTAAAATCAGAAAAAAAATTTTCAGGTAGTATTTTTTTTATACGGAATCTATTATTTTATCAACACTTGAAAGTTTCAAGTACGAGAAAAATATAGTTGATTTGATAACATTTTCGAAGTTGATTTCAGTCAGAGACAACCTCTGTTGTTGTCTTCTCTTTCAGTACAAAAATTGCTTCAAATTAATAGAAAGTCTATAAATCTACCGACAACCACCCAAAAATGCAACATGGAGGTTCAGCGGGCTGGTAGAATTCCCGAGTTTACTCGATAACTTGGTTGAAGCGGCAACGTTGATTTATTCTCTACCAGCTACCAGCTTGACGTTTACTACCAGGGACTACTGTTATCTCTCTTTTCTACCACCCCCCTCTCTCTCGTTGGTATTCCTCGATGCGGTGAACGGGAAAACCACGTGAAGGCCAGTCCATGTATTATTAGGTCTATGGACTTTCAAGACCTACTAGGATGTCAATCATTCTTGAACATTGAACTTTCTTTAGTTCAATGTTCTTGAATTGACTGTATAAAGTGAGAGTTTCTCTATGTATAAAGTTAGTGTAGTTCTCCTCTACCGACTCTAACAAGAGTCATTGTAGTTCTCCTTTGACTGCCAGCGCATCTATTGGCTAAAACATGAACTACCTATTGGTTCATATCAGAGACAAGAGATTTCTCTATGGTTCATATTTTAAGGGACACATAATCTGTGGTCTGCAAGTAGCGATCGTTCTCAAAGATATTAGAGAGTTGAAGTGCGCACAGAACGTTAGCCTGAACGTAAACGTTAACGTGACAAATAATGTCAAATATAACGTTTACGTGTTGTAATGAAATTTGAGTTGAAGTGCTGCCATCATGAAACGTCAGACGTTAAACATAACCTATCAATTTGGATTTTGATTTTATTTTGCTGGAACTCTCTTTTATCTAATATCTATAATATTGAGCCTCGACAGCTGGAATAATATTTGAAATATTGATGTTCTAATGATTATATGCATAATAAAGAGAATTTTCAACTTGAAAGTATTTTGTTATCAATGAAATATTCATGTGTTAAGAGACATGAGAATTGCAGTGTAGTTTCAGCCATTTCCTTATGTACTGAATGTAATCTGATAACACAGTAATTTAACTTAATCCTTTTGATAACTTTCAAATCACTGCTGATTTCCTATAATTTTCGTTCATTATGAGAAAATACACAGGAAATGTAAACAATGACAGTTTGAGGTTATCGAGAATTGCATTGAACAATCAAAATTCGGCCATTCGCAAGTCATCGGTGCTACTCGTTTAACGTTCGGTTAACGTACGTCGATGTTTAAGGTATACGTGGGAGACCGCTAGTTTACGTAGGCCGTAAAGCTGACGCTAACGTTAACGTTAAAAACGGACGAATGAGCATGCGTAGATGTCAATTATAACGTTAACGTTTACGTTCATGGCTGCACTTCAACTCTCTATTAGAGAGTTGAAGTGCGCACAGAACGTTAGCCTGAACGTAAACGTTAACGTGAGAAATAACGTCAGATATAACGTTTACGTGTTGTGATGAAATTTGAGTTGAAGTGCTGCCATCATGAAACGTCAGACGTTAAACATAACCTATCAATTTGATTTTGCTTTCGTTTCGCGTGAACTCTCTTTTATCTAATATTGAGCTTCGACAGCTGGAATAACATTTGGAATATAGGCGAATCCAACTACCGATGAGGGCGCTGCGACTTGTCAACAAACATGGCGGAAAATGAGTAATCATCGTGAAAACTCTATTGTGAAAGCAATGTTATCGTAGATTTTATCCGATTATAGAGATATTTGTAAAGGTAGTGAATAATTATGGGATTATTGATTGTGCTCGGGTTCCTCCAGAACTTTCCTGAACATGTTGGTGTCGTTTGATGGAAGATTTTACAAGAACTTATATCCAGAAGATTTCATTCTATCATCACACTCACATGAATTATGTAATTTGTGGAAATAAATGAATGTAAATATTTGAGATAATTTATTTGGATGAAAACATATTATGCAGTTCAAAATGCCAACACAGAAATTATTTTCCAGTAATTACAACCAACTCAACAAGACCGCCTGAAAATTAATTCTACAGTTGTAATTTCATTAACGAAATTTGAAATTCTTGTCGAACGGTTTAATTATTGATCACTTTCAACTGCTTGCAAAATTCCAAGTCAAATCACTACTTTTCATTTAAAATGTTCCCAACGTATCATCCCTTGAAGATTGCAAGTCCAGTAATGCACGTACAACTTCAGGTATGTCAGAAATTTAATCTCATATACTTTCTTCTGCTCAGGTTTCTCGGCACTATTGAAATCATGGAAATGAAAATTCGCATTGCCTTTCTTAATCGTCCAACACTAGAAAATTCATCTAGAACAAAGATATCTCCTAACCTAAAATTATAGTGAAAATTGGTAAATAGTTTCTCAACTGAATGACACTGATATAAATACTCACTAAATTATTTTAATACCTATTTTTCTAGTCAGACATCCAAAAAGTTTAGTGAATATAGTCCACTGGTAACCGAATATGTTATGAAAATATCTAACCCAAAGAAGTAAAACACAAGTTATTACTCACTTTCTAGGTTTGTGATTTGGCCGCTAGGCGGCGTTTAGATTTTTGGATTCGCCAATTGATGTTCTAATGATTTATATGCCTAATAAAGAGAATTTTCAGCTTGGAAGTATTTTATTATCAATGAAATGTTCAAGTGTTAGAGACATGAGAATTGCAGTGTAGTTTCAGCCATTTCCTAATGTACTGAATGTAATCAGATAACACAGTAATTTAACTTAATCCTTTTGATAACTTTCAAATCACTGCTGATTTCCTATAATTTTCGTTCATTATGAGAAAATACACAGGAAATGTAAACAATGACAGTTTAATAATCAAAATTCGGCCATTCGCAAGTCATCGGTGCTACTCGTTTAACGTTCGGTTAACGTACGTCGATGTTTAAGGTATACGTGGGAGACCGCTAGTTTACGTAGGCCGTAAAGCTGACGCTAACGTTAACGTTAAAAACGGACGAATGAGCATGCGTAGATGTCAATTATAACGTTAACGTTTACGTTCATGGCTGCACTTCAACTCTCTATTATTATTAATTAATTAATATTATTGTGTAATATCTTTGATCGTTCTCCTCTCTACTCTCTGTAAAACTTACAAAGATTCATGGAGGTAAAGGAACCTTCCTCTTATAGACTCTATAATAATCGTTGCTACCGATAATATCTTGGACTTAAATTTCGCAAAATTTTCAATGTCCATCAAGAACACAATACTTGATAATTAGAAGGCCTTCACTGAAAACTAACAAATTTGATCGATCTTCAATGGAGCTTCCAATTTTATCAGTTAGGGATGTAAATCGTTACATCCCTAACTGATAAAAGTATCGATACCTTACATACCGTCTGTTCCGATATTCCTGAACTGTACTGTCAGTATTTCAGAGACGATGCCTATTGGCCCAGTCGTTCGAGTTCTATTGTTTTTCGATTGCGGGCCAGTAAAACCAGCAATGTCGGAACAGGCCCTCAGAGACAGGTTGTCTCTGACCTTAATCAATGACCATGCGGTATCGATACTACTAATATCCTACCTACATGATGACTAACATACTTTAACATCCCTGCCGAAGTACATTTCGGCCCGCGAATTGATTAAGAATGCAGCTTTAAGCTAAGACCAAAGAGTTCCTCTTTGCTAAGACTATGGAGGGTAGTACCCTCCATAGCTAAGACGTACTAACAGTCAGAGACAACTTGTTTCTGCCATTCCATTGGGAAGAATGCTTCACTCGTGTAATGATCTTGGTAATACGGTCGATATTTTTTCTGTCGACAGTTGCCTTGCACTCAGAGGAAAGTTGAGGACGATTTTTAGACTGATCTAAAAAAAAAAATTTGTTTTTTGTTTGTTTTTTTTAAGATAATTTATCAACATTGAACTAAAGAAAGTTCAATGTTCAATGTTTATCAATGACAATATTGATAATACACTGTGAATATTATTGAACGGTACTTATCTGGCAGAGACAACCAGTCTCTGTTGTCTCTGTTATCTTTTATTTTCTTGAGAAGTCTTTTATTTTTAATCTGCCTTTTCTGGGTACAATGTTTGTTATTTGTTGTGAATACTTTAGTAGTCGTAAGCATGTTTGTATTCTTATGAATAAATGAAAAAAAAACTTCTACAGAAATGAATTATTGCACTCTGAACAATTACATTTTATTCAATCGTTATCTTTTATTTTCTTGAGAAATCTTTTATTTTTAATCTGCCTTTTCTGGGTACAATGTTTGTTATTTGTTGTGAATACTTTAGTGGTCGTAAGCATGTTTGTATTCTTATGAATAAATGAAAAAAAAAACTTCAACAGAAATGAATTATTGCACTCTGAAGAATTACATGTTATTCAATCGTTATCTTTTATTTTCTTGAGAAGTCTTTTATTTTTAATCTGCCTTTTCTGGGTACAATGTTTGTTATTTGTTGTGAATACTTTAGTGGTCGTAAGCCTGTTTGTATTCTTATGACTAAATGAAAAAAAAAAAACTTCAACAGAAATGAATCAATGCCCTCTGAACAATTACATTTTATTCAATCGAAACAATATTTCATGTCATAAAATCAACAGAAGTTATTAAGTAATAACGAATCTTTCAGTCAATTTAACAGTAAATCAAGATTGGAACAATAAAAATGAATAATCTGAAGGTTACACAAAATATTGAATTTTCTAGACATCGATATTAGATCGGGTCACATAAAACGTCAGATTGGAAGATTGCTAATATTGCTTTATGAATAAATTATGTTTAGCTCTCATATGGCTCCTGAGTGTGTCAATCCTGCTATAGGAGGCCGGACAATAGGGACAGACTGAGCGACTTGGAGTGTGCGAGTGGTAGTGGTGCCACCTGTTGGTTACTTGTTTCGAACAGCACTTGCACTTCCATAGCAGAACGCTTGATCCAGATGCTTCGAACATTCCGTTGTATGAAATCTGAAGGCTAGTTACGTCTGCAAACATCCAAACATAAATTTTCGAATTATTTCACAACATTGAGAACTATACCAAGGAATTTGTGGCACTTTCTACATGCATAACTATTCCGAGAAAATTATTCATTATTTCTCGCTTTCAAAATAACATCAAGCAGAAGTGGTAACACTAACCTTAAGTTATACCGAAAATGCATAACTCCATGTTTTTATTACTTACTCATCATATAAAAACAAAAGCAAAAGGATACATTGGTCATTAGCATTCCTTATCCAACGAATCCATTTTTCCGAAATAAAAAAATAATCATTTTCATCAGTACCTGTACACTAGCAATGTTACAAATAATTGTATTTCCTATTTGCACGTGCATGAATTGAAATTTTTTTTTTCTTGAAGCAACATATTTCAAATGGGAACAGAAAAAGAAGGTTCAAATAAAAAAATTTTCAACTGCAACAGCGTTTATTATCAAAATATTGAAAAGTAGATAATATTGCCTTACTCATCCAAAACACAATCAATAAGTTTCGAAATTGATAATCTATAAATAAATATTTGATATATTCTTTTTTGACTATACAGTGAGTATAATAAAACCTATTTATCGATGTAAAGTTTTGTTAAATTATTTACAAGACTCCCTACTAGTAAAATCGAAGTTTCTGTGAAGTATAAAAATACATTCTTAATAATGGCACATATATATACACATGATCAGAGATTGTTCCGAAGATTAACATCATTTACAATTACAAAATATCCAGATTTTCCACCATTGATATCATTTTGAAGATGAAGAATTTTTTATTCATAATCCAAGGATCAATGAAAAATTTGGGATACACATCAAATCCAATCTAGAAATCAACGAAGCGATTGGGTAGTGGAAAATCCAGTTCTGACAAGAAAACCTCTGACTCATGGAGAAAGAAGTCTAGTTGGGAGGCATCGAAAATTCATCTTAGAAAAATTTTGAGTTAAAATTTGGGAATTCACCTTTTGAAATTAAAGAAGCCTCGACAATTAGATTCTTATCAAATTATGAGCGTGAAAACATCATATGGAGCCATGCAGAGAAAAGGTGAAAAATTGGTTATATATCGAATAGGTTGAAATATATGGAAAAATATCTACATGGTTCCATTTTGAGAAATCAATCCAAAACATTTCTTCTCTACATCGAATGATGTAACACACGTAAATATGACTAGTATGATTTGGTATAAACTATTTGGCAAAAATAGTACGGCTTTGGCAATCTTTTGACTAGGGAAACTAAATTTTCCTGTCATAAATTTGAAAATTTACACTAAACAAGTATGTACATTACGAAATTAATAGAAGGGTGAAAGTAAATAACTTATTATGGCAAGTTTTTGTACTCAATAAATGTTCATTCTATCTTAAGACTATGTTACAAATATAGGAGTATTCAAAATATTGAAGATCTGAATAAGACCATGCAACCACAATTCAAATAAGACCACCCTCAAAGATCAAAATATAAATAAATTTTTTGTATATAAAACTTTGATGCTCTATATTTATGTATATATTGTTCTAGCTGACTTAATTTATAACAAAGTTATACAATAAAATAATAAAAATAAAAACTCAAACAAAAAAATGTATGAAGCCCTTCGAATTTAGATACTTTGGATAATCACTGGTTTACTGTTTATTTATTCAACACTGGAGTTTAATGAAAAATATGTGATGTAACGAAACGGCAGACATTTGACTAGTATTATTGCGAATATTTCATGTTGACTCAAATCTACAAATAACTATTTCCTTCACCAAAAATTACACTGAATATTTTTGTGGGCTTTTTGTTCGTATGTAATTTTGGTTCGTCTGATAGTCGAAGAATTCTTTCCTGATATCACAGAACAGCTACGGAAAAGTGCAATTCTTTAACGTGTCATCATATTCAAGAAAGAAAATTCTATTTGTAGATGTGTTACCTTTTGGTCGAATAAAATCAGAACATCAATAAAGAACTTTTCAGAAAACCATATCATTGCACCTGAATAATCTAGAATCATACCGATATCTTGATTAGAATAGATAAGAATTATTTGATTCAAATGATAAAACTATTATAATTATTATGGATAACCAGCTCCCACCAGATAGAAGCAAATAAGCAAACACAAAAATTTATCGGACGAAAATCTTCGTAAAAAGGACAGTGTACCAATGTAATATAACGATGAAAGTTTATCTCAAATTGGACTTCTCTCAGCAAACAGCCAATATTGTTTGCGAGTACAAACGTACAGAGCTCAACTGTATAGTATATTTCAATGACTAATGCTCTCACTTATATTGGTATATTACTCGGAATACAAAGATCACTCACAATTGGCATGCTTGAAAAATTCCCTGGAAGGTATCTGGATTTGTTCTGTTGGATACCCTGCTTCTCAGTGCAACCATTTATGTGTTCATTTTATATTTTCGTGACATGGCTTCTATTCTCAGTCTTTTTATCAGGTCAATGTTGCTTTGTTTTTTGCCTCGTTGAATATTTTGTTGACCAATTAATATATTTATTCAGGTGGCTTGAATGTTTTCTACATATAAAGGTTTTATTTGAGAATTATAATCTACTAATCGAAATGATCGTTTTTCAAATCAACGGTTATATTCGTTGAAAATGACTTGAATTATCATGTCTAATCTTAAAAAATTCCAAGAAATCCATTGCATTGTTGAAATTGTTAGTTACTCTCCCCACCCAGTCCTTAGAATATGCTGATAGATGATATAGATTTTTTTTGGAAAAAATGAGATAAAGTTTATGATGAGAAAAGTTTGAGATAGAAGATTCGATCTGAAAAGTGTAAATTTCTACTGCAAACTAATGAAAACAAAGTTGATAGTGAATGAGGACAATTCGGATTAAATCGAATAACAAAACATTTGACAGAAGTTCGAATATCGTAACTAGAATATCCTGTAACCGACGATTGTTCTTTCTTGAAAACACGAGCTCTTAAGTGTCTTAAATATAAATATAGGTTGAATTGAATGGTAAAATGAACATTTCGGTCTCATTTTTCGAGAAACACAATTTAGACGGTGAAGGTAGAATTTCACGAAAAAGAAATGGGAACAAGAAATAGTTGGTACATAATTAAAAATTAACACAATCAAGCTGGTTAAATATTGGAGGTGATATTTTTATTTGAATCGACTACTTTCGATCGACTTCTTTCATAACGGCAAAGATTTTTTCTAGGAAAGGATGCAATGCGAAGTGCGGTAGTGGTGCCAATGAGTGTATTAGAATTATGGATCTACATTGTGAAATCTCTGCTTCAGTTTCGCATTATTGAACCAAACTACTTTGCAACTTTCATTTTGCATTTGTTAAGATTTGAACACAACACTTCGAGAGCGTTTCCACTGAAGCGGTACAAGTTCAGGTAGATGAGAAATAATGTCAATACTTTGAAGAGAGCAGTAAGAACCCCCAAAAATAACAAATACTGTGGACCAGAGGGAGTATATGCTGAGATGTTGTAGAACGGGACAGAAAAACTTTACGACAACTTAACATATGTCATCAATCAGTGCCTAAACGGATATCCGGTGCCAGAACAATGGAAGGTAACTCACATATCATCTGTCTACAAAAAAGCTATTTCTGTGACTAGCACATTGAGTCGATTATATGGGAGAATCTTACGCGACTTGATTGAAGAGGACATCAAAGAAACCGAAGAAGAAGAACAAAGTGGCTTTCGCGTGGGAAGATCGTGTACAGATAACGTATTCTGTCTAAATCAGCTTGTAGAGAAAAGGTCTGCAAGAAATATGGAGACTTATCTTACGTTTGTAGATCTCCAGAAAGCGTACGCTACTGTCCCGATATCCAAACTAGAAACTTCCAATATAAATCAGACTTACATAGTGGCTTTAAAGGCACTGTATAAGGACTCCAAGTCTAGAGTGAGCATAGGCAAGTACATTACCAGAGAGTTTAGAGTTACTTAAGGATTGAGACAGACAGGCTGCATTTCACCAACTCTCTTTAAAATCTATCTATATAGAATATGGCCGCAGCCTTAAAACTGTGGAAACGAAAAGTTCACGGGATGGGTATTGAGCTTGGTGATCGGTGCTTGTGCACGCTTCAATTCGCCGACCATCAGGTGGTTATAGCGAATGATAAAGATGATATGCAGTACATGATGAGAAAGGTCATCGAGGAGTACGCCCTCTAGGGGTTGGTGGTTACCATCGCTAAAACCCGATATTTGTGTTTGGGAGTGGAACCTTCTGGCTAGAGAATAGACATGAGATCGTATTCTGTCATGTATTAGGGGGTATTAGGATATAAGGGGTATTAGGGGGTCACCTTCGACGATACTGGTACTGATGCGGAGGAAATCGGGAACCGGATCGTAAAGGCGAAGAAGATTTGCCTTAATGGTGTATTCTGGAGTGGTGAAATAACAAAGAACACAAAATACCGTACATACGAGATTATAGTCAAGAGCACGCTACTATACGGGGCAGAAACCTGGAGAATCTCAGAAAGACTGAAGAGAAAAGTTGAAGCGGTGGAAATGGATGCAATAAGGAGATCACTGTGTATCTCACGAAGGGTTCACATAAGAAATGATACCATAAAACAACTAATGGGAATTGAGGGAAGTATAACACAAGATAAAAAGAATCAACAACTCTCATGTACACATATGCCTGATACGAGACTGCCAAAACAATTTTTAAGGCGGTTAGAGATGGCATGGCAAGGCAAGCCTTGGCAAACGTCCGCTCGTTCCAATGTTTGCGCATCGTGTGTATGCAAAACATATGGCAAGGCAAAGCTAACGTTGGCGCTAACTAAGGTTCGCGTAGAAGGCGGTATTTTCAACACACATCAAAGGGACTTGTCGAGACTCGCCAGTGGACACAACATACACACGACACGCGAGTCATATTTCAAATTATAAGGTAATTTAACAATTTCTATCTGGCCTAAATGGTTTGTGGTTGATGTCCCTTATTAAGGAAGTTCGTAATTTTTGGTGTTTTGTGAAGTACGTCGTGCATGGTTAATATTTCAGTGGATTTAATAATGTCTCTTGTTGTCAATTATTATTATTTTTTTTGGCTAAAATTACTGAAAACTGGAGCAATGACACCATTATAGAGTTCCTTAATTTGTATGAAAAGTGCCCAATTTTTTGAGATCCACAAAACGTCAAACATAAAAATCAGACTCCATTTCTTCAAACGCTTGTTCAACGCTCGCTCTTCTTACTTGCCTCGACAAGACTTGCCAAATTAACATATTGTGTATATGGTCGTCGGTACACGAATATCGAGAATATACCAACGTTTCCACAAACGTTTGTTCAAACGCTGGCCAAGGCTTGCCATGCTGTCTGTAGCCGCCTGTAGGATGGCAACCAACAAGATCAGGGAAGAGAGGCAGACCTAAATTGGAATGGCAGATTGCTGTGTATAAGGCTCAGTTCAGATGATAGCGCGTAAATGCGCGATCCACAAACCGCGTGACTAAAGATACAGAGGAGTCATATACAAATGTTCATATGGTCCCGCGACATCGCGCGTAGACTCCTCTGTATCTTTGGTCGCGAGGTTTGTGGATCGCGCGTTTACGCGCTATCATTTGAACTAAGTATAAATACATGAGCGACAGAGACCTAAAGACGATTGCAAAGATTGAGAAACGTGGCGATTAGGCGTCGAACAGCGTCGAAGTCTCGAACCTTCCATTTCTACTGATAGTTAAATGCCAGCAGGCGCTAGGAAGCCATACCAGCGAAATTTACAGTTGACTGACTAGATCCTACTCCTAGAAAAAAACTCTCAATTGTATAAGTATTGGGGTTTATAACGTCCATTCAATTGAGGTGAAGTCGTTGAGCCAACAAGAAAACTCAAACTTTTTGGCGTAAAAAATTACACAGAACTTTCAACGAATATAATTTCCGCAATTAATGAAAATAATATTCCGAACATGACAGTCGAACTTCGCCAATATCTATCGCTGGTAGATCGGTATAGAGAGATATAGTTCTATCTTCTAATAAACTGCAAGCCCAGTTCGACATATGGCCGGAGGAATACATATGTTCTTCCATAACTTTTTTTATTCCTCCCCATTATTCTATCAAAACTTTTTGGATTTAAGAAGTTTTTAAACATGGCCTGTTATTTTCATTTAGAAATGTTTCCCTTGTCCGTACATTATAAATTTGTTTTATTGCACTTTATTTTCTCGAACCGCTCTTATTCGTCCAAACACAGCCAAACCAATTTCCTAGAGCGATATCAAACTGAGGTGACCGAATGCATCTTCCCATATTGGCCTATTTAAGCTTGATTCAGTGCAACGTGGACTCAACCTTAAGTTATTGGAAAATGTCCATTTTCGATTACACTGACGACGAATGTGGACAGGAAACCTGCACTCCGGAAACACAATTTGTCTTGAAATTGATTGCTCCATGTGAAATTTCAAATTGATTATCATTTCATTATTGATAATGATTTGTAATTCGTTGTTGTTCACGATTTAATTGAAGGTTGCTGCTATCCCACTAATAAAAATCGGTATTATTGATAATCATATCCAACTAATAACACGTTATGACGCGTCGTAAAGAGAATGCGCTTTCTCCTCGATATGAAGTAGTCACACTGTTAGTGTTATCTGGGCGAGTCAGATAGATTTTCAAAGAGCAATTTCGCAGAATTTTCATATAAACAGCGTATTTCTGATGATAAGAAAGTACATTTCCTAGTATAATTACGAAAAAACAATCCTTCTCCCAAGGGACAAATCCTCATAAGACTCATGATCATATATGGTGAAGCTTATACCTTTCATCGAGCCAAATGGGGCCTCATCTCTAAGCTGGGGTGATATTTCCAAGAAAAGGTTTTTTATGCACGACTCAGTCGAGGACCTCATGTATGTAGTAGAAAATCTGTTCGGTTTACGTGCTATGACATGGCGTGTACTTTGAAGACCAATAGAACCAGATGTATCAACTGTAGTTAAAGCTGCTTGCTTAACTACATAATAATTCAGAATAATGCCCGTCTAGAATATTCAGCTATCAATTTCCATACTTCCGCCTGCTTCACTACATCTCTTTAAGATTTGACTGGCATGTGGTAAAAATATGAGTATAAGTACTTTTACCATATTGAAAATAACTTACTGAAAGAAATAGAGGCAGAACACTCGGAATCCTAATAATTTTGTACAACCTGAACGTGCGACGCCGTGTTTCCTAAACGAATCACTGACATAAAACCTTGGAATGCAAGGAATGGAAAATAAACATTTTTTGTTGGCCAAATACTGGAGTGAGATCGTTGCTTCGTATCGCCAATCGCAATGGGGATAGTTGGCTCTGACATTCTTGCCGATAATTATCAATGCGACAAAATAGAAACGATATAAATTTATCCAGGTATTTATATTATATATTTATATTTATCTATGTAGGGCCACTGCCTTAGTGTCGCGCTTGATAAAATAGTATCGAATGTATGTACTACAACAACTAAGGCATTCGTAGCACTGCAATGGCCATTCCACGCATTCACGTTCCAAGGATAAAAAGTTTTATGTCAGGGAAAATGCAATTTGGCGTAATACAAAAATAACGCCGAAACGCGGTGGGCAGGGAATATGGCCAGGGAATATGGCTAGTTCAGAATTAACGTGAGCCGTAATTCAAACGTAAACATAATATTGACGTAATTCGGAAGGTGTTCACAATGCAACATTAATGTACCAACTCTTACTTTCGAAATGGAAAATTTTAGCAACTGTCAAATATTTCTTAATGTTTCAAACAATAAAAGTTTAATCTCTGTTGAAGGATTTAAGATATTGTGATATTGCTTCCATTATTATAAAGGCACATAAAAAAAGGGGAAGACAAGTACAAGATTTCGTAGAGCCCATCATTGAAGAATGAGTAGATAATAAGAATAATCTTTCACTTCAATGTTTATCGGAGATAATTTTTCTAAATTAAAAAAATCATGTTCCGACATAAGTTATCAAACCTGGTATCCAAGGAATGATAAAATTGTTGTCAAAGAAAGTTAGCTGTCTCAAAAGTTCTATACAGAGCCGGAAACTTTTTTAGGTAAGAAATCCTTCGAATCGTAAGATAAAGAATTTCTAACCAAAATAAGTTTATTCCAATACTTACTCGATGCGAATTCTTCATCAATGAGTTTAACCCAATCGTCTGAGACTATTTTCAGCCCAGATCGATTTGCCTGTTATAACAACTTCACCTTCATTACTTATGTCATTTCTATGAAGCTTCGTATTGTGAACACTTTCAGATAAAACCAATACTTCAACTTCACGTTTTAAGTTGAAATCGCGTTAAAAATGCGGCTTACGTTCACTGTAAATGGGCGGCCTAAGCGGCAGGGCCTTAAGTATTCGATTATTTTCATAATCCAGTGAGTATCGAATCAACAATTTTAATTAGAATTATGCAGAGTATCCTCCATAATTATAATGATCCCTATACCAGCGACTTGCAAACTTAACTATATCTACCAACTATTCGAAATTCTAAATGTAATTTGGTATTGTTTGCTCTCGACCTCACTTTATTTTTTAGGCTATGACTTGAGTCCCGACTCGGGATCCGTATCCTGTCCCGACTGACGAAATCAAATGACTCAATTACCAAACAGGTCTCTTGTCCTTACTCGGGACCCTTGTCCAGTCCCGACATTGTAAAAGGTTTTTGAGGTTATGTTCGCGAACCGTATAAAATTATTTATGAATAGTTGCGACAAAATTCAAGGAGTGATACTTTATCAAAAAATTGTGTGGGCTTTTTCTAAATCAAGATTGAAAAGGCAGGAGAAAATCTTTTAATTTGAGAATGGAAGAAGCAAGTATGCAATTCTAAATAGTGAGAAAGTTGGGAATTGGTTAGTGTAAATTGATCCAGAGGAATTGCCAGACGTACTTTTTGATTCAGAAAAGAACCTCTTCCTAACGGCCATTCTTGACTAAAAAGAATGTGATAGAGAAAGGAAGCTGACAAATATATTTGTGAAATATATAACATTTCATACGAAATAACGACACAATGCTGCGGCATCTCAATAAAATGTATTTTTATTTGAAGTGTATGAAAATTTAGCGAAAAAGGTAAAGATAGTGGTTCTGTTCAAAATGTCCATCTTAGATGTTTCATTTCAAGATTGCTCTTTTTTCTCTTTATAAATGTGATGATTTGAAAGTAAAATTGTATACTAACAACATATTTATCTTTATAGCAACTCAAATCTACATGCCCGATTGAAATATGAATCATTGTTTCTATTTGATTGGGTATAGGCTTATGATTTGTACTGAAAATTGAGTTTTTCGCTACTCTTCCCACTGCTCAATAATTTCAAAGCACCAGTGCAGTGCATAGTTGAATTCGGGACCGAATATCAGTCCGGAATGACGTCACTCGGGACTGGACACGAGTCCCGAGTCGGGCTCTAGACACAGCCTATTTTTTATCACTTCCCATAAACTATGGTCATATCGAGATAAAAGCTATGAGGTTTATGATATGATTTTCTATGTTTACTGTACATTTTACCAGTCAACCTTCATTATGTTCACAATCCACACTCCTGGAGTCTAGAAGGATGGCGATAAAGTAGGCGGAAAACCGTCTCAAACTTTTCTCACCGTACTCAAACCCGTTAACGGCGCGGGCGTGATTATCGCTCCCTACTAGACCGAGAGAATTAGCTAAGCCAGGCCTGGATGCTTGGTCCGCATGTGTAACAGCAACGTGTCACTTCTGGTGTAAACTGCGGGGCACTGCGTACACGAGTACTGGCCCGGAAAATGAACGTAATAATGGTTCCTAGTATTGCTCACGATTTTTCCACACAGAACGCATCTTCGTCTCTCGTCCATGCTTCCCACCCTCTCGAACAGCTGCGACACCTTGTAACATTTCATATCTGTAACAAAGTAAGGAAGATTAGCGTATTGAAGCACTGAAGAAAGGTGTAATTACCATATTTAAGCGTACAGCTTACCCTTAAATTGACTGTAATTTCTTGTTCGTAACTCGAAGATTTAATCGAAAATAAATTAGGGAGAATCGAAGGAAATACAAGGATAATAGAATACAATATTCACTCGTCAATATAGATTAAAACATTGGAGATAGTTAAACATAACGGTATAATATTCATAGTTCACGTAAGAATTATTTCAACGGTTACCTCTTTAAATACACGAAAAGTATCAGAAAATATTGAATTGATGTGGCCAATACCAAATTCAGAATTGAACTAAAAACACATTTTATGATTTTCACTGAAATAAGTTCTTGAACCACAACACGTGTTTCGCTCTCACATCAGCAATTCTGGTGTGTGAAGGTAACCCTAAGGTTAGCTAAAGATTTTACCTGCAGATGCTATTGTGATAGGAAATCGGAAAGATGAACTTTACCGTTCTTTTTCAATTACATAAACTGTTTTCTGCCTGAAAGATAAGAATGAATAAGTTTCAGCGCAACCCCTCTAACTCCGTACTGTTCTAACTATTCAAGTAATATTTCATGATTCATCCCTTCGTTAAGTCAACAAGTATGGCAAATGGTTATCTATACGTTGGAAGAAAACAAATAGTGCTGTATTTACACTTTTACCCTTCAAATATCCATGTTGAAAACTAGAGAAAAGAGAGGAGTTATTGAAAAATTCCAAAATTCTACTGCACATGCATTTTTCAAAAATTTTCGCGAAAGATGACAACACCCTAATAGATCTGTAATTTTCAAGCAACACCGGATCTCCCTTTTTGAAAATGAAAGTAACAAAACAACTGCCACCTTCAGGGTATCAGGAAAAACGCCATGCAAAAGTGTATCAGTGTATGGCATAAGGAGGTACTAATGGAAATTTCTATTTCAATGACAGTTCACATTTGTCCACGCAGCAGCACGGATTTGTTCGAGGAAGATCTACGGTGAGCTACTTGGCGACGATATCTCAGCATATTCAGAAAATATTTGGATGAGTTCACACGATTGAGATCCTTGGTCGAGTCGGAGATATCTTCTGAATATGACAGCTACCTGTGCAATGACAGATAAAATCTCATCCTTCTGCGTGGAGATATTTGAATCAGAGGAGAAAGATAACTCTTCCGAGATTACCTGCGGTCTTTCACAGTAATGGACGTCCTCACGATAACCCCCGTGAAATTGTCGATCACGTTTCTGATGTGAGGACCATGGCTGTTGATGATAGTAAAATCCGACAGTATAGATCAGCTTCCGCCGATTTCTATTGCATCTGATGGTCAGATTCCCTCTTTGCTCTTTCGAAAAGTATACGGCGCTACCCAAGCCAATGCATATTATAATAACTGTTAGCCTTCGTACTTCTACCTTTGCCATTAGATGGAAGAGAGCTCGGGTTATTCCCATATTTAAAAACGGTACGCCCTAATTTCGTCAAGGTCTATGGAGAGGCATATTATGACAGTATTTACCCTTATAAATCACATTTATTTGTCCTCTTTGCAGCATGGTTTCATACGAGGTGGGTGAACAATAACTAATCTCGCCACAATTTCACAAAAGATTGCCAAGTCTGTATATGATGGAGATCAGGTCGACGTGATCTATACGGACTTCTCACGTGCTTTCGACACCATAGATCATGGATTGCAACTGGACACACTTGAATCATTTGGCCTCAATCCTTCTTTTCTGAGACTTATCAGTTCTTATTCAAGGGGAAGAATGAACCATGTGTTTTAAGAGCTACAATTCTTTCGAGTATGATCTCAAGACTGGAGTACCTCAAGGATCTAATCTAGGTCCGTTATCCTTCAACATCTTCATAAATGATCTCCTCCGCTATCATGGTTGCAACGCTTTGGCTTATGCAGATGATTTAAATTTTTACTTGGTAATATGTTCGATTACTGTTCTTTTGAGTATCCAGTCTAGCCTGGAATTTGTTAACGATTGGTGCTTGCAGAACGGTATTGAATTTGAAGAAGTGATTCAAGATAACATACCCGCTCACCTTCGATTATATTATCAATGGGTGATCAACTGATTTCTGCCGGTGATCGCTTTTGTGATCTGGGAGTGAATTTGTTAATTATTACCCTGTAATTGGGAATTCTCCTGTTGGGTATAATAAAGTATTATTGTTATAATTATGTTACGGAATTCTTGGATGATACTGGACTTGAAGCGCTCGCTCTATGCAGGCACGGCTGGCCGATATAGCTTGATTAGTATAAGGAGAGATGGAAGGGAACTTCTAAATCGAATAATTAGGGACGACCGGGCCGTCATGTTGATCGAAGTAAGTTGAATACTACGTTATACGAGGAAATTAATCGAGATTTGAATATCTGGGTCGGTCTGGCCGACCCTGCATACCTTGACGAGCCGTCATTGCATGAAACACCCTGTATAATGGTAGATCATTTGACTATGAACTCATGTATGGGGTACCACAGGGATTTAATTTAAATTAATGACCTCTTGGTCTTTCATGAATGTTCAACTTTGACTTATGCTGATGATATTAGCTATGTTTTGGTCCGCACCCAGGACAGTTTCGAATCGGTTCAAAGTAGCTATGAATGAATAAATGTGCGACTATTTCGAAGCATCGAAAAAGCAAACCAAAACAGGCCTCTACTTGAGGATACGTGATGATTCAGATATGATGTTAAATCTGCAGTGTATTCATGAACGGTGTATGCGCAACAGACTGAAATTTAACATAGGAAAATGTTTTAAGGTCACATATACTAGTAACTCGCAACCATTGATTTGCAACTATTATTTGGCTTTTAACTTCATTGTTGGTAAGGATGAAATGTATGACTTTGGTTTATTGTTCAACTTTACCTTCAGCTTCGTTCCCCATATTGTGGAGGTATTTGCATCCGCCAGTAAAACTTTGGGCTTTGTACTAAGGAGCAAAAGAGAGTTTAATGATGTGTACTCAGGAGTTTGTATGCGGTGCATTAGTGTGACGTAGCAAATTGACGTAGGTCAGTGTCTGGATTCTATACAAAGTTGTTTTAGTGAGAGTTGTTCAAGATTGTGTTCAATATTTCACACAGTTCACTAAATTAAGAGATTCCTAAACGAAATGTCCACATTATTTCATAGACATTTGTAATAAGCCGAAAACACGGCTAGTTTAAAAAACTTAACCTCAAAATATTTACTCTAATTTGATTTACATGGGCATTACAGAGGCCATCAGCAAATTGTGCCATTGGAAATTGCTAATGTATAAATAGTTAACAGTTTTTATATTCCTATTTCAGATTTACTTTGTAATCTGTGTTTCAGATAGTTATGTGTTGGGCTCCTGCCTGTAAACATTACATTGAAAGGGAAATATGTGAATTTTTCAAGATTCCTAAATAGTCCGGGAGGTGGTGTCACTTTTTTATCAGTGATTTATCTCCAACTCGAATGTGCTTAATTAGAGAGTTACACTATTACTGTACTCGAAATCGAAAGTCAGTCAGCGCGACCGTGGTGGGCGTGGGCGGCGGTGAAACTCGCCGGAAAAATCTCAAAAAAAGTGATTAATCTCCATGTGAAACTTTGTAATAATGTAAATTATTCATGATCATGAGTGAAAATGGTCGTCAGTCACGTTCCCGATGGTGGAAACATCGTCTGTCAGGCGTTTGAAGTGGTCGGAAAAATCTGAAAATTGAAGTGACCTATCTTCACTTGAAATTTTGAAAAATGATAATTTTAATCGAACTGAACGTAAAAATGGCCGTCAGTCACGTTTATAGTGGTGGATTCTGCGTCAGTCGGGCTTCCAGAGTCAAGGGCAGTGACCAGCTTCGTTTGGCTCGCTGCATCTTATGCAGTTAGACTGACGCATATTCCAACGGCATCGTGCCGGCTGACGCTTATTTATCGAGTGTACATAACATAACAATTACTTGTTTATATATAATTTTAAAATTTTGAATAGTGATTATCACTATTCTCTCAAACTAATAAGAATTGCTCAGTAATCAAATCGAAAATTAATGTTTCCGCACAAACTATTTCTATTCATTTCGGATACCTGGACCCTCTGGACGACTGATATAATATAATATACAGGGTTGGCCATCCATAACTTCCCACCCCGAAAATTGAGTTTTGGAATGAAATAACGAAAAAACGCTCAGACAGGTCAAATTTTGTTGATAGGGGGACAAATAAGAGTGTTCAATTGAGTTTGATATCACTACCCTTCTAGCTGCAACTCTTAACAGCTCTCATTTTTGAATAGGGAAAAGGAGTTGAGCGGCACCTTGTTGGAAAGGCAATTCAATTTCCTGCATGAGTGTATTTGTTTCTTCATGGCTTTATTATTATACAGAGTGATTCAGTATTCCATCAATAACTTTCACACGCCGAATTTGGATCTTTGAGATGGAAAAAACGCACGGACGGGTCAAAAAATGAATTCGATATCTCCACCTTTTTTCCGGCGAGTTTCACCGCCTCCCACGCCCACACCCACCGCTATTGGAATGACTGACGCCGGACCTCATATGTACAAGTGGAGAACTACTCATGCTAAAAAATTCGTGTGAAGATCGATCACTAGTTCAAAAGTGACGCCACCTCCCGGACTAAAAGATCCTAAACTGCGGAATAAATGGATGGAACCTGTAAGGTATGTGTACATTCATTGTAATAATTTTATTCATGAGTTTTTGCAGGCGGTATATAAAGGCACGACCATATGCATGCTTGTGCTCGTGTCATTTCGAAAATGGAGGGAAAAATTTACCCACATTATTCATTCATAAGGTGAATAAACGTTTTACTTTCTCTTCACCGGAGAAGAAGAACAGATCAGTTGCTACATGTACTGCTCTCAAACCTCTCAAACTGTGGTTCAAGATGTGGAATCTGTTGAAAGGTTTGTCTGCGTGTGGGCTAATATTTTTATAGCAAGTAGTTATAATTTTGCAATTACAGCGTTCCACCCGCACACATTCAAGAGGAGAACCAAACAGCTGATTGTGTTGGTACATCTACTTCAACGGCCCTACTGGAGACAGAAAATTATTTCCTGCGGAAACGTAATTGACAAACAGAATTGGAAAATGAATCTACTAGTGGAGCATTTATTTTCAAAGTTATTGAAAAAGACAAAAAATTATGTAAACTATTCACAGGCATTCCTACCACCTCAATTTTCCTTGCAACATTTGAAGTCTTTGGAGATATGCCAATAGTTTATTATTTGGGTTGGAATGTTGGAAACATTTCTAAAATTGACCAGTTTCTTATGTGCTTGATGAAACTACGTCAGAATTATCCACACAGTGATTTAGTACAAAGGTTTGGGATACCTCAAGCTATTGCAGCCAATGTCATTATCACATGGATATATGTTATCCATGCAGTTCTATTCAAGCAACTTAATTCAAATATACCCTCCCGGAAGAACGTGCCTACCAACAGCGTTCAACATGTTTACAAATTGTAGGATTGTTCTTGATTGCACTGAAATGGCTATGACTGTTCCCCGTGCATCAATGAGTACACAAAAAGTCACTGATAGTAGCTATAAACATAAAAATACATGGAAGGCACTTATAGGACTGGCTCCAAATGGGGTTATTACTTATGTGACTACATATGTATTGTGCAAAACAGTGGCATTTTGGGAAATCTCGAAGCAGGTTGGTATTGGCTGATAAAGGCTTTTCAATTAGGGATTTACTACCAAATGGAGTGAATGTAAATATTCCTCCATTTCTCGTAACTGCTCAGTTCACACCCACTCAAGTTAAGCAAACGGAGACTATTGCCAGAGCAATAATCCACGTTGAGAAAGCAATTCAACGAATGAAGATCTACAAAATCCTTCATTCCCCGTTCACTCTTTGAACATGCTGAAGTTTTTGTTCAAGTGATTGGGGCCCTAAAAAATTTACAGTGTCCCTTAATTCTTCAGAAGATGAATAATATATGTGTATAATTTTTATTGTCACACATTGAAAAATGAGAATCTGGAATTAAAATTTGTTTCTGATTAAGATGCAACAGTCATTTGCACTATGTATGTAATACTCTTGCACATGTGCCTAGTAGTTTACTGAAATTGAAAGAATTTTTTTAATGACTGAGATGATAGGTTTCAACAAACTAATAGGAATGAAGTGGCAGTTTGAGAGTCACTCTCAAGTGCATTTTCTCATATTTGGAAAGTTTTTGAAATGTGATAATTAGAAATATTATATAGAAGGATAAAAAAAATGACCGTTATACATACATACTGTTTTTATTTAAGACAAATACAATTCTAAAATACACTTCAATTGATTAAATGAGGTAAATATAGTCCATTGAAGAATGATTGACATCCTAGTAGGTCTTGAAACCCCAGGCGCAGCTTAATATCTGGCCACAAAAGATATTTAAAAATTTCTGTACTTTCAATCACAGAACTGGAATATATCAATATAACCTAGAAAAGTATATGAAAATAAGAAATATTCAGATTTGCAGCATATTATTCAGCATTCAAAATTGACACAACTATGTTTCCAATTTATACGATTAACCCTCTAATACCCAATTCCGCCTTGAGAATGGTTGGATACAAAATTATTCCCTGTGAGCAGTTTAGTTCAACTGTATCAGTATAGGTTCATTTTGTGAGAACAGTTGTAAATGTAAATCAGTTAACTATCTATTTGCGAAAAAAAGATTATATAGTCCATTCAAGAATGATTGACATCTCGGATGGCTATGGAAAATCGAATTTAAGATGGTTATAACCCATAAGTCAAGATTTTGTATTGCGGAATTCATGTTGGTATTGTAAATAAACAGTGATCTATAAACCTATTACATGTGAATCTATGAACTCACAGATGGTAATTTTAATTTTGTAATGCTGTTTATGTTCCTAATTCAATCGTACAAATTGGAAACATAATTGTATCAATTTTGAATGCTGATTAAAATGCTCTGAAAGTGAATATTTCGTCTTTTCAAAAACTTTTCTAAATTATTGTCCCTTCAAGAATGATTGACATCTCGGCTGGCTATGGAAAATCGAATTTAAGTTGGTAATAGCCCATAAGTTAAGATTTTGTGTTGCGAAATTCAGGTTGGTAATATGAATAGACAGTGATCTATAGACCTATTATATGTGAATCTATGCACTGACAGCAGATAATTTGAATTTTTACTGCTGTTCATATTCTTAATTTAATCTCACAAAGTGAAAACATTGTTGTATCAATTTTGAATGCCGATTAATATGCTCTGTATTTGAGTATTTCTTGTTTTCAAATACTTTTCTAGGTTATATTTGTTATTCCAGTTCTGTGATTGAAACTACAGAAATTATTGAATATCTTCTGTGACCAGATATTATGGTGCGTCTGGACTTTCAAGGCCCAGACCACCTTATCTGTAGCTATAGGGTCATTTGATTTCGATCAGTGCATCGTCTCCTATCAGAGTCCATCTGTACTAGCCCCTAAAAATCCGCATTCATCCAGCCACAATCCAGTGGATACGACCTCCATTTTCATTCCAATTTGAAACATATCTAATGTCTCCTTTTCATTCTGTCGTCCCCACTGGATTGCCTTTGCATGATCGAAATTATGCCCCCAAGAAGGGTCTTAAAAAGTGAAGGCGGGTATTTATTTGTAGCTATGCTAAAATTACAGCGCCAAAGTGGCTAGCATTTAGTCCTGACAACAAGCCAGTTTTCATTATGATGCTGACCCTTCGTAGCTTCAGCTATCCTCATTGGAGCATCTGGGCCTATTCTCGCCTTCACTTTAAAAAACTCACTCCTCTCTGTGGTTTCCGAATATTCTTTCGAAAATACAATTTCCACAATTGCTGGAATGAGGCTTAGGCATTCATCTGTCGGCTCTGGTTTCAACAACGAGCTGAAGCCAACAGGCTCTTCTAATTTGCTGACAAAACGCTTTATCTCAGCGTCTGTTGCCAATCTTTTGACAGCACATTATTCTTTCGGCTTTGGTTAGAGGTCATCAATAGTTTGAATTTTCTCTTCTTTATTTATTTTAGGAACGTTCCATGTGCACGCCTTAAGCGGTGAACACATATGAGCGGCCGCGATCACGATCACGATCGTGAGACATCGTGACTGAACGCCGCTATATCGCTGAACAGATCGTGATATTATGTGCGGAATAATACATTTGCATGGGACGCTTCTCGATCGTGATCGTGGCCGCTCATATGTGTTCACCGCCTTATCCGTCACACTAATGTTGTGGTGCCCAAAAATACACACAGCTGCCATGTGATGGCATATTACCTGACCTCTAGGGCACGAACATGATGCGGCAACAATGCCATCGTCCATATCTGAAGAGATATCTGAATTTTTTTTTGCATAAATCATGTGTGATTACAATTCCATTTGAACGTATCAGAAATGTTGATGAAGTATCTCCTTATTGATATGTTACTTTACCTCGATTGAATAGCTCTTATTTTTCATGCTGGCTTTAACTTCTCCTTTAAGCACAGCTGACTGGACTTCCGAGTCGAACACCATTCCCACTGGAGTAGGAATTTGAAATTACACTTTTCTCAGCCATTTGGACATAAAACAATGAATGTTACATACAATAAGCGAAAAATAATGAATAACAAATTGAGCACATGGGTTGATTGTAAAAATTCGTCTAATGATTATATCTCTTTATCTATCTATCAAATACTTTTCTAATACAGCTATTATTCTTATTCTAATCATCAGGATTTCGAAATTGGAAACATACCTCTCTTTTTTCAGTAATAAATAAGAACAGCAACAAAAATACTTTCTTTGATTTATTTTAAACAGGATACTATTTCACGAAAATGAGTTGGACGCACAATTCAATTCAGAATGATGATATATTAAAACAGGCATGAAATTAGTTCAGTCATAAGTTAAATCCCTGCCGAATATTTACCGCACAGGGAAAGAACTAACGATGTCGATCAATACACGGAGAGAAAAATCTAAGTCATTTCATGTAATGCACTCATTTTATGTATAATATCATTAATAATGATCATTTCCGAGAACAGTAATATACTTGAGTATTAAGCCTGAATTTTGAATACTCAAAGGTAATATTTAATTTTTCATATTTCAAATAATATGAACGGATTTTAAAGTTGAAAACGCGTTTTTCTCAGCTGAAAGAAAAATTGACATCGATGGTTGTTTCCCTGTATCCTTCAAATGAGGTTTGTTTGGAACCGGCAACTACATAAATGGAGAAGTGACGTCTCTACTAATGCGCCGTAGTTTAGCCTTGTCGTCAGTAAAATGGAATATGCAAGCTTGATATTGTTTCCTATATATCAGTGTTAAGGTTGATTCTCACCATACCTTATATATCATTTCCGTATCCTCTCCTTTCCGTCTACCTAAAATATTGTGCAATGCAAATGAAATGGAAGTATGCCCACTATACCTTCCATATCCTTTCCGTCTACATAAAATATTGTTTGCTTTGAATGATTGGGAGTATGCACATTATACCTTCCGTCTACCTTCCGTTTCCTTTCCATATATACAATATTCTAACCAAAGTATTTTTGACGGAAAGGAAACGGTAAGGATAGTGGGAATAGTCTTCGTCTTGCTTCCATATCTAGTCCCCGTATTGATTTGAAGATTTATATACATATAAGGAATTTTTTGATAACCTCTGTATACTTTGAAATAATCTGCAGTTCTAGTAATTTTTTCTAACCTGTGAAGCTATGCACAATCTTCAACTCAACAAGGAGATTTGATTGGTAACAGGACTAATCCCACTATCCTTACCTTATCAACCCTACTATTCGACCTTTCCGTCGAAAACATGTGGGCTAGAGAATATGGAAAGGAGACGGATGGTATAGTAAGAACACGCATAAATTTTACGGAAGGTATATGGTATGGATATGGAACGGATACGGAACGTATAGTGAGAATCAACCTTCATTCGGATTCTTTGGAACGCATACACAAAAAATTTTTCAAGAACGTTTGATATCCTGAGCGCAGAGTTGACCTATCTAACATCATGGATTATATGAAGATGTCGTTACTTTCGAGACAAGAGGTTCAGTGTGCGAGATTTGCTCAGAGACTACTTACTAGCAGGATCAACTCACCATATTTATTGTCAAAGATGGCTTTAACTGTCCCTAAGTTCTCTAACGGCCGTTTTCAATAAACCTATCTATCCATCGTTTCACATACTGACGATTCGTAATATGATAAGTTAAGCTACGTCTCTGGATTCAGCTCGCTCTGGTTCGCATTCGGAGGCCATCTATTAAAAATCTTTTTTTCGGTTTTCGAAATTGAGCAGCTTAGCCCAACTTTGCTCTTTCGCTCAACTTCGCAATAGGTGGCCGGTTAGCCGTAGGCTGACAACATACTTATGAATATCGTTTTTGATTTAACCAAAATTTGCAGGAATCCTGATATCAGTATATGTGTCACTCTTCTTAGTTGCTTCTCTCACTTCCTGCCACAGTGATTTCGAAGAGTAATCAGAATTTGAGATTCGTTCCGCGTAAATGAGAGCTGTCATTCCTTAAAAGTGTATCATATCTTTTTTGCAGTTCTTTTAAATTATATTTTGAATTTTTCTGTTTCGAAAAACATCTAAGTTATTTTTGCTTTCTACCATACTTGCAAATTTTCTTCGGAAAACATTCATTACATATCGATACAAAAACGTTCATAAATATTGATCATTGCTCATCAACATATTCTGAGGAACAATTGTACAATGTACAACGCTTTCCAACAAAGCACTTAGATGTAATTTACCAAAGTCAGAAAAATTCTTTTGAAAACCTAACCTAATCTAAATCATAAATTAGTTTCTGCGCATCATAATTTGAGATATGGTGGCCATATTAATTGCGCCTCCTAGCTGAAAATTACGAACATAAAATATTTCCGCCTACCCTATAATAATAGGTCTGTTTAACGTACACGAAATTACCCACTGAAATTACCCCTTTTAGGCCCGGTACTTTCAACTGCGAATAACTAAATTTATTCGATAGATAAGTCGTATTCGTAGGATAAGTAAAAATGCAGTCTTTTCACTTTCAGATAGTGTTATTCATCGAATAAATCTGTCATTGAAACTTGATAATATGGAGAGTAGAGGAAGGAGAACGATCGCTGCTTTGAGACCATAGATTTTTTGTCCCCTAAAATATTTACCAATATGGTAGTTCATGTTTTTGCCAACAGGCACGCTGGCCATCACTGCTGGCCATCACTTGATGGCGAAGTTTTGATTTAAACTAGTGGAAGTTGGCTGAGTTTTCCTGGTGACATATGACCATGGTGAAATGTTGAAGCCTGCGCTAGTGTAAGAGTGTTTTGGCATTGGAGAGAAAAGGAGAAGAGATAAAATTTTCGAGAGCATTTTTGAGAGAAAATTGGAAAAAACCTCGCCTCAAGAATAGACTCCGAATCAATTTGTGTGTCAAGAGCACTTTTGCGATGAAGATATCAAAAAGATGATGGATTCATTATAAACGAAATCGTAATTGTCATCCCTCGTGAGAAGTTGATTCTTCTGAATAAGAATATCTAACCAATAAAACTACATGGTTCAGAAGTGGATGTTCTTGAAGAATTTTGTTGGCATAACATAATATATGGTTTATATCGGTTCTCAGCTGAGTATTGGAAACAGAATCTACTCTAATACCTGAGATTGCTACCTTTTGTTGTCTTGATGTGTACTACTCCTCACTGCAAATTTATATAATTTTGAAGGTGGTAAACCAACTAATATACCTGTTTTCAATAAACAATGTTAAACAAAAGTAGGTACAATTTTTTTGATGAGTGATTTCTTTTGAATTTCATTGATTTCGTCATTCATTATGAATGAATAAAGCTGATAACATAGTCCCCACTATAATTTGACTTGCATTTTATTGCATATAATTCAGAGAAATCGTATTTAATATAGATTTGAAGAAAGGTATTTGAAAAATCATCAGAAAAACTACAATGACACAACCTAAAATAAAATGAAGGCTGTTCATTTCAATTATTCAATTTGACGCTTGAATCCCCACCCCTTATCGATAAACACTGCGATCGCAGCGACACCTATCCTACGTTCCCCGTTTTCGGGGACACATTTTTAGTACGGCGATCGTTCTCCTTCTCTCTACTCTCCATACTTGATAATAAGATTTTATTTGTCATAGATCGAATGTCGATACGTCATTTTTAGTTGAATTTTTGAAATTCTTGATGTATGGTTATTCTTCGTGTGATTTTCACGAGATATTTGCTTTCTAGTTGGAATTATAACAATTTCTACAATGCGGTGTCTCATTTTACATTAATCAGTGAAAAGTATAATAGTATACCGTATTTTCATAGAATTGTTATTCGTCAAATAATTTCATCTGAAAGCACCGAAATAAGGCATCCTTTAGATAGGAAATTATTTGACAGATACTTATTCACATTGAATAAAATTAATTCGAAGGTGAAAGTACCGGACCTTAATGGTATATTTCTTATTAATGCATAATTGTCATGAGCAACCGAACATAGAAGTTTTAAGCAGCCACCCCAATAATGATTTTATTTGTATGTCGCATTGATTTTCGGAGAAGCGGGTGAATTGAGAAAAGTTGAATTATGTAGATTGCACAAAAATGTTTTTTGCAATGAAAAAAATGGCGTCCACGGAAAAATTAGGTGATCAACTCGTTTATTAATTCAGAGATGTTCTCGAACATTCATCGCTGTCATTAATAAACTAGTTGATTAAATAACTATTCAACAACAATTGTTTTTTTATTCGGGAACTCCCAACGATCCGAATGGACGACACTAGTATAACGAGAAAATAATTTAGTAGAGTGTTTTTCACATTCTTTGAAAATGTTAGGGAATAATTCTAACCATCAGTTAGAATTAACTCAATTAATTTTTTTCTAATTTTTGAAGCACCGAAACTAAAAAACGCAGCGACTAGGAACTCTGACTGAACCAAATCGATTCGTATTGATTTGAACTTTTATCAAATCATACCAAAATGGAACCATTTTCATTGACGTTATAACCAAGGGTCAGTTTATTCACTTGCTGTTAAGGCTATTGAACAGTTTAACGATAGCCATGACTTTCAGAATATATCTCTTCTTAACTAGCAAAACGACGAATGTTTATGAAGAACCCAAAAGTCACAGGTGGTGATTAAAAATTTAACAAAGGAAAATTAAAGATAACTTAATTGGAAGAATGAATAAACCAGCCCTTAGAATAGTATATTCTAATTAATGTAGAATGTAGGGAGGTTAGATTGATTCTTTTACACCGTACCATGAGAAGGACAATCTATTAGATGTAGAGGGCCCCGGATAAGTGTTTGCCCCAGACCTCCAAATGTCTGATGATGGCCCTGCTCCGAAGTTATAAGTATCATGAGATAGTATATTATCGTCGCCTTGGATGTGAATGGGTCTAATCCACAATTTTAAGTTTTTTGAGTTAGAACTGTAGACAACTTCAAAAAAGCTCATATTTTAAAGTAGTGAAGACATTCAATCGATTTGTAGCAGATTCGTTGAGTTCTAGCAAAATTGCTGAAAGATCTAAGCAACAATTTTTTTTAGCCACTACAACCTAGCGGCTTGGATCGTTTCACTACTTTTTTCTACAGGGCTGATCTGAAATATTCAATAGAGTTCAAATTAATGACCCACAAGCTGACACTTGAATTCTATATTACGCAACCAGTCGTGAGCTAGGCGTTAATTATTTTCTAGAGCGAAAAAAGTTCGAATGCGTTTTACTCGAAATTTCTATTGAGTGGATCAGACCTATTCACGTCCAAGGCGACGTTATATACCTACCTAGGGACTTCACTGGCACTTTTGATCCCGAAGTGAGATGTTTAGTTTATTAGCTGAGGGATTAAAAGAAACTTAGTTCCGTGGTTTATATACTATTCCATGCACTTCGGCACTGGAAAAATTAAGAATAAAATGCTGAAGAAAATAATGTACTATCGTGTCTGTAGTTTCAAAATGTCAACTCCACTGACTGATCGGTGGCTGACATTGAAAAGTAACGTGCCTTAAAAGAGTCGCTATGGCTTTCAAGTTTCAGCTCCTCAGGAATCGAATTTACTTTTTTTAGCTCCTCAAACGAAAGATCAAAGTACCTATTTATTGAACTAAAATGGTTTTTAATTAATTTTAATGATCCAACCAATTAGCCTACTTGCGCTAGAGAAAATTTATTGTTAGTTTTCAGTTAGAATAAGTCTGGAACTATTTAACAATATACTGAGTTAAGAACCAAATGAAAATACATTCATACAATATAATAAAAATATAAAAAGACAATACAATCAGTTTTTTTCAGCGCAAGTAGGTAAATTGTTTGGATCAATAAAATCGATGAAATTTGAACGTAAAGTTTCAGTTCAATTATGGATTTTCATCAAGTATCTGCAACATCAATTCAATATCTTTTTATACATAAAAACTTTAAATAATGTGATTTCTCAGAATATGATAGTTTTCCTTCGGAATTATAACACTTCTTCTGTTTCTTGAAAAGAGCTTTTGTTGTGTAGGTATCCACAAATTATTTATTATAGTATGTATACATTGGTTACCTTGTTAACACTTTCCTACACATGAACCTACTTCTTCTTAGGTTAGGACTATAGATGCCTTTACACTAACGCTCCATCGCCCGCGATCGAATCGCGAGTGCCAGTCACTCGTGTTTTCACGAGGTATGGAGTGGCGTGTGTCAACTATTTTGTGCCTTGAAGTCGCAAAGGTTTTTCGCGCAGTCTCGCGTGTAATCTTCCATTATAAGCGAGAGGTTGGCGTGACTCGTGGCATGTTGAAATTCTCAACGGTTTAAGCGGCGCTCCATAGCTTGAAATGGACGAATTAAATTAAAGACGCAAACTGAAAGTGACTAAGTGCTTAGCAGTGTATATGAATGTTTCGAAGAAGAGAAACAGAAGACGTTTGGTGAAAGAATGGATGGAAAATCGTAATACATATGGACATATGCCTATGTTGAATGACTTGCGTGAAAATTTTCGTATGGACTTTAGAAACTATTTGAGATTGGATGCTAAATCCTTTCGTATCTTATTAGAATTAGTTTCTCCGATAATTTTCTGAACAAGATTCAAGAATGCGTGAGAATGTAGGTGCTAAAGGAAGAATCCTGTCCTGTTACTTACTGCTGCTATATGTTCTCTATTTCTTGGAATGTAGAGGTACAGCTTTCTCGTCATCTCTAAGGCGGTCGTTTGACACGTTTAGCATCTGATGGTTTTTATGCTTTTTTCAATATTCCTAATCGTTCAGGGCCTATGCGATATACATAATCTCTCCACCCCATCTGGGACCTCGTACTACAGTCTCCCATCTGAGCACGAAAAAAGTAATTTCTAATTCGTTTTTTCCCTTGCTGCAGACTTCATTCAGCACTAGTACAAAATTGACATGATCTGGTATTCGAAATCGAAATAATGTTGTCGTAAGTTGAAGAGGATTGTGCCCCACTTTACGGTAATGTCTCACGCAGCGGTTTCGACCGAGACGTTTTTCGGCAGCGTTCCTCTGGTCGATGTCAGTCGTGTCTATTAATATCTAAAGCCCGTTTACACCGGCCGAGAATTCTCTGGAGAATTCTCTACAAAATTCTCGCAAGAAAACGGCAGAGATTATTTTGTACGCAACTGAACAGAGAATTCTACCGAAAGTGCGTATGTAACGGTACATAATTCACGGCGCATGAAATCTCGAGTAAATTTTCTAGAGAATTCTCGGCTGTTGCAAACGGGCTTTAAATACTAGGCAGTGTGAGGTCATGACTAGAACGATATAACCGCCGCTTATGACATGTCCTATATACACTGATGATACATACCACTGATGACTTTATGAAAGGCTCATAAAAACCGCGGCGTACAGTGGTCCGGACGACCCATTGAGTCGGTTTCAAAAACGCCTGGCGATTCATACCGCTACTTCTGGCCCATTTGAAACCCATTGACAACTCTCCGATACGGTTCTACTCTTGAGAAACGTCTCGGTCAAAACCGCTGCGTCTGACATTACCCTTAATTGGGCCAAAGCCGATCTAAATGATTGTTATGAGGTTCAATATAGAAAATTATCCAGAATAGATCTGAGTTGCAAAGAAAAGTAGGAAGAACGGCCATAAAGTCTTCACCACTTGATCAAGATTCTCCTCCAAAGGAAACTTTTTTATAAAATAGGTATGTACTTTCGATAGGTATCAATTGGAACATATTGTCAGCTTACTATGTGTGTGAAGTTGGCCACACTTTTCGATTTTCGAAAAAAAATTTTTGTGCTGTATTGTGCTAGGTTTGTGCTGCTTTGTGCCGTGAAAATTTTTTCTTTATTCCACACGGTTCTCAAAATATTTCACAAAATGTATTGCATGGGCCAGCCCAGCACTTATCGAAAAAATGAGTTTTGGCAACTGAAACAGGTTGTGCTATGCCTGTACAAGGTGGGCAAAATTCGTTGTCTACTGAAGGGATCTCGAGAACTATAGCAGCTAGAAGAAAACGGACGACACATTCTCGAGCTTCTTTTTTCTTGACTAATCCAAATCTTAAAACAGATCTAGCCTAACATTCATAGATTTTGAGTTATATGAACGAAAATTGATCCAGTCATTCTCGAGATACTACAGGGATTTTCGATTTTTCAAATGTAAACTATAGTTGAAAGTTCTTTCATTCTGCTGCAATTTTTTTGCTGATTTCAAAAATGTATCATATGTCGCTATTCACATGAATATAACATTAGAAAAAAAATTAATACTTTTTCCTACTTTTCGATTCACTGTTGAATTATCAGTAGGCTAGTGTAACCATAGCGAGCTTTGAAAATGCATTATGGTACGTGAACTCCACATAATTCTATGTGAACTCAACCTTCTGTGATAGGAATCATCGACTGTCGAATAATTATTTCTTTTATACAAAGTGTCCCAAAATTCAACGATAAGCCGGCGCCGTAGGGTGTACATGGTCGTGACTACTTCAGAAAAAATAAGAAAAAAAATCCAGCTCACTTTGTTATTTAATTACAAAATAACTTCTTCGAAAACTAACACCCTTCAAGACATTTTAAGTTACCACGGCCACAATTTTTCAAAAATTTTTGTAAATTTTTTTGTATCGGCAACTTAAGTAGTACTGCTGCCCACCACGATTCCTAAATCTCCTAGAATACTTATAGTTTTTACACAAAAAATAATCAAAATATGTTTTTCCCATAAAATTTTGAAAGATTTTTCCGTTCAGCCCTTTTTCCCTCATTGTTTTGTTAAAAAAAAGTATGGAAACTATGGCGGCAAGTTTTTTTAAAAATTTACACAACTAACCAAGATTCCAAAATAGTATAATAATCCAAGAAAAATAGTCGCAGAAAAAATATACGTACCATTTCTTAGAAGGACTAAATTACTTAATTGTTCTCGTTCATAGGGACAATTTTTATTATGTGCCGAAAAGAGATTGTGTAAAGTCATTTCTTGGAATTTCAATGGGGTACGTGTGTTGTTGATGAAATTTAGAAATGAAAGAGAGAAAATATAGCGAGAGATACACCTTAGAGAAGGATGTTCTTTGTTCAATAACAATAGCACTGATAAAGAAGTTCCTATTCTCGGCAAAGTCAGTACCAATCTCAGAACATAGAAACATGGAATGGAAAATAACCATTCCAAAGACTGGAGTGAGATAGTTGCTTAGTGTTGCCAATCAAAATTGAGACAGTTGACTCGGACATCATTGTAACATCAATTTTCAGTACGAATAGATGAGACAAGACGAATACCAATATCAATTCAAGGTTAACCTATGGACGGGCATATTAAATGGACAAGTGATTGGGCCCTTTGAGTTGCAAGGAAACTTAGATGGAGATAGTTATTTGAACTTTTTACAAAATGATTTGCAAATATTATTAGAAGACGTCCCCTTAAGTGATTTACAAAACATGTGGTTTCAAAATGATGGTTGCCCAGCACACTACGCCTGTCCTGTACGAGAATACTTGAATCAGGAGTATCCAGGGCGTTGGATCGGCAGACTTGGCCCTATCTTATGGCCACCCCGTTCACCCGACCTAAACCCCCTGGACTTTTTCTATTGGGGTTGTCTCAAGGACAGGATCTATGCGACACCCATCACGACATTCGACGATCTTCGGCAAAAAATCTGTCAAGCTGGGGCTCATATCAGTGAAAAAAGATATACACGAAGCATTAAAAGATCATTTCTAAGGCGATGTCATGCGTGTATTGATGCTGGTGGCAAGCAATTTGAACATTTTTTGTGAGGTTTATTATCAAATAAATAAATAAATACCATTTTTCAATTAATTCAACAACAAAAACCCATTTTCGGCACATAGTTGATTACTACCAACAAGAGCAATTAAGAAATTTCATTATTGTTTCTACTAATATGGATCTTTCTGCGACTATTTTTCTTGGATTATTATACTATTTTGGAATCTTGGTTAGTTGTGTAAATTTTTAAAAAAACTTGCCGCCATAGTGTCCATACTTTTTTTAACAAAACAATGAGGGAAAGTGGGCTGAACGGAAAAATCTTTCAAAATTTTATGGGAAAAACATATTTTGATTATTTTATGTGTAAAAACTATAGGTATTCTGGGAGTTTTAGGAGTTGTGGTGGGCAGCAGTAAGTTCCCGATACAAAAAGAAGAACAGAAATTTTTGGGAAATTGTGGCCGTGGTAACTCAAAAAATTATGAAGGGTGTTGATTTTCTAAGAATTTCATAATTTATTTTGTAATCAAATAAAAAATTTTGCTGGATTTTTTTCTTATTTTTTCTGAAGTAGTCATGACCATGTCCACCCTACGGCGCGGGCTTATCGTTGAATTTTGGGACACGTTGTATATTGATATCGAGATCGATATCCGTTAATTAAAAGAGAGTGAAAGACTTTCGTCTGATCATTAAAGAAGAAAATTGATTCAATTATTGTTTTTCTATTTATGAAAGAAACTTAATTAGTGAGTAATATAAAAAATCTGATAGTTAACTACAATTATTATTTTTACAAGAGAAATATGTTGAAAAATAGAAACTCCTGTCAACGGTAGTGTTCAAATTGTGAACCATCGTTAGATAAGCATGCCGAACATCGTGATCTAACACTACGTATGGCGTTGGCGATGTGAATACTGGTGACTTCTCTCAAGGCGCTTTCCGTTCTGATTCTTAATTGTTCATAATTTTGTACTCTTGTTTCGTAAATTTTATTTTTTAAATATCCCCATAGAAAAAAATCTAGCAGTGTAAGATCTGGAGAACGCGCGGGCCATCTCACAGGGCCATTGGTACCAATCCAACGGTCACCAAAATTAGAGTTCAACCAATTTTTCGAGACTCTGGCGTTATGTGCAGGGGCCCCATCTTGTTGATAATATATTTCCCTCAAAAATACCAATGGAATATTTTCGAGTGCTGGTTCAATTTTTCGCTGCATGATGTTGAGATATGCATCTGCATTAAGGGTTTGACTGTAAATGTTATATGCCAGAATTTTGTTCTTGTATAAAGCAACCCATATATTGAACCCGAATCGTCCTTGTCGAAGGCCATCTTCTAATACCAAGTGTTGATTTTGGTCTGACCAATAGTGCGTATTGTGCCTGTTGATGATTCCACAATTTTCAACGCGAGCTTCATCAGTCCAAATAATTTTTTCATGGAATAGAGAATCTTCTTCTACTTTATTCAAATACCAATTGCAGAACTGAATCCTTCTTTCAAAGTCCCCATCTCTCAAATGATGAATTTTACGATATCTATAAGGGTGAAATTTATTGCGTTTCAATATATTCAACGCATTTCTCCGTTTGATGCCTACTTCCTCTTCCAATTTTCTAGACGAAATATTTGGATTGATTGTCACAGCTCCAATTATTTTAAGAGTATTCTCCTCTTCATTTTATTCATTATATTTTTTTGAACGTACTTTTGTAAAGCTACCATAATTTTTTAGATTGTGAACTAACCGCTGGCAGTACTCTTCACTCGGTTGCTGTCGTTCTGGATATTTTTCGAAATACACTTCCCTTGCGACTCGGATATTTTCATTCGCTTGAATATAACATACCAACATATCGAATTTTTCGTAATTCGGAATATTTCGGGCCATTAGGAATAATAATCAGATTGTGTATTCTCAACAACAAACGATGACAAATTAATCATCGAAATATTTATTCAGAAATCCGTGATTCCATTCATAGAGGCTCAGGTTCACAAAAGATATTCAATGGTCGCTATGGTTACGTCAGCCTACTGAAGATTCAACAGTGAATCAAAAAGAAGGAAATAGTATTGAATTTTTTTCTTATGTTATATGCATGTGAATAGCGACATATGATACATTTTTGAAGTCAGCAAAAAAATTGCAGCAAGATGAAAGAACTTTCAACTATAGTTTACATTTGAAAAATCAAAAATCTCTGTCGTATCTCGAGAATTACTGGATCAAAAAATTTATTAATATCATATTCAAATTCCTCATAAAAAAGTGCCTGTAGAATGTAACAACGGATTTCGAATACGACTTCAAATAAGCGAGTTATTCAGCTCCATCGAAAATGACAATTTCTCAATTTTCTTTCATAACTCGAAATCTATGAATGTTAGGCTAGATCTGTTTTCAGATTTGGTTAGTCAAGAAAAAAGAGCTCGAGAATGTGTCGTCCGTTTTCTTCTAGCTGCTATAGTTCTCGAGATCCCTTCAGTAGACAACGAATTTTGCCCACCCTGTACAGTGTTGTGCCGTTCGAATTTTTGCAAAAGTCTCTGTTATCTCCCGGAAAATCGAAAATGAAGAAAAAAGTAAGCCCAGCACTTTTAGTTTTTTCTCCTCAAAAATTAGTGAAAAATTTTGTGCTACATTTGTGCTGACTTGTGCCGTAAATATTTTCTCGAAAATTTGTCGGATTTTTCGGGAAATCTTGAAATTGAAAAAAAAAAAGTTAGCCCAGCACTTTCGTCTTTTCTCAATGAAAACATATGTGAACAATTGTGCCACACGTGTGCTAACTTGTGCCGTTGAAATTTTCACGAAAATCCTCGTAGTTTTTCGAAAAATTGAGATTTTGGATTTGTGCCGTTGAGATTTTCAGAAAAAACTTTCAACTTCCTTCAGATGGTGGATATCAGAAAAATCAGTAGATTGTCTGAAAATATGTATAGGTACATATATGGCAACTGGCCTAATATTCAAACCGTCGAGGTTGGCAACTCTCCATGCACAAGTTACGACTCATCAAGATTTGCATACCGTCATAAATCATCAGAAGTGTATCACGATAACAATAGTGTATAGTAATCTTCTTTAGTCATTAGCTATCCACGCTAGAGTTCATTAAGCTCAATTTATGAGATTTCTCTTCTGAAAACTGAATTCTGCCAACATTGTTATCGTGATTCACTTCTGATGATTTATGACGCTATGCAAATGAGTTGATGAGTAAGTTGTGCATGGAGGGTTGACAACCTCAACGGTATGAATATTAGGCCTGTTGACATATATACTCATTTTCAGTCAATTTACTGATTTTTCTGATATCCATCATTTGAAGGAAAAGTTAAAAGTTTTTTCTGAAAATTCCAACGGCACAAGTTAGCACACGTGTAGCACAATTGTTCACATATGTTTTCATTGAGAAAAAACGAAAGTGCTGGGCTAACTTTTTTTTCAATTTCAAGATTTCCCGGAAAATCCAACAAATTTTCGAGAAAATATTTACGGCACAAGTCAGCACAAATGTAGCACAAATTTTTCCACTAATTTTTGAGAAGAAAAAACAAAAGTGCTGGGCTAACTTTTTTTTCAATTTCAAGATTTCCCGGAAAATCCAACAAATTTTCGAGAAAATATTTACGGCACAAGTCAGCACAAATGTAGCACAAATTTTTCCACTAATTTTTGAGAAGAAAAAACAAAAGTGCTGGGCTAACTTTTTTTTTCCTTTTCGATTTTCCGGGAGATAAGAGGGACTTTTGCAAAAATTCGAACGGCACAACACTGTACATGCATAGCACATCCTGTTTCAGTTGCCAAAACTCATTTTTTCGATAAGTGCTGGGCTGGCCCATTCAATATATTTTGTGAAATATTTTGAGAACCGTGTGGAATAAAGAAAAAATTAAGAGGTTGAGTAGAATAGCTATAGGCTAAACTTCGCCTCATGATTGTATTCATAGAGTACAAAATAAAGGCCCTTTATTATTATTATTATTATAATTTCTACGGCACAAAGCAGCACAAACCTAGCACAATTTTTTTTTCGAAATTCGAAAAGTGCTGGGCCAACTTCACACACATCAGCTTACTTCCAAAACCAGATAAAAAACATTTTGTTAGTTTTGTGTAAATGAGGATTGTAAGTTCCTCCCTACACACCTATATCAGTCAGATCGGATGTTACTGATGTTTGACACCTTGTTGCCTGCACAATTCACGACAGGAATGCTTTTTCGGAAAAAAAAAAGTTCCGTATTACAATTGAGGAGCTAGGAAGTAGAAGTGTTCAAGTGCATATTTTGTAGTTCTGAAATAATTGGCTTAACTTGCATATCAAAAATCCAGGATTGAGTTTGAAAATTATATATGAATACTTTCGATTTTTACGAAGGAAAAAATGGTTCCAAGAAAAAAATTCTTTTTTAGGATATCTTTTAGGAGAGATATTTTGCAGTTGCATGATTTTTCAAAATATGAGCACTTGAGCCCTTTTACTTCCAGGCCCCTCAATTGTGTTCCAATGATCCAAAGATCTCTCAGCCTTCAGAAATCATTCAATCCCAAGGAGAGCCTGAGAACATGTTAATACATATACAGATTCATTATACCCTTTTTTAAATTCATGTGGACATAAACTGTTTCCTTTCATTTTCCTTGACTTTAGTTCTATATATTAGGCAGAACCATAGTGGGGTAGCTTCTTTGCTTATTGATCGGGCGTATCCCGACTCATCTTGTGGACAGCATCAAACTATAAATGAGTAGTTACGAAACAGTTCCATATGGGATAAAAGAATGTACGCAAGAATCTAGGAGAGGAACCTTGGGTTGTTGATCTATTCATTCCTTCGATACTTGTGTTGAGCTCCAATGAAAGCGAAATCTCTATTGTCCCGACTTCTATTACTTTCCTTCGCAGTAAAAATCGAGAAGAAAAAAGAAGAGTAAAATTGGAATAAATGGCATTTCAAAGCCAGCTTTTTTTTGAAAGACCTAGGAGTTGTTATTCCGACATTCTTCCTTTCAAATATGTAGTACAAAATAATATTTCAGGCATTATAAAATGATATAGACAGAAAGAAGAACAGTGTGGAGACGTGAGCGCCTCGCTATAATAAATACATCTGACAAATTTGTTGACTAGAAATTTTATCAATTACAATTATGGAGTCGAGATATCAAGTTAATACATCGTTCATAGAAAATAACGTTTCAAACATTTTTTGTTTTTTGATAATCAACTCTGAATCTGAGTCCACAAATTTCGATGAGAAGGAGAAAGTTCAAAATCGATATCAGGTTTACCAATAAAATCACAATTTAACACACCATTTTAATAAAAATTAATGAAGTACACAAGTGTAAGTTTTTGTTCATCCACGAAGAAATCAATAATTATAAAAAATGTTAATATTAATCGGTTAAGATACAGAAACAACTGTTCATCATTTTGAGTAATAATAAATTGAGCTGATAAAACAATTCATTTATTTGAAATAATTGATCGGTGTTTAGAAACCCTGTTAATTCGATGAGAGTTCGAATTTTTTTTACTTCCTGCTCTCCCGAAATTCATTTTATCCCATATGATATTTTGAAAATTTTTAAGAACAACTTTTATAATATTGCAGATTGTTATATCTACCCTGGAGAAACAACCCTATCTTTTGGAGATAGCCAGAATAAAATAAAAATCATAAATAAATAAAACAGATTAATGATAACACTGGATAGTATACTAAATATAGAAGTCAAAATAAACAACAATAAATATAAATTATTCTAAATAACGTTGAAATTAATAAAAGATTTTCAAAGAGTTACTTCAGCCAGGGAAAAATATATTGATACATTTTCGCCATTTGATTGGACTACTTAAGAAGTAATGTTCAATTTTCATACAGAACTAAGTGTTTTAGAACCAATGAAAATCCCACCTACTTTTCTATATGATTCTTTGATTAATTATTCCACTTAAAACATAAAAATGATTTCAATGCACTTCCTAAAACTTAACTTGATTCTGAACATTTTATAATTCCACTGAAACAATAATAATATGTAATAACTTTTCGTAAATTAGATAAACAGAATAATTCAATCGATATAAAATTATTTGATGACTACCAGAGTAGAATTGCATCCTCAACCTATGAGAATTGATATGAAGAAAATCAACGAATGCTTATTAATTGGACAATTACTCAGTGAAAATTAGTGAATTAATGATTAATCATATGATTGATGAATGTTCTAATTTCTACTTAGAAATGAAATCCAATGAACCTACTTTGAGCTCAGAGAATATCCAAAACGCATTTTCATTGCTCCATATCAAACCGCAAAGGCAATGGCAAAACCAGTTATTAGTCACTCTTAATACAGCATTATAACAAAGATAAAACTAAATATTGCACATTTCGAATATGATAGAAAATGTTACTTAGCACCATCCCTATATTATCACAATCTTTTTTTAATTTTCTTGATCCGTCAGATTTGTAAACCTTCTTAATGCCAATATATTACGATATATTTTTTTAGTAAAGATAGTATATTAATATAAAAACTAACAACAAATGTATTTCAAAGTTCCTAAAATATACTTTATAGATCCATATGATGTAAATAAGTTTTTACAAATATATTAGAAGCTTCATCGTTTGAAAAACATAATCTTATGAAAGAACCACACCGTATCAACACCACATATTACCTATGTACAATATATAAGGTACCAACATTGAATAAAACATATCACGCTCAAAAAAAAATTTATAGAGTTACAGGCAAAGTGTCTCCTTCCACGACACAGTAAGCTAATTTGTTCCCAGAACAAAACAGATTCGATTATATTGCTTGTCGGCAATAATAAATAGTAAGCTTCAATTCATTTTCGTTCCCTCAACTATCAATATTCTTCTTGAATTAGTCATAGGGCTCGAAAACGAAATTCGTAACATTTTATCAAAAATACGAACGAATAAAATCGAAAAAGTCGAAATAAAAGGCAGCATATAAGTTAAATACTTCTAAACAGTAACGAGAAGAAAGATGAGGTAATACCAACGAGAAAAAATTGCACTTAACTTCATCTCACAACATTTCATTATTGAAGTCTATAGATTCAATATAAAAACAGACTTTTCGCAGCATCAGTTGCCAATGATCGGTTTTTAAAATGCATTCAACCTTCGGACGGTTAATATGAATAAATAATTCCGACGTTTTCCAAAAGACATCACAGATTTTCACACCCTATGACGCGTTATTTTTGCTTTCAATGTGATTCATCGATTGTACTTCAAATTCCATATTGATGGTGAAATAAAAACACAACTAATAAATCGTGGAAAATTTTTCAAAGCCAATCAAAAACAATAATAAATTCATCCTATTGATGACAATCAAAGAAGAATCAATGCTTTCTTCAATCTTAGCTCGGAAAATTTGAATAGCTATTTTGATGCTGAATTCAAAGTACAACTAGAGCACATTTTTATTTTTAAAATTCCTAGCTTATTGTGAAAAATGGACCAAAACTAATATTAGAGAACATACAAAAATTAATGATGAATCCCCCTTAGTCCGAGAAAGGTTTAAGAAAAATCAGCAAATTTAACAGTATCTAAACATGTTTTCACTAATATACATAAAATGAATACTGGTATAAAAATTGATATTCAGTCTTGGCTAATTCGAATAATTTTCAAGTCGAAAAATGTGATGTTCTAAAACGTCATTGGCTGGGGCCAGGTTAAGGCTGAGACATATTTCAGAAAATTTAAAAATTTTGGCTCGTCATAGTCGATCCTTCTACATTGCTAGTTTACTTATATAGTTAAAATATCTGGATAAGATTCAGGAAAATCAGTAAAAGTTTTTACATTTCGGGGTTAGGAGGTTTCCTGGAATAAATTCTTGAGAGTTATGACGTATGTTGAGTATAACATTATCAGGATGAATATCCTGAAATGAGCTCCAAAATCTTCAATGATATTCTTCATAAATGTGAGTAGACCCGTCTACGTTGTTTGTTAACCGTCCTAAATCAGATTAAAATTTTGAGGTTTGACTTTGTGATAAACTGTTCCCGGTAAAATATACCTTCCCGAAGGTATGTTTCGAAATGGTCATAGTCCTATGAACTGAAATATGACACTATTCAAGAATATATTAAATGCTTTTTTAAGCAACAAAAAATTTTCAGAGCTGGGGAGTACTGGAGGTAAATGTACTCAAAATTGTATCCCCGTAATCAAAGTTCGTACTAATAACTGCTAATGAGTACTTTATTTCGAAGGTAGTAAATACTCGATTAATTTCAAGTACTGTGCAGTGCCTACAATTCAAGAGTAACGTACTCGTTAGTAACTGTGAGTACTGTACTAGGTACGACTCATATTTTGCCGAAAGGTTTGGTTGTTTACAAGAAAAATCAACTCAATCAGCTTTTTTACTAACGTATCTTATTGCAATTTCATATTTGTTTGCTTAACGTATTACTTAGTTGAAAATTAAGCGATTCACATTCTGGAACATCTGTAGCTTAATATATTACCATCATTATTTCACTCCCGAATAAATAAGAGGTAAGAGGTATTGATGCTAATTAATGTATTAGTAATATTCTTGTTTGTTCCTTTTACTTATTGTTGTTTCTTCTAAGCATTTTGAAATCTTTCGATAGAAATAATTTCAAAATTGTAATTGATTTGAAATAATCATACTGTACTTCTGTCTTCTTTTAAAGGTACCAGTTGTGAAATATGAGTATTTCAGCGAAGAACTTCGCCCAGCTCTGCAGGAAATAAAAAGTTCAACGGGACAAAACACCCATATTCCTCGAAATATAATTAATCGATGATGAGACTTTTGGAGGATAGGTGAAATATTCAATGAATGAAAGAGAGAAAGATCGACCAGAACACTGATTAAAAATTTGTCGGACCGTAGGGGGCAGTCAGCTAGGAGCCCATGGCCCCGTAGTAAAAATAATAATAGAGCAACAATCAGTCGGCCGCGGTATCGTTGACGATAGATGGCGATGTGCCGTCGAATTTCCTCGTGTCGGGATTGTAACGCGGATGTTTGAATTTGCAGTGCGTGCGCAAGTTGTCGCTTCTCGTGTAAGTGGCTCGACATAGCGGGCACTCGAACCTGCCCGGGAAGTGCACATGATAGTGGTTTCTTATGTGCGTCACTATTTTCCCACACAATTTGCACCGGTGCAGATTGCAGGCGCCTGGCAGTTTGTCGAACGTAAGTCGCATGTGCCAGGTTTTCGAACCTGCAAACGAAAACACTGTTTTAACTCTTATTTGGACTCTCAGGTATAGGCAAAAAGGTGTTAATATTTGATAGTGACAGCATAGTAGTGAAAGTGCACCCCAGAGCAAGTATTAAGTTCGAAGTACCACAAGTTAACCTCACACCCATATACAACAAGTGCTTAGACTTCGATCATTTAAGACTAAATAGTTTTTTTAATCTTAACATAAAACTATTTCATGAATATCATTCACGCTTCACCAAGCTTAATGAAATATTATATTTTATTACATATTCGCCTGTCGAACAATGTATTTGGAGCAAGACGAATATTATTGCTTGCAATAAAAAGAGATCGAATCATCCTTTTCAGCTCGCAAAGCGTTGATTAATGAAAAATATCGATCGATGATATCAACGGTAAATTGAAAATATGCGATCTCGAGCAGATTCGTAACGTTAATAAAAAAAAAAATATATATATATATATATATATATATATATATATATAGATATATTTTTAAGGAATAGAAAAGTCTGGATATTGAAGAAAATGCACTTGAAAAATAGTAATACACAAAGATTCTTCTCCAAACTTGAAGGAGGCTTTCAACTCCCATTTTTCGATATTTATATCCGTCATGTGTGTAATGAAATTTCGATTCAAATCGCTTTGATTCCATAATATTACATAAACAGACGAGAAAACCAGTTATATCCAATAAGTGCAGAGTTTTACTATTTTAAAAGGCTTCTTATATACAGAGTGATTTTGCAGAACAGCCATTTTCAATAATTCTAACTTGAATTGAGAGGTACTGTAAAAACTTACTTTAATGCATGGTTGGTATTGTCTATTGAATCGGGTAAAAAAACCGTAAGATATCTAGATCTCTCATCAAAGCAATTCAACGTTTTCGAAGCATCAAACCCCCCGTTCCCATTTTATTACTTTTAGTGTGAATATGACAGAATCAAAAAACAGGTGAAACGTAAGACAAATCGTGATATTCTTATGATATCGATTTAATGATAAAAATTCGTCACAGCCGTGGTGGACTGATGGTTGAAAATAATTGACAAGATCGTGATTTATCTTGCCAATAAGAGACTTAGGTCCAAGTTGTCAGCCTAAAATTAAAAAAAAAAACGGAACGATTCAAGTATTCGTGAGCTACTCGCTGACTTTAATACAGGTATGTAATTGGGTTCAAATATCGATCATTTTGAAGATCGTGTGTAGTTGATGTCTCTCGTGTGTTAGATGTCTCTCGACATTCAGACAGATTTTAGTGATTATATGAAGTATATGAACAGAAGTTACATGACATAGATAGAACTAAAGAAACTTTAACTCCAGACAAAACAATAAAAGATACTAATCTCAAATATGCCTTATGGCGAGGAATAATATTAACGAGAAATCAAGAGCTCCAACACAACTCTTCAATCTTCAAAAACATCAATGTTTGGATCGAATTACCTTCTTTGAGGATTACCAACGCAGTTTACCGAAATTTATAATTGATGCGAACATGAGAAATTCGTTCTAAAATTCACCTTCTCTAAAGGTAGAAAATTTTCTCAAATATTTGGCTGTCAACTGTCTCCTATTACATCAGCAGCAAGTTGCCCATGGCTATGTCTGTGAATTCCAACTGAATCTAGTATTCTTTTCTCATAATAATATGATTTACATTATCAAACTCTTCCTGAAATGTCGGGTGATAAATAAATATTAATTTCATAATTGGAGGGAAGTTCACAAATGACTCCTCATTCCTTATTCTTTGATATTTTGTACAAAAGTAAGATTTCACAAATAAAAAAGTACACTAGATTAGCATTGGGAGCCCTTTTCTCGAGAAGGAATAGGTTTCAAATGTAAGTAATGCATTCTTACAAAAAAATGTTGTGTACTATTGTCAAATGAAAATTTTTGAGACTTATTATGATGGTGATGAATGCATTTGAGGACGTAGATTAATATGCACATTTCGACGTCTAGAATCGAAATATTGAACATTGTATACGGACACTCCGCATAAGTGAATGCTGAAAGGATATTACAATTTCTAACTAACAGCTTTGGAATATGTACGTTGATCTGTAGTTTGATTGTTGCATGATACAATTGTAGGCATAACCGATTCGAATCTACGGTTAACATACGACTTATTTGTTGAAAAACCATCGGCCAACCCTGCCTTTATAACAGTGTCACTCAGATTTTTCTCTATAGTGGGGTTATTATGTATGTATTATACGCCTAAAATATTAAATTTTTCAGCATTTCACGTTCTGAAACAGCAAAGTTTCACGTTTCTAATACGTTTCCAATTCGGCAAAGAAAAGATCGATCAAGATTTTGAAAAGGCCATTTACGAGTAAATGACGTTGTATCTCCGGTGGAAACAAAACAATTTCAAAGGAAAATACCACTTGAAAGGGTAACTTTTCAGTCCATTAATTCCATCCACGTGTAAAGTACACGTGAACTAATGAGATCATTAAAAATCACAGGTGTATAAGATTACACTCGCTAGAATAATCAAATTTCGCTTGTGTGTGCTGAAATAACCATAGCAAGGTTGAAAATTTTAAAAAGAGAATTGTCAAGTACACTGCTTCATTAACGCATTCCGGAGAATCATCCCAAAACATAACACATCTAAATATTTCCATGATAGCATTCCTTGTTTATATACGCAGAATTTTCATGATTATCTAGAAAAAGCAACATTTTTGTTGATTTATTCATAAAATTCCATCGTGAGATAAAAAAATCTTGAGAATGCCTTTGGCGTGAACCGCATTCATGACAATGAAAATACCACGATTAGTTTCTTCTTTCACCTGCTCATAAAGTGAGTTACATTTTTACGAAAGGTTTTCACACGTAGAGATTTTTACGATTAGATTATGTTCGCCTATATCCAAATATGGCTAATAATAATTGACTAATAAATATAGTACCAAAAGGAATATACATATACTAATAACAAGCTTGATGAGTATTTACTTTTCCAAAACACTTTTCAATCCAAACAATTTCCGTTCGGATTCGATTGTATATTTTGTCACGAATGTGAGTCTAGTAACATTTCTTTTCAATCATGCTTAGGACACAATAACATTATCTGAAGAAATTATTGATAGATGTACATTCAAAGAACTTTGAGCATCCATTCTGAGCATTCAGCAATGGGGAAATGATACCTTTCCTTAATTATATGTTGCCCAGAAGGAAATCTCAAATTCGCTCATAAAGAAACAATATCAATTTTATCATACGGTGTGACACACAATCTCTATTTAAAAACTTCACTGTAGACGCTAAGGGCATATGTTTAAAATGGCGGGGTTCGGAGGTTTTTGGAATGCGCAATAGTGTTACTAGTTATACAAGATTACAGTTTCATCTGGTACGCCATCAATTATAGTAGCGAGCGGTGGTAGAAACAGCGACCAGAAATATCAATTCATATTTTGACCTCGTTGACATTTTATCGAAAGACTGAAGCACTTGTGAGGCGTGGCGCGTTTGTGGTACTCGAACAGGTAAGCGGTCGAGCCAATGTAATTTTAGTCGTTTTAAGTGGCAGAAAATTTTAAATAACCTTCTCACATGCAGAGAAAAAAAATGTTATAGAAAGTTGAAACCTGCACCAGCCAATGAGTATCTTTTTAGAGATAGAGTAATTAAGGTACGTTATTGGAAATCAAGTTATTTACATGGTTTATAATACAGTACACTTTTATTGAGAATTGATTATGTAAATCGAAACTCAGATAATTCAGTTACATAGAACTACTTATAATCTTGTATATTTGAACAAAAATTCGATCAATAAATACTCCATAGCGGATATCGACTAACTCTAATTATTTTCTCCAAATATAATTGAACACTACAGGGTGTCTCCAAAGGTAGGTCTTTTTTATAACAGAAGGTAGAACTCGTTTAAATAAAACGTTTCGTCAAATGACTATAACATGATATATGTATTCTCAAGATGACGAAGTTCCGTATTTTTGTCATTATCTTGTAACGTCACTGTCGTACCAGTAGAAAAAACTTAATGTAGTTCAAAAGCTCACAAATAAAATTGGTCAAAATGATTCACAAGAATTGTATAAGTGTAACCATCAACTTGATATCCGCAGTCTTGCCCGGTGTACAAATATGGTGAAAATACGGCAGCCGTATCACGAACAATTTCACAAAGAGCGCCAGAGTCCCAATTCTGCACTTAATTTCAAGAGTTGAGTTCTTTGAAGTTCTGGTATTTTTATGGTACGGATTGGTCAAAATGAGAAAAATAGAAGACGAGGGTGATATCTTGTGTTCGAAAAAGATCCATCAAAAAAATGAAAAACTATATTCCTAACTTAAAATAACATTTTTTTACTGAAAAGCGTAAACATAAAAACTCTTATCATCAGCGCGAATGGTCTCGTCCATCGAAAAACGACCGAACATCTTAACTGAACTTACCAGAGAATTCACTAATGTGGATGCAAAAGGCAGTAATCTGGGCACAGTCAACATAGTGCGAAAGACGCTTTATCCGCATTGACGAACGGAGTTCACTCTTGGCGCTTGCGCCCGGGGAACTCTGGATTCCCACAACTGTGTGAATATTAAAAAAAAAAAAATACTATGTTCATATTAAATTTACCATAATTCATATTATTCTCATTGTTGGACAAGTTCAAGATTGAAGTCGATGTACCTTTACGGATGAGTCTAGATTTCGTTTGGTCAACTCCGAAAGATATTCGGAAACAGTGAGTTTCCATAACCGATTTCAGAGGAGGTTCCATGTGTGTATGGGGTGGCAGTTGTTCGAACCATTGCACAGAGTTGTTTATTTTGCAGAACGCTAATATCGAAGCCAAATATATTACGATATCGATCTGCTTGCGAAAGCTTTTGGTGAAAATTTCCATTGTCGATTGACCGTCTTCACCGTAGGCGCCTGGTTAATGAAGCGCTGCAACCTCATACTATTCACTAATCTACACAACTTTCCTCTGTAGAACAACCATTTTTTCCAATATACCTGAAATCTTTTTTTTTTTCAATTGATACATGAAAAGTTTCTATAAGAATCACAATTTTTCTAGGATGAAGGTATTCATCAGTGGAATTTATGTTGAAGCTACACTCTTCTTGGAACGGCTATCACGACGAACATAGATCATTAATTCGGATACGTTAGATTCGGCAATGCCAACTCCATCCGTATAGTTTCCAACGGTTCGATACAGTTGGATGCGTTGGGTCAAGATGTGGTACATCAAAGGAATGTTTGTTTTGGTGTCAGAGAGATTGGAGTATAATTATAACAATAATCATTTGTCCATATCGAAGTTAGAATGCCCACCAACTTAAATAAACTACATATAAATATTGTGAGAAAAACTTTAGATGCCCATAATTTTTTTTTTAATTACTGTGTTTACGGCCGGATAAATAATTGAATTTGACCGTGAATTCTTCATCAATGAGTCCAACCCAATCGTTTGAAAAATGACACGGCTCGTAATATTTTTTATACAAATTAAATTCTTTGAAGTCGAAAATACCTAAGTCACACTCGGAAGGCGATTGAGATGCTCAAACCGGTATAGTTACTCATTATGTAGTCCTAAAATAACAATATAACATGGCGCAGTTAGGATATTAAATTTAAGTCTGTGGATAGTGAGTTCAAAAATAGGCGATAACAGAGGTTTACCCCTAATGGACTTCTCCGGAAATGTTTTAGAGAATTGGAAAGTATGGAGACAGAAGGTAGTCAATTACTTGGTTGTTATGTTGTTGTTATGTATGTATGTGTAACTTTTTGTCCCAACTATCCCCAATCAAACGAAATGGTAGAGAGACAAAGCAAACTGTAAAAAATTGTACGAAGTTTCCGAGGAAGAACAAGATTTGAACCTGGTTTCGCTTATGTATAGAAATAGTAGAAACCGGATTTTAATTGTAAGAAAAAGGTAGAAAACGGGAGATGTTATAAAGTTGTATTCATTCTTAGAATTTATTATTGTTTTGACTGTAATACCCGTTTGTTGTACAGAATGTACCTGATATAACAAGAAGTAACAGTTTTTGAGGAAAAAAAATTATCATCAGGTTGTAACGTCGTATAGGCTGGAATTATATATATATATATATATATAGTCATTTTGACCCTTTTTACCCATTGGGTGTAGGCTGGAATTAACGAAACGATTTTCTCGTAAAAACTTGTCAAGCATGTATCAACGCATTTTTATGTAATTTGTTACTGATTGAGTTATTTACGTATGGAGGTCTGAAAGCATAATAAATATAAATCTCGAAATAGTTCTCTTCGTTTTATGGTTATAATTGAATTTTACGAATGACATTTCGACATTCCCGTTCGTAAACAATCTGTTTCGTGTACTGAAACTCAATGATAATATTGAGTATTCTTTATAAAAGCTACTAGCTGACCCGGCAAACGTTGTTTTGCCATATAAATAATTTCCATGTTGTATCATAAAAAAATAGAAATTAAAAATTTTCTCTAAAAAATAAAAAAAAAATTTAGTGGTGGACTACCCCTAACATTTAGGGGGATGAAAAATAGATGTTGGCCGATTCTCATAGATACCGGATAAGCACAAAAAATTTCATCAAAATCGGTCAAGCCGTTTCGGAGGAGTATGGCAACGAAAACTGTGACACGAGAATTTTATATATTAGATTTCATATATGAATAATTTCTTATAGAAATAGATTCAACGAACACTTAATTAAACCGTTTGTCAGAATCTATCCAACCGACATTTCCATGCGCCAAACCTGAACATCATCAACTTGATGCCTAGCCTTTTAGGCCCGGTACTTTCACCTTCGAATAAATTTTACTCACTGTCAATAAGTATCCGTCAAATAATTTCCTATCTGAAGGATACCTTATTTCGGTGCTTTCAGATAAAATTATTTGACGAATAGCAATTCTGTGAAAACACGGTTTACTACTTTTCACTGATTAATGTAAAATAAGACACCGCATTGTAGAAATTGTCATAATTCCAACTACAAAACAAATATTTCGTGAAAATCACACAAAAAATAACCATACATCCAGAATCTTAAAAATTCAACCAATAATGACGTACCGACATTCGATCTATGACAAATAAAATCTTATTAACGAGTTTCAATGACAGATTTATTCGATGAATAACACTATCTGAAAGTGAAAAGACTGCATTTTTACTTATCCTAAGACTAAGACTTATTTATCGAATAAATTTAGTTATTCGCACGTGAAAGTACCGGGCCTTAGTGACATAGCGCTTAATAGTTCAGCTACCCACCGCCATATGCGAGGGTGTAACTTTTCCGCATCCTGAAGAAAAACTGCGCCAACTATGAAGCGGAGAAGGTAAGTGTCTTCATTCCTTTGAATCGGGTTGTTCCTCTTGGGGATTAATATTCGATGCTTCATTAAATGAAACGATTTTCGAAAACACAGTCATCTGATCGGTTGCTTTGTTTGAAAAAAGAATGGAGGAACATGTCTCTCGTAGCCAAATTGGGTAAGCTACGAACCCCTTACTACGTATAAAAAATACACCACCAGGTGAAGTGACCTTTTAGCGTGACAATGAATTTTAAGTTAAGGGTAAAGTTAGATCATGGCCTAGGGTAAGGAATATTCAGATAGGGGCTTGGTTGATACTATTCAGAAATCTTGCTCCGAGTCATAATCAAGTTTACGGAAGACACAAAACTTGACAACGTCCCAACTCTTAGGAATGTTTGTTAACATGGCTCGTGTTTATACTCAAAGTTTATACTAAATGATTCGAATTTAGTCATCGTGCATTACACATTTAATGCTGTATCAAAAAAACGGTCGACTGATCTACGTTGTTAGAGCTGTGCGTGCAACGTTTGATCCGGCATAAAATAACGGTATGTTGTTCATGCAACACAGGATGAATAATTCGAAATAAAAAAATTAACTCTGTACGAATTATCGCAGTAGAAATAAGAGGTCCAATTGCCAATAGCGACAATACCAGTTTATAACTCGAACGAAACGCTTTCATTTTATGGTTTTTTCATTCTAAGGGATCATGGAAACTTTTTGACCATGATCGAATCTTTCACTGACTCTTTTCTGTCCACACGTAATGGAAGCACGACGATTTCGTTATAACTTTTTTGGATATTGTTGAAATATGGCATTTTGCCACAATTATATCCGTTTTTCTTAAATTTTTTGAATTATACCCATCTGAGTCGATCTTCACGAGACGCTTTTCACGACGTAACATATTCTAACCAAATAACTGACATAAGTTATACTCACGCAGATAGTTGGATCCCAATAACGGCGAACTGAAGTTGACACACATGATAGTTTTTCGAAAATTCCGTACTCACAATAAACTCACATGCATTCGGAAGAGGGGCCAGCAAAGAAGGTGGTTTTGCTTGGTGAGAACGAGAAAGAGGCTGAAGGAGGATTTCGATAGGAAGAAGAAAATAGTTGCATTTAATCTACTCAAAATTAATAGTCTACTATAGCGAAGCCGAACATGCAAGCGTAACGACGAGATAACTCACCGTCTATTGTATCTGCCATTTCAGGTGGCGGTATCGTTGAGGCACCGTCGTTCTCACCCTGATCTGATAGGTTTTGCAGCTTCATTTCCTCCGAATGGACACTTACACTACCACCCTGAAAAAAAATGAATAAAATAAGATAATGAATGGACCTGTCGGAAATTTTATTTCATTCTTCAGGCTACAAACATAGAAAACCAGAATCACAAAAGCATGACTTGGGTTGCCTGACTACGGTTCGTCAGGCGTTTTTCGAACCAGTTGCGAGCGTCACTTTACGGACAGGAAACAAAACTTTTCGTCTATCGATCACCACAATAACATTCGTCGCCGTGCGCTCCAAAAGTTTAAGAAAACCTAAAGCAATCCTCTGTATGATCGCCGGATTTCTTGCACCATTTGTCATCTTTAGTGGAATCATCTACTTATTAAACCAGAGTGATATTGAGCAACTTTGAGTGAAGTGCCTTGTGTCTTCTCTATCAGCAAAGTGATAACCACGAAGCTTGTACGGAGGAAGGGTTAGTTCCTTGTTACTCTTCCCTTTGGAACCCCCTTTCTGCTACCAGACGAGTGGAGATTCGCCTAGGATTCTTCTTGAGCCCGTTGCGGTTAGTAAAAGCATTTTTACCTGTTCAGTTGCTCAATATCCACAATAATAATAATCCGAAATTGGTCGCAAACACTTATTGGTGCCGAGAAACCCGGGAATTGTAATCTAATCCCGTAAATTCAGTCAATTTCTTCCACTTCTCTTCATCTTATTATTTGATTTAGATCAGATTAGAGTAGGGGCGAAAGGTCATCCAACCTCGCATGCTGTTTACCAGTCAGGCAGTAGAGTCTCAATGAACTTCACCACCTTTCTGGGAGCCACATCCATGACTTATTCCGGCTCTAGGAACCACGAACCAAGGTGCTGTAGCCTTTTCCGATGAACAGCTTCGCACTCGCATAACAAGTGTTTGGCTGTCTCAGTGACTTCTTGACAGAAGCAACATGTGTCACGGGACAGTGTCCTGTGAGTGCGCCCGTCAATTTCCTCAGTTCTGGTTTACTGAGTGAGAGATAAGCGCTTGCAAATAAATCGTCTGTTCATTTCTTCTTCGAAATCTCCGTGAATAATTTTCATTCTTTTCACATACCGGTATTGTTCGAAAATTTAAAATGCCGTCGGTGGAGAAATTGAGGGCATCTATCACGTCTATCATCAAGCTCCAGAATGCATTCTCCGCGGCATCTGCAGTGCTCAAGCTAATGAAAGGTTTGACCAATGAAGCCGATGTGGCCAACATATGCCTGGCCGAGTTGATTAAGGTGGAGAGCACGTTCAAAGAAGCTGATGAGTTAATCGTCAAACTCAACTCTCAGTTGGAGGAGTCGAAAGGGGCAAAATTCGCGGCATTTTCGAAATTTGCCTGCATGTACGGGCCGCCCATAGTCGTCTGACTGCATCTGCTTCTGTTACGGCGCCTCATTCTTCATCGGTTGATCTACCGATTCCACGGGTTGAGCTGTCCTGTTTCCACGGCAAAATCGAGGAGTGGCCGGGATTTAACGCTCTTTTCGATGCCCTAGTGCAGCAGGACAATTCCCTAAGGAATACCATCCCATAAGGATTAACAAGTGTGATAAAACACACAATCGTCATATAAACAAGCATTTTAGGAATTATAAAATTTAAAATAATCAAAGAATGATAAAAATTTCAACTTAATCAAAAAATTGTGAAACATCATACAGGGTGTCCCACGAGGAATTTTACATTCTCCTACCATATATAGGGTCAACCATCAGCATCACGAAATGGACGCTTGGAAATGTCTCCTATCTATCCTTACCAATATACAGGATGATTTATTCATTCTGACCGAAATTTCATTCGAATGTATTTCTGGTTCGGTATATCAGAATTGAATGATTTTTTCCGAATTTGTAACACTTGTCAGCATCTGTTGGATTATGTATACCGAATATCATATTTACAGTGCCGTACTAAGAAAAATCAATTTTGACTGCTGATGTGAAAATGACCACTCTCTAACTTTTTTTTACATGACATTTTTGATAGCTCTTCGGCGATATATTTGTGGGGTCTACTTTGTGAAATATATTGCGAAATAAGAAAAACGGATCGTTTTCGATGAATCTAGAAGGTCGCTATCGTGAAACTCCAATGTCCAGCTATAGCAACTATTGCTCCAGCAATTTTATGGAAGCCTTCCGTGATCCTATTTCTCAATTATCTACAGTTGTCGGAGGATCTCTGAAAACCTTTTCCTTCACGCACCCCCAAACAAAACAATCTGTAGGATTAAGGTCTGGGGATAGCGACGGTCAAGTAATAGGCAGTGATGTACTATTGTTTCTATTACAATTTCAGATACTTTTGTTCATGATTTTGTAATATCTCAAATTTTACGACAATGGCCTACTAGACTCCTAAAAAACTATCCACATTTCTTATTCTGCAACATATTTCGCAAACTTAACAAATAGACCCACCAACAACTTCATATTAGCGAAAAGCTCTTAAAATGTCGTGCAATGGTGCAATAAAATATTGGGTGCTCCATTTGAAAAAGTCGAATTATTGAATTTCGTAATTGGTCATATGAAGAAAAAAGAATTCTGGAGGAGAATATAAATATTCTCTAATGTTCAAGATTTACTTACACTTGCTTCGGGGACACCTAACATCAAGCAGGCCCTGAAAGTCCAGAAGCAGCTAAGTTCTGCTGTTGCAACAATAATCATAGCGCAGAAAACTACAAAGGACCAGACCGAAGCAAAATATGTTAAAGATGCGGCAAAGAAAGCCATGTATCCAAAACTTGTCAGAACGAGGCATACTGCAGCCTATGCTACGAAGCTGGTCATACACCTGGACCCGTCAAATGCCAAACTTCCAGAAGGGCCTCACATTCAGAGAGAAAGTTATTGAGAAATAACAGGGACAGAGAGTTTGTCGCGTTCAAGTGAGACGACTGCTATGTCCGACGTCTGATGCGGTTGTTCGATTGGTTGCCGAACCATTAGAAAGTTGAGTTGCTCTACATCTTCCGTCTCAATTGAACACACTTTGCGCCGTATTTCGGTACCTAAGAGGCCCTTCCAGTTCTTTTAGAGTTCACTGGTGATCATATATCAGTCGGCGCGGCAGTTAGTGTTTAGTTATTTGTGTTCTGTGGTTTAGAAGCAGAGAAGTTATATTACAGTACGCCAGAGGTAGCGGGTTCGAATCCCGCCGCGGTCATGGATGTTTGTGACTGTGTGGAAATGTGAGTGTCTTGAAATCATTCAATCAATTGAATCAATATAGTGGAGACTGGGCACATGACCAAACGGTCGAGCCCATGCGTCAATGACGCAAATAGACAAATGAATGAAGTTATATTACGTTTATTTTCATTACGAGTCTCTCAGACGCCGCGCGAGCTTTGGTGTAACATTATAGGTGAAATTTTTTGTATGAATAAGGTGAGTTAAACTGGGAAAAATCAGCATTATTGTTTGAATAAGTGTTTGCTTATTTTCTAGATGGACCGAAACATTAAATTTGATCCATTTTTGAAGCAGATGCAAAGTACTTGCGTCATCTTGCTTTGGAATCTGGAGACGAACAATCAGAAGCCCATGATTCCAGCAAAGAAGAGTCAGAACACGTATAGTCCAAGAGGCAGACCCAAAAAAAGAGTCTGAATTTATTAACCTGGTTTTTTCTCAGGTGATTACAATCATAATATGCAATAAAATGCTGCGGTCAGTCAAGTGGATATTAGAACATGTGCCTCAGGTGCGCGGTCAAAAAATATGTCGTGATCACCGACATAATAAAATCAATTTCTTAAGGCTGAAACTTTATAAACTTTTGTGTTTTGGTATGTAAATCAAAATTATGATAGTCAGTCAACATCCAATCGGGACACAGCTGGTCAGTCATCTTTAATGTGCGTAGCGTCGTTTATAAGGGTGCAATTCGTTTATTTAGCGTGAAATTTTGTTTGTTTCTGCTACTGACTATATTATTAATAAATAAAATGGTCAGTCATCCATTCTGTAGAAACGCCCGTCAGTCAGTGGATAAAAAAATAATTTTTTTTTCGCTCTCTATAGATTTTACATCATAATTATCAAAGTAACACATTTTTTCTAATAAGGCACCTCTGTGTCGCAATTGTACCTTAAAATCTCAGAAATAAAATTCATTCGAAATCAATAGTGTTTTCAACGAACGCAGGTATAGGCACAGGTAAGAACTCATTGATTTTCAAACATTTTTGACTAATATTTATTCAATTCATTAAGGATAACAAGCTATAAATAATCATCACATAATTCATCATCTGAATCTTCCATATCATTATTCTCACTAACGTGATCTGACACGTCAAGCTCAGGTGTTGCAGATTATAAAAATAAATAAATTTGTGATTGTTTAATTCAGATAAAGATGTTTCTATACCTGTATTTTCTTGTAAAGGTTGAATAATAACATCCTGTACAAGTTCTGGTAATTGATCGCCTTTGAACCAATCAAACTCATATTTCTCATCCACCAATTTCCGGCCGTAGTCAGTGGGAGACAGCTCCGTTGGAATTTGACGGTGAGCATTACGCCAAATATTTGTAATGAAGCTCGCTCTCAAGAACTGCTGCATCAATTCTGATTGGCATGGTGGCATACTGACCCATCTACATTCCTTATTTTGATTTTAAAAGGATCGTTTGTGGTGCTAAGACATTTGTACGTCTTTGAAAATGAAACGAATCTCGCCTCGTCAATTAATTTTATTTTTTTCAACCCGTATAAATGGCAAACAAATTCTTGAACCTTTTTGAACATACATACTATTCTGGTTGCTTTCATCTGCAAGTCCAAGATCAGCGAATGTTTTTTGAAAATCTTCGCTTTGCTTCATTATCTGCAGTGGTTTTTTTTATCTTTCTTGTAAAAAGCTGGGTTAAAATCACATCCAGTCAAATCATGCAGTCCAGAAAGAGCATTGCAAACAGAATTTCCTAATCTTTGATGCATTTCACTGACATCATCTTTTGATGATTTCCAGTTCCAACTTCTATCTACGCGCACTAAAGCTGACTGACCAGCTGTGTCCTGATTGGACGTTGACTGACTATCATAATTTTGATTTACATACCAAAAAACAAAAATTCATAAAGTTTCAGCCTTAAGAAATTGATTTTATTATGTAGGTGATCACGACATCCACTTGACCGACCGCAGTATTTTATTGTATATTATGATTGTAATCACCTGAGAGAATTTTTTTGGCTCTGCCTCTCCGTCTAGTAGAAGAGCATCTGCAAGTTGGGGAATCAGATGCGGAAGAGCAAGATGAATCTGAATTTAGTTTGGATGAGGAGTCAGAAACTGAGGATCACGTTTATGGAAACTCAAAACGACAAAATAGCTACTGAATGTACATTCTAGAGTAAAGCATCGATCACATATTATTGTTAGCCATTTGCCTGGCATGAAAGGATTGGCAAAAAACGAGAAATCTGCTTTGGAATGTTGGCTGTATTATTTGATGAACATATGTTAGACATAATCGTCCATAACATAAATAGATTCATTATAAATAAAAAAGAAATGTATGACATAGATTGTAAAATCACCGACTCGACAGAAATAATGGTCTTTTATATATGGCTGGATATCACCGAAATAGTAAGTTGAATACAGAAGATCTGTGTGCTACCGATGGATCCGGAATCGAAGTTTTTCCGGTTGACCATGTCAAGAACAAGATTTCATTTTCTCCAGCTGAGTGTTAGATCTGACGATAAAGCGACTCGGAACGAGAGAAAAGCCAAAGATAAACTAGCACCAGTTAGAGACTTTTTCGAAATGTTTGTCGCCAAATTGTCAAAAAAATTATTCCGTATGGATGTACGCCACTATCGACGAAATGTAACCGTTATTCAGAGGAAAGTGTCCGTTTCGTCAATACATTCCTAGTAAACCTTCTAAATATGGCATGAAAGTCTTATCTCTTGTGGACTCGAAGATGTTTCATACGTTAAATTTAAAGGTTTTCTTAGAAATTCAACCAGACGGTCCTTATAAGGTCTACAACAAATGCGCCTCTGTCGTGAAAAGGTTGTGTGCACCAATATATGGTATTGGATAAAATGTCACCGCAGGTAATTGGTTCACGAGCTATGAACTAGTTTGTGATCTCAAAAATCACAAACTTACATATGTGGGGACAGTGAGGAAAAATAAACGCGAGTTTCCTCCCAGCTTTGTGACAGTTCTTGGCCAAGAGGAATTCACATCCAAATTCGGTTTTCAAAAGAACATGACACTACACCATTTCCAGTTGTAATTCAGAAATGATCAATTAAAATTGAGATTAGTCAATTTAATTTCAGAAATGGTCATTTGAGATTCAGAGTAAGTGTAAATCCGAATCAATCACTTGTAATTCAGAAACCGTCATTTGTAATTCAGAAAATACGAAAGAGTACTAATAATATTATTGGTTATGTCAGATGAATATCTCACATAATACGCATTTTTATGATATCAGCTACATAAAATAATTTTTAAGTTATTTCAGTTGTATGTGATTGATAGCATATCCTATTCTTGAATAGGATATATTTCGGTGGATTTGGCAAAGTAATGGGTTAGGTCTTTACTTCAACAGTACCAAGACATGGGAAACCGTTAGCGGATTAAGTTATTGTTTTTGATAATACCACTAAAGGTTTTAAACAATCATGAACCATGAATCATTAAAAATAACAAACACTTTCTTAAGTTTGTCTGGCAGCTTTGTCCTCAAACCCAAGCAGTTCTATAGATGTCTCAATGAATATCATAAATAGGAAAAAAATTTTTAGGGTACCTATATGTATTTGTTTGAGTTATTATTGTAATAGTTCTGGCTTACTTCGACTTGCAAAGTTGTTTACTTTACTTTTTTCTCATGTAAGGAGATTTGTTTATATATAAATGAATAAATAAATAAATAATGGAGCAATATTGCTGCGACCGAGCCCTTACCTACTCTCTAATGCTGAACCCGATTGAAATCGTATGGTCGAAGATTAAATGCTATGTGAAAGTAAATTTCCAAATTCCAGTGTGCCTCCAAGAGTTCTTCCAACAAGAACTTGCATATTTGGAGAATGTTATTGACCAGGCCAGAATGGTTTGGGGTGATTGTGCTATGCAGAGCTGCGCAGCAAAGCAACATCTTCCATGCAGCTGCCATTGCCATGGACGACATGACTGTAGGCGTTTAAATTGTTGCATTTTCTTGTTTACATACATAAGGTTAAGTGTTGTTTAAAGCCCGTTCGTAACAGCCGAGAATTCTCTACCAAATTTTGGTAAGAAAACGGCAGAGATTATTTTGTATGCAACTGAACAGAGAATTCTACCGGAAGTGCGTATTTAACGGTAAAGAATTCACGGCGCATGAATTTTCGAGTAAATTTTCTAGAGAATTCACGGCGCATGAATTTTCGAGTAAATTTTCTAGAGAATTCTCGGCTGTTGCCAACGGGCTTTAGATAATAAAAGTTTGGAAATTCAATGGATTTCTTTCTGAATTACAATGGATATTTTCTGAAATACAATTGACGGTTTCTCAAATAAATGTGATTGAACTTAATTTCAAATGACCATTTCTGAAATTGACTAATTTGAAATACAATTGATGTTTTCTGAATTTCAATTGATTATTTCTGAATCACAACTGGAAATGAAGTAGAACAGCGCAGCATAGCACCACCTTCCATGCTGCTGCTATTGCCATGGACGACATGCCTGTAGGCGTTTAAAATGTTTTATTATCTTGTTTATATACATAGAGTTTAGTGTTTTTTAATATAATAAAAGTTTGGAAATTCAATGGATTTCTTTCTGAATTACAATTGATATTTTCTGAAATACGATTGACGGTTTCTGAAATAAATGTGACTAAACTGAATTTCAAATGACCATTTCTGAAATTGACTAATTTGAAATACAATTGATGTTTTCTGAATTTCAATTGATTATTTCTGAATCACAACTGGAAATGAAGTAGAACAGCGCAGCATAGCACCACCTTCCATGCTGCTGCTATTGCCATGGACGACATGCCTGTAGGCGTTTGAAATGTTTTATTATCTTGTTTATATACATAGAGTTTAGTGTATTTTAAGATAATAAAAGTTCATAAATTCAATGAATTCCTTTCTGAATTACAATTGATATTTTCTGAAATACGATTGACGGTTTCTGAAATAAATGTGACTAAACTGAATTTCAAATGACCATTTCTGAAATTGACTAATTTGAAATACAATTGATGTTTTCTGAATTTCAATTGATTATTTCTGAATCACAACTGGAAATGAAGTAGAACAGCGCAGCATAGCACCACCTTCCATGCTGCTGCTATTGCCATGGACGACATGCCTGTAGGCGTTTGAAATGTTTTATTATCTTGTTTATATACATAGAGTTTAGTGTATTTTAAGATAATAAAAGTTCATAAATTCAATGAATTCCTTTCTGAATTACAATTGATATTTTCTGAAATACGATTGACGGTTTCTGAAATAAATGTGACTAAACTGAATTTCAAATGACCATTTCTGAAATTAAATTGACTTTTCTGAATTACATTTCATATTTTCTGAAATGAATTTGACTAATTCAAAATACAATTGATGTTTTCTGAATTTCAATTGATAATTTTTGAATTACAACTGGAAATGGTAAAGTATCTTATATTCCAAAAAAAAAATAAAAAAATGTTTTGTTTTCTACCATGCGCCAATAGACACTGCCACCAAAGAGGTGATAAAACTCAAAATCATAACTTTTTACAATGAAACGAAATCGGGAGTTGATATCGCCGATAAATTATAAGTTACATATTAATTCTACATCAAGAAATACAAATCGTTGGCCTATGATACTATTTTATATGTTACTTGATATTGCAGCCATTAATGCTCATATCACTTACAAAGGAAATAAAGACCAAGGATAAGAAACGAGGAGGCATTTCATAAAATCACTTGCCCTTGAATTAACGAAAGGGCACATACAGAATCGATTAAAAATATCTTCTCTACCCAAAGAGCTCAAAAAAAAGTGGTACAAGATGCACCAGGACCCAGTTGCAGTGGTGAAGCTCCTCAGTTGAAAAAGCGGAAGGAAACTGAGGCGAAGTCTTCTAGCAATGCAAGAAAAAGATGCCACATTTGTGAACGGAAGAAATATTTGCAAGAATAAACACTAATATATGGTATTGATTTATTATTTATTCAACTATACTCAAGAACTCCCCATCTAGAAATCAGGGAAATATGAATCGTTTTCTTTCAAAGCACTACAATTGTGAATATACTTTCCACACATTAATGAAGATAATTAACTCATCAGATTTCACATGTTTTTTTAGTGCAGCAGGGCAGCCCCGATCACCTGTTCTACGACTGCGAAAGATGGCGAACTTGGAGCACAACCAGGAGTATCGAAGATCATACCGAACATGCTGGAATCAAGAGAGGTGAAATAAAATCTATGACTTCATTTCCAGACTATAACAAGGAAAGAGAAACAGGACAGAAACAGACAAAATGAGGAAGGGACTAGATGATGACAAGAGCTGGAGAAAGACTTGGGCCCCTTCACCCGATGTCCGGGCTGAAATGCCTTTTCCGGGGAAGGGAGGTTTCGCCTATTAAATGTTGTAGTTTTTTAGTCGGTCGGCTATATCAACCAGCCAACCCGACATATCATAGGACACAGATCGTAGTTGAATCTGTGAAGCAGATTTTTCCACAACCGAAAAAATGCTCAATTTATGCTCAATTTCCCTAGTTCCATTATAGCATTAAAATATAATCCGGAAAACACAAGAAATACTCAAATTAAGAAATTTTCGATCATCATTGAAAATCCTCAAAATTATTTTCTCGATTTGTTCGATTAAACCAGGAACGAAAATCAAACAGAACAAAATCTATATTAATAAAAGAGGATCTATGGTTTACTTCAAAATGCTTTATTGTTCAAACGATCGCACCAAATTGGACAATTCTTTTTTTGTTGTGTTTATTATTGTTAGGGCAAGGTTTATATAACAAAATATTCCCAAAAAAAATTGTACAGAACAGAAAAAAAGGCATTCCTTTTTCTTACGACCAATCGAGCAATCATAGAGTACTTATAGGTTTTCGACATTTAGACAAAAAGTTAAGTTATATCGAGTAAATCGAAAATTTAAAATGATGAGTTCGTTATTATTATCTACCCTAGAAATAATTTAAATGGCAAAACTAGGTTTGCCGGGTCAGCTAGTTTAAAATATTTTTCTTTCAGTGCATAGACTCATTTATAGTAGGTCTACGAGTTATTACCAATATAACCAGAAATTCGTTACTCAAAACCTAACTGAATTATAGTTTCAATTTCCATGGCTGTCTAGGATGTTAATAATTCCAGAAGTGATAATTTCTTTCGTATTAAGCTTTGAAGTTATTCAATATACTGAATTTGCTATTAATTTATTATTTTCATTAGAATATAAACTGAACTAGTACCGGTAAATTGGGGTAACTTCGGACAGTACGGGTAATTTCGGGCAATTCGATGTAAAATCAAATTTAGCGGCAGTGCCATCTCATAATAGGTAACTGAACATGTGTATCCTTGTAATTATGTTCACTGTGATACAAACTTCAAATTAAAGTGAAAATCCGTTGTAGTGGTAGTGTTTATTCCTCGTACAGGTGAGTTTAATAATAAATAAAAATTAAACATTCATGCAAATCACCATTTATAACTAGTAGAAACCTTCAGCACTGATGAAATAGATTAAAATAACCATTTGCCGTTCTAAACTGAGGTATTAACTACGTTCTGGCCAAATTTGAGGTTAATACTTCTTTTGCGGATAATGATATATAGATTTTTATAAAAAATGCTTCTTTTGTTGGGTAAATTCGGACATCTACAAAATGGTCAGAAACTACAGAAAAGTATTGGGAGGGAGGCCATACAAGTATTATAATGCCGAAAATGTTGATTAGGCGGTTAGAGACGTTAAAAGACTCAAGTTAAGTATACGGAAAGCGGCCAAAAAATATGGTGTGCCAAAATCTACAATTTCTGACAAAATTAACAAAAGTATTTTAAAAATATCCAAACGTGTTTTTTTATTCAAAATTTCCATTAAAAACCTCTGAAATATGTTCATCTTAGGATTTTGGGTGTCCGAATTCATTGAACACACGTTTAATATTCAATTTACGTGCAATTTCGATGCTGTGCGGGGAATTTCGGACACTATATATTTAAATAAAAAACAATACTTACCACAATTTTGACTATTTTCAATATGAAATATGTTTGAAGAGCATACCAAAGAATCTATATTAATTTTTTCAATATTTTTGTATTCGGATGAAAACTTCATATTTCGTCCGAAATTACCCCACTTGACGGTATCCGATTCCAGATTTCGTGAGATACATAATGTATCATCCTGTTTAAATACAACATTTACTTGTTGAGGCTGAAAAACAGACAATGAAAACTACAAAACTCTGATAGCCCTATAAACAATTTTAAAGAAATTCGGTTTGCAGAATGAGATCATTCCTGAATATATTGAAGGAATGAAGCATCTGACAGTCATTAAATAACGCAATGATGATATTTTGAATGCTCGTAACATACAACCTACAAGAATAACTTCTACCAGCAAGTCATGTATTGATAACATACTAGCAAACCATAAAAATTACTCTGCAAGGACGATCCAACGAATGTTATGTTATGTTATTATCACAATACAGCATATAAAAAGAGCAACTGCATGTGACTGAAGAGAACCTAGAGGACATAAACAAAGATTTGGAAAATCAGATCAGAAAAACACTAAAGAACATTTCAGACATTGTCCAAGTCTGTGAATATTTGCAAAATTTCTTTTTCTTGTCCCATAAAGAGGCTTCAAATAAAAACCCATAAACAAACAAAATATACAAGTGATAACCTGAAAAACTTCAAAGCGAGACTTTATGTTCTCTTTCCAGATTTCACAAAACAGTAATAAACAACCCTTAACTCAACACAGATTAAAATTCAAACAAACTGCCTCTAAAACTGTCATCTGCTTTGTAGTTGAAATGGTTAAGAAACCACAAATCACAGAATCACTCCTTTTTAACTGTTAGTTAAGATGCGCGGTCGACTTATATCGAGGAGTTTCTTTCCAGTTAACGCCAGCTACCTCTAATCTCGGTTTATATTCTTTGTGAAATTGGCCGTAAGTCTTCTTCCAACATTCTCTAAACATGGCTATTTCAAGGAAAAATCAACACAGACGGCAGTATTCGAATTCATCTCAGGAATTCTTAATACCTTAGGGACACAAATACTACCGTAGGTTTGATGTTAATCCTATCAAAGACATTTTATACAATATTCCACGACCTCATTCTTCAAAAACCACATGCCCGTGATATCAAGGGAAAAAAATTAAACTGATTTAAATCATACTTAACAAATCGTAAACAAAAATAAGAGATCTGTCAGAATGAGGAGGAAGCAATATCTGAAGAAGAATTCATAGAACTAGGTGTACCGCCAGTGGCTGTTTGAGGGGGGGGGGTGTAATCGATTAATCACGCCCCTAAGAATTTTTTGTTCGTTCAAATCTTTTTGCAATAAAAAAGCTTTTAATTTTTTTTTATTACCCCCCACAGCCAATTGGGTGGAAACGCCCCTGAGTACAGCAGGGATCTTTCAAAATGACCAGCATAACATGTTTGATGGAACAACTGTCAAGATGGTAGAATATGCAGACGACATGCAGCCAAGACACTTCCAGAGACTTGTGAGTTGGTAAAATCAACCCTAATATAGGCTAACAAATGATTCAAAGTAAATGGTCTATGCTTCTATGCACAAACTCCGAAAAATTGAGTTCTACTCTATATAACTCTACATTCTATGTAGAGTCAAAACAGCAGAGAACATTCAGCTTTCGAACAAGACGCTGAATCTGACAAAATCCTGTAATTTCCTGGGTCTCAGGTTGAAAGAAACTTTCGACCAGAGCGAGCACATTTCCAACCTTTGTGGTCAACTAGGTTCCATTTGCTTTACCTTAGGAGCAAGGAGTAACAACAAGAGTTTTCACTCATGAATTTAGGCAGAACTTCTTAAGTTCTGTCCATACAATAGCGCCCCCTTTGCAATACTTGGAAGATCCTTATCATTTATGAATATATTCCAACTTCTCCATATACAAATATATTCCGTAATTGCTCTAAAACAGCATCTCAATTCATATCATGAGTACAAAGAACTTGATTCTCTTTCCATTGAAAATTAATTTTATTTTCGGCATGTTAATATTTCGGTTCAAAACTGCTATCTTCAATCTGATTGGTCACCCATGGCGGGAATAGCTCAGATGATTGAATGCGTGAGAATTGGCGTTTCTGTAAATTCCGTGAACGAGGTCTTGCCTTGTAAATTGACAAAGTGAAACCTCTTATTGTTACTCCGAAACTGGATTCAAATGTGTTAATTATTGTTGGAATTAAGAATCCCCCTACTTTGTTTTTCGAATATATGTTGATCGTCGAGTTGTCAGTGTGTAATGTTTTTTTGAGTAGAACTTGTCATAGTTGTCAAATACATATATTGAAATAAAAGTTGTTAATATAAGAAGTAGATTTGGCCCTCAATTCGAAAAGGTACACCCATATCTAATAGCCAGGGAACTATAGACTGAGGAAACATCAGTTCCAACATATGGCGACCGTGACAGGACCCTCTATTACAGGTATGGAAAAAACCAAGAGAGCCTTAGCTCTACAAAGAACAGCTTTTATAAGGATCTATGATAAGTTGAAAGAAGATTTCTCCAAAGAAAAATGCGATATCCTAGAAATACAGAGTAGCATCAAAGTCTTGGATGAAATAATGCTTCAAGTATCTGAACTGAATCAACTCATGATTGATATAATGTTGGATGCAGGAGAAGAAGAAGCGAATATGAATGCAGAAGTGGAATTGATGAATACGATGAGTTCTCAATATCACAAGATAAAATGTAGTTTCGATAAGTTAATATGTCAAAGCAGTGTCTCCAAGAAATCAGAATCCAGAAGCAAATTGAAGATTCCCAAACTTCAATTCAGACAGTTTGGTGGTGAAACGAAAGATTGGCTTGGATTTTGGAATCAATTCAGCAGAATTGATGAAGATTCTGATATAGAAGAGGAGGATAAACTACAATATTTAGTTCAAGCTACCACACCAGGCTCTCGAGCTAGACAAATTGTGGAAAGTTACCCTGCTTCTAAAGGTAACTATGTTAAAGCAGTGGATAGTTTGAAACAAAGATTTGGAAGAGAAGATTTGTTACTAGAAGTTTATGTCCGAGAACTTCTCAAGCTAGTTTTGATGAATCTGAATACCAAAAATAAACTATCAACATTTTTTGACAAAATTGAATCACAATTGAGAGCATTAGAAAGTCTGGGTGTAAAATCAGATACCTGCGCTGCGATGCTATACCCTTTGGTTGAATCATGCCTAGGAGAAGATTTAATACGAGCATGGCATAGAAGTCAGTTCTATTCATCAGAGTGCAGTTTGAAGAAGCGTCTTGATGCTCTCATGAATTTTCTGAGAGAAGAAGTGATGAACGAAGACAGAATTCATCTCGCGGTGTCCAGTTTCAAAGACAGACGAAAGCCTGAAGATAGGAGCATACGTACTAGTTCTAATGTACCCACTGCTTCTGAATTGTACAACAAAGGAGTTCCACGATGTGTGTTTTGCAAAAATTCACATTCAACTGATCAATGTAAGGAAGTGTTGAAACTCAGTTTTGCAGAAAGGAAACAGAAATTGTCAGAAAATGCTTGTTGCCACCTATGCACCAAATTTGGTCATATAGCTCGAAGATGCCGCTCTCGAGAAAAATGCCACAGATGTCAAGGTAGACATTGTGTTATTATGTGTCCCAAAAACGATGTCGAGTCATCATCGAGTTCTAATGATAGGAATTTGAAACAGCCAAACTTAAAAATTGATGAACACAGTCTGTCCAACCACACTTTTCCCGAAATTTTTTTGCAAACCATAGTAGTAGAACTGAGGGGGGACAAAGAATGTCGCCGAGTAAGACTCTTGATCGATACTGGATCCCACAAGTCATATATTACAAGAAAAATTGCCGAAGAGATGGGGTACCCTCCAGTTCGAGAAGAACAGCTAGTACATTCACTTTTTGGAGGAACACAAACTGAATCTGTGAGTCATAGATGCTTCAGAATTTCTCTTCAAAGTCTTACTGAAGACTACTGTTGCAACTTCGAAGTTTTGGATCAACCATTGATTTGCAACCACATAAGCTCAGTGAAAAAGGGACCTTGGCTGGATGAACTGAAACAAATGGGAGTAGAAATTACTGATACTACAGATGGGCCAATTGATGTTTTGGTTGGTGCCGACATAGCCGGAAAACTTTTTTCCGGACGTAAACAAGATTTGGATTGTGGACTTGTAGCGGTTCATACATTACTAGGTTGGACACTCATGGGAAAACTGAAATCAGAATACTCATCTAAGACATCCCTTCTTGTAACTTCAATGTTTTCGAAAAATGTGTCCATATGTGACTTATGGAACCTAGATGTCCTTGGTATTCAAGCTCCTGAAAATTCTGAATCACAACGGGAACAAGAAAAACTTGTTATGGAACATTTTCTAACAACAGTTAAACGAAGAGATGACAGGCGATATGAAGTGTGTATGCCTTGGATTGAAGGTCATCCCCCTTTATCATCCAACTTCGATTTATCCTATAAAAGACTCCTCCACACTGTGGAAAAGTTGAAAAAGGATAATTTCTATAACGTCTACGATAGCGTCTTCGACAATTGGTTAGCTGAAGGAGTTATAGAATGTTCGTCAGAAAATGAACCTCTTGAAACATCATCTCAGTCTGGTCATTTTTTACCTCATCATCCAGTATATAAGCCCAGTAGTACCACAACACCTGTACGTCCAGTTTTTGATGCTTCGTCAGGAGCAAAGAATCAACCATCTTTGAATCAGTGCCTTGAGAAAGGAATCAACCTCATTGAATTAATTCCATCTATGATTCTACGTTTCCGCTTGGATAAGATAGAAATCACAGCTGATATAAGAAAGGCATTTCTTCAGATTGGATTACGAGAAAACGATAGAAACTTTCTGAAGTTTCTTTGGTATGATAAAAACGGAAAAATAAAAATTTATAGACATGCCCGTGTCGTATTTGGAGTAACTTGCAGTCCTTTTCTATTGGGAGCAGTCCTCGAATTTCATCTGCAGGAAACTCTAAGAGAATCAATTCATGAAGAAAACTCCTATAGTCCCGAAGTTATTTCGAAATTATTGAAGTCATTTTACGTTGACAATATTCTTATAAGTGTACAAAACGAAGAAGCTCTCAACCAATTTATTGAACAGTCAACTAAAATTCTGGCTGATGGAAAGTTCGAGTTGAGAGGGTGGGAGCATTCTTTGCCAGAAAATGTCGAAGTCGAAGCAAAAAGTAACATCCTTGGACTCATCTGGAATCGTAAATTGGACACCTTAGAACTTTCTCTAGAATGGTTTGATAAAATGGATGTAGGACTGATAACTAAACGAACTATATTATCTGCAGCACACAAACTGTTTGATCCAATTGGTTTCTCATGTCCAGTGACACTGATCCCAAAAATTTTGCTCCAAAGGACTTGGTCTACGAAATTGGGATGGGATTTGGAAGTTGATGAAGTAGTTCAAGAATTATTCCTGAAGTGGTTACAAGAACTACCCTATTTGACATCCGTTAAGATTCCTCGGTGGATATCTTTAGATTCCACTATATTGACCACTCAATCTGTACATGTTTTCTGTGATGCAAGTGCAGATGCCTATGCAGCTTGTATTTTTCTCAGAACAGAAACTGGTGATGGTCAAGAGGTTTTGAGATTAATCGAAGGAAAATCTAGAGTAGCACCTATTAAAAAGTTAACCATACCACGTCTTGAACTTTTGGCTGCAACAATTGGAGTGAGAATATTTCGAAATTTCCAGACAAACTATGAAATCAACCTTCAAGCATTTTTTTGGTCAGACTCCTCAACTGTTTTATCTTGGATCAAAAGGAAAGAAAATTGGAAACCATTCATCTGGAACCGTGTTGAAGAAATAAAACGTTTTTCTAAACCTATAGACTGGTACCATGTTCCTGGTGATATGAATCCTGCAGATCTTCCATCACGAGGATGTTCTGCTAAATCACTAGCTGATGGAAGATGTTGGGAGGGTCCAAAATGGTTGTGTGATCCAATTTCCCAATGGCCTAGTCAGAATTTTGATAGTAATGAAGAGGAAATAAACTGCGAAAGAAGAAAAACTGTTGTTTCCTCGTTGTCGGTGTCTAAAGATTTTGTATGGTACTACAAGTACTTTTCGAAGTTCAGCAAAATCGTCAAGATGGTTGCATGGATCAAACGATTTGTCAATAATAGCAGAAAGAAAAATACTGAAGACTCAAAATTTCTGACTGTCGATGAACTGGAAGTATCAAGAAAACTAGTAATTCGTTTCATACAAGAAGAAAGTTTTGAGTCTGTAGAAGATCCCAAATTATCATCATTATGTCCCTTTATTGATAACCAAGGACTGATCAGATTGCGAACAAAAATTTCAGATAGAACCGATGCAGAGGATTTTCGTATGCCATTTGTATTGCCCACAAACCATGAAGTTGTGAAACGTTTGATTTTCGAAGAACATATAAAGAATAATCATGTTGGAGTACAAGGATTGATGAGTATTCTTAGAGCGAATTATTGGATTCTTAAAAGTAGACGCACTATTAGATCCGTTATCAGTGGTTGCATCTCTTGTAAGCGATTTAGATGCAAACTTCTCAAATGTCCTGCCATAAGTTTACCAGAAAACAGAGTCCGTGATGCTGCTGTATTCGAGATTGTGGGCATAGATTTAGCAGGACCTTTGTACCTTAAATCAAATGAGAAAGTGTGGATTGTTTTATATACTTGTGCTGTCTATCGAGCTGTTCATCTTGAATTAACATCGTCCTTGTCAAGTAATGCGTTTCTACAGACATTGAGAAGATTCATCGCTCGTCGAGGTAGACTTCAACAATCTATACAGATTGCGGAACGAATTTCGTTGGATGTGCAAATGCCTTGCAAGAAATAAACTGGTTGGAAGTAGCTGAAAACTGTACGAAATTACACCAAATAAAATGGAAGCTGAATCCTCCTACAGCTGCGTGGTGGGGAGGTTGGTGGGAGCGGCTTATAAGATTATTGAAAGATTTGTTACGAAGAACTCTTGGGAAAACAAGTCTTGATTTCGAAGAACTGCAGACTGTTCTTTGTGATTGTGAAGCAGTTCTGAACGCTCGCCCATTGACATACATGTCCGAAGATCCAAACGATTGTATTGTTCTCACACCAGCAATGTTCTTACAAGACATCAAAGAAGTTGGAGTAACTGATCTTGATTTAGTTGAAGCCAAAGATCTTAGCAGACGATTCAAGTATCGTTTGAAACTAAAAAATGATTTGAACAGAAGATTCAAGTCAGAATATTTAGGCCGACTTACTCTCTTCTCGAAGAAAACCTCAAGTGAAACAATCGGAATTGGAGATATTGTTCTGATCTCGGATTTCAATAAAAAGAAATTGGAATGGCCCATAGGTCGAGTTGTTGAAACTATTTCTGGACGTGATGGAAGAGTGAGGTTGGTCAAGTTGAAAACTGCCACAGGTGAATTACTGAGACCAGTACAACGTATTTCATTACTGGAAATGAAAAGGTCATTAGATTCACCAAGACCAGCAGTGACAGAAAAGAAAAGCGATAATCATACCAAAGGTGAAGAGGAACAGTTATCAAAAAGATCGTTAACTAGAGATCCGGTAGTTAGAACGAGATCAGGAAGACCTGTAAAAGTTCCTGAAAGATTTGGACATTGATTGTGTCATTACTTCGATGTATGAATGACACAAGGTGGGAGTGTGTTGGAATTAAGAATCCCCCTACTTTGTTTTTCGAATATATGTTGATCGTCGAGTTGTCAGTGTGTAATGTTTTTTTGAGTAGAACTTGTCATAGTTGTCAAATACATATATTGAAATAAAAGTTGTTAATATAAGAAGTAGATTTGGCCCTCAATTCGAAAAGGTACACCCATATCTGATAGCTAGGGAACTATAGACTGAGGAAACATCAGTTCCAACAATTATTATCAATTTAAGGTCAATAAATGTCATGAAGCATTAGTATTTATGAAAAAATTCCCATAGATTAATAAAACAGGAGATAGAGCATCTCGACAAAAACGCGTTCACGAAATACTGCCATAAATGTGAATTTGGATATCTTGGGTGGGGGAACTGGACAGGGGCGGATTCAGAACTAGTCACACTGTGAATATTTCAGGTAGTCGGCAATAATTTTATATCGAATGGAAATATGTTTCAATTTTCATTGCAAAGATTTCGAGTATTTTTCTTATGACAACTAATCAAAGGGATGTAGAACTAATATGTAATACCAAAACAACTGATGTAAAAAAGAATTTATTTTGAATACAATGTTACCATACACAAATAATAGTCAATATGACCCTAACCTACATACAGATTATTTGAAATTTTATTCACTAAGCATTAACTGAAAACCAAAAATTACTTTCATGAAAAAAATTCCCTTTAGAATGGTAAATTCTCAAATCAATAGAAGTGGAAGCAGCTGAAGTTTATGGAATTTGTATAATGAGAATCTAAAAGAGTTTGTTCATTGAAGAAATCCTCAAGTCTTCCGTACAGATTTTGCGGAATGAAACAGTAATGTAATACTGTAAACATGAACCAATGATTGTTAAATAGGAAATTATTTCTTATTGTATACAGTAACTCATAAAAGAATCCCTCAATTCTAGATGAAGAATCAATATTTTTTTTTACGGGCAGTTTTAAATTGAATTAAGTTATATTGCATATAAACTAAAGAGCAGTGTTTTTCAGCAACTCAAATACCTAGTTCAACAACCTGCTTCCCCTTTCAAATTTTTATACCACCTCGAAAGTGCTTTTTGGTGTTGAAGTGCATAATAATCAAGAGTTATTTTACGAAACTGTAAGCTCTAACTCAATAATAATGTAACTTTTAAGCAAAGCTTTCTAAGCTTTCATCTTGAATTTTTTTTCCAATGAATTAGGAACTGCTTGTAGGGCAGCAACTTTTTTCTTGAAGTACTGACGACTCACTCGTAATCTTAAATCGGTTTTTTGACGTCAATTAGCTGTTTTTTAATTTCTGTTCTCCGCTTGTCTCCTGCAACAATTTTTCAACTGAAGTTTTACTTCGAAATATGAGGTATCCTGATAACAGACATTTTCATTTAATAAATCATAAAAATAATGGGAATATCCGAGCTCTAATTGAATGGTCATTATTGTAATCATAATTACAGTAGTAGCATAATTTTTACATTGAAATACATTTTAGAAATAAAGGAAACTTTTTTGATTTTCACAAAAAGTTCCAAACATGACCTCAGCTCATTTTTATGGATTTTCATTCCTAAGACGAGTTCTATTTGCCATAGTAATTTATAAGGAATTTTGTATACCTCCCTGGGTAGGTTTGTACCTCACTTGTTTTATCCTTGAACTACAAGAAGCTTTCATTTCTGCAAATCCTGAACTGGCATTCGTGTTTCTTGATATTGTTCCCATTTTCCTTCCATTTTCCTCGAAAACTCCAGTACTGATAACAGGTTTGGCACAGTATTGGCTATAATTACAACATTATTGAAGCAATTAATATCGCGTTATACTGTTCATCTCGAAACCAGGAAGAATGTTTATACTAAAAAGCATTATATAATAAGAAAAAATCTACTATTATTTTCAAGTTCAGAAGTAGTCAGAAATCACTTGCAAAATTCCAAAGAAAGTGATAATCAGACAATAAAGCGAGTTAAATAAGTGGTAAACTACCTATCTTACCTCACTCGGGATGGCATCTTTTTTCAAATTTACGGTAAAAGTCGATTACTCTCATTATACTAAAGTCTGGAGTATAAATTACAAGAGAAGTGTGAATTGTTTTCAAGACCCAGTGCAACTCTCCGCTGCTGTCGTCTGGTTTCATTTCTGGGAAATCTAAAATTGAAATCAATTATTTGATTGTATAAACTCAACATTTCAATCCCATCATTAGATGGGATTCAAACTTAATTCGACCCTGGCGTGCCCTAACTCCCTCCCCTGATTTCATAAAGTCGTGAACTCAAACAAGAATAAAATATCAAAAACTTACCAGAATAAATAAATCGCTTTCCTCTTTCGTGTATAAATTGCACTTTTATTTCAAACACACGTTTTTACGGCACATCGCTGCTTATTTTCCAAAATATTACGACGTGAATGATTGAAATAATATTTTGACAATTACAAATACACACGCCGTCTTAGAAATTTTAGAAGCGATCTGGAGGGGAAAACAAGCGAAAATTCATTTCATTGGTGGTTATTTGGAGTGGGAATAATTTGAAAAATGAACAGTCTGGAAAATAGCTTATGATCCATCTATTTAATCTATGAAAATTCCGACTACGTTCTGAATCAGAGCAATATTTTTCGAATACGAAATTCTTGGCTCTTTAAAAGATCATAGAAGAAGGAAATTCATTATATGGGCGTCACAACTATGATATCTTGCCTTCTCCATTATATACAATTGCTAAAATTGGAACATTGATGCTAAGAAAACTTGTCCAAGTTGAACTGGAAATCAGGAAGTTTGTGTGATTGTCATCGAAATTCATATGTATGTCAACTTTTACTAGGTGGAAAAAGTTCTCTCTGGGGGGAACAGATTTGTTGTTTGTGTAGATCCTTTCATTTTGAGGTTATATATCCAGGTTAGCTGATTCACCTCCGTAACTAATTTGAAGTGTATAAAAACTTTACCAAGCTATGAGGCCAAAATACATATTTCCCTAAACATTGACTCAATATTCATTTCATCATGGAAAATAGTGAAAACTGATACCTTTAGAAGAAAATCATATTCGAAGATTTCCTCAAACGATCCAAATTATGAAAACTTCACTAAGCTTCCCTCATTGCCACGAGATGGATGAAGATATCTTCAATAGATTAATACGTATTTTTTATAAACTCTTATTGAAACACCAAAATATTCTCCATTCCTCGATGTAAAAAAACAAAAGTGTATTAACTTTTTAGTTACGAAAATTGACACCAGGGGGCGTATCGCTTGTTTGGAATTTCCAAGCTGTGTTCGAATCAAAGATGACATATGGCATCATATTCTATGGTTACTCATATAGTTTGGAGAGAGCTGAAGATGCAGAAGATCGCAAGATCTGGAAGATGATATGAAGAGCACAGAATCATGTGGAGAAATATTAAAAAAAATGGTAACTAACTAACGGTACTGCACCTGCAGTACATATACAAGAATGCCTGATCTTCACTTATAAAAATAGTCCGTATTTAATCTCAAGTGTTGCATACGTTCACTTTACCTGATATAAAGTACCGTGAAATCTCCGAAAATAACCAATTATCGTGTTACATCTGTGGAGATCATAAGACTTGTCAAAAAATTGGAGAACAAACAATCTAGTGGGGTTGATGGAATTCCTGCAAACATCATGAAGAGAAGCCTGCCAACCAGTAGTGAAATAATAGCTTACATCATCAACAACTCCTTTAAGTTCAGAATATTCCTCTCAGAATTGAAAAATTAGCTTGTTAAGCCAATTTTTCAGAAAGCATGGAAAGCTACCGCCCAGTTTGTATTCTGTCTAGCTTCTCATAAATATTTCAACTAGCCTCGTCCTTCAGAATAATAGATTTCATGAACTGCCATTTGTTTGGTAGATGTCAACATGGCTGTCTACAGGGTAGATCCACACTAACGGCTATCCATGAATTCACGCAGAACATTAACAATATACTGGAAAGTAAGGTGATTGCACTGGGCATGTTTCTGGATCTGTCTAAAGCTTATGATTGTTTGAATCACAAATTATTTTTAATGAAAGCCAAAAAATATGGCATAAGGGGACCAGCCCTTGGCTGGATAGAATCGTACTTATCAGACCGACCACAGACAGCTGAGATATCAAGGAATGGTCAGCTCTACAGATCAAGGACACTCACAAAAGTCGGCATACTGCAAGGCAGCATCCCTGCAATGTTATTTCTCAATATATGTATATCTGAACTGACTTAGACAACTCTCCAGCAGGCGTTCATCAAAATAGATGACACTACTCTCCTAGCTGGTGGTCAAACTTTCCCTGAAATGATGGAAAACAGTGGAAATTTATTTGACAACACCAAAAACTGGTATGTATTTTAAAAACCAACTAGTCTTAAATAATCTTATTGCTTATTAACATCATCATCATGGTCTCATCATAGTCAACGATCGCAACGGTCATGACACTGGAAGAAGAAGAAGTCTTAAATGAATCAAAAAGAAGCACGATCCTTTCCAGAACAGACCCCAATATAGATATCAGTGACTCGTCTATAGCTTCATCACAAAGCGTGAAGTTTTTGGGAGTCAACATCGATGGGTTCATGAGGTGGTCCCGTCATATTGAGAATCGCGAGTTAAAACTCAGCAGATATCCTACGGAATTCAAGTAACATGTAAATATCTGGACGGAAATGCTACCAGGGCTCTATACCTTGCAACCTTTGAATCGGTGGCTAGGTATGGAATTATCTTTTGGGGAAGCAATAGCAATATGAATAAAATTTTCGTCGTACAAAAAAGAATTGTCAGAGTAATGAACAAGATGAAACATAATCAATCATGCAGGACTGTGTTCAGGGCTGCACAGATGATGACAGTTTACGCCCTCCATATCTACAAATGCCTGATGTTCATTTTCAAAAATCCAGAATATTTCCAAGGAAATAGACCTTCACATGGATATTCTACAAGAAGTAATTCAAATGTATAACCCAACTAAGATGTCTAAAACTATGGTGTACTCACTGATTCGATTTTGTTCCATTTTTGTCGGGGATATCGGATCAGTTTAATTTTTCGCACTGTAGGTAGCGCTGTTAGAATTTGACAGAGCATTGTCAATTGATATTTGAAAATAATTTGAATACTTTCCTACGACTTATGAATATGTTGTATTTATAAGGGATTATTGGTGTGTGCAAATGTATTACTTTGCAAAAGGTGTACAACATTCATTTATACATGTTCTGTATGGACAATGTATATTGTCTATAACTACAGATAAGAAATCGGTGTTGTAGGAATTTGAGGCAGAACCAAATCAGATGAACGAACATTCGGGACACACATGGCAACTTCAGCAGTATTTCAAAGGAACAGTATTGGAAATACGTAATGTGATGCGAGCATGTATTAAGAAACAGAAATACATTTATCTATTCGACTCTTTTCTTCAAATATTCTTCACGAGTAGATGAGGTGAACATTCCCTTCCTGTCAACTGAATATATTGGATATTTGACCCATCATAACTGTGTTTCATTAAAATCATATTGAATTACCCTCCTCATGAATACAATTTGTCAAACAGAAATTAGCTTGAAGAAGAATACTAAATACTCCTTCAAACTTCAAAATATCGAAAGATTTATTTTTAGAAGGAAAATTAAACTGTAAATCACAAATATTCATCAGCTGACATAATGGGCCAGTTCATTTTTTGAACTCGTTGATTAATATTCGATATCAACTCAAAACAAAATAAAACAAGGGAGTATCATTGGACTTCCTTTGATAGAACAAGGATAGAACGAAGCAAATAACATCCTGGCGCCACCACGAAACTCATCCCATATCCCCGATTTGCTGAAATGTTGACAAAGAGTGATAAGTGCTCACACCAGTGTGCACATCTCAACCCCAACCATCATCTAACAATCACAGAGAAAAGTGCCCACTATTGAGCAATTAAGTTTTTCAACAATCTTCCTCCTGAAATAAAGTCAATTAGCAAAATGAGCATATTCAAACAGAAAATGAAGAAGCTCCTCATTGGTTTTGAACCCTATGATGTATTTTCGTACCTCAATTGTTGAAGCATATATATGGATCTCATTTTGACACTATGTCACTCTATGTTGTGCCACTGTCACAGATCGTAACAACTTACTTTGAAATTAAGATTCTTATTATTATTATTTACAATTATGGACATGAACAATCCCATTATCATTATTATTCATTTAAGTATAATATATAATGATTAAATCACAACCATCTCTTTTGCTTTCAAAATGATGAAAGCTCTGATCAATATTTCATTCAAAATTACTGCCACTGTTTATAATACTCACTGTTTGAAGTGTTTCTGACATCGAATGAAAAGAGTCTATCAGGGGACTGGAATCTGGTGCTGGTTCTTGCTTAATATGAGGTGATGATACTCTCATATCTTCTGGCCCAAAGCCATCTCTATCGGACGGTGATATAGGGTTCAACTTTGGTAAAGTGGGACTCGATTTATAATTACTTTGAGGTGGGACCTACAAACAGAAGTTCTGTATCAAAATCAATCATTTCAAAAAGTCTTGAAAAATTTTTAAAAAACTGTTCATTATTCCTATCTATCTAGCGTTTTTAAATGACCTTTTATCATCATTGTCAGTTTCATCAAATCAAAGGAAATAATTTCAATTGTTTATTCAGAGAAATTCAAAATTATACATTAAAGGAACTAACCTGAGACTCACTAAACCTGTCAGAAACTGAATTTGAGTTATCACAGCTTGCAGACTTTCGTTTTCGTTTCTCACTAGGAGGAGAGTACCTTTCTAAACATCTATCTTGTTCTTTTTCCCTCTTTGGCACAACACCTATTTCCTCACTTTTATTGTTGAGGGAGTTATTATCCGTAAGACCTCTTATTTGTAGAGCTTCAGCAGTTTTTAGGAACATAGGCAATAGGTTCTGCGACACATTAACTTCACCTTTATACATAAAATCTAGCAGTGCTTTCATTTCGTTGTAATTGACATCTTTGAGAAAAACTATAGGATGTGGATGAGCATTTTGTATAAATATTGTTTCAAAATAAGGACTACATGCTGAAAGAATTGTTTGGTGTGCTTTGAAGGTTTCTCCATCACATGCTAATGTAACATCACATAGTGCCTCCCTTCTTAATAAACTACTCAGGACATCAGTTAAATTTGTAGGATGATTGTTCCAACGCAAACAAAATTGTTGATCCATTGCTTCAACCTGCTGAAAGATAAAAACATTAAAATTCGCCCAAAAATCATCAAGAAACTGATACTTTAGATGACATGCTTTATGCAATTGGGATATTGTACAGCTACCTAAGTTGTTGACCTAAAACTGTATTGAGCATCTGATATACAGTTATTTAATCTCTATGATTATTAGAGAATATAAGGACATTAGAATACTTTTATGTGTAGAATTAAATCATTTAATGCACCATTTCTAATTGGTATGTTGAAAATATCGTCAGAAATTTACGTATTTATTTAAAAATATAACAAACTTCAGAAATTTCATGAAAATACTGCAAGATAGTGGATCCTTTCTAGAGTAGAATGACAATTGTTCTAGGATAGTTGATTATGGAGAAGCCATACCTTTAGTTTTTCCGATCATAATCGAGAAAAACAAAAATTAGTAGAATCCTACTACTACAATTTAAATAAGTAAGTCAAAATATCACCGCCATAGTGAAATTCGGATGATAGGAGATGATTGATTAATAACCAAATTAAAGGTTTATCCAAGTTATAGTTACATAACAACGTGGAAATATAATTTTCACAGCACCTTTTCCTCCATAAAGGCATAAGCGAACCATTTCCACAGAAAAACTTACCTGTCATCTCACAACGCCACCCAATTTTTCACCTCCTGCATGGATAAAATGATTAGAATGGAATCTAATTGTACAGTTACTTTTGTTGGTTCTCTAATCGGTTCAGTAACTCTGTAATTGTTCGGTGTTTCGTAGTTAATTTGATGAATTCGTACTATTTGAGGGTTACAAAATATATTTTCTTATTGAATTTGGATTGAGTTATTTCCAAAAAAGGACCAAGGGAAGGCAGGGAATTTTGTTTTATTTATTTTGTGCTGTATTGTTATGAATATGAAAGATACAATTTCGTTTTCTGTGGTCTAAAAAAAATTCCTTTACCGCATTATCTCTATGGGTCGAACACCATGTGCATGTGGCCGTCATAGATAAGCTGTCAAAGTCAAACCAAACCAAACTTTACGTCACTGGTTTTTCTATTATTCTCACAGCAGGCAGAAAGTGGTAAAATCCCAATTTAGATTAGGACTTCTATCTATCGATACTTATAGAAATTTTTACTTATCCCTCAGCTGATAAGAATAATTGGACCGTTGAGCTGATTTCACACCGTTCATGACATTAACAATAGGCAGAACCGTCTTACTTTTAGAACGACAGGGTTGTATTGTCCAAATATTTCAGCACTGTATATAAGGTTTATCCAAAAGCATTTTTAAATGAATCAATTACTAGAAAGAGTTCAATAAAATAAATGATTATTGAATCAATTTGATTTTTCATACAATCATTAGCTATGTATCGATTAACACTTGTACAAAATAATCCATTTTTTGAATGATTGATTGATATTGTTACGCCATCCCCAGTAAAAAGTATACTGGAATGCAATTAAAATATTAAATTCATGAAGCAGAAAACAAAAAGTATAACAATTTTGATTGATCCTTACTAAAAACAATTTTTTTGAGGGGATTGTGTGAAAATCGTAATTTTAACATAACATTATCAATCAATGAATTTTTTTCCTTTAGTTCATAATTCAAGCTATCTACATTATTGATATTACTGATGACTTTCCACAAAGATCTATGGGGCTCATCAGTAAGAGAACAACTTACTTCCTATTACTCACAGTAGCGATTCAATAATCGCTGGAATAGCTTCAGATATGTCCCAATATGAATATTTTTGTTATACAGTGCGACCAATTTTTCAGAATAATAATAATAATTTATTGATCCCTTCAGACATACACTTATGTATGGGACAAGTCAGTTACAATTGCTACAAATATTCGTGTATATAAATAAACAAGATCTATATAACAAAACAAACAAAATATATCAGTATGAAGGACAATTAAACTGGCTTAGTGGCCAGATCACTCAGGAATTCCCCAACACTGTGATAAGCTTTTTGCAAAAGAAATTTTTTTATTTTGTTTTTGAAGGAAACATCATTCATGTTGTTATAGACAGATGAAAGATGATTGTAAAGCAATATTCCCTGGTATAGGGCGGATGTTTCGAATTTTTTGGTCTTGTGAACCGGGATACTAAGCACATCCGTGTGCCTAGTTGGATAGTTGTGGAAATAGGAATTTTTCCTTAGTGAACTTAAATTCGATCTGATATATGACAATAGGTACATTATAAATATAGATGCATGAAAGGGTCAGAACTTGGTTCCCAATGAAATGGGGTCTACACGGTTCTCTTCGCGGGATCGCGAATATGAGGCGCAAAATTCTTTTCTGAGCAATAAACAATCTACTTCTTCTCGCCGCATTACCAAACAGAATAATACTATAAGATAAATGGCAATTCACAAGCGCGCAATACACACTCATAACAGAAATCAGTGGCATTGACTTTCTTATAGGGGATTTAGCATAAAAAGCCTTATTTATTTTTTCACATAGATAATCAATATATTCATCCCAGCGTAGGAATTGATCTCTATATACTCCAAGAAATCTAGTAGAACCCGTTGACCGGATCTCCATATTGCCGAACCGTAATTTTATATCCCTGATGGAGCTGACATTAGCACCAAAATAAACACATTCAGTCTTATCAACATTCACAATAAGGCCATTCCTGTCACACCAGTGTACAAACCTCTCCAGAATATACTGAAGGTACTCTATAATCTCATCAAAGGTGTCAGCCGTCAAAATCAAAGACACATCGTCAACAAACATGATTAATATTTTAGCTCTTATATATTCCGGCAAATCATTAACGAATAATAGGAACAAAACAATAGTCCCAACATAGAGCCTTGTGGTACTCCATGATTATATAAAATATTCTGGAGAAGGAATTGTCAACTTTAGCTCTCATGGATCTGCCCACCAAAAAACTACGCAGCCACTCAGAAAAGACACCGCGAAAGCCCAACCTGTGGAGTTTCTCGCAAATGAAGTTGTGATTCCAGGAATCGAAGGCTCTAGAGAGATCAAAAAACAATTCAGCAACATTTTTACCACAATCAAGAGACCTGTACCTACACACACTCAGTCAAAGAACTAGCAGCCGACTGGGTTGACCTACCTCTCCTGAATCCATGTTGCGAGTCAGCAATGATATTATATTTATCGAGGAATTCTAGCATACCACCCTCTCGAACACCTTGGAAAAAACACCTGTCACATACCACCCTCTCGAACACCTTGGAAAAAACACCCAAAATGGAGATAGGCCTATAATTAGTGATTTCATCAGGGTCATTCTTTGTATGTATCGGTAAGACTATAGCAGAGATATAGAATATCTATATCAATATCTCTGAAATACGCATGCGTCGTAACGTTATTAGCGCTTGACGTTATTAGAGAGTTGAAGTGTGCACAATAGAGAGATATGGAAGAAGCGTATAACGCGAACGTACGTTAATAACGTCATGCGGTAATGGAATAACGTCTTGCGCTATCTGGCTCAGATTTTAGTCGTATGGAAGATACGAATTTACGTTATTAGCGTAAGCAACAGATGATCGGTAAATGTCAAAGTTTGTTGTCGATAGGTTATGCATTTTGGGTTGATTTTATGCTGTTTTTGTGAATAATGTGCGTTTATATGGATGCATATCTACAGGAATTTTTGTTTGTGGAGGTGGATTAAACTGTATTGAAAAATACCTGTTCACAGTGATGCTTTCATGATTTTAAAATAGACATGGACCTTTAAGTGGCCACTATAGTTACTAAGAAAAAATTGGAATATCATCTGGAGGATATGTAGAGATAACGTAGAATTATTTGTGTACTGCTTTACTGCCATTAACCTATAAGCCAATGTCCAATCTAGATGTTTCTACTTTTATGAGTCTTAATAAAAAAATCTCGAATTGAACCCTTTTATTTCCTATTGAAAACAAGTTACATAGGTCATAATCAACAATATGGGATTGAAATAGGTACTCAGAATTAAACACTAGGATGAAAATTTCTATTTTCATTCGACTCTTCCTTTCATGTGACCCACTAATTGAAGATATACACTTTTACCTTTGGTTATTAGATTATTCTTGAGGAACTCATTTAGTCTCTTCTGCTCTTATAAAAAATTCGATTCAATGTCGATTAAGAGGCCCCTTTTTCATAACATAACATACTTCTGTCAAAACAAACGGAAAATTAGTAATGCGCAAGGCAAGAAAACAACGTAAATTACGATAACGTTCAACGTTATCCACCCGTAAATTAAAAAATTACGGCATGCGGTAACGTTAATACCGCCCGCTATTCTGAAAATGGAAATACGCATGCGTCGTAACGTTATTAGCGCTTGACGTTATTACCGCATGACGTTAAGGATGCTTCCATATCTCTCTAATACGTTAGCCTGAACGTAAACGTTAACGTGAGAAATAACGTCAGATATAACGTTTACGTGTTGTGATGAAATTTGAGTTGAAGTGCTGCCATCATGAAACGTCAGACGTTAAACATAACCTATAAATTTGATTTTGCCTTCGTTTCGCGTGAACTCTCTTTCATCTAATATTGAGCTTCGACAGCTGGAATAAAATTTGGAATATTGATATTCTAATGATTTATATGCCTAATAAAGAGAATTTTCAGCTTGGAAGTATTTTATTATCAATGAAATGTTCAAGTGTTAGAGACATGAGAATTGCAGTGTAGTTTCAGCCATTTCCTTATGTACTGAATGTAATCTGATAACAGTAATTTAACTTAATCCTTTTCATAACTTTCAAATCACATTTCCTATAATTTTCGTTCATTATGAGAAAATACACAGGAAATGTAAACAATGACAGTTTGAGGTTATCGAGAATTGCATTTAACAATCAAAATTCGGCCATTCGCAAGCATTGAACTTTAGTTCAATGTTCGCAAGTCATCGGTGCTACTCGTTTAACGTTCGGTTAACGTACGTCGATGTTTAAGGTATACGTGGGAGACCGCTAGTTTACGTAGGCCGTAAAGCTGACGCTAACGTTAACGTTAAAAACGGACGAATGAGCATGCTTAGATGTCAATTATAACGTTAACGTTTACGTTCGTGGCTGCACTTCAACTCTCTCTTAACCTTAGTTAGCCTACGTTAGCCTGAACGTAAACGTTAACGTGAGAAATAACGTCAGATATAACGTTTACGTGTTGTGATGAAATTTGAGTTGAAGTGCTGCCGTCATGAAACGTCAGACGTTAAACATAACCTATCAATTTGATTTTGCTTTCGTTTCGCGTGAACTCTCTTTTATCTAATATTGAGCTCCGACAGCTGGAATAACATTTGGAATATTGATGTTCTAATGATTTATATGCCTAATAAAGAGAATTTTCAGCTTGGAAGTATTTTATTATCAATGATATGCTCAAGTGTTAGAGACATCAGAATTGCAGTGTAGTTTCAGCCATTTCCTTATGTACTGAATGTAATCTGATAACACAGTAATTTAACTTAATCCTTTTGATAACTTTCAAATCACTGCTGATTTCCTATAATTCTCGTTCATTATGAGAAAATACACAGGAAATGTAAACAATGACAGTTTGAGGTTATCGAGAATTGCATTTAACAATCAAAATTCGGCCATTCGCAAGTCATCGGTGCTACTCGTTTAACGTACGTCGATGTTTAAGATATACGTGGGAGACCGCTAGTTTACGTAGGCCGTAAAGCTGACGCTAACGTTAACGTTAAAAACGGACGAATGAGCATGCTTAGATGTCAATTATAACGTTAACGTTTACGTTCGTGGCTGCACTTCAACTCTCTATTCTGAAAATCGAAATACGCATGCGTCGTAACGTTAATAGCGCTTGACGTTATTACCGCATGACGTTCCATATCTCTCTAATTCTAATACCCTATTGTCTAGATCAACTCTAATTCTAGATCCAAGATTAGACTTTCTACCAGTCTCAGGCTTTGTACACATGAGAGCGTTAGACGCCGCGTTGAGCGCGCGTACATGTGTACGCTCCGATGCCCAGTCTACAGTTCTACTCTGTAATCTGTGTGCCCAGTCTAGTAACTCGAAGCGCGCTGCAAACGCGATGGTCGAAGTGAAAACTACAAACGCGCGCTCAACGCGGCGTTTAACGCCCTCATGTGTACTAAGCCTCAAGATCAACTAACCGCCACACTGTCTTTGTGCGATTTACCGAATTTGCAAATAAGTCTTGATGAAACTTCAATTTAGCTGAGCGGAGTAGAGTCTTATATCTTCTCTTCTCCTGTTTGTACTCGATAGCATTTTTTTCGCTTCTAGAATTAACACAAAGCCAGTAAAGATTTTTGCTAGCCATCTTCACATCTGCCGAGATCCATCGTTTCGAATTATTTCTACCAATGTGGGAAATCTTGACTGAACTGCACCTGTCAAATTCAAACAATAACAGATTCATAGATAGATAGAGCCAAATGATCACCAATATCAGGCTCAAAGGTATGAGCTGTTCATTAGTAGAGTCCAAAATTACATCTTGGAGGAAAGAAAGCGAGCAGACTTTGCTGTAATTCGTAGATAGACGTAGATCTACGCTCTGATTGGACGGTATTGACGTAACAGATGGAAAAGATGCGATTCTGGAACGAGGCATTTGACTCATGTCGAGATTAGTCAGAACATAGTCAATCTTTGATGAAGGCGTTACACCATTTTTATTTGGGGAACACTCAAATTGAAACTAGTCATCAAATCTACGAAACCTTGTCTTAGTGACAATTTGCTGCTCAAATAATCAATATTAAAATCTCCACAAATAAATAAATATCCGTCATAGCGCAGGAGGAATAGCAACAAATAACAAAAAATTTTCGAGAAAATTCCAAAGTCACCATCAGACGGACGATAGACACTCAAAATACACATTCGACAATCACCATCCACAATTTCAACACCGCAACATTCAAAATGGAGTTCCACGCAGAACTGATTCAATGGTAAAACGCGGAACCGATGTCAGTTCTACCAAAAATCACAGTAGGTACCTCCATGCTGGTGAGTAACACGACAGAAAAAAGTGAGCTCTTCCTTCCCACACCAGTGTTCAGCCGTGCTTACAATAATATGTGGACGTTTCTCCGACAACAGCACTTCTAATTGGTTCATTTTGTTGGAAATACACTGGACATTGAGCTGCAGCAGCTTTAAAGATCGGGGAGTAGCCCGGAAACCAATATTCTGGGTTCGGAGAAACTACGTATTCACGGACATCAATCTCCTTCGTTGGAAAAAATTTCTCACACTCGCTCTATTTTCCCAATTCTGTGGTAGCATTGCCTTCTCAAAGTTACTTTTATAAAGTTCAACCCAGAAAGAGCTATAATATTCCGGATGGCAGGATTTCAGAAGTTCACATTTCACCTCAGGGAATGTCTTAACTAAAAATTCACAAAGTTCACCTTCAGTTGTTTCAGGTTTGAGATTAGACACATAGAGAGACACCCTCTGACTCCCTCAACTGTTGCATGTCCAGTATCATTGCCAACCGCCAACGTATTCCGAACATTCTTCCCAGATTTTTTTCTATGGACATTTTTCCATTCACTTTTATCAACATTAGAATCCAATTTGTCGTTAACAGGCACTGATACATCTGGCAGCCGTGGTAATTCCATCGGGGAATCCGTCCCCACATGTCGAGGGACTCTCAATGTATTATCAACACAGGTGGAATCCCCCCGATTAGAAGTGTCATGTGGGAGGTGGACCACAGGAGGTGCAATCGTATTTTCATCGTTATAAATAATAATAATAAATAATTCCACGTCATTTGACTCCTCTACCTCCGGGGTTGAACAGCACTTAATCGTTGCTTTGTCAAGAAAATCAAATTTTAGAGTTTTAGCACCACATTTATGATAACAACCACCACAAGTCACGCACTTCACGACATTAACGACTTTAGCTTTACATTTCTTACAGTTAACTTCAGCGGAGCATATACCAACACGACTTTCTCCTGCCATATTCGAATGTTGAATGAAGAACACCACAATAGAAAAATAACGCGGCGCGGCGTTGATACCGTTGATAACGGTGCATCAGTATCGTGGTGTCGTTCATGGAGGTTTTCCTACCTCCAAGGTGTCAGTCAGACACCCTTCCCCTATGGTGCCAGTGATGTCTGATCTGATTGTCTTTGGATGGCAGCGACAGACCATACATGCAGCGCATTCATGCAGAGACAGAGTCTCTGGTTTCGCTGCGATCGCCACATCCCGCAAAAAGCTCATAAGGCATTCTCAATTATTTCATTGTGGGTCTCAGTACTTTTATATGCAGTATAGGTACACCTCCGGGGTTGGAAGGGTGCCGTTTTTGTGACGGTACATTTCGAAAACATGTCTCCAGCCGGCGCCCCTCAATATGAAACCTTCTCAGGTACCTTAATCTAATGGGTACCACTCACGAGGCGTTTTCTCGGGGGTTTCAGGTAGACAGCATCGATGCCGGAGAATCCCATCGGACGATCGGATTCTAGGTCAGCCCCAGGCGGGGCTTCTACTCGGGACTAGGAAGCCCACTTCTAGTGTAGTATTCAGCAACTCGGAATCGGTCGCCCGAGTACAATAAATCCCCAGATGTTGAGGATGATGAAAGTTGAGGATGGTCGGCCACACACGGGGATTTCTGATTGGCATTCCTCGATGCTGCCTACCCGAAACCCCCGGGAAAACGCCTGGTGTGTGGTACCCATTAGGGTACAAAACTTTTTCTGACGGTACAAAACTAGTACAAAACTTTGAGATAAAAAAATTGGCAATTTCGAAAATGAGGGGTGAGCATGTCTACGACCCTCCCGTATTTTCATCATTTTAATTAGGGGTACAAAACTTTTTTTCAATGGTACATATCGGTTACAAAACTAGTACAAAACTTTTGCGTCAAAAAAATTGAAAAATTCAAATTTGGGGGGGCTAGAGACATAAACCTACCATTGAGTATTCCCTTAATACTCAAAGATCAGAGGCAACCTATGTCTTTGAACTCTATCATCTTTGCCTGTATAATAGACAGTGTATATAGATTATAGGTCCTGATTATGGGGGGTAGTCCATAGTCCTGATGATGCGTTGACTGTGATGACCTCGTCATGTTTTCAGCTAAACTTGAAAATAATTTATTGCAATCATTGACAACTTTTTTTGGATCTGCGGATGCTCATTAAAGGACTAGATTTTTCATCTAACTATGTAGTACACAGCACAGATTACAGTAATCTCTGTAATCTGTGGTACCACAGTACCTATGCTGTATACGACTTATGTTCTGATTTTTCAATTTGTTTTTCACTTTGTACCTGTTTTCTTTTAAATGTACAGTAATGTTCGCTTATAACGAACCAATTTTTAGGGAATAAAAATAATTATTAATTCCTGATAGGTACTAACTTTTATTATTTATTGAGAACTTACGAACTGGAAGGGCCAAGGAATTATTTTATTTTCAATCCCGACCTATAAGTCAGGATCTCGAGATCCCGAGTTATAAGTCGGGATCTCGACACAAGTTTGTGATTATGGCTCCGATCCTTGAGTATTAACTCAAATTGAATACTCAAAGCTACGATTTCAATTCAGTCGTCATTTCTTCGAGGTCATGAACAAAACAAAATCTTTGAAAAGTTGGACAATGTCACATTTCCGATTATATCGAACGGAAAAGGAACCAGAAAAGAATCGTCAGTAATTTTGTTGTCGAACGGCGTTCTGTCAAATAATGAGAAGTAAATTCTATATATATAAATATATATATATTAAAAATGATATAATATAATATAAGCGAGTTGATATAAATTTTGGTAGAAATGGGAGTCATAAATCCTTGCACATATTTTAAAAAGTAAGGCTCATTTGCCATATACATATCTTGGTATGAAATTTATTAGAACAGATTTAATAAATATTTCGCCATGAACTTCTAATATTCCTTACAGCACGTACACTCAGTGCTTTCATAGGATCCACCATATTATCATAACAAAGTTCGAAAAATATGAAAAATAATTTATTTATTTGTTAACTAAATATAAAAAGTGATGAAAAACAATATGTATTTGGAATTTACACTATATTTACAATAGGCTTGACATTTTAATCTTTTTTCTGACAGCATTACTATAACCTTCTTTATATTTATACCAAATGTCTCCATGTAATTGGGGCCCCTTGTTGCTGCCGGTTGGGGTCTGGATAATCCTTCCGAAAAAGTCTTTGGTAACAGCTGGTTCGATTTTCTTCAACGATTTCACCTTCAATCTTTGCAAGTGATTTGGTAGTTTCTGCTCTTCTGGCGATTTCAACAAAGTAACATCCTTCTTTGAATTGTTTGATGCAGGGTTTTCTCTTGTTGAAATTTGAACCTTTTTAATTCTTTCTATTTCAACTTCCCTAGATAGCAACTGCTTGTTGAAATAAGATAAAACTTTTCTATCTTGTGATATGTTTGGAAACATAACTATAGGCATTACATCTGGATCTAATTTGAACTCGTATATACCAGCTGAATTTTTTTCCTGTACATAATTTAGATTATAATCAATCATGATTTCAACCACTCTAACAAACATTTCTTTTTCTTCAGTAGTGAATAAATGGAAGTTCACAGGCCGGAAAGAAGGACTTATTATCCTTGTTAAAAGAGGCAGTGTGTCTAGTATCAAGTTTTTAGCATTGACAAATACTCTTACTTTAGGTTGGACTCCCTGGATCATTTCCTTTACAGTTGCAGTGTTATTTTTGAGTTTCTGTCTGACCTCATATCCTTCATTTGGATACTTAATTTTTGGCCAAACTAAAGATGAGAACTGAAAATGCCACACAACAAAAGCATATGGTAGATATGAACTTAAGCTATAGTTTTGTTCACTCATTATAAATCGGTTGATTTTATCTGTGTAGCAAAACCAGTTCAAAGCTTGACAGGTTCCAACCAAAGAAGCTTCCTTGATCTGCATCTGGGGAAAATTCTCGAATACACCTTGAGCCAATCTTTCATAGTCCCCAAAGGATTGAACCACACCAAGGACTTTCTGCATTCGTGCCTTATAACTCATATCATAATTTTTTTCTTTATCCTCTTTGGGCATGTTTTGCATACCTGAAAATTTCACTTTTGCCCTCTCTATACTGAATATATCTGTCCACACTGAAAATAACCCCTTTTGCATGTCTTTTTGACCAATATTAGATCGGTAAACATCAGATAATGTAATAGCTCTTTTCTTTGTCTTGAAAAAATGTAGTATGCTCAAACAAGATCTTATATCATTGTTAGACTTTTCTGCTAAAGCAAGCATTGCTCCAACATCTGTGTGTAATAGTTGTTTTCTACATATTTCCAGGAGTCTCTCTGATAATCTTCCAGAGGATGTTGGAGGGAAATTTACAATAAAAGCAATTTGCCTAAGACTTCTCAAAGCTGGGACATAAGCATCATTACAAATACAAATAATTGGTCTTTTCAATGTATTACCCCCTTTTTCTTTTTTCTTTCCTCTTACGACAGTTCCATTGATAAACTTGACTAAAAATTCTATAGAATTGGCAGGGGCTCCATCTATCTCATCAAAGATTATGCAGTTAGGACGTTTTTGCTGGTCAATTACTGATCGCATCTGTGTGGCATTTTCAAGAGATGTTCTGAAACTTTCCAAGCTTCTGTCATCAGAAGCGTTTATCTCTATGACATTGTAACCTGCATGTCTAGCAACTACATGAGCTAATGTTGTTTTACCAAGTCCTGGTCTTCCACAGAGCATAGCTACTTTATAAAGAGGCCTTCCATCTTCATCTAATTTTAATTGATTGTCTATAATATTGATAAAATTGAATTTGGTACGTGCCTTATTTAATGGTTCAATATTTTCTGGTCGTATTTTGGGTCTACGATTGAAAACAACTTTATCCCATAGTTTCAACCATTTCAACATAACTCTGTTGGTGGCTTCATCACTCAATAGTTCCAAATACCTTTTGGGTTTATATAAATCCACCCAAAGTTCATTGTCTTCTTCAACTTCCTCTAGTTCCATTTGTACATCTTCATTCTTTGTAGAATCATCTAGATTTTTATTCATGATTTCTTGAGCTTTCTGCCATGTTTCTTTGAACATATCTCCCATTACACCTACGAAATTTATATCTTTTATTACTCTACTTACATCCTCTTTTTCATAATCATCAGAGTGACATCTTACATAAAATCTTTCCTTATCATGTCTAGTTATACTTATAAAAGGATATGCAGGTACCCTCCACGATAAATTTAATTTATCCCTATCATCCACCGAAATTCTATTATTTTTACGAAATAGAATATTATCATTCTCTTCCCTTTGCTTCCTGAGTTCGAGAATTTTGCCAATCATCTCCATCTGTTGCTCTAATTTTGTATCAGGCCTGCTTTTCTTAGCTTTTCGTTCATTTTCAAATAGAAGATCGTCAATATCTCCAAATAACTCTTCAATTGTACGTTTCTTAGTTGGTGGCTGCTCTGCAGTATTGATTAGGCTAGTTGATGGGGCTTGGCTAATACAATCATTACTGTCTGCTACATTTTTGGGAATATTATTATCGTTTCTTTCGTTAAGTGGTTGAAAATCGGTTGTGAAAGAATTATCGAGATTGTTTCGACTACTATTGGATTCTTGTGATTGCGTGAAGAATAAATCTGATTGTGTGTTCGTTGTGACAGTTCTTTGTAAACCATAATCCAAACTTTTTCGGGCCTTATTTTCCGCTGTTCTCACAACAGGCTCATCGAAATCGTCCACTTCGTTTAAGAGTTCTAGTTCGTCCCCATACTGAAGTTCGAATTCTTCGTCTGAATTTGGGTAGTCACCCATTTTTTGTGGCTCAAGCCTTTAATTAGTTGTTGAATTTTACCATAAGTTTTATCAATATTATTGAGTCTACGAATTTTACGTAGACGGAATCTCGCAATCTGAATGAAAAACAATTCGGTAACCTCCAATTTGACGCTTGTGTTTATGGGGAACACAGAACTAAATTTACTTCACAGAACAGACCCAACAAACCTTGACTTACTTTATGATTTACTTTGGCTGTGGTCCGTATATACCACAGAACACTAATATACACTTTGAATCGATTTCAAGCGAATAACCTGTAATAACCGCGGTTATTGCTGGTTTTGCCCTTGGTTATGGCCCTTCACAACTTCTAACTTCACTTCCAGAAGTTTAACCCTGCTCTCAAGTATGGTTATCTCCGGTTATCTGCGGTTCAAAATGATGACGTTGAAGGACTAGTTCATGACGTCACGAATTATAACCAATAATGACCAAAAGCGCTTGAATACAGTTGGGCTGTGGTCCGTATTTACACTTTGGTTTCTTCTGGTTAGTAAGTGGGCGGTCCGTGAATGTCGAATTCAGTTCAAATACTCTGTAACCAGAGTAACCGCTCTGGTAACTTTCGGTTACCAAATGTGTATATACGGACCATAACACAGCCCTCTTAAGTTAAGTGTTAAGAGGGCTGTGACCATACGCCTCTTTATAGTGATAATGAAAAGCTTTGTGTGCCCCACGGTAACGGACAATCAGCTGATTCTGTCAAATCGTTAGTACCCCACAGAACTCAAATAATAGGAGTACCCCACGTATGGAGGGGTACCCTCCATAACCCCACGGACACTCAAACTGTAGTATCCCTGGGAGTACCCTAGAATCAAAGAGAGTTGTTATTCTTTGCTAGAATCTCAGACATATAGACATGTCTCTATGTCTATGCCTAGAATGTAGGAACTAGGAACTATAGAAATTATAACTTATATAGGGTATACTAACCAGAAGAAACCAAAGTGTATATACGGACCACAGCCCTATTGTAGGAACCAAAGATTTTCATTGAACTCAAAGAACTGGAACGGCCATAGACATAGAGACATGGACTGAGCAATGTCAGCATGAAAATGTTTTTTTTATAGAAAGAGATAAATGATCGTCGGGCATTTAACTGTCTCTTTTTTGTTCACATAGAGGTGAGTGTGATCCAATCAAAATTCTAGAAAAAGACAACTGCATGCCCGACGTGCGTTTCTCTCTGTCACTTTTTTTACCGTATTTAATGCATATATATAAAAGGAAGGCACAGTCCATGTCTATATGTCTATGGGAACGGCATCGCGATGCCGGCAAACTGAGGAAGACTGAAAGGGAAGATGTAGAGCAATCTATCTCTCTCTGCGCTCTGTCAATTGGTTTATAACGATGTAAGCAAAAACAACCCGGGGCGTTGAAGTGAGACGACTGCTGCGTCCGACGTCTGATGCGGTTATTCGATTGGTTGCCGAACTATTAGAAAGAGATGGGTTGCTCTACATCTTCCGTCTCAGTTGGACACACATTTCGTCGTCCAGTTCTTTTAGAGTTCAATAAAGCGTATGGTCCGTATATACACATTTGGTAACCGAAAGTTACCAGAGCGGTTACTCTGGTGACAGATATTGAGCCGAATTGTCAGGAATTCGGCATAAACGGACCGCCCACTTACTAACCAGAAGAAACCAAACCAAAGTGTATATACGGACCACAGTCGAAGATTTGAGAGTAGGAACCACTGAACTTTCAATTTTTTTAGGGATAAAACGTAGAATATAGGTATTTTTCTTTTGCTCAGGTTTCTCGGCACCTGTGCGGTCGGTATCACATTGTCGTGGTGCACGGCGAGAAATCTCAAAACTTGTTTTGAGGGCAGCAATGAATACCAAGAATGACCAACAACAACAGGGAGTAATTATGACTTTTTGGCTCCCAGAGTTCCCGAATTCATGGACTCGGGGCAGACCCAAAGAGTAATATTAGTACCTCACTGTTGTATTCCTATTTCTGATGCGTTCCCCACTACAAAGATTTCTACGTTACAGGAAACAACGAAAACGACAGTGGGGAAACAAAAAAGAGGATCGCAAGCAAGGAGCAATGTTAGTGCTTCACACCACAATAATCGAACCCAAATTCCTTCCAATCCAAGGGCTAAAGTTTAGGCGTACAGTTCGCCGGAGACAGAGCTATCGAGAAATGGCTTTGGACGGTTCGCACGAGGAAGTGGCGTGGTTAACTATGGCTGTCTTGGCTCCCCTAGTGCACGGAACGGGGGCAGACCCAAGAAGTTAGTATCACACGAGAGAAAAGTAACTATGACTCACTTGGTCCCTCGAATCTCCGGACTCGGGTTAGACCCAGGGAGTAGCGTTAGTACCATAGAGAAAGGGTGTCTCTCTTGTCACTGGTTGGTACCTAACACAAAACCGATGATGGGTGGGGAGTAACTATGACTTATTTGGCGCCTGAAGTCGCCCGCAGACTTTGGACAGACCCAAGGAGCAATTATAGTAATCCACACCACAACCCAGATCCCTTCTAAATCCAAGGGCTCTTGTCGCGGCGTGCGCCTAGATAGTGACCCACCCTGAGCTAGAATGCCTAGAAGACGCTGCAGACAGAGCTGGTGAGAAAAGGCTTCGGGTGATTGGCATGGGAAAGTTAACTATGGCTGCCTTGGCCCCCCTAGTCTACGGACAAGAGGTAGACCCAAAAAGTAATGTTAGTACCACATGCAAGAAGCAAGTATGATCCACTTGGCCCCTCGAATACCATGGACTTGAGGAAGACCCAAGGAGTAAAGTTAGCGCTTCTGTCAGTTCTCATTGACAGACACCGCAACTTCAATGCACAATCCCCGAGGGACTAGGGCCAACGGCACTATAAATATGTTGTAGGATTATAAATTATACGTGAGCCGGGTCAAGACCTTCCGAGGATCTCTCCCTGACCGCTCGAGTTCCGTAACCAGAGCCAGGGTGTAACTTCGGAACAATGGTTAGCAAATAGCAGGTCTCACAAGTTCTTTGTGAGACTGCAAATTGTGAGCAGAGCAACGAAATTTGAGGTGTTAAGCTCCCCCCACATCCCCGACATCCAAGGGGGAAGGAGTGAACGGTCTCAAGGGCCTTCCGTGATATACCAATCGCCTTGGTGAGCCGGCTAGCACAGAACACTAATATCAGCTAGTGCCCGAAGCGACGAAACACTTTAGTTGGAATCGGCGTCCTTGGGATTCTGACTATCGTGTAGAGGAGGTGGTTTTAGTGGGTGAACGTCCCATACGAATCCGCAGCACTGCGGAGAAGGCCGTAGGCTTTCCTCCTACCTCTAGGGCACAAAAAAAGGTTTCTCTGCACCACAGAACACTATAATATATCTCAGCACTATCAAAATCATCGAAATGAATATTCACATTTTGCCTTTCTTAATCGTCCAACACCAGAAAATTAATCTAGAACAAAGATATCTCCTAACCTAAGATTATTGTTTCTCAACTGAATGACACTGATATAAATTTTATAGGCTGATCAGATTATCCCCAGTTCAATGATGGACGGACCTGGTTATATGTTACCGCCATTGTGTATAATCCGGCATTCTATACAATGCCTAGGCATTGCATGAATGGCTGAAAAAGTCAGGCAATGTATGAAATAATATTCATTTCATACATTTACGTATTCTAATATAGAATACTAACGTATTCTATTGAATACCTAACGCCTAGCAGGCATTGTGGTAAGGTAAGATCGCATTGAAGAGGGAAGATGTTGACGATTTAAGAAGCGCATTCGTTCGTTGCGAATTCATTGAAATGGCGGCCGATCAACGAGTGTCTCTGATGTTCATTTTAAATAAAAAGAAAATATTAAACATATCATCTAGGATCTGGAAACTTAGTAATTTTTGTTCAGAATGGCTTTTTAGATATCTTTCTATTTCTAATTAATATAAGAAATGCAAAGGTTTGATTGATTTCGTTTTGTTCATCGAGTGACTGTCAAAATGTTATGAAACTTGCCGTGAGTGTTATCAATTTGTATATTGTGTTATAAAGAGACAATATCCTAAGGAAATTATAAATAAACTATACTGACAGGCTAACATACAGGTCTTGTAATATACCTCTGTAAGGTTTTTTTTAATTGTGGTTCCGAAAATTCTGTGAATAATAGATATGTGAGTAACTGAAATATGTATGCTATGATGTTTCTGGTATTGGAGTGAAGTACCAATCAGGCGCGTCTCCAGGTGATGGATAGGAGGGGTCCTCCTGCTGATGATTACAAATGAAGCTGAGGACTGTGGGACTATAAGTTGGCTCATAGTCTTAACAACACTACCGGTAGCCTTCCAAAATCCCACCTTGGACCAACTTCTCCTGCCCAGCTGTAGTGTCGTGGCTATGGGCCTGCACAAGAATTACGGCGCCAACTTGACCGGACAGTCAAAGACTGGAGGCATACCCTCAGGAAGGAGGAAAAAGGAGCAGGGATCCGCTTCTTGAGCAGTACTCATGAGCCGGGTTGGCTTATGATTAGATGCGCGTACGAGGCTACCGTCTCGTGGCTCGGCAACTGCTTGTTGCAGATCAAGCCGTGGGATAGGAACAACCTCCGCATTGTCCAGGGATCGGAGCTGCCAAAGCCCTATGTATGCGTAGCGTACATCCCTGACCCTCCACTAGGAGTTCGACCCTCACAAGATGAGGTGCTGACAGGTCTGAGTGTGATGAACCCAGACCTGGAAGCAGAGAACTGGAACTGGGCGGTGTTACACCACCAGGTTTCAGGGCCGGGCCGGACATGGACCTTCTCTGTTGATGAGTGCTCCATGTCTAGGCTAAAAGCCCTGGACATGATGCCCTACTATGGGTTCGGAAGGGTTACCTTCCGGACCAGAGAGAAGGGCATGGGTGCCGATAAAGAGCCGAACACCCAAACCAAGAAAGTGGAAGGAGGGGTTAATCCCTCCACCTCCGCCGGCACCTCCAAAGGTGAGCCCGCCGAGGGAGTGAGGTCCGCAGGCAGCCCTTCCCACCGGGGCTCTTCCCAAAGCTGATAAAACGGCCAGGAAAGGGTCGGTGGTTGGGAGGAAGAAGAGAGCTGTGACATCCAGCGATGGCGCCGCTCTAAATGCCCACAAACAAATGTACAGCATTCCAAGGTTGGATCCTACCTCCTTGGAAAACGCATCCAGGATAAGAGGATAGATATCGCCCGCATCCAGGAACCTTGGGTAACTTCTCGAGGCAGAATTAACGGCCTCAGTAACCTTCCTCGCAAGGTAATATCACTTGGATCTGGGGAATCACCCAGGTCCTGTATCTTTGTCAGGAACACTATTGACATTTCTGTACTTCTGTTCCAGAGATGTTGTTACGTAAAAAAAAAGAAATTACTTAATTAATTTTGGATCGATGTAACAAAAAGGTGACCAGCCAGCTCACTCAGGGTGGGGTAACCTCTTGAGCATGAAACAATAAAGAATTTAATGAATTTGTGGGCGCCAAGTAATTTAAATATCTGGCCACCTGTATTTAAAAATTACCAAATCTATTGATCAAAAAAAAGAAGAAACCCTATTGTTTAAATCTATAATTTTAAACTTTCTAATTCCTAACACTATTCTACTCTAATTCTTAACCTATATACCTATTTTTACCTAACTATACCTAACTCTAACCTAGTCTAACCTACTCTAATTCTTAGTCTTCTTATATTTCCTATATCTTAACCTATCCCTAGTATATCCTAACTATTCGCCTGTTTTTTTGACAATATTAAATTTACTATATACAGGTATATAATACAAATCCTCTGTGGGGTACTTATCCAACCCAATTTTCGATGATCCTCTGCTTTAATTACGGCCAATCAATAATAAAATAGCAGGATTTGGAATTTGGAGTACAAATGAAAAAACCCTAAAATATAATACAAAAACAATAATTAGAATATTCCTTCTGGAGAATGATATTTGTCTTACCCTTGTTGGTGAGTGGGGTTGACGTAAAGGTAACGGGAAATTTATATCAAAAATCCTCGATTAACGAGTTCAGCAAAAAAAATGACGATTCCTTATTATAAAATTTCCCTTTAAGGTGAGGGTTTCAAATCCCCGAAGGAAATATCCAATGATATAATATCTATCTTCGCCTTATAGCTATCATAAGAATGACATTTCTTTTAATCGTTGCCCCAGAAGGAAAATCCGTACAAAAGGAACAATAACATACGAAATGGTAAAAAAAACTGATTTGTTCGAACTCGGGCTGCGTGCGAGTTAAGCGAATATACGCTAGATAAACATAATTCACACATACACTACTCATCAAAAAATTGAAAGGGGAAAAGGAGCGTAACAATGTAACTTCCATCCTGGTGAAACTTCCCACGAAAACGGGTACTAAAGAACTGATTATCTGTTCTGCCTATTTCCCTGGTGACACCATGTTCCCCCCGCCAAACGAAGTGCGAAAATTAGTTGCCTACTGGAACTCCTCGTTGCTTATGATGCCAACTCCCACCACACCACGTGGGGTAGCACGGACATCAACGAAAGAGATGACTACTTATTCGACTTCATTTTAGAAGAAGAGCTCTTTGTATTGAATCGGGGCTTTGTTACGAAAAATCGGGCTGAGGTACTGGACAACACGCTCTGCTCGCAATACCTGAGCACTAAAATCACTGACTGGAGGGTTTCCGACACGCCCTCCGGCTCAGACCACAGAAATATTCAATTTAATATTGAACATGGCGGTAATCCCATTCAGGAATATCGCAATCCCAGACTGACCGACTGGGATGGTTATAAACTATCCCTTCAGTGGAATCTGGGATCCATTAACGTTGACGTAAACAATCATGAAGACCTAGAGAGGCTGGCCAACTCAATTGGCCAAGCCATAGTCTCGGCATATCATGAAAACTGTCCACTAAGAAAGAACTCCGATAATAGGAAAGTATCTTGGTGGAACTCTAGACTAGAGACACTTCGTAAAGAGGTTCGGAAGAAATTTAACTGAGCAAAATCAGCAGGTGAGTGGGAGGTGTACCGTCAAACTCTCACCTTGTATAACAAGGAAGTGAGGAGGGCCAAAAGGGAGTCTTAGGAAAACTCCTGCAGCAGCATCGAGGATGCTGCAAGCGGGACAAGACTCCATAAAATTCTCTCCAGGGAGCTGTCTTTGACGCTGGGATCCGTTAAAAGATCAGACGGCACTTATACGCTCTCTGGGGCGGAAACCCTTAAAATCATGGCTGACACACACTTTCCAGATCACGTGTTGATTAATTCTGCAGATGCAGAAGAAGGAAACTTCACTAGTCGCTTTAAGCGACCCAGCAAAGAATGCTGGACAGTTGTTAATAAACTTGTTATTGTGAGAGCAATGAGAAGGGCAGTTTTATCCTTTCTCCCATACAAAGCACCGGCGACGATGAAATATTTCCAGCTCTACTTCAGCACGGACTGAAATACTTAATGTCTTATCTTATTAGGCTCTTCAGATCCAGTGTGGCATGGAATTTCATACCATCCAACTGGAGGAAGGTTGAAGTCGTGTATATTCCCAAGGCGGGAAAAACGGACTCACAGCCTAAATCATTCCGACCGATCAGTCTAATTTCGTTCGTGATGAAAACCCTTGAAAAGATACTAGATGAGCACATCAGAGAGGTGATCCTTCGGAAGCATCCCCTGAGTGCTCAGCAGTATGCTTACCAGAAAGGCAAATCCACGGATCTTGCCCTCAATAATCTTGTCGGTAGGATCAACGAATCTCTCAACTCCAGGGAGATTTCAGTGGCTGCCTTTCTGGACATTGAGGGAGCCTTTAATGCTGCCCTCACTGAATCTCTGGTGAGGGCTGCCAAGGTTAGAGGTGTCCCTTCTACCATATCGAATTGGATCAGCACAATGCTGAACTCAAGAAACATCATAACCACGCTTTGCGGCGAAGCGCTTATATTCAAAGCAGGCAGAGGTTGCCCACAGGGCGGTGTACTATCACCCCTTCTCTGGTCCCTTCTGGTTGACGATCTAATTGCAATCATCAGCTCGCTTGACGTATATGTTCAGGCTTACGCGGATGATATAGTTATTTTACTGTCGGGCAATGACGATGAAATCATGTCAGCTGCTCTTTAGGAAACACTAACAGTAATTCAGGGTTGGTATGATGGGGAACAGTTAGATGTGAACCCCTGCAAAACCTTGATCGTTCCCTCTACCAGGAGAAAAAAGTTTCAAATTTCTCCTTCAATTCTCTACGGCAGGACTATTCCACTCGTAGAGGAGGCCAAATATCTAGGCATTACCCTGGATAGGAGCTTCAATGGAACTCCCATGTGGAAAAAGTCATTCACAAAGCCAGACACTCCCTATGGGCCTGCCAAAGGATTTGTGGAAAGACTTGGGGGATAGCGCGGAAGCAGCTCCGCTGGCTGTACGTCACGGTGATCAGATCATTGATCACCTACGGCTGTATCGCCTGGTGGTCCTGCATAGAACGCGTTCTTACCCAAAACAAACTTTCAAAAATCCAGAGAATGGCATGACTCATGATTTCGGGGGCATTTCGCTCTACTCCAACTGCGTCCATGGAGATGCTATAAGACCTTCCTCCCCTTCACATTTTTGTCCAGGGAGAGGCAAGACTAGCAACCCACCTGGCTCCAGAAACAGTCAGGGATCTGGAGCCGGAGTCTACAGTCGTAGACTGCTGACTCAGTGTCAGTCTGGGAAAGTCGGCGACAGCTTTTCAGGCAGAAATCTTAGCCATTGATCTATGCGCAAGCCATTTGCTTAACATTGGTTGGGTGGATCAATAAAAATCCTAACGGACAGTCAAGCTGCGATTAAATCTCTCGCAGCAGACAAATGCAACTCGGCACAGTTATTTGAATGAAGACCTAAACTCTCCAAGCTGGGAACAGACTGCAACTGATTTGGGTACCTGGACACTCTGGCTTCAGGGGCAACGATGCATCGGATGCTCTAGCCAGAAAAGGCGCAACATCAGCGCTTATTGGCTCGGAACCTAGTATAGGAATTTCCAATTCCTTAATCAGGGACCGAAACAACAGCTGGATAAGGCAAAAGGTCCTGGAGTACTGGTGCAACCGTCCTGGACTGGGTCACTCGCATAGGACTATTTCATTGCCTTCCATCCCATACACCAATCGTTGGCTAGGATTTTCTAGAACAAATCTGAGATCTATATTCATTCATTCATTGCTGTATCCCGTTACCGGGAATAAATCTACAAAAGAAGAAGAAGAAAAAAAAAAAAAATTCGAACAGACTTATTATATTATTATTATTATGAGTAATTTCTTAGTGCTAGTTGCGACTGTGTGCCCTCCTGTGACTAAAGAGACCCAACCGTGACCTGCAGATCCTTCCACACTCAGGGCATGGATAGTCACCAACCAGATCTGGCCGCCGCTGTATCCTTCTCGATTCTCCATTATATCTGTTAACCAAAGACCTCCACTGTGACCTGTCTAACGCTAGTTGTTCCCAGTTATGATTGGCATTAACTGATTTTAGGGATTGATGTAGTGTATCCTTAAACCGCTTATACTGGCCTCCTGGTTTCCGGGCTCCCTCAGTGAGTTCGCCGTATAGAGCTATCTTGGGGAGTCTTGTGTCTTGCATCCTCAGAATGTGGCCGCTCCATCTGAGTCGGGCCCTCGTTACTTGAGTCTCAACTGTTGTACAACTCGCGCGCTGCAAGACTTCTGCATTCGAAACTTTGTGGAACCATCTGATGTGCATTATCTGTCTTAGATGACGTTGCTGCGTCTGTTCAAGCTGTTTAATATGTCGCCTGTAGGGAGTCCAGCTTTCGCTTCCGTAAAGAAGCGTTGGGAGGACCACTGCTCTGTAAACAGCTGTCTTGGTCTTCAGATTGATGTCGTGATTTTGAAACACTCTGTCCTTCAGCTTCCAGAATGCCCGTGATGCCGAATTGATACGGTTGTGTATTTCCGTGTCAAGGTTAGCCCTAGTATTTATGAAGCTTCCCAAGTATTTGAACTGCTCGACCTGTTCTAGAGTTTCATTGTCCAGGCTGATATCTGTTTGAAGGCTTTCTGGCGGACTCACCAGGATTTTGGTCTTATCAATATTGAGTCTAAGGCCTAAAGCTTCGTATATATGTTTATAGGTGTCCATCATTATCTGTAGATCCTCTGAGCTGCTAGCGATGAGTGAACAGTCGTCTGCATATTGAAGTTCCGTGATAAACTTGGTACGGGTTTTTGCTCTGAGGCGCTTCAGGTTAAACAGGCCTCCATCAAATCTGAATCTTATCCCAACACCTCTTACGGGCATGCTCATGTCAGCAATTATCGACACAGCTATCGCGAAAATATTGAACAGTAAAGGCGCTAATACGCAGCCTTGTTTTATTCCAGAGTTGGTTGAGAAATGGTCGGTTGTAGAGCCATTATGCTGTATTCTAGTGGTGAAGATGATCCTAGAGGAACTCAAGAATCACTCCCCCTCCGGCATCATCTCCTTTTTGGGTAGGATGGGACTGGAGGGAGAGATCTAGCTCTACGAGCTTGCCTGTGTGCTACAATAGACCGCTTGGTCGCAGTGGCAGGTTTGGTTTATCCGTCCAACACACCCAGCAATTAGTAATCAGTAATGTTATTATGTTATATTGAATATTGCTTCATATTGATTTCTGACACAAATTGTACAAATTCCACTAAGTTTATAATATCTAAAGAACGTATTGCGCATAAATATCCCCTTCGACGTATAGCAGATCACAAAAGTTGTCCTAGTCAGAGCTCTAATCGTTGTCCATAATTTCAAATTTTTATAAATGTTTATAAATTGCAAATAAAAACAAGCATTTCATTGATATCAATTGATTACCAACAATGTTCAGATGAAAATTAACATCCTAGTCACAAAACGAAACCATACTTTTGTTTTGTTGCTCAGGATATTTGTTTTCTGGTCTCAACAAAGTCGATATTGAAATCCAATAAGGCCTGGTTGTTCAATTCGTGATTAATATTAATCCTGGATTAATTTTGATATTTCCGTTCAAATCTGCCACTTTAATCCAGGATTAACTTTAATCTCGGTTTAAACCAGAATTGAATAACCGAGCCTAAGAGAAACAGAAAACTATTATGAAACATTGTTTCTGTATTCACAATTCACAGAAAACAACGTTAATTACGATAACGTGCTACGTAATCCACCCGTAAATACATAGAGAAAGTCTCTGCGTAAATAGAGAGTTGAAGTGCAGCCATGAACGTAAACGTTAACGTTATAATTGACATCTACGCATGCTTTTTCGTCCGTTTTGAACGTTAACGTTAGCGTCAGCTTTACGGCTTACGTAAACTAGCGGTCTTCCACGTATACCTTAAACATCGACGTACGTTAATCGAACGTTAAACGAGTAGCACCGATGACTTGCGAATGGCCGAATTCTGATTGTTAAATGCAATTCTCGATAACCTCAAACTGTCATTGTTTACATTTCCTGTGTATTTTCTCATAATGAACGAAAATTATAGGAAATCAGCAGTGATTTGAAAGTTATCAAAAGGATTGAGTTAAATTACTGTGTTATCAGATTACATTCAATACATAAGGAAATGGCGGAAACTACACTGCAATTCTCATGTCTCTAACACTTGAATATTTCATCGATAATAAAATACTTCCAAGCTGAAAATTCTCAATAGAGAGTTGAATTGCTGCCATGAACGTAAACGTTAACGTTATAATTGACATCTACGCATGCTCATTCGTCAGTTTTTAACGCTAACGTTAGCGTCAGCTTTACGGCCTACGTAAACTAGACTAGAGAGTTGAAGTGCAGCCATGAATGTAAACGTTAACGTTATAACTGACATCTACGCATGCTCATTCGTCCGTTTTTAACGTTAACGTTAGCATCAGCTTTACGGCCTACGTAAACTAGCGGTCTCCCACGTATACCTTAAACATCGACGTACGTTAACCGAACGTTAAACGAGTAGCACCGATGACTTGCGAATGGCCGAATTTTGACTGTTGAATGCAATTCTCGATATCTTCAATTGTTCATTGCTTACATTTCCCGTGTATTTTCTCATAATGAACGAAAATTATAGGAAATCAGCAGTGATTTGAAAGTTATCAAAAGGACTGAGTTATAAAACTTTGTTATCAGAGTACATTCAGTACATAAGGAATTGGCTGAAACTCCACTACGATTCTCATGCCCCTAACACTTGAACATTTCATTGATAATAAAATATTTCCAAGTTGAAAATTCTCTTTATTAGAATTAGATTTTCATTAGAAGTCACTTTTGAATTAATTGGAGATAAACAACTTCTAAGCCAATAATCTCAAAACTAGGCTGAATGGACTTGGTTCACTTCAGTTTTGAGCCCCTCAATTGTAATGTATAAAAGGTTAATAATAATAATAATAATACACATGGCACAACATACCTGTTACCTAAAGATCAAAGGAATACAGAAGACCCATCCAAGTACCGACCAATCACATGTCTTCCAACGATGTACAAATTAATCACATCGTGCATTTCAAACCGAATTCACAACCATTGCGAAAGGAATAATATCATCGCCATACAACAGAAAGGATACACCAAAGACAGCCGAGGGTGCAAAGAACAACAAATAATTGATTCAGTTATCTGCAATCAAGCGTTCTCAAAGCGAAGGAATCTTTACGCTGCGTACATAGACTACAAAAAAGCATTCGACTCTATACCTCACGAACGGCTCTTGACGATCTTGAAGATTTACAAGGTGGATCACAATATTGTTGAGTTCCTGAAAAATGCCCTGTCAATCTGGCGTACTAGTCTTCAAATGAAAGCGGCAGATTGCTCCATTACAACAGCACCTATTCCAATAAGACGCGGAATTTTCCAAGGAGACTCGCTGAGCCCTCTGTGGTTCTGCATGGCCCTGAATCCCTTGTCTCATAGATTGAATTCTACGGACTACGGATTTTCCATCAAGAACGGCAGTAGAACAATGATGAAACTGAATCATCTCCTTTACACGGACGACTTGAAACTCTTCGCATCTACCAAAAAACAAATGCAACAGATGCTGAAAATGGTGGAAGGATTCTCGGAAGACATCAAAATGAAGTTTGGACTAGAAAAATGTCGACTGCTGAACATAACGAGAGGAAAAATAGAAGATGGTAAGTTCAAACTCAAGGAAGGGGCAGAAATTGAAGCATTAAAGGAAGGAGACACATACAAGTATCTAGGCATAAAACAGGCAAGAAAAATCAATCAGACTCAGATGAAGAAAGAATTAACGGAGGAGTTCACCCGAAGATTGAGAAGGATAATGAGAACTGGTCTCAACAGCAAGAATCTGATAAAAAGCGATTAATACCTACGCTTGCTAGGCGCTGAGCTATTCATTTGGTATCATCTCTTGGACGACCACCGATTTAGCAGCTCTACAGAGAAAAATAAGGACGATGCTGACTAAACACAATAAACATCACCCCAAAAGCTCAATAGAACGGACCGAGCTCCCACGACATCTTGGAGGTAGAGGAATTGTTGATTTGTCCAACCGTATGTCCCAGGAAATTGAAGGACTTCGAAAATATTTCCTGAGTAAGGCTGCTTCGTCAGAACTCCATCGAGTAGTTTGTGTTGCTGATAGTTCAACACCGTTAAATCTACAACAGGATCACTTGGAAACCGTCGAACACTCTGCAGAAAGTAAAATGCAGAAACTGATTGGCAAACCTTTGCATGGAAGGCACCAAAGGCACCAGAACGAGGTCAACCATGATTACGTCGACATATCTGCGTCGAACTACTGGTTGACTTCCGGAAGGTTGTTTCCTGAGACAGAGGGCTTCATGCTCGCCATCCAGGATCAGGTGATTCCAACAAGAAATTACATGAAATATATTGCCAAGGATGCCTCAGTGGCGAACGATAGCTGTCGTTATGGCTGTGCGACACATGAAACTATCCAGCACATCACCGGGGGATGTCAGAAGTTCGCGGGCACCGAGTACAAAAATAGACATGATGCTGTTGCCAAGATTCTTCACCAAGAATTGGCACTAAAACACCAACTTCTAAGTTCGAAAAAGGTTCCTTATTACAATTACCATCTGGATGCTGTGTTGGTAAATGAACATCACAAGCTCTACTGGGATCGCACGGTTCTCACAGACCGGAAAATAACCCACAATAGACCAGACCTCATATTGCTCAATAAGGATGAGAACGGAGCACTATTCATCGACGTGGCAATTCCAAATAATAACAATCTTCTAGACAGGCACACTGAAAAATTTTCAAAATACAGAGATCTCGAGGAACAAACCAGAAGACAGTGGAAGCTGAAAGATATCAAGACCATCCCTATTGTCATTTCATCTACAGGCCCGATACCGCAGAAACTACTAGAGAACTTGAGGAAACTTCAGTTGGACGAAAATATCTATAGAGTCATGCAGAAGGCGGTACTGCTCGGAACGGCGAGAACTGTACGCAAGTACATGGGGAATGCGGAGGAACACCGTCTGCACCGACAGGAAGTGCGGGTGGAGCAGGAATCCAACCTACAGCAGGGAGGCGAGGAGCGACCCGGACCCGACCACCACCACGAGCCCGAAAACCTGGAAAGGGCTCCAACAGAGCTTAATCCTTTTGATATCTGAGATATCTGGGACAAGTGAATTTTCCTCTGGAGAGGAGTGTGAAAGCCGCAAGGCTAAAGTCATAATAATTTTATTTTCAGAATTATCATCATACAGATAACAAAACGAAAACATGTCACAAAAAAGAAAAGATAAATTCAACCCTCACACATGTACAATACAAGCCTCTCTGAATTCGGTGAGAGTATAAGGTACACAGTTCAATATCAACATATACAGGGTGGCCATTTGAAAACGAAACAGACGAGATTACAGACGAAATAAATTTTTTCGATGGAAATGCTCGGACAGGTCGATTTCTGTTCCGAGGCGGACAACTTAATATGTAGGTTACGGACGCATAGCGCTTCAACCCTTGCTACTACAACCCTCACCCCCAATTTTTGAATAGGGAAGATGGGGTGAGTGATACCTCATTTGAAAGGTATTTTTATACTGATTTCAGCACAGTAATTGTTTTTTCATTTTATGCATTAGTTCTCGAAATATTCTTAACTAAGTATTTGAAAATGAAGTGGTGTTTTCATGGCACTTGTAGTGTTTTTTTGTGAAAAATCGACATTTTGAGCTTCAAAACATACTTCCTATTAACATGTTCATCTAAATGTCGTTGATTGAAGAATTCTGCGGTTCTATTCGCACATTGATTGTTTGCAAAAAGAAGTGCAATTGAAGAAACCATGTCGAACAATGAATAAAAACACATACAAGTCTCGATTCAAAACTAAGAATAATTTTCATGTCAAAGAACCAGTAAGCCAACTTGATGATCTGTTCGTAATAAATAAAAAATTATCGATTCTCATTTTTTTGAAAAAGATATGAATTCAATAATCAACAAAATGAAAACATTATTGAAGCCAACTGAGAAAACACTTCATAATTAAGTCGGAAATCGTTTCACGAATTGGGACTGGAATATTTCTGTGGCATCATTAATGATTTGATTTTCTTACCTGGTAATCTGATTAGAGATATGTACGTATTTGGGCTTTTTGGAGATTTCTATCGATCAAGTGTTACCGCATGTTATTGGAAATACTGCAAATTATATCGAAGATAATTTAGATTGAGTTTCAGCAAGATTGAGCTCCTTCGCAATACGCTTTGTTTGTTCGACATCTTGATTAAAGATTTCTATGTCAGTGGATTGGAGGAAGGAAGCCACAGTCATGGTTGTTTTGAAGCTCAAAATGTCGATTTTTCACAAAAAAACACTACAAGTGAAATGAAAACACCACTTCATTTTCAAATACTTAGTTGAGAATATTTCGAGAACTAATGCATAAAATGAAAAAACAATTACTGTGCTGAAATCAGTATAAAAATACCTTTCAAATGAGGTATCACTCACCCCATCTTCCCCATTCAAAAATTGGGGGTGAGGGTTGTAGTAGCAAGGATTGAAGCGCTATGCGTCCGTAACCTACATCTTAAGTTGTCCCCCTCGAAACAGAAATCGACCTGTCCGAGTATTTCTATCGAAAAAATTTATTTTGTTTGTAATCTCGTCTGTTTCGTTTTCAAATGGCCACCCTGTATATTGCCTTACGATATGGCTCGTACTTTAAAATATTTCTAATGGACTTAGGCAGTAAATAAATACAAACTTGATTCCCATGTATAGTGTGCCACGTTCTGTATTAGAATACTTATGAATTGGATAAAAATATTCATGTATTCTTCTTGTTACATTCTCATTTTTGTACATTTCAAATTAGTGGGAATATTTACGAAAAAACAATAACACTCTGTAGATATACAAACCAGGCACTGTTAAAATGTTATTTGTTCTCAAAAAACTTCTACATGATGATCTGAATTTAATATTAAACATCGTTCTCATTGCATAGTTTTGAGTTATATGTAAAAATATTTTCAGCCTGTGAACTAGAATCGGGTATGTAGTCAATGGTATAAAATTCTATCTCTTTATTGCTTCAGCTAAGCTTTCGGAAATTTACATTTCCTTCCTAAGGGCTAATAAATGTGATAAAATAAAATGATGTTAGATGTTATCCAAAAGTAGCTGATTCATGGATTATATAGGAAGTTGGAACCTGATCATCGAGAAAACAGCATGTATACGGATTATGATTAAACCATTATCAAGCAGTAATTTTGAATATAAAAGAACGTGCAAGTCAGATAATTGTGAATATTGATATTACTCAAAGTTGACACCAAATACTGAAGTTTGTCTGAGAATAATGCCAATGCATTGAAATTATAGGCTTTTATGAATGGCAAAGATTTACCCTCTTGGATTAATATCTATTAATTCAGGTCGGCCAAATCTATGTTGAAAAATACGCATTATTTCATTTGCATCAGTGCAAGATACACTTTTGTGGATAATTATAGCGAAAAATTAGGATTTTGATCTATGCGCTCAACATCAAATCAATCAATCAATTCAATTTACCAATCATTATAAGATGCTCACTTGAGCTACAAATATAATGGCCCTGAAGAGCGACGCAAGCCTAGCTGTACTCAGGGATGGTTACTTACATAACTGTAAACGTCACCCTAAAAATAAAAAATACACCTCTTTTCTCCTATCATAGTACATAGTACTTTAGCAAATGTTACACAAGAAGCTTATTCTAAAATCCGTAATGTGCCCACAAAATAATTCATAATTTTTTTCTTGACAATTTTATTCCTACACTGCATTGTTTTATGATTATTTGGCAGAATGTTGAAGTATTTAGTTGCTGTATAAATACTGTTGGTCTTTGATAACGTATGATCCTACAGTGGAATGCTCAGCTGCCTACCCCTTGTAATGCTTTTGCTATTGCAAAATTATGATTTTGGTTTGTCCTAATGAAACGGAATACATTTAGACACATAGAGCTGCTTAATGGAAGGAATTTTTTCATTTTTAAGTATTTTGATAAATTTATCTTCCAATTTCACAATTGGTTCAATATGCGCTGCATATGCTCCCCCCCAAAAAAGCACAGAGTAGTTTAGTACTTTAGTAGACTATAAACATATGAATAATATATTGTCACTAATACACTTGCTGGCAAATATTTTAACTCAAATGTTATGTATAGAAATTATCTAACCCTTGTCACCAACAATTGAATATGGAAATCCCATTTAAGATTGAAGTCTTTGTAAATACCAAGATATTTGACAATAGTTGACCTTTCAAGTTTTTCATTATTTATATAAATATCAATCATGGACACTATCAACATAACTGCCAAATGTATTGAATATATTGTCTTCTCTACATTCATTGTTAATTTATTTTTTACAGATCATAATTGCAGTGCCCTCAAGTATAAGCTCATTTTACTCTCTGCTGTAGCCCATGTTTCACCCGTACTTAGAACACTAGTGTCGTCAGCAAAAGCGTATATATATATATATAAGTGGACAACATAGGAAGATATCATTTATATATAATAGAAATAGCAACGGTCCCAATACTGTTCCCTGTAGAACACCTATATTAATTTCTTTGAATTGGCTAGTTACATTATTGACTCTTACACATTGCTCTCTATCAGTCAAATAACTGTGAAAAAGTTTTGAAGCACATCCTCTAATACCACAGTCTTTTAATTTATTTAACAGAATTTTATGATCAACTGTAACAAAAGGTTTTTTCAAGTCAATGAAAGTAGTCATGTTAGTATATATTATATTAAGAACTCTATGTAAAGCAGATTCGGTAGCAGTATTTTTCAAGAAACCGTATTGGTTATTGTTAATTATTTTATGTTTGATTAAAAAATAATATAGTTTTGAGTGAATTAGCTTTTCAAAAACCTTAGCAATGTTTGAAATAAGCGATATTGGTCTGTAGTTAGTTATTGAAGTTATATTTTCAGATTTATACACTGGTATAGTTTTCTTCAAAACATTAGGCCAAATCCCCTCTCCAATACAGGTGTTGAATATTTTTTCAGGTACTCCACTAATATAAAAATTGATCTCCTTAAGAATTTTGGCATGAATCCCATCAACACCAGCACCTCTATCCTTCAAATTTGCAATATCTTCACTTATTTCTAAAGCACTAATTGGCCTAATAAAAATGAACTTAAGGTTCCTAGTCTGATTACTAGTTAAATCAGTATTAACAGGACTGATATTGTCAGCAAGTTCATGATCACTATTTGTACAAAAATTATTGATATGTTCTGCAATTAGATTGGGATCAGTGACACTTTCATCATTCACATTCAATATTTTTTGACTTGGATTTTTTATTTCTCATTTTGTTATTTATATAAGACCACATATTTTTTGTGTTTTTGCAACTTAATTCAGCTTGATTCATTTTATATAATTCTTTTGCTTTTTCTATAAATTTTTTCTGCGAATTTTATTGTAAAGCTTGTAATCATTTTTAAATTCAACACATTCATTATATTTTTTGGATAAGTTATATAAAAATTCTTTATGCCTTATGGATTCAAGAATACCCGGGGGTCATCCATGTTTTTCTAAAATTGAGTTTAGATTTTTTAAGTTTTATTGTAGATTGTTCAGTGCAGAGATTTATATCCTTAATAAGTAAATCAGTTGCAGTATTAGGGTTTTCTATCGAGTTATATTTATACCAGTCAGTCTGATTGCAAGCCTTAATAAGTAGATTATAATAAACTTTAAAAAAATCATTTATATTGATACAAACTATATGATATTATATATTTTTGAAATCAGTAAAAATTAAGCTTTCAAAAAATTGCACAGAAAACTAGTGTTCCCATTTAAAAAAACATAACTTTGGGTAATAGCTTCGTAATTAAAAATCTTTCTGAAAAGGCGAGCACGCCACTGGATTCTACGTAAAAAAGTGCCTGTATAATGTTTCAATTTCAGAGCTCTATCATCAGTATTAGCGGAGATATAAATTTATTTCGATATCGCCATTTTTCCAATTTATGCTTATAACTCGAAAACAAAAGAAAGTGGCCAAAAATGACTACTACTATTGTTAGTTTCTTAGAAAAAGAGAACGAGAATGGGGTATCAGATTTTGTGTATCTTCTCTGATTTAAAAACTGTAGTGCTAAAACATCGAAATTTGCCCACCCTGTACATATTATCTATACAAGACCCTCCAGATTCGTTTGACCTAGTTATTGTTCTGAACATTGGCATGTAACCCCCAGTAAAACAGGCATATTTATATTGAAATAACCAATTAAAATATGATTTTTTTCCCTACTATTTTTAACAATTTGATGCATAATTTCAATAAAGCGATCTTCATTAATTAATTATCTATAAATTGCAGTAATTAACAGATTTGTAATATTTTGATCTATGCTGACCTCACAGTTAAGAACCCTGAAATTATCAATTTCAATGATTTCAGTTGAATGAATTATGTCCTCCCTAACATAAACAACAACTCCATCAGCAAGATTAATATTACCATGATTATAGTGAATTTTATAGTTCTTTATAGAGAACGAATATGGGTTTTCAAGCTGCCAGGAGTGCCAGGTCTCAGAACAGAACGATTTATTTGAGGCAAAGTACATAAACCATGAACATACGATTGTAAGGCTGCAATGTTACACTTTAATCTTCTAATATTGACATAAATAATTATCCAATTAAAATCCTTTATGCATTCATTTAAATTATCAATATTTTCATATTCAAATTCATTGAAAAATGAACAAAACAATAATACAAGACAGCAAAAAAAACAAGATACAAACATGAAGCAGCATTATCATTAACCGAAAAATATCAGAAAAACGAAAACTTCATAAAGTATACTCCATTCACATTTATTTTAGCAGACGGTTGGCCATGAAATAATTCTCTCAAGTTTTTGTAACTAGAACGAAGTTAGGTTGGCACTCATGAAATGTCGTTAATGTCATAACGCCGATGCCACAACTTATATCAATTTTTATTACGAAAATGCCGAAAGTGATTGAAAAAAAAACAGGGTTCCAGGAAGTGCTATTTAGAATTCGGGTCCGCTCATTCAAATAGTTATACCCTGATATTCTAAAATCCACAATACGTCAGACGGTAGCGAACATATTCAATTTAAGAGAATTTATATAATATTTCATCAGAATCTAAACGACTTATAATTCAGCTGAATATTTCCACAATCAGAAAGATGATGAATGAAGAGGATGACAAAGAATTTCCTTCTATTGGGAGACCCAAAAAAGTGGTGGGTGATTGAGAATCTAATGTTTGAGTGAATTAATGCGAAAAGTTTACTACAGGATTTTTGATGAATGTCATCGTAGAACGAGTTCCCAAAAATTGATTTTTCTATTTTTCATTCGACTTGTCCTATACATTGTAAATGTCTTAAGGTATCAATAAATACCTAATTATTATTATCATTATATCAATGTATTAGGATGAACAGCCACATATACGTGTCAGTTGTCCTGTTAATTGTTTATTCATGTGAAATTTTTGTTCAAAAGTGAAGTTCATCTTGACTTGAAACTTTCCATTTACTTATATTGATGCGAGAAAATGTTTGTTGAAGAATTCAACATTCTTGTAATTCCTGTTAATTCTTTCGGGAGATACCCATTCCCAACAACTGCATCATATGCATTTCATCTTCGGGTTGATATTTTTGAAATCGACAACTGATGTAACGTATTCAAAATTTAGCCAAAGAAGATGACGAACATTAACTCTCCTCAAGCTAGTGCGTATTATAATATTACACTGATCTCTTCTATTTTCCATGCAAATAACTGGATTTGGTATGCCTTCAATCAGTTTGTATAAACTTCAATTATGTTCGTCACATATTTTCCGAAGAGATTCGACATTGTGATAAAATACGTAATAACAGAAACTTTTACGTAGAACGGGCAACATAGCGTTGATTTAAAATCCAAAAATGTTTTGGCAAGCCTCACAACCCCACATTCTCGTAACAGAGTGAAATGTGTCAAATTTTCATGGCCAACCGAGTGCTAAAATAAAAGTGAATGGAGCATAGTAGAAGTTGATAGATTAGGTTATAGGATTATATGGATAGTCTGTATTACTGATTTGCCTCTGTAGTAAATATTTATATGATTCACAAGCATTAAAGTTCATAACCTCATGATCCGTGGATCTACTTAATTTGTACATCTTATTAGCTAGATCACAATCATGACATTTTAATTTGTCTTTACTCGAACATTCATATGTGTAGTGCTCACCTGAGCAGATCCCACAGATTTTTTTGTCACAGTTCTTGGAAGAGTGGAAAAAGCCACAGCGTTTGAAGCAAGGATACAGATTAAAATCATCAACAGTACCACAACGATTGAAACCAAAATAAATGCTTTCAAAATGCATAATTTCTTTGTTTAGCTCAGAGGTAACCTCAACAATTATGTTCCAGTTTTGGTACTTCTTATTCCACAATTTGTGAACAACTCTGATTTTCATCATTCCAATGGTTTCTCCAAACCAATTCCATTTTGAGGTCATCATAGCTAAGTTCCTTAATGTCCAAATCAATTCCAATAATTTTCAATTTAGGTTTTTTGAGTTCTTCAACTGTCATGCCAGACTGGATGTTTTCTTTGATTAAATTATATATGTCTTCAATGTCATCTTTATTTTTACATCTAATAATGATCTTGTTTTTTATTAATTTAAGCAGGTTGTTTATTTGAGTATATAACAAGTTCTTCATTCTATCCATTTGGCTGATACCATCCTTGCCTTTTAGATTAACGACAATATTTGGTATATTTACCATCCATTTTGGCTTTTGGGACATTAGGGCTCCAACATATGTATAATCCTCACATGTCTTTATAGTAGAAACTTCGTTATTAGATTGATTTTGTTTGTCTTTCAATAATTTATTTTCTTCTTTCAGAGAGTCATTTTTTTCATTTAATTCTTTATTCAGCTGCTTCAGAATGTCATTATTGTCACTTTTCGATTATTGGTGACGTCCATATTATAAACATTAAAATAATTTTTGCAGGAATTTGGACAAATTTTTATTCATTATCCTTTTAATACATCGCCAACGTTTCGAATCGGTTTTGATTCTTTCTCAAGGCTGGAATGTCAAAATAAAACCAGAAACAGATAAGAAGGACCTAGAGACGATCTGCCACTCACCTCGTATTTCATCGGATTGAATATCGTCAATTTTATTAAAATAATTGTCTTAGTATCTCTCGTATCAATTTTCATTCAATCTTCAAGTGGTTCATGTGTTGTTAAAACGACATGGGTAAACAGAATCGCCACCCGGTACGTTCCACAAATCACAATGAGCAACATGGAGATGACATTCAACTCTCCCATAAAACATTATATATGTTCGTCACAATATCACATCTCGGGGTGAAAGGTAAAAACAACAATGGTAATAAACAACTTAACAGACTAAATCAAAACATTTTGTTTTTGGTGGATGCACCTTAGATATATTCAAATGACTTTCACCATAAAACACCAAAATGAACAAACCACACAAATATCGAGGCTCCGAAAGCTCTCAGTTATATCCATCACTAAGAACCACCATTTTGAGTCACTGAAACCCCAGCATTGCCCAATATAAGACTATCATACACCAAACTGAGATGTTGGACGTCTTCCCTATAGTTTACTGTGTTGTTGGACCTTATGTGAACCATTTCACTAATTAGCCGTCTACTGTAGATAGGTTCGTAATCCAGAACTGTGACCTCCGAGAAGTTGAATTTATGTCCTTCAGCATGAACGTGTGCAGCGAGAGCCGTTCCCTGTGTTATGTGAGATTTTTCTGCATCATTTTTATGTTGTCTTATCCTCTCCTGTAGTAGTTGCTTTGTCTGGCCTATGTAGCATTTTGTGCAGTTATTGCATTCTATTTTATAAACAATTTCTGATTGCTGTAAAATTGGTGTTCTTTCTTTTAGTTTTGTGTAAAATTTCATCTTATTATTGAGAACATTATAGAATGCTGCAGCACCATTCGAACATCGACACAGACGTAGAGAAGGTGAGCACATCACAAAGCACATTAACAATGTTATATAACAACTAAAAAATATTTCAAACTAGTATTTTATCCTACATTATCATATAAGATTGAAAAAATTTTCCGCGAATACAATGGTGCTGCAGCATTCTATAATGTTCTCAATAATAAGATGAAATTATACACAAAACTAAAAGAAAGAACACCAATTTTACAGCAATCAGAAATTGTTTATAAAATAGAATGCAATAACTGCACAAAATGCTACATAGGACAGACAAAGCAACTACTACAGGAGAGGATAAGACAACATAAAAATGATGCAGAAAAATCTCACATAACAGAGGGAACGGCTCTCGCTGCACACGTTCATGCTGAAGGACATAAATTCAACTTCTCGGAGGTCACAGTTCTGGATTACGAACCTATCTACAGTAGACGGCTAATTAGTGAAATGGTTCACATAAGGTCCAACAACACAGTAAACTATAGGGAAGACGTCCAACATCTCAGTTTGGTGTATGATAGTCTTATATTGGGCAATGCTGGGGTTTCAGTGACTCAAAATGGTGGTTCTTAATGATGGATATAACTGAGAGCTTTCGGAGCCTCGATATTTGTGTGGTTTGAACATTTTGGTGTTTCATGGTGAAAGTCATATGAATATATCTAAGGTGCATCCACCAAAAACAAAATGTTTTGATTTAGTCTGTTAAGTTGTTTATTACCATTGTTGTTTTTACCTTATTGTTTTTTACCCGAGATGTGATATTGCGACGAACATATATAATGTTTTATGGGAGAGTTGAATGTCATCTCCATGTTGCTCATTGTGATTTGTGGAACGTACCGGGAGGCGATTCTGTTTACCCATGTCGTTTTAACAACACATGAACCACTTGAAGATTGAATGCAAATTGATACGAGATACTTAGACAATTATTTTAATTAAATTGACGATATTCAATCCGATGAAATACGAGGTGAGTGGCAGATCGTCTCTAGGTCCTTATCTGTTTCTGGTTTTATTTTGACATTCCAGCCTTGAGAAAGAATCACAACCGATTCGAAACGTTGGCGATGTATTAAAAGGATAATGAATAAAAATTTGTCCAAATTCCTGCGAAAATTATTTCAATTATTGTCACTATTCTCACTAACTAATTTACTCAAAAGAGCATTCTCTCTTTGAAGAGCATCAACACTAATTTTGAGCATTTGTTTTCTGTAGCCAGTTTTTCTTTTTCAAGCTTATTGCTTTCGTATGCCTGTTTTAATGATGAATATGCACTTTTATTTATTTCATTATTTTTTTCTCTTATGTTACTGCGAGTCTGGCGAATAGTAATCTATTGGTGTAATCTAAATCATTACCAGTATCGACTGAGGTTAGGTTAATGTCCTTATGACTATCACAGATTACTAATAAATCAGTAACATATACGACGTCCTTTAACACTTGATAATCACTTTTATGATTAACTGCATCACATAGTGCACAAACAACAATTCCCGAGACCTTTTTAGGATGACATTTAAAATATATATCAGGAGGTTTAACTCCTCCAGTTTTATTAGCCGCCATCTTGTTTACAATTTATATTGACGACATTGTAACCTACGTTATTATCTTAAAGCTCCAAAGACCGAGGAAGTCCTGAAGTGTCTCAATGGACGATATATCGGTCATTGAAGAACACAGCATTCATCAAATGGCTGCTCAAAATTGTGCTGAAGATGACACCTATTTACATGAAAAAACGGGTGGAATGGTACCGGGCCAACTTGAATCGGGATTGTCGTCTTCACCGATGAAAGTTATTTCCAGCTCTACCGCGACAAAGTAAAGGTCTGAAGAAAAGAAAAGCCAAAATTCCAGTACTCTAAGCATGAACCTGCAATTATGGTTTGGGCTGGAATCTCTGCGCGCGGGACCACAACATTGAAGATGACAAAAGGATCCATCACTGCTGAAAAATACCAGCTAACACTCGAAGAGTGTATTATTAATTTTAACTGGACTTGAATTTCACTAGGAATGGTAACAGAGAACGCCACCTGCTTAACTTCCGTGCCGAAGTGCACTTCGGCCCGCGAAGTGAATTGTGAATGCAGCTTTAAAGTGACTCCCTTGATGGTTCGCAATATTTTCATCTCTGTGGTTCCCATTATGCTTTTTGTTTTCAATGTTTCGGCTCTAGTTTCTGAGGCATACGTGAGAATAGGTCTTACACACGTTTTGTAGATTCTGGTATTGCTCTGTGAGCTCATCGCCTTGTTCCTCCACACTATATCTCTCAGATAGCCGCTGACTCTCGATGCCTTTATCGCTTTTGTTCGTGCTTCTTCTGTCAGGTTTCTTTCACACGATATATTAATTCCCAGGTAATTGAATCTTGATACCTGCTGTATTATTCCACCATCGACTGCCAATTTACATCTAATAGGATTTTTAGAGATGACCATTGATTGTGTCTTGTTGATGGAAATGCACATATTGAATTTTTCAGCATATATCTTCATCTTATAAAGGGTTTTCCAATAAGAGGTGTTATGTTGAATAGCCCGCTATTTCGGTAGCTGTCACTTTTGAAGCTGTTATTTTTTGATATTTGACAAGTAGAAACAACGCCATTACTAAAAATGGAACGATACACACTTTAACAACGCATTGAAATTATTAAAATTCACTACAAAAATGGTGAAAATTTTGCAGTCACAGTTCGCAAAACTAGAGCATTTTTGGGACGTCGTGAAGCACCTTGTCGGACCGCAATACAGAAATTGGTGGAAAAATTCGACCTGTTGGGACAAGTTAGTGATGTGAAGAATAAAACCCGTGCACGTCGCTCAAGAACAACTGAGAATATTGTTGCTGTAGCCCAAAGTGTTGAAGAAAACCCAGGTTTGTCCATTCCTCGTCGTTCTATGGAATTGGGCATTCCACAAACGTCATTACACCGTATTTTGCATAAAGACTTGAGTCTTAAGGCTTATAAAGTTCAGTTAACAAAGAACTCAAGCCGGCCGATCATCAACAACGTCGTGTTTTTGCTAATTGGGTCCTTGAAATGCATGAAAATGATCCGGAATTCCATCGAAAAATCATCTTGACTGATGAGGTCCATTTCCTCCTTCCTCCCTGTCAAATACCAGCATTGATTTGAAGTTCTTCAGAGAGTCCTTCCTAAGTTTCAATTCTTGTTCTGGTTCCTGTATGAAGTTCTTTAATGACTTATAGTCTATGTTGTTTTTCTCACGACTCCCGAAGATTATATGGTAGAAAGATAGGAAATGCCCTCATATCTCTAGTAACAAAAACCGACTACATTTTGGCCAACTGTTTGAAAACAGTTTTCTGTTTTATAATTGAAGGGCATGAAATTCGAATTCTATTCCTTGTATTCAATTTCAATACGTATAGACTTTGTTGAGAGTGGAAAACAAACAGCCTGAGCGACAAAACAAAAGTATGGTTTTGTGTTGTGACCAGGATGTTAATTTTCATCTGAACATTGCGCATGATCGAATAAAACATTGTAAAACAGTCAATCATCTGGTATGCATCTGAATTAATCCCTATTGTAAAAAAGTATAAGATTTGAAACTTACACCTGGCAGAATTTGTAACGATGTTATAAATTAATAATAGAAATAGTAAATTTGATCGATTGCAAATAAAAATCAACTAATTCGGCGATTCTACGCCTTTTGCTTCACCCAAATAAATCACTCCGTCATACATTTCCTAACCAATATTAGCCACTGCGTTATCCCGAATGACTCTAGCATCCCAGTTTAAATTGAGAGCGTTACAGAATCCCAGAATCCCGCTGATGCCAGCGGACTGAGGATCACCGCAATTGGAGTGTCGGTGTTTATTTATTATGAATCTAGATTTCATTTTTAAATCTCCAGAGGATGCACTCTTCCACAGATTACAGAGAAGATTCTCTGTAATCTGTGCACTCTTCTTTTGAAGGCAAAGATGTCGGAGATATTCAGAACAGTTTATGGTTCCGACAATTGCTTTTGCAGCATTGTTCGAATTGTCGCGCAGAATTGGTTGTTTTGCAAAACGGTACTATAACCAGCCAAATATATCACGATATGATAACTGAACCAATAATCCTTCCGCTTATAATAGCGAATCATGAAATCACCCATTAATGACCCCCTTTAATGGTATGATTTCTTATTAATGCATAATTGTCATGAGCAACCGAACATAGAAATATTCACCAGCCATCCGAATAATCATTTTATCTGTATGTCCCACTGATATTCGAAGTTATATATGTCAATATAATATATAATAATATGTTAAAATATCTCAATCATTAATTGCTGTCATTATCGATTAACCAGTTGATTAAATAACTATCAATTGACGATAATGCTATAATGATAACGAAGCGCTGGCTGGAAGTTCATGTTATTGAAAGGATCGATTAGCCAGCTCGCTCTCCAGACATGAATTACATCGGGCATGTCTGGGCGAAGATGTAAAGCCAACTGTACTTTTTAGAACAGCCAAATCTGGAAATTTGGAGCAATTTGTCCAAAAATTTCATAGATTGTGTCATCGAATGTATCCTTCGAAGAGCAAAATACTTGAGAAGAGCTCGTGGGGAACAACCAAGTTCCAGCTTTACAGAGACTTTCAACTTATCCTTTAATTGTTTTTCTCTGTTATTCAAACCCAAAATTGTTCATATCTTCATTGAAAAATTTTTTTTCATGGTACTTCATTCTTTCACTTTTTTTCTGAAAAATACAAGAATACCAAATCAAATATCTTGAAGCGAATATTCCTGAAATAACTTCATTGATGATCTTCATCAATTGTTGAGTAGCGTATGTAAACTTAAACGAGAAGAGTTACTGGATACAAGGTTGGACGAAACTCTCCAATAAAATATTAATCCAGTTATACTCAATGCTCATAAGTTTGAGTTGAACTAAATTTGCCTTATTGAACTACTATTTGTGAAGAAAAGTCATCATTGAAGAATTACTTGACCTTCAGCTCGTATGCTATCGTCCTCGAATATATCAAATTCTCTAAACGGGAGAAACAATTATTGTGAACAATTCGAAATTGATTTTGTAATTTATAAATACGAAATTACCTTGGAATTATATGATGAATAATTCTCCAAGATATGGAATTTTACAGTTATATTGATTCGTATGATTTTGAAAATAATATAGTATGACACGGAGGTAACCTTTTCGAAACTTGCTTCTTCACTTAAAAAGCAAGCGTCATCATTTCTACAGGGTGAGTGTCGTACAATTATTTTCACAGTATATTTTTGGGGTTGAAAGATGCACTTTTTTCCTGTACCATTTTTTTCGAACAAAATATCACCCGCGTCTTCCAGTTTTCTCATTATGACCATAACGTATCATAAAAATACCAAAAATTCAAAGAAACCAACTCTTGAAATTGAGTTGGACGCTATATAATGAATATTTGAACGTTTTGTAAAATAAAAGTTTTCTTCATATTTCAACGTATAATGCGGCGTTTATCAGTAATTTGATGTTCAAAACTTAACAAGTATCTGTGAAATTTGAAAAATTGGGTACTTTGGCTGAATACAACTGTGTTGAAAAGAACTACAAATGTGTAGTGTCACAGATTTAGCTAGTTATTCTGAAGGTAATTTTGTTTTTTCCAGGAGTGGCGCAGCTCATTATTTAAACATAAAATGGTTATATCTTTTTATCAGGACCGAATAGAAAAAAAATTATAGGAAAAAAGTTACTTCTGTTAAAATATTTGTACGATTCAAAGACTCACCCTGTATATGTTTAAAAAATTATAATATTATAAAAGGTAAAGTTTTGTAAGTTTATAGGTCAGTATAAAGTAATCTCTGCAACTACCGAACTGATTTCGGAAATTCTTTCAGCAGTAGAAAGCTACATAATTCTTGAGTGATAAAAATTTCTCAAGGCGAAATAATATCAAATAAAGTGAAAGTCCGTGATTTCAGGCTATTATCGTCGACGTTGAGTAAACTATGAGAGACAATGAAAAATGAGCGGGTACGACTAAGGCTCAAAAAGCTGTATATAATTATAAGTCAGCAATGCCATATTCTAACTTTCGAGAACAGCTCACAATATCCAATTTCAATATTTTTAATTCAAACCAAAATAATGTTTCATTTGAAGAGAGCTTTTGACTAGCTTGAAATGAATTCATTCCTGACGAATGTTTTTTAACGAATATTTCGCGAGATATAGGTTGAAGGAGTACAAATTTAGGCAAGAAATATCCCGGATCCAGACCGTACCGAGGCCCATCGGATTTTTACGCGGCTTTGTCTTTTGGGAGGGAATCTCCTTCAGACTACATTTTTCACTTTCCAATTCCGCCCCATTTCACCACCATCTTGGAAAAAGTAATTGAAGTAAAGATAATTCGTCTTGCGAATCAAGCGGCCACAGCTAACTGATATTATAATTGGGTAATGGCCGTTTGCACCGTTTGTCTAAACAACGATTATATTTTTAAACAACGTTTAATTCCTTAACCGGGTTGCACCGTTCCTAAACGTTGATTATAAGGCCCTTAAACGTTGTTTAAACTAATCGCAGAAATTTGCTCGATTAAAGCTCGATTAAAACGTTGATTGAAGTAATACTTCAAATTCGATTGACAACTGTGTTTTCTATTTGTGTCGATATAAAATTCGAATTAATAATGGATGATTTGGAAGATGAGATATTACTTGATGATGATCTGGATGCACTTGGCAATATCGAATTTGGATTTCCCAGATGTTTTCCCCGTAGAAGAAATTATTTCGAAAGAATGGACCTCACTTTTTTCAGAAGATTTCGTTTACCGAAAGAAACCGTGTTATTTTTCTTGCCATATATAGAGAATGATTTGGAATTTCCCAGATGTTTTCCCCGTAGAAGAAATTATTTCGAAAGAATGGACCTCACTTTTTTCAGAAGATTTCGTTTACCGAAAGAAACCGTGTTTTTTTTTGCCATATATGGAGAATGATTTGGAATTTAATAATTAGTTATATTATACAAATATAGATATTTCAGGAATAATAGTGTTGATCCAATAAATCAATTGCTAGCTACATTGAGGTTTTATGCTAGTGCTGGTCAGTTGGCTTCTGTTGATAATTTCATAAATGTAGATGTATCGAAAGGATCAAGAATTATTGCTGCAGTTTCATTAGCAATTGGTAAATTATATTCCGAATTCATTAAATTGACCAAAGATGAGGATATAGTGCAATCAACACTCAACAGTCCTTTCACAAGAAGGCTTCTTTTCCTAGAGTAATAGGATGTGTTGATGCTACTCATGTTCGCACTTCAAATTCAAAACACAACGCCGAAACTCCAAAAGAAATGTTCAAATTTCCCACCTTGACAACAGAAGTTTAATCACAAAACCTTGACATCTTTTTCTTTTTAATTTATCTTCTATGATGTGCTTGGCTGAAATTTTGAATTTTTTATGCTCTGAGTGGCGTTGCCAAACCTTTCGATGATTAAAGTAAACAACGATTATGATTCCACGGTGCAAACCGTCAACCGCTAAGCAACGTTTAAATATTAAACATCGATTAGTTTAACCATGGTTACCAGCGAAACGGTGCAAACGGGCATAAAGGTTGTTTGTGTTAAATTCCATTGAGATATAGATACCTACAATTTGCTTTCAATAGTATGATATTTGGTTGTGCCTATAATTTAGGGGTAATATGCAGGGGTGATCGTTTACTTCTACCAGATATGTTCACGCGCGGCATACTCGCGTGGTCGAGGCTTCCAATGCAGAGCACGTTAAGGAAATTGAAATTTTCAAAGGGCAACTACATTTTCTCCTACATTTTCGATTGAAACCTCCTTATCAGAATTATTGCTTTATTGTTCCGATCGGACAGTTTTACTACAACTAACACACAAATTATCCCATATGCTATAGAGAAAAAAAGGAAATATTAATATTACTTCTTTAACCATTAGTAATTATAGGCACATTGGTATATGAGAGCTTTGAAGCGTACTTCTCTAAATAGCGAAGACATTCCTTAAAGAAATTCACAACTATGTATCTAGATATACATCTACGTCGAGTTCGTAGAGCAATCTACATCTATAAGGTCTATTGTGCCCCCTATCAGAGCTGTTCTCTCAGCTGCTCCTTCTACAGATTTCATTGTCGAAAATCTTCATCTTCATTTACTTAATTTGAAGGAATAATCACTATCTCTTTTCTAATACTGGATAATAGAATGCTTCATTTATTTCTTCAGTTCTTGAGGTAAATACGAAAATCAATTAATGAAATTTCATATGGTACTATTATAATCTATAAGCAAAGAAATTGAAAATATTACCTGATAGATTATTATAATATTAAGCCCGTTTGTAACAGCCGACAATTCTCTGGAGAATTATCTACCAAATTTTGGTGAGAAAACGGCAGAGATTATTTTGTACGCAACTGAACAGAGAATTCTACCGAAAGTGCGTATGTAACGGTACATAATTCACGGCGCATGAAATCTCGTGTAAATTTTCTAGAGAATTCTCGGCTGTTGCAGACGGGCTTTAGATTCAAATATTTCGCTGTCACGAAACGTCATAAGAAACGGGACTATGAGACTTTTGCGAGACTCTTGCACGAGACGAGACTATAGATACCTTACTTGATAGCACCCTACGTAAAAACTCAACGCTTATTGAGGTATTGGGATAAGACAGATAATGCTCATCAGATGGTTCCACAAAGTTTCGAATGCAGAAGTCTTGCAACGCGCGAGTTGTACAACAATTGAGACTCAAGTAACGAGGGCCCAACTCAGATGGAGTGGTCACATTCTGAGGATGCAAGACACAAGACTCCCCAAAATAGCTCTGTATGGCGAATTGACAGAGGGAGCCCGAAAACCAGGAGGCCAGTATAAGCGGTTTAAGGATACACTACATCAATCCCTAAAATCAGTTAATGCCAATCATAACTGGGAACAACTAGCGTTAGGCAGGTCACAGTGGAGGTCTATGGTGCACAGTTATAATGGGGACTCGAGAAAAATACAGCGTCGGACAGATCTGGTTGGTGACTATCCATGCCCGGAGTGTGGAGATCTGTAGGTCACGGTTGGGTCTCTCCAGTCACAGGAGGGCACACAGTCGTAATTAGATCTAAGAAATTATAAGTCTGTTCTTTTTTTATGTCTTTTTGTAGATTTATTCCCGGTAACGGGACACAGCAATGAAAAAAAATTGGGATTCTCATGAAAAAAATTATGAAAAGGAGAGGTAACACTTTTTGGAATATTTCTACAGAGGAGGATTTTTCCTTCTAATATGACAATGTTTGATGTTTGGAGCTTAAATGTACAGGATGTTTATGAGAAGCTCATCCAGAACAAATCGAATTCATCAAAACTCTAGATTTTCAAATTACAACCTATACTTCTTCTTAATCCAGGAAATTCTACGTGGTGGTTACCAAAAAAACCCTATAACTGAAATGGAAACTTTCAAAGTTATCAAATAAAAACTAAGGAAGAGAAAAATATGGGAGAAGAGCCATTTAGATCTGGTTGATTATTCTGTGACTTCGGGAATCATAGAAAAACCGATATCCGATGTTCTGATAAATAATTTCGACATATCATGAATTGGTGATGAATTCTCAAAAATTCAAAAAAAATTATTATTTACGTAATATATAGAATTTTAGTTTTTTTCTGCTACTTCCAGAAGTCGCTCTGTGGAATAACGGCCTGAGCCACTGGATGGTGATATGGAAATAAAAACAAAAAATGAGTGAATTTTTCAAATTTTTTATTTCAAATATACGTGATATTATTAACAAACATTCAATATAGCCAAAATAAAAGAAGTAAGAGGTAATGTTTAAATGAAAGTATTTCTAGAAATTCCAAAAACTGAAAAAAATAATGTGGTTTGGGCCACAAAAAAAATAATTTTCTTTCAACTGTGGTTTGAGCTCGTATAACCATACACAAATCTACTTATGTTTCTGGCACTTCCTCCTAGATTTCGTCCTCAAGCTTGTCCAGATGCGGCGAGAAACGCGCGATTGACTACGTGCGTGTCATTTCATGTTGCATTCACATGTGGCGTTTGTCTACGCGTCAAAACGCGAGTTTCCAGTCCAGTATTCCTTATTATTGAATCTTCGGTTTCCAGTGTGGATGGTTTTTTTCTCTTTTGAATTACTTCCTTCACAAAATATCTCAACAATTTCTTCCCAAAATGTATTTTCAGTAGATATCCATCGATTGGAATATTCGGGAGATTCCATATCCCACAACAGAATTATCTTTTTCCAATTCTGGCATATAAAGTGGCACTTTTTACAACTCATTGACGTTTGAAACGTAATACAAGAGACCGATTTGCTGAATATTGTAAACGAGTCAACTGCCCTGACAAAATCAAATGGTGTATCATGTATCATGTATTGTTCCATGTAGCGTAGTACTTTTTAATTCCGTATAATCCTACTTCGCGCACTAATAGAAATGGTTTACTTATTAAAAGCTCTTTTTTTCTCTCCTTAATCACCTTCTTCAGAAATCTATCAACAATTTCTTCCCAACATTTTTTGCCGAATACGATTGGAATATTCGGGTGATTCCATATCCCACAACAGAATTCTCCTTTCCATTCCATCGATAAAAAGTTCAATATCGTTATCGAGTTCCATTTCGAAATTGCACTTAATCCGTCCTAACGCAGCAACCAACGCATGTGTACTGGACGCTACCATTGGGACCCTAGTATCTCGACGCGCGCGTAGAACGCGCGAGTCGTTTCAAAGAAGAAATGTATGAACCAAATTCTGGCCAAACGGAGTAGGCATAAAACGCTTCAATTTCAATAAGTATAAGGATCAGACTCTCCTCACGTAGAGCATAGACGAGCCAGTGAAACAGGGCCTCTGTAATCGTCAAAAAGGCTGGTTAACTACGCATAATGGGAAGTCTACAGGTAATAGTGCTGATAATGCAAGTGGAGCAGAAAACTTGGTCAATGAAAGTAACTTCGTCTGCCTCGATCAGAACGTCCAGTCGCTCGGTACAGCTTTCAACAGGCTGCAGCATATCATGAACAAATATGAGATCGATGTTCTTGCGATTTCTGAGCATTGGAAATCTAGAGAAGAGCAGGGTGCATATATTATAATTTGGACAGATACCAGTTATTGGCCTATTGCTGTCGTGATGAACGAATTCATTGTGGATGTGCATGTTTTGTTAGGGATAATATTGGTTTTGAGATAAGATCAGATATAAATGAACTCAGCATTATTAACGTTTTGTAATGCTGTGTCGTGCAGATTTGTGTTGATAGTGTTCGCATTACACTGATTACGGTGTACAGGCCAAACCCAACCAGGTTAAACTTTGATATCTTCCTAGATCACAAGGGCTCCTTATCTGTCTTGAAAAGGTGTCGAAAGTTATATTGCTGAGGGATTTCAACGTGAACATTCTTGTTAATCCACCCAAAATTAAACTTTTTTTAACACTATTAAAAAGTTATAACTTGAAACCAACCATAGCTGAACCTACACAAACCGGTGTGTCCTCTGCAACTTGTCTTGATAACAACGTTACAGGGTAATTCAGTGATTGTGGAAGAACATATATCTGACCATGCGGCGCAAATGTTCTCATTTTCAGTTAAAGAGGGCATCACTAGGAGCAATACGGTTATACAAACTAGAATCATTAATGAAGAATCTGTAGATAGATTTTTAGTTAAACTTAGTAAACATAATTGGGAGGACATTTTTGGCTACCAACCTACAATTATATTATATAAGGATGCTTAATACAAATATTATTTACTTTTAAAAAAGAAAAATCAGGTACAAATTGAAAAACAAATTCAAAAATCTGAAAATGAGTCATAGGCTGAGCGGTCACCGAATGCGAAGTTGAGCGAAGCTAAGCGTTTTCAATGCTAATATATAGTCCATTCAAGAATGATTGACATACCAGTAGGTCTTGAAAGTCCAGGCGCAGCTTAACCCTTAATTTGATTCCGTATCCTATGAGATACGCTATATTCACTCAAGTATTATTCTGTGTAGAGGGCTGCATCAAGTTGCATAATGTAGTATATTATATAACGTGCGTTCAAAAAAATTCGTCGTCAAATAGGCTATGGAATTTTGAACGTCGATATTTCGTGTCTGAACGTAATTCTTAGCTCGTGCTATAATATTTTCCAGGTGAACTGTCATTTAAGCATTTTGGATTGTTGTTGAATTGAAATTATCAGCAAATTATAAAGATGGTTTTTACGGACGTGTGAAAGGCTTTTACTATTGTATCGTACTTCAAAATTGGGAAGAAAATTGAAGGAGAATGGAAATATTCTGTTCCGGCGACTTCATAGAAGCCTATGTTGCTGTAGATTATCAAGTATATGAATTTTTCCATTGTACTGTTTTGCGATGTGTTGACGAAACAGGTATGTTCAAACAAAAAAGGAAGTGGTCGACCAAAGAAGAAAACTCCAGAGTTCAGCAATAATGAAAACATGATGACAGAAGCTCGACAAACCTCTGTTCAGGTTTTATCTCAAGTGGCTGGAGTATCCGTTGGCATATGTCACCCGATTTTGAAAAAAACATATCCATTTGTTTCCATAAAGATTGACATGTTATCAGAAGACTGAAAAGGTTGTGATTACCTAACCTTGTATCATCCAAGAAAAATTGGAGTTCAGTATGCATCGGTCGAAGGCAAAATGTGGACCTAAATTCTTTTATGGAACTTTAATAGCAGAGAGTTATGAAAGAGAAAGCATCATGCGTTTTTATAGCTGAATTGAATTTTAATAAATTGTCCAATAGCTATTTTCATGTAATTCAGTTCTTTTAGTTTAGTCATGGATTTTCAGTAATGACTGAATCAATTCAATATTTATAGGGAATTAATAAACATAATATTGAGATTATTACTGTGATTTATTCATACGACTGAAGTAGCTAGAACCTTCTTACAAAAAAAACATAATACCACGATCAATTCAAGATTCATGTCTCTTACGTATGAAAATAGTGGACGGTTAAAATTTTTACGAAGAATTTTTCTAACCGCCTCAGATTGTTTGGATTCTTGTCATCTCACTCAATGAAAGAAATGCTTTTCAAACGTTGGGTAAAATTTACAGGTAACTTTTTCTAAAAAGTGCCTTTCCGTACAAAATTACGATATATAGGTTAATGTCATCATTGTTTACATTTTGGGAAGATGAAGTAATTCAAGGAAAGACATACGTTCAGCCACCGAACATCAGCCTTCAAAATTTCATAGCCTATTTGACGACTAATTTTTTTGAACGCACGTTATATAGACCTCATTTCATTCAAACCCACAACTATTTCTGCCATCTATAAAAGTTTGTTGAAAATACAGTGTCATTAGTTGTAATATTGGTTTTTTATAAAAAATGCTCTTGCCAAATTAAGGGTTAATATCTGCAGTGGGATTCTGTGACGTGTAGAATTCCATATATCGCTCAAAATCTATACGACTGGCATTCTGTGCACAGTCATTCTCGCATTTGAGCGACGAACGACATCGAAACGAGGCGACAGCTGCAGACGTATCGCTTGATGTCAAAAATACCAAAATCGAGGTATTTGCTTCTCTTGATATTGTTGCTCCAATTCTCTTTATGTGCTAATTTCATAAAAAAATGTCAATATTCATCAGTTGAAATCTAGAAATAAAACATCAAACTCAGGTAGTTCTTATATTATATTATTTATCAATGCTACAAAAGGTATTAATTGAAGCAAGTTTGAATCAAACTATTTCGAGCACTTGTAACATTTTCATGGTGACTTCTTTTACTGCCCTCGAAGCACTCAACTGAGATATTGAAATATCAAATTTTTTCCCATCACTTAGTTAACTTCCCGCTTCCAATTCCAAAAATTTAAGTACAGCAAAAAGGTCATTGTGTTATGGGTGGCCAATGGGTTTTTGAAGTTTTTCATACGGGGTGAAATTCCGTTCACTAATACATATTGAACCATATTAGCTTCCTTTAATCTAAAGAGTTAAAATAAATTTTACCATCTCGATGGGAAAGTAATCACCGGCTTGACGCATTGAATGTCTTGTCATATTTAAGAACTTTAAATCTTCCGATCCCTCTTCGTTCTCAGATATTCGTACATTGACTGGAATAATAAGAAGCATTACGATTAATAATGACAACCTGAACCGAGACAAATTGAAATATTGTGCGCCAAATTTCAATCTGACAATTATACAACACAAAATTCACTAGAATTCAACTTGTTTTTAGTTCAGATAGTAAAAACGCCGAAATTACCTGAACAGTAAGTGATACTTCCACAGAATGCCTAAGCAGGCGATTATCGCTTCAAAACGTAGAAAACGACCATAGAAAGCGACACGTCGAATTCAAAATTGACACAACTATACTTCATTCACTTTTATTTTAGCAGTCGGTTGGCCATGGAAATTTGACACATTTCACTCTGTATAGTACAAAAATGTGAGGTTATGAAGCTTGTCAAAACATTTTTGGGTTTTAAATCAACGCTATGTTGCCCGTTCTACGTAAAAGTTTCTGTTATTACGAATTTTATCACAATGTCGGATCTCTTCGAATATTTGTGACGAACATAATTGAAGTTTATACAAACTGATTGAAGGAATACCAAATCCAGTTATTTGCATGGAAAATACAAGAGATATGATAATTTCATAAAATGCACTAGCTTGAGGAGAGTTCATGCTAGTTATCTTCTTTGGCTGAAGTTTGAATACGTTACATCACTTGTAGATTTCAAAAATATTAACCCGAAGATGAAATGCATATGATGCAGTGGTTGGGAATGGGTATCTCCTGAAGGAATTAACAGATAATTACAAGAATGTTAAATTCTTCAGCAAAAATCATCTTGCATCAATATATATAAGTAAAAGGAATTGAAAGAAGTTTCAAGTTAAGATGAACTTCACCTTTGAACAAAAATTTCACATGAATAAACAAGTAACAGGGTAACTTGCGCGTATTTGTGGCTATTCATCTTAAAACGTTGATGTAATAATAATAATTAGGTATTTATTGGTACTTTAAGACATTTACATTGTACAGGACAAGTCAAATGAAAAATAGAGAAATCCATTTCGGGGAACTTATTCTACGATGACATTTATCGAAAATCCTGTAGAAAACGAAAATTCACTCAAACATAAAACTCTCAAATGCCACCACTTTTTTGGGTCTCCCAATAGAAGGAAATTCTTCGTCATCCTCTTTATTCACAATCTTTCTGATTGTTAAAACATTTAGCTGAAATATAAGTCGTTTAGATTCAGATGAAACATTATATAAATTCTCCTACATTGAATATGTTCGCTACCGTCTGACGTATTGTGGATTTTAGAATATCAGGGTACAACTATGTGAATGAGAGGACCTGAATTCTGCATAGGACTTCCTGAAACCCTGTCTCTTTTTTCAATCACTTTCGGCATTTTCGTAATAAAAATTGAAATTAATTGTGGCAACTGGCAACGGCGTTATGACATTAACGACATTTCATGAGTGCCAACCTTACTTCGTTCTAGTTACAAAAACTTGAGAAAATTATTTCATGGCCAACCGACTGCTAAAATAAATTTGAATGAAGTATATGTTTCCAATTCGTATGATTAAATTAAGAACATAAACAGCTGTAAAAAATTCAAATAACCGTCGGTAAGTGCATAGATTCACATATAATAGGTCTATAGATCAATGTTTATTCACAATACCAACTTGAATTCCGCAACACAAAATCTCAACTTAAATTTGATTTTCCATAGCCACCCGAGATGTCAATCATTCTTGAATGGACTATAAGTGACAAGCCACGGGTGACGTAGCTTGTCATTTAGCGTTGAAAACGCTCAGCTTCGCTCAACTTCGCATTCGATGGCCGGTCATCCTTAGGCGGTATGGAGGATAATTAATAAATCTCTGGGAAAAAAACTAATCGTTCTGCATCGTTTAAACATCCAAATCCAATTGAGATGGTCAATGATTTTAAAGATTTTTTTCAAGTGTTTCTGAAAACTTGCTGAAGTCATCACAGTCAACAAATAGTGATCTAAATCACATTACACGCGTTCACAACTCCTTCTTTGCATTTGAGGTTGATGAGGATGAAATTATAAAAACGGTCAAGGCAATGAAAAATGTAAAATCCATAGGTTGGGATGGCATACCTATAAGAATTATTAAAAATAGTATAATAATCATATAATATATAATAGCAACACCGTTGAAGCATATAATTAACTGCGCTTTGAAAAAGCCGGATTCCCCTAAGATTGCTGTAATAAGACCGATCCTTAAAAAAGGAGATTGTAATATAAGAGATTGATCAAATTTTTTAGGAAATTTCGAGTGTTTTCTTCTTCCAAACATGGGTATCGGCAGTCAAGGAGTACCAAAACGGCAATCTTCAGTTTGTATCAGTCTATCATCGAAGCTTTGGAAGCAGTTGGTCTTTGCCTGGACTTGTCCAAGGCGTTTGATTGCGTGGATAAGGTCATACTGCTTAGTAAGCTTGAAAGGTACGGATTAAGAAACAAAAAGCTGAAACTGATTGATAGTTACTTGAGTAATAGGTAACAAAGCGTTGAAATAAAAATAGATGATAAAACATATATATATATATATCTTCGGTTGAGACAACGAAGGGTGGCGTCCCGCAGGGTAGGATGATTGGACCTCTACTATTCATTGTATACGTAAACGACCTTCCTTCATTAAATCTTAGAGTGAGGGTATTATCAATTTGTCACCTACGCGGATGATATTAATGTATTGTTGTCATCATCTAGCCTAGACTCTTATAGATGAGTCAGTCCTAGAGCGCATTAACAAGTGGTGTAATAATAATCATTTTCTACTCAATTTGTCAAAAACTGAAGGTATTGTCTTCAGCTGCGATCGCTCTAGAACGATTATGCCAGAACATATCAACGATCAAATAAAGGTTTCAGACACGTTAATATTCCTAGGCATCCATTGATACACACATGAAATGGACTTTTCACATTGAAGGTTTAACGAAACACCTAAATTAGGTCATATACACAATTAAGTTTTTGAAACAAGAGGATCTAGCAATCCTGTCTACATAGTTTACTTTTCGAATTTCCAAACCATAATGTCATACGGTATTATATTCTGGTGTGGTTCAGCGCATAGAGAAGCGGTTTTTGTGCGACAGAAAATGGTACATAGAGCGATGCTTGGTTTGAAGTATAGGGACAGTTGCCGGTGACTTTTCAGAAAGCATGGGATTTTAACCTTTCACGGTTTATACATATATAAGATTGTACGCTCCTTACAAGTCCATCAGTAATATAAGGGCAACAATTCTACAAGACGGAATGATCAATATCTTTATCTGAGACACACTTTGACTCTCACAGAAAGAGCACCATTATACATGGGTTTAAGATTACTCAATGCACTCCCCAAAAGATTGCATGCAGTGGAGAGGTTTATAAGATGGAGGTGTATAAGGTGTTGATGGCTTATGAACCGTACTCTCTACAACAGTTTTATGTTTTCTGTAAGTCACTGTGAGCCCTTCCTTTGTTGACCTGTTAAATTTTTTATTGTACCGTGTGCAATGACTATTTGAATTGAATAAATTATTATTATTATTATTATTAAAATTTCTCAAACCTACTTATAGTCTAGTGAGTCCATCCCGTACGGGTTCATCATAGTAGGGATCAACTCTTTGCTCTGTAAAAGAGTCGAGATGTGTGAGTGGACACCACTTGAGTCATTATTCTGTTCATTTTTCATTGTTCTTCTATTTCAATAATTCTGTTTTTATTATTATATAGGGATAAATGATATTTAATACAATATAGAGTGAAATACCAATCAAAAAATAAAAATATTTTTATTCATAAAAAATATTCAACCTGTTTGACCAGATTTTATAGTTGAGTTAATTTTCTAAGGTAATAAAAATGAAAAAGTTATACTGTCAATGTATAGGATGATCGGATATTGAAGTATGTAGAGGGTGGGCAAAATTCGTTGTCTACTGAGGGAATCTCGAGAACTTTTGCAGCTAGAAGAAAACGGATAACACATTCTCGAGCTCTTTTCCAGAGAAACAAAGAATGGTGAAAATCGTATTCGAGTTATTAGCAAAAAATGAAATTTCGAAGAGTTCTCAGAACTTTTCTGTCTTTGAAGTTACAGATCTGAAACTTGCACCTTCTACAGGCACTAACGAGCATCAAATATTTTTTCATTTCGAAACATAAGGAGAACTTTCGTTTTTTTTTCCATGCAAACTTTCACTGAATTTGTTATTCTTGCATTTGAACAACGCGGGATATGTCTCCAATGGAGTTCCTGACTCTCTGCTCTAAATCAGTCCTATTTACGACTGCAGCCTTGAAAATTTTATTCTTAATATATCCCCATACAAAAAAATCCAAAGGATTGAGATCTGGTGATCTTGCCGGCCAGGCAATGGGACCATGCGTTCCCATCCACTGATTCCCGAATAAAGTATTCAATTTTATTTTACTTCGTTGCGAATTATGGCCAGTGCGCCATCCTGCTGATAAAAAAGCAACCTCGATTCACTGGAATATTGTCAATATACTCCTCAACAAAATTCTCTATGATATTCAAATAAGCCTGCGTATCCAAATTTTCTTCATATATTTTTGGTCCCAGAAATCCTCCGTCCACAATTGAAAGCCAAACATTGAACCCAAATCGCCCTTGCCTGTTTATTTGTCTAGAAATATTTTCATTTTGGTCTGACCAATAGTGTTCATTATATCTATTGAATATACCATCACTATTAATCCTCACTTAGTCTGTCCAAATAACTTTTCAATGAAACTCATTATCCTGATCACATTTTTCAGAAAATCATTCGCAAAACTGCATCCTCCACCAGGATATAAGCGATGTACCATCCGTATTTTGTAAGGCCTGAATTTATTGTTTTTTAAAATTCTTTGAATTCTACTTCAGGATATGTTAGTTTTTTCTGAAATTTGGTTTATGGATACGGAAGGATTTTGCACAACCTCCCCTAACACGTGCACCTCTGATTCTTCTCGATTCTCTTTGAAATATTTCTTAGGTCGAGGTTTTTCAAAGGATCCATAGTTTTTTAAGTTTTCTATTATTCTTCGGAAAATCTGCGGATTCGATTGTCTTCTTTCAGGGTAACGAAACGATTGACGTGCCCATACATATGTAAATGTCGGAGGGGATTGAATAAAATTATTATTATATTATTATTATTGAAATAGAGTTCTAATGCACAATCTGCATTTTGGCCACACTTAATGAAGCAAACTAACATATCATATTTTTCAAAATGTTCATATATTCTTGAAAATCAATTCAATTATTTCCACGTAGTCAGCAAACATCAAAATATTGATAAATGATTTATTTTGTGACTTTATATCGTTTTGCTATGGAAGATTGACTATATCTATGGCAACGCTTCTTTTCGTAAATGATCTAGAGCAAAAACATCATGAAAATTGCTTGATTCGTAGAGTAATGTATGAGATACTCAACAGTTAGTGATTATTTCACTTTTATGCTGATTTTTCCTAGAAGATGTAAGTGATATATCGACATATATATATTTTTGAAAAGCTAATATTTTTTCGAATACTATAAAATCCAAAAAAGAATGCATTCGTATTTGAGATAACGAAGTTGTTTTTTTTCCACCCTTAGTACAAAAGATTAAAAAAAATTGAATACAATGTCTGATTCCTTGTGAAAAAGTGCCTGTAGAAAGTTTAATTCGTTTTCAAATATTTTCGAAAAGTTATGGCACATTTTCGAAATAGATGAAATATCAAAATTTGGTTATATCTTCAATACAAATGAAGATATCGTGAAACGGTTTTCACTAATGGACTTTTCACGAAAATCGAGCCCGGGACTCCTTTCAACGGTTTTGCCTATCTAGTCTAGAAGTACCAGAATTAGCCAAAATCAAGTAATTTGGGATACCCTGTACATCGAATTTAGCCCATCCTGTACATAAAAAAGGTAGAAATTCATTGTTCCTACTTCTGAATGAAGGTGGCACAACTGCAAAATTTGAAATCAGTCTGTTGTTCAGCTCAAGATTTATCAAGCCTTGAAATTTCATTCAACATCAGATTATCACCCTTTATATCAAACGACGGCTGTCGGTTAATGGAAACCACTTGATATGAATTCATCTTGACAACCCCAGTTAATGGTTTTCGTTTGTCGCATTCTTTCCGAAAGACCCTGTATATTGATGATTGCTAACAACTCTTTTTCAGATATCGATTGAAATTTATTCTGGGAGGATTCTGCATTTCTTAATAAAATTAGTGCAAGAATTTACGCAGGAGCAAATCGTCGATTTCATTTTTAATTGATTTTGTTTCAGAGATTGGAAGTGAAAACCCTAAAAAGTTTATTAAGAAACTCTTTTTCAAACAGTGCCTTTTTTTGATTTTCGGAGAGTGATTTCGAAATGAAATATACATACAGCCGAATTATTTTGGAGCAATGGCATTTTGAGAGGCATCCACAGACAATGTAATTGTTTTAGTATCATTATTTAATAGGCCAGGAGATTCACAGCGGGTTTCATAAAACTTTGATTGTTTGATCAACGATATTTGAGTCATTTGACCTTTGATTTCTAAAACGAAATCACTGAAACCTTTTCATTTCTGAATACATTGAAGAAGTAGCAATTGAGAATAATTGAATGGACGTATGAACATCATAATTTGATGCGAGAATGACATTTTGAATGATCATGACTGAATAATCGATTGAAAACAAATTGACGTCTATTCGTCAATCAAGCGTTGATTCCCCGATCAAGCTTTATGAAACCCGGTGCTACTTTTTCAGGCCGATTCGCCTTCTTCCAATGTTGCCTCAAAATTGTACGAATTAGTTATTATGAAATTAAGCCTACAACCTCCAAGTTGGAGACGTAGATACCTGAGTGCAATTTGAAGTACAGAATTTCATGACTTTATAATTATAATAGTTGCGGCAATTCGAAATAAACTGAATCCAACTAAAGGGTACCTTTATTATTAAAATACTAATTATTATAAAACTTATATTTGGAGTTTGGAGTCATGAAGAGTATTGCTATATTTTCCCAATGAGGTATTATCATAAGAAAAATTTTATCTAGAAAATATGCAATTTTTTCAATTTCACGTAGATCTCTTCGTCGGAGGTTCGAGCTGGACGAAGATATAAATATTTCAATTGAGATTTTGCTGTTTTATAGGAGATTAAGTCGTCTTCAAGAAATATTACAACGTTGTCATTCACTGAAAACATATGATTATATATATAACACCCATATTTAATGAATTTTCAGAATGTTTATTTTCGTAAAATCGATGTTAATCGAATCAGGTTGATATCGTGAATTTAATAAATCATCTGGCTCGTTGCCAATGCCTTGAATATATCAATTCAATATTAAGCACAATGGTAGTTCTAACCAGTTTTGGCTTCTGCTCAAGTGTCTTTCACAATCGGAATATGTGTAGATATAGACCTGTAAAGAAACTATCAAGGATGTAACATAGCGACTAATTGTGATAGTCAAGCTGCTATCAAAGTCATAAACTCCTATGTCATCGACTCAATGCTCGTATGGGAGTACCGAAAAAAACTCAGCGAAATAGGCATGAACAACAAGGTCCCTCTAGACTTGGTTACTCGGAAATCGAACAAAACGAAGAGGCCAACACACTTGCCACAAAGAGAGCTGTCGCCACTTTCTGGCCCAGAATCTTCTTGTTTCATAAAAAATGAAAGTGCATGTGCTTGAAAAACCAGGAAACCGAAAGAGAAACAGTCTGGCGGAATCTCCCAGGATCGGATAACTCCAAAAGGGATTTTAAAACTGAGATTCAAGAATTGTTTTGACCTTAGTAAGAATAAGTTACAACTCCTCATTGGCTTGACATTGTAGCCTCAGAAATCATATGATGAGAATAGGAAACTATCGTTCACCCTATCGCAGAGTGCCTCGCCATTATAAATCAACTCAAAGAATGCCTTGGAAGAGAAAATATTAGGAGGAGCTGTGACTTAGGGTACGTTCATACCGAAGATGCCTGGATGAGCGCGGTGGAGGTCGCGGTCGCGATCTTTACATCGATGTCAAAACAAACCTTCATATTCTAATGGGACCGTACATACCAAGGATGTTTCACCCGTTCACCCTCGCCGCTTATCATCGCGGTTTTCAGCGATGTCGATAGCAGAACAAAATAGTTTGATTTTATATGGCGATCGGGCTGTTGCCGCGAGGTACCTTGCACGCTTATTGGCGCTCTTCAAATCACGTGACATTCACCAGGGTAACGTATTTAACGTGCGTTCAAAAAAATTCGTCGTCAAGTAGGCTATGGAATTTAGTAGGTTGATTTTCTGTGACTGAACGTAATTCTTTCCTTACATCACACTCATCAGTCATCACAGCCAAATGTAAACATTGATGACATTAACCTATTTATCGTAATTTTGTATGAAAAGGCAATTTCTCAGAAAAAATTACTTGCACATTCAATAATGATTTATTAGCATTTTTTCATTGAATGAGATTACAAGAATCCAAATAATCTGAGGCGATTGGAAAAATTAACCTGAGTTCATAAGTCAAAGACATGAATCTTGAACGAATCGAGTATTATGGTTTTTGTACTCACAATTATGTGAAAAGGTTGTACCTATAACAGTAGGTAATAGAAATAAATCACACTAAGAACCTCAGAATATGTTTATTTCTCAATGAATAAAATATTGAATTGACGCTGACAGTGAAAATCCATAACCAGAGGCAGTCTCTGCCATAACTGAAGAAACTGAATTATAGGATTTTCATTACAATGAGTTTCACGTTTAAGAGTTCTATATAATTAAAGTAGCTGTTGGAAATGTCCTCCTCTTTGCTCCAAACACTTCTCACATCTTCTTTTGAGAGATTCAAAGACATTATTTAATATAAGAGGATCATCGTTAATTAGATGAATTTTTTCAATGATCCTAGTCTTGAGTTCGTCCAGATTAGAAATAGGTGATTGGAAGATAGAATTCTTCAAATGAGGCCATAAGAAGAAATCACATGGTGTAAGATCACACGATCTTGGAGGAAATTCATTTTCAGTATTGAGGCTAATGAGTCGATCCTGAAAAATAGTGAAGCCAATGTTTCTACAGCTGTGTGTGCTCTGGCTCCATCTTGTTGAAAATAACTATATGACCATTCTTCGAAATTTAATTCAGCTATAAAAGGCATGATAATATCCTCTTTATAGCGTTCTGCTGTTAAAGTTCCGTCAAAGAAAATAGGTCCAACAATTCTTCTCTGACTGATAGCACACCAAACTCCAATTTTCTGAGAATGAAGTGGTGTCTCAATGTAAAAATTTTCCGGTTTTTGACTGCTCCACATTCTCATATTTTGGGAGTTGACATATCCAGAAAGATGAAACCAGGCTTCGTCGGAGAAGAAAACTTTATTCAGGTTATCGATGAATTCATTTAGAAACCACTGACAGAAGGCCATTCTACGAGGGTAATCAACTTCTTCAATCTTCTGATAACATGTCAATCTATAAGGATACAAATTGATGTCTTCTTTCAAAATTGTGTGACATGTTCCAACAGAGACTCCAGCTAGTTGAGATAAAACCCGAACAGAGGTTCGTGGAGCTTCTGTCATAACATTCTCAACATTTTCGATTAGTTCGGGTGTTCTCTTCTTTGGTCGACCACTTCCTTTTTTTCTTTGAACGCTACCTGTTTCACGAAAAACGCTCACACATCGCGAAACAGTACTCTGGAAAGATTGGTAATCTACAGCAACGTTGGGATACTCGATCCTGAAGTCGCTGAGACATTTCTCAACAGAATATTTCCACTCGCCTTCTATTTTCTCCCCATTTCTGAAGTAGGATTCAATAATGAATGCTTTTTGTACGTCGGTAAAAACCATCTTTATTATTTGCTGGTAATTTTAATTTAACAACAATCCAAAACGCTAACTTGACAGCTAACCTGTAATAATAATAGAGCACAAGCTAAGAACTACGTTTAGATACGCAATATCGACGTTTGAAATTCCATAGCCTACTTGACGACGAATTTTTTTGAACGCACGTTATTTTTCAGTTCGTTTATGAGCTTTGACTGAAAGGCAAGCATCTTCGACATGTACGGCCAGGCATCGATGTAAACCTCGACCGCGACCGCGACCTCCACCGCGCACATCCATGCATCTTCGGTATGAACGTACCCTTAGCCTCCATGAAGCTAGATCAGTGGTTCTTAACCTTTTAGTGATCAGGGACCATTTGACAAAATTGTTGTCTTGTCACGGACCACCAAGTGTTCCGAGGTAATATTAAGTACGTAAATGTCAATTTTTGTAAATGAATAAACAAGGTTGTTGTAGTTATAAATTTTAATAAACGGGCTCGACTTCGATTTATGCCCCACCTCAGATTTTGATGATTATTTTTATATTTTCTTATACATAGAATTTTTCATGAGGAATCGAATGGTAGTAATCCCAATCTGCGGAAATTTATAGTTCATTAGCTATGATTTTTCGAAATGTTCGTTAAATTCACTCAATTATGACATTTGAATGTTTGTTCACTGTAATTCTCGATTAATTCGAATGTTTTTCTCAACAGAACTTAACCAATTGGGATTTTGAGGTTATTCATTGGAAGAAATGTGAATAATTGATCAATTTTGGATAAAAATTGAACTGAATTATTTTAAGGTTAGGTTAGGTTGGGTTAGGACAGTGAAAAAACAATTTCATACATGAAAGTATAATTTTGGCGATTTAAATTTAAGTTTAAAGGACCGAAAAGTGAAAATATAATTTTTCATGATTATATGTATAATGATATAGCACGTATTTTGATGAAATTTTCGAAAAATCGTTTCTCTCAAATTGAAAGTTTGGCGGGATTGATAGTTGTACGAATATATTTTGTATCTTCTTTTGCATCCAGGAAAAAATCGGCAAAAAAATCTTACGTAGGCACTTTGTCGAATTCGAGAAAAAGCACTTTATAAAAATTTCAAAAAATCATAACTGCCGAACTATAAGTTTCCGCAGATTGAGACTAATACCATTAGATTCCTTATAAAAAATTCTATCTAAAAAAATAATTATTAAAATTCGAGGTGGGGCATAAATCGAAGTTTTACCAGAAGCTTTACTATTTCAATGCGATTTTTTTCACTGCATACTCTTCACCAATTTATGAATCCTTGGTTCAGTGCTAGGTACTTAATGCCAAACTGGCATGTCGCAACTGGCATTCAACCGATTTCGATGCTTGTTTTTAATTACCAGTACCAGTGTCGATGAAAAGAGAGAGCATTGGGGTCTAGTCTCCCCATTTTTTCTATTGAAGAAACCCAGTTCAATATACTTTCGTTTTGGTGGCATTTTTCTAAAAAACTAATATAAAATAATTGTTATCAATAAGTGCTGTTCAGTCTGGTTCAACCCTATGTCCTGTCGGATGGCTTCGCGGACCACTTCGGGTGCTTCCACGGACCACCAGTGGTCCGCGGACCACCGGTTAAGAACCAGTGAGCTAGATTATAGGGAGTAAAAGTTTCGTCAACCATACAATTTCGTTATAGATCATAAAATCTGAAAAATTTTATGATTACCTACATAACAGGATGTCCCAGAATGAGTGGTCAATAATTTACCGTATTCTACAATCAATATATCTACCTCTTTTTATCTACTGTTCGATGATCAGGAGTTTTTCTCGAAAACGGTTATTCCGATCGAGAAAAAACAAGTTTATATTTTTTGAGAGCAGAACATAGGGTTTTCGAGATGTTGCCTTCAAAGTGGAAAATACTGGGTAGGAATTAGTTGTTGTGAATTTTAGACTAAGCTCCAAGTTTGCGATAAAATGGTTTCATAGTTTTTTTTATGTACTAAATGTGTATTTAAGTGAGTAGTGTCAGTGAGATTCCACTTTACGAACTGAAATGTGATGATAATCATTCTTATTTTGTTTTTATTTCCAATTCATACAACAAGAAAACTTCATAATATTGAGTTTGAAATTTTTTCTTTGCTTCCTTCATGTATCATTATGTAAGCAGTATTTGAGATTTTGCATTCGTAATTTCATGATTCTTGTTGGGGCAATTCCGGACAAAATAAATAATATCCATCTAAAGAGTTGTACCCTGGAAGGGCTGCAGCTTCGTGAAGTCTGTGGAGAAACAATTTGAACTACCCCCAATATTTTTTATATGTTTTGTGTTTTGATTTGGAAACGTAACTACATTCACAATGAACTGTCTCCTTCAGAATAATGCTTATAGAGTCTATCCCTGTTCAGAGGATTTTGTGTACAGTCATCATAAATAAATACAGATAGTTATTTCATAATACTTTCTTTCACACCTATTTCCTTTTAATCACGAACTCTTCAAAATTAGAGAAAAAAAATGCTTTCATTCAATAACCACACAATCAGTTAACCCAGTCCAGCAGGCTGGTTTCAAATGTCAAATATCTTATATATACAAATATAAACATTTTTTTTAATAATCTTCATTATGGTATGATATGCTGTGACTCAAGTTGGATAATCACAACTTATTATTTTATCTACATTTGCCTTTATTATATCTGAAAATAAATATTTGAACAACCCCATAATTCAACAACTTCAAAAGTACCGCCATCCAAGTTAATGAGAGCTTACATAAAATTTGCAAGGTTTTACTTGGATCAGATTTCATAAGAAAAAGTTAGGATGTGAAAAGTTGAATATTGAATTCCCTTTCAACTAATTTTTTTTTAATAGGTAAGAACTTTTTGAAAAGTTGTTCATTTTGTCATCCCCTTCAAACGTTAATTTTGATATACGAAAAGCATCAAAGTAATTCTTATGAATTCTTTCATTGTGATATGTATATTGAATTACAGACTATTTTGCTTTTTGATTTGAAACACTGTAAATTAAGGGAAACAGTTGAATTGAATCATTACACAGGGCATATTCCTTACTTTTTGCTGAAAAAAAGCTTCGAAATCTTCCTCATCGATGTGGTAGTATCGTAATTTCATTCACCAATATAATGATGAATGTTTAAATTGGTTTATGATTGTTTAACATAAATTAATATTATTATCATGTATTTGAATTCGAAATTGATGCTGTTGCAGTGAAGGTCTTTCCGAACTTTGGATTTTTTCCATTATTCATCCTTCCAAAATAGTTTCTTTTTCAATGGATCTTTGATAAGACTTACCATACTTTTCTGACAGTTATCGTTATCTTCTTTCTTCTCTTCTTCATCTTTTCTGTTCTCATTATAAATTGGAAATTAATCTTAGCAGTTTTGTATCAAAATGATCTGATATTTTTAAAATCAGATTTCAAAGTATATTTGGCATGCATTTAAGATCTATTAGTGAAAATCTAATTGGAATGAAAAAAGCCACAGTGAGAAAGGCATGCAAAGGTCTGCGGGATTTCCTTTGATCTTCCTCCGACAGCTTCCTTTTCGACTTCCGTCTTCCACGAGTAACTTTCCTTCAGTGCAACATCAATCGATTTCTTTTTACCTTGAACTTGAGGGTGAGACACGTGCAGCACAACAACCTGTTGAACAGAGTTCAAACTCGTGTCGGGCAAGCGAGGAGAGCAAAGGCCGACAAAAATTCTGTATAAGCGCGCAAAGGTTGAATTCAAATGCGGGACTTGCGGCGAGGAACTAGCGTAGGCAATCCGGAAAAGCGGTTTTTCTAGGTGGTCCGACTCGATGTTCTCTCGAAGTCTGTCACTAAGAAACTAATGAAGTAATTTTGAAATTGTTTCAACCCCCGTTGCCGTTGGAGCATGTGCAGTGGAAATTATGCAATTTCACACCTATTCGTCGTGCATAACGTTGATGCAACTGTTAACGTTAATCCCACCCCCTTGTCAACAACATCGGCTGGAAATGACTGATGGGAGGGGAAATGATGGAGAGGGTTTGTTCGTTCATCATTGTCAATGATGGACTGAACGAGGAAGACGAATTCCGAAAAACCCAGCATCCTTTCGAGAATTTTTAAGGCTTACGAGTTATGTTGGAAAACAGTTTTTTTAACAAGAATAGCATTCAAGAAAGTGCAGAAAAATTCAATATACTGGGATCATAAGTGCGCAATTACAGTATAGCTTATATATAAGGTGGCCAAAAGAAGTCATCCGATGTTATTTGGCTCTCATTTTTTTTTCTGAATGAAAAACTTCGATCCTGTTTTTTGATTATGTTTATTTGAACCTATAGAACTTTATTGGGGGAATCGAGAAGATGATATCGGCCAAATGGGCGCCGTCACAATCGATTGCATTACGGGCTCGTTGTATTTATTTATTTCTCATCACTTCGTCAAGAACTTTGGTCGACAGACTCTCGCACTCGCGTCGAATGTTGTCCTTGAGGACTTCGGGGGTCTCGGGCTGGTTCACGTAAACACGGGACTTCAAAAAACCCCATAAATTATCTCTGGAACGGTTAAATCGGACGATCTTGCGGGATAGTGCAAATCGCTAAAACAAGAGATGGCGCGCCATGTTAACCGAGTTTTTTCTGCCGCAATTGGACGAATAAGGACTGGAGGACATGTGGTTCCAACCATAGACAAACTATATGTGGTTCCAACAGTACGGAGCAACGGCATACACTGCGTGAGCCACAACCGATATTCTGAAGGCGGCGTTCCCGGGTCGCTTCATCTCTTGTTTTGGCGATGTGCACTGGCTCGCAAGATCGCCCCATTTAACCGTTCCAGACATTTTTTGTGGGGTTTTTTGAATTCCCGTGTTTACGTGAGCAAGACCGAGACCCTGGAAGCCCTCAAGGACAACATTCCACGCGAGTGCGAGAATCTGTCGCCCGAAGTTCTCGCCGAATTGATGAAAAATGCCATGAAGCGAGCCTGTATGGCAATCAATTGTGACGGCGCCCATTTGGCCGATATCATATTCTCAATTTGACCAATAAAATTCTGAAGGTTCAAATAAACATAACCAGAAAACAGAATCGAAGTTTTTCATCTAGAAAAAAAATGAGAGCCAAACAACATCGGATGACTTCTTTTGGCCCACCTTGTAAATGTTATTTGAAAGAACGTTGTAAGCATTCCTCTGACCCTACCGGGAATTGATAATATTTTGACATTTCAATCCAGTTGTTTACAAGTAACTTCAGTGACAGTTTTCAAATATTTCTACCTATTTGTTGTTGTATTATGTTTTATTTAGTGAGTGAAAAAGTTTCAAATTCACGAACAAAAGAAATCACTTTCTACACAAATACTGTTCAGTTCGGTGCTGAACTGTCTAAAAATATCAAAATTCCAAAATTTCTCGTCGATTTTTATTTTCTGTCCAACTGACATTAACATTATTTTTTCTATCTACATTGTCATGACGAATAAAATTAAATTATTATAAAAGTAAGCTGGTAGGATCCGACATTTTTCCCCCCTGCTAGAAGAACTAGTTCTTTTCTAGCTCCAATAGACACACCTTTGTGACAGGTCGTCGATATTCCCCTGTAGACGTCTTTACATCCACAACTCTTACTTTTTGATCTGGTCCAGGATAAACATTAGTTATTCTTCCCAATTTCCATTTATATCTTGGGGCAGTATCATCAACTAGAACAACAACATCGTCCACTCGAACTGGTTTCTGATCTCTAGTCCATTTATTTCTTCTGGTTAGAGTAGGTAGATATTCTTTTACCCAACGACTTCAAAAGGAATCTAAAAGATGTCTAGATAATTTCCACCCCCGTCTTGAAGAGTTTTAATTCAACTTATTAGAAAATGGGGGACCTTCTCTATTTGAAGAACCAATCAAGAAATGATTTGGTGTAAGTACTTCGAGATCATTACGATCATTTGATAGTCTAGTCAAAGGTCTGTTATTAACTAGAAATCCTGCTTCTGCGAACAGGGTCTGCAAAATTTCTTCCTTCAATGGTTGCGGGTAGAGGACGTTGCCGATAATACGTTTCACAGATCCAATGAGCCTTTCCCAAGCACCACCCATGTGGGCAGAAGCAGGAGGAATGAATCTGAACTCTATATTTCTTGAAGACATGGAGTTTCCGATGGCTGATGTATCTACAGGGCCGGATTAACCCCAGGGCAAAAAGGGCAATTGCCCTGGGCGAATTCAGTATTGCTCGCTCTCCTGGTTGCAGGGGTTATTTTGCGATACATATTTTGAAAATATGTTGTTTTTCATAACCACCAACTTTTCTGTCTGAAAAATATGAGAAACGTTTTGTTTTTTTTTAAATTGAATATTCTTGAATTTTTAATCATGCTCAGGCGCGTACTCAAGGAAAACGGTTCGTTCAACGTCAATGAAAATCCCAACCCCAAATTTTATGACTTCTGTCGTCGGTTTGTCAGTGTGGACGTATTGCGAACTGAACCCCTGCGTCGTTCGGAGCGATTCGATAGTTGTCAGTCTTAAGGTAAAGGCTTGTCCAGATGCGGCGAGAAACGCGCGATTGACTACGCGCGTATCATTTCATGTTGCGTCCACATGTAGCGTTTGTCTACGCGTCAAAACGCGAGTTTCCAGTCCAGTATTCCCTATTATTGAATCTTCGGTTTCCAGTGTGGATGGTTACTTCTCTTTTGAATTACTCCCTTCACAAAATATTTCAACAATTTCTTCCCAACATGTATTTTTAGTAGGTATTCATCGATTGGAATATTCGGGAGATTCCATATCCCACAACAGAATTATCTTTTTGCAATTCTGACATATAAAGTGGCACTCTTTAGAACTCATTGACGTTTGAAACGTAATACAAGAGACCCATTTGCTGAATATTTTGTAAATGAGTCAACTGCCCTGACAAAATCAAATGGTTTAATAAATTTATGTATTGTTCTAAGTAATGCAGTACATTTTCATTCCGTATAATCCTACTTCGCGCACTAATAAAAATGGTTTACTTATCCAAAGCTCTTTTTTCTCTTCTGAATCACCTTCTTCAGAAAATCTATAAACAATTTCTTCCCAACATTTTTTCCGAATAAGATTGAAATATTTGGGTGATTCCATATCCCACAAAAAAATTCCCCTTTCAACTTCATATAAAATGTTCAATATCGTTATCGAGTTCCATTTCGAAATTTCACTTAATCCGTCCTCAGACAGCAACCAACGCATGTGTACTAGACGCTACCATTGAGACCCTAGTATCTCGACACGCGCGTAGAACGCGCGAGTCGAGATCCCTGCGATTGCTTGCGTCGAACTTGCGATTTTATTGCACGCGCGTGTGCATGTGGACGGGATCTACTGTGCTCTAGTATCTCGACACGAGCGTTTCGAAACGCGCGTAGTGAATCGCGCGTTTCTCGCTGCATCTGGACAGGCTGGACAGCGCACATACATCGGCAACGGACGGACGGCATGGAAGGAACGGCACGGAAGCGGCGGAATTTTTATGAAGGTATCGCACATATAACATCGGAATCGCCGGAAGAATAGGTTAGTTGCGAATATGTCTTCAAGCGTTGAGAAAATTGCGATTGCTCTGGAAGAAGAAAATTTTCGAAAAACGAAGGAGGTGTTGACGGATGTGGATTAATGATATACATGAATGTAGAAAAAGGAAGGTTTTGGAGAATATGTACTCTTATTTAGTAATTTAACTCCCAATATATATATATCGTACAATTAGAATAAGGGGTTATGGGAATGGATGAAAAATTTTTTCTGATCTTCTCTTTTATTCCATCAGTCGACGTTTCGGTCCAGGTATGGACCTTCCTCAGGACTCTTCTTCAATTGGAATCCATAAGAGGAGCCACTGAAGAAAAGTGATAAATTATAATTCCATACCCACAGTTTTCGTGAAAATTCATATTTCTGCCCTGGTTATTGGAATGACTACCCATACAACAAATGAGCTGCTGTAGGTAGAGACTTGCAAAATCACGCAGATGCTGCGGCAATCTCCGATTGGTATCGCACATATGTCGGGATCAGCCGGCACAGCACGCATCGGTCGGAATTCGATTCTCGTTCCTCAATTCCCGTCGGATGCGATGCCTGCCGTCCGCACATATGTGCGTTGCTCCATTCAGTTCCATTGAAAGTAATTTATTACGATCCGTACCGTCCGTCCGATGCCGTTGTATGTGCGCTTTCCTTTAAACGCAGGCTCAAAGGAGAGCTGCAGAAATTTTGAGAATATATATTTTCATTCCGTAATCTCAAATGCTGAAAAGTAGAGAAAAAATATAATTTTTCCGATATTATAGCGAAAAAAAAATTAAATCGCGATTGTTTTCAGAAATTCAGTCTCATGATACACAAAAAAACGGCTGTATGAAAAAAATTCAAAATTTGCAGGATTTTTTTGCGAATATTGAACTGTCTAAGGCATTATTAACATTGGTTTACTCCTAATTTTTGACTCAGCGATACCTAGTTCATATAAATAAGGTGAATTGAAAACTCCGAAGTTGTTTTCAATTCACCTTTTTTTAACTGTATCATATGTTCTTCAAAATTTTTGCTGGCTTTTACTTTTCGATGAACAAACTTCATTATGAAAATAACTCTAGAGGTTCCTTTTTTATTGAATGATCATTATTGTAATATGGGGGAGGGGGGGGCGAAAAAATATCTTGTGCCCCGGGCGCCAAGTGGTCTTGATCCGGCCCTGTGTATCTAGCCGTCTGTTCCGATATTCCTGAACAGTACTGTCAGTATTTCAGAGAAGATGCCTATTGGCCCAGTCGTTCGAGTTCTATTGTTATTCGATTACTGGCCAGTAAAACCAGCAATATCGGAACAGGCCCTATGTCATGTTCCTTAATTCTTCAGATGCCCCTCGGAAGTTTGTCGGATTGTCGCAATAAATGGTGTCTGGTTTTCCTCCTCTAGCTGACATTCGCATCATAGCCATGATCGCGGAGTCTGTATTCAACGTATGAGAAATCTCGAGATGAATAGCTCTGACAGCTAGTCACGTAAACAATACCCCCGACCTTTTCTCATGTCTTCTTCCAATTTTAACCAGTATAGGTCCGAAGAAGTCCATTCCTTCATTAACGATTGGGCGAACTTCTTTCCTCAGCCTAATTTCTGGTAATTGTCCCATGATCGGAGGTTTAGGCTTGCTACGTTCAATCTTACACTTATTGCATTGGTTAAATGAAGACTGCTCGTCCATTGATTATCCAAAATCTTTGTCTCAATCCATTCAGCGTCGTCTCTATACCCCTATGACGAAATCTTTCATGGTAGTGTCGAATCAGAAGTTTGGTATAGTGATGCTTTGGACATAAGATAATGGGCTCTTTGGTATCCTGATCCATAGTTTTGGACAAATTTGTCCTTCCTTCCAATACCATAATACTATTTTTCATCAGTGGAGACAAAGAGATGATTTTGCTATGTTTTTTCAGTTGTTTATCTTCTTCCAGGTGCCTAATTTCTTCGCCAAAACTCTCATTTTGCGATTGTTTTATCCAAATTCTTTCAGCCTTGTTCAACTCTTCTACTTTCAATTATCCCTTCATTTTGCCAATTCCACGCTTAGTTTTTGAATTCCTGATAAACCCATTGATTATCCAAAATCTTTGTCTCAATCCATTCAGCGTCGTCTCTATACCTCTATGACGAAATCTTTCATGGTAGTGTCGAATCAGAAGTTTGGTATAGTGATGTTTTGGACATACGATAATGGGCTCTTTGGTATCCTGATCCATAGTTTTCGACAAATTTGTCCTTCCTCCCAATACCATAATACCATTTTTCATCAGTTGAGATGAAGAGATGATTTTGCTATGTTTTTTCACTTGTTTATCTTCTTCCAGGTGCCTAATTTCTTCGCCAAAACTCTCATTTTGCGATTTTTTTATCCAAATTCTTTCAGCCTCGTTCAACTCTTCTACTTTCAATTCTCCCTTCTTTTTGCCAATTCCACGGTTAGTTTTTGAATTCCTGATAAACCTCAAGCACCAAGCAGTTGACCTAATTAATCTTAACCATTTCGAGAACCTTTGTATATCTGGTAAAACATTTTCTGTCTTTTTTATAAACAAGCATACCTCACACAACAGAAATTCCTTTTTAATTTCAGACTCGGTGAAATATTCCAACTTTTTGTTTTTTTCCTGGGGCCGGTGGTCTTGTGATTGATTCAGAAAATCGGGACCTTTGAAACATTGTTGTGAGATGATCATTTTTGAGGCACGATTAAATTCTTTTTGATTACATGCAGTTTCCGATCTTGTGGCTTCATCTGCTGGATTTTCCCCAGAAGGTACCCATCTCCAATCTTCGCATCGTGTTCGTTCTCGAATTTCTCCTATTCTATGTGCCACAAATTGTTTGTATTTCCTTCCGTCACCTTTTATCCATCCAAGAACACATCGTGGGTCGGTCCAAAAATACATTTTATCAATGTGTATTTCGAGTTCTTGTTTGATGGATTCTGCAAGTCGACTAGCCATCACAGCACCTTGCAGCTCTAATCTGGGTATCGACAGAGGTTTTAACGGGGATACTCTTGTCCTTGCAGTGATGAAAAATACATTAATTTCGAATTTTGTGATGACACGGAGGTATGACACAGCAGCAAATGCTTTCTCAGTACTGTCTGAGAATATATGAATTTCAATTCTTTCGGCAATTGGTATGTTGATACTGTAACACCTTGGAATTCTCAAATCGGTAATTTTTGCAATATCTTGAAGCCACATTCTATAGGTATATTTCAAATTTTCAGGTATTTTTCCCCTGATGGTGAAGCATGCTATGAAGCCTAGAGGGTCGAAGAGAGACATAACAGATTTCAGGACTTGTCTTTTTGTTGGATGTTCGCATTTCATCATTTCTATATTGTTCTGGCGAAATGAGAAATCATCATCCTGAACGTTTCACCATAGGCCCCATACACGATGGAGGGAATTTTCGTCTATGCCTTTTGATGTAGCCAATAACAAGTCTTCCTTCGAAAATTCTTGGACTCTACTTGAATTACTGATCCAACATCATCCTGAACGTTCCACCATAGGCCCCATACACGATGGAGGGAATTTTCGTCTATGCCTTTTGATGTAGCCAATAACAAGTCTTCCTTCGAAAATTCTTGGACTCTACTTGAATTACTGATCCAACTCACAACATCGAATACAGCAAGCTTTTGTATCCTACGAACCTCTGCAATTGTTACTATCGCATCTTTTTCTGAGTCCCTTAAGTCAAGATAGTCGTCCACGTAAAAATTCTCTGTGATTACTTTTCGTATCTCAGAATCTTGTGCAAATTTCTCAGCGTTATAATTCTTCACGAATTGTGCGCAAACTGGCGAACAGGTAGTTTCAAAGGTCATTACGTTCATCTCATATGTATCAGGATTGCGATTGTATTCCAAGTCTCTACAAAGAAAACGTTGCGAAGGCCTATCTTGTTCTCGGATACGAACATGGTGAAACATTTCAAGCACGTCCCCGCAGAATCCAAATCTTCTTTGTCTAAATTTCCAAAGAATAACTACCAGCGACTGTAAAAGATCAGGACCAGACAATAACGCATCATTTAGGCTGAGACCATTCGATTTGGCGGCTGCGTCAAAAACCAACCTGATTTTATTTGGTTTATTTGGATTCTCGACTGCAAAATGCGGAAGGTACCAAGTTCGTGGACCAAATACGTCAGCTTCTTCATTGAGTTTCGTCACATACCCTTTTTCTATGTAGGACTGAATTTTTAGGCAATACTCTTTTCCGAAGTCAACGTTTTTTCGGCACTTTTTCTCGATACATTTCAGTCCTCTTTCCAAAGAAGTCAAACTTCATATCGACCATCTACTCTTCTGATTGTCTCTTTCATTACATTCATTGCCCTAGAATTTTCTTGGCTCAATCTGTTGGGTTTTATTAAAACTCCAAAAGATTCAGTCGAATACTGCCTCTTCATTAGATCCTGAAGCTCATCGTCTTCATTATGTTTTTCGCATACATGTAAGACACGAGTATTTTCCTTTTCATTTCTTCTTGAACTGGGCCCATGTACTGACCATCCCAATAAACATCTTGTCGCCATCAGAGAATATTCTGTTCCACATCGTATTTGCCGAGGGGTTATCAAATGAATGTTATCCTGTCCGATTATCATGATAGCTTTCTGATTCTCATAACTCCGAATCGGTATTCCTTTTAGATGAGATTCATTTCAATATATGTTATTTTTATAGTTTGTGACGGCAACGACAGATTTTCCATGGTTTGAACACCCTTTAGAAGATGAATTTTGCTTCCTTTATCCACCTTAAATCTTCAAATCGAATTTAATCGAATTCACTTGTGATGTGATTTCTTCGTTTGTCCACTGCAAACATATCTGTTCTGGAGAACCTGCAATACCTAGATGTTTCGCGATTTCTGCATCTAGCAACGTAATGGTGGATGCCTCATCACAAAGTGCATATACTGTTTGGTTGCTCTTCGGACCATAAAGCTTTTTTGGATCATCCGCAATAACGTTTTCCTGTCGCTGGCTACTTCACTTATCATCTCAACTTTAGACGTACTGTCATTAGCGGTATTTTCACTTGAAGGATAGGTTTTTCTTTATGGAGAAGTCGGTGGTGAAACAACTTGCAACCAGAGATTCCACATACTTTTCTGTTACGACACTTAAATTTTTGGTGATTTCTTTTGAGACACGAGAAACAAAGTTTTTTCGCCGTAACGGTTTTCCATCTGTAAATTGAAAAATGTATAAGGGAACTTCAGTGAACCTGTTTTCCTGGCATACTTAGAAGAAAAATAAAAAATATGGAGCACATCAACTTTGTGGTGTGGATGTTAGTAAATATTATTTAAAGGTAATGGCATAATCAAAACGGAAAAGTGAAGGATATCGTCCGAAAAAATCAAAAATTCTCACTCATGAACAAGTTGAAAAGTTCATGATTGAGGCACCAGATGAGAAATACAGGAAATACTTGATGGCTAAGGTTGCAAAAATTTTCAGATGATTTAGTACCCTTCGATGTGAAGAATTGTGTAATTTATTAATAGAAGATATCGAAATAACAAATAAATTATTGGTCATACAACTTCCAAACACAAAAACGAAAGTCAGTCGTTGTCTGATATACATAGAAAGATTATCAGACAGGCATCAATATTTCAAATTAAGGGCGAACAAATACAACTGGAATGCGGCATTTTTGCTGAATTGGATTATTTTGTGAGGATTAGGCCCAGATACCACGGTCATCGGCTGGACTTCGTGATCGCTAAATATTATTAAGTAATTAGGTAGTAAATAGATGTAAGAAAATGAAATAAAGCAATAGTCAAACCCAAAGAAGTGAGCCTTCCCAATAAACACAGATACGTCGAAGTAACGTTGAGTCCTTCAAGTAACGCTACGTTGAGAAATCGGCAAAATGTCGTTAGGAAATACGTTTCGTTCTAGTGGTACAGTAACGTAGCTGACAATCTTTTTGGAATTGAACACAGATTACAGAGTAGAACTTCTACGAGAATATAATGTTGTCATTCGATTGAAGTAACGTTGCTACAATACGAAATTTAAATGTTGATTCTAAAATAAACATTTGCTTTTCTGCTCACCACCCACTAGTCTTGTGATTTTTCCCATTAGCCAACATCATCTCTTTTCACATTAGGATTAATCTAGACAACCGCAAACATCCATCACCGCCGGGATTCGAACCTGCTACCTCTGGCGTCCTACCCTACATCGCTGCCAACGAGACCGCTGCTCTCCCAACTGAGCTACTAAGGCAGACATGATGATCCATCTGCAATATCTGATTTTTATTCATTCTTGATTTTTCTTTATTTATTTATTTATTTATTTATTTATTTATTTACATAACTGGAACCCCAACAGGATAACCCAATAACAGGGATTCACTACAAATTCAACTTACATGAAATCAACAATATCGTGAAACATGGTAATATAAATATAAAATGAAGATCTATACTAGCACCATATATAAAAAATTAACTACCTGATTTACTATAAAGACACAACATCGCAAACAAGAAGAATTACCATAGACATACAAACAAACTAATAACATTTATGTTATTAGACGTTAGATGTTATTAGACGCTGCTTTTGTTCTAACAAAAGCAGCGTCCTTTCACCTTGCTACATAAAAAGAAACACACGTGTGGATTATACCTTCGAGACCTAATTGAAAGAAAAAACGACCTAATAGAGAGTTGATTTTATTATTGAAAGGGAATTACATGCCAGTATTGTTCGTCAGTATATTTGAGACATCTTCAAAATTTCGGTATGTACATTATATTGCCTGTTTAATTTTTTTTTGTGTGTCATCAATGTCCAAAGTATTATATGTTCTTGTAGACTCCTGAAGAAGGATGGCATCCGCAGCCGAAACGTAGAGGAAGAAAATAAATGAAGATATAACATCTGTGTTTGAACTTTACCCGTTATTACCCCTTAAACCCTCAACATAATTTTCTAATGATATTATCGCATCTGAGTCCAGGTGTTATTACACCCGCTTTTCTACTGAACCCTACGGAAAATTTTATAATGAAAGGTTTTGAACAAATCCCCATTAGATGGCGATATAAACCATTACTGTGTATTTTGGGTTGCCTAAAGCCTTAGCCTTCTAAGATCTTAGCGCGGATTCACAACAGACTCAAACTCCTGTCAAAGTTCGTACATACACATAATTATGTTTATAATTTTATTATTTTAAAATAACGCGAACTGTGGTAGCCGGTGATTAGAAATTGAAATTGAACTCATAAATTCAATATTTTAAAATTATAAACATAGTCATATGTTCGAACTTTGACAGGAGTTTTACGGTTACGTCCATTGTGAATCGGCACTAAAGAAAACATCTGTATTCGGGTTCGGCTTTCGGACAGTCCGAGAATGGTTCTAGAACTGCGCAGAGGATTAAATACTAGGGCGCACAGTTTTGCGCAGTTTTAGAACAATTTTCGGACTGTCAGAAAGCCGAACCCGAATACAGCCATTGTGTTCTGTGAAGTGAAAGTACTGGAACACTTGAAGTGAACAGAACACTAATATAAGTGTCAATCGATCATAAATACTTCTGGTACGAGAAGACTATTTGTTTGATGTGCAGATGGAATTCGACCTAGCACATAGTAAAGGATAAAAGAAGAAGAAGAAGAACACTTGAAAAAGAAGAAGTGAAAGTGTTATTTATTTATTTATCAACTCAGGAATACACACAGGTGATTTCCACACCCAAAAAGGTATTCACAAAATATTATAGAAAAGTGAACAATTTGTGAATTGAATTGCATTTGGTACAATCAAAAATTAGCAAAACATATGAGGCTTAACCTAGTAATAAAAAAAATTCCGAGAAATGATATCCCAATAAAACAAAATATTAGGTGTCAAAAAAAAAAAAAGTCAAAGTTCCTCGAAATATTTTCTCAACATTTTCCGCTTGACCGCCGTCGAACCGTCGAAAAATATGTCACATATCTCAGCAAACATGCAAGTTTCCTTTTGCATACGATACAAAGGAGAGTTTTGAGCAGAAACGGTATTTCTCCTAGGGAGGCAAAAGATGTCATGGGTATAAAAGGTAATACAGTCTTGAAGGAATTCTGACTCCAATGAGCCATTCAAAAGTTTTTGGAGCATCAGTACATCATTTATAGTTCTACGATATTCTAAACTGACCACATTAAAATGTTTTTGCCTTAATGAATAATTTTCAGCATTACCTCTCTGGGTCAAGAGACCGGACTTGTAACTGAGAAATCTCAGGAATTTTTTCTGAACATTTTCGAGCCTCGAAATATGGACATTGTAATGAGGACTCCATACAGAAGTTGCAAAATTTAGTCTACTGAATATGAAAGCATAATAAACAGCTAATAATGAATGTATATTTTTGAAGTCTCTGCATTGTCTTGTAATGAAGCCGAGCATCCTATTGCTGTTGTTGACCACAGACTCGAAATGATGACGGAAAGTTAGTTTGGAGTCGAGAACTACTCCCAGTTCTCTGACTATTTCTGTTCTAGAAAGAGTCGTATTGTCGATAGAATAATCAAAAAAAAAGGACGATTACTTCTAGTGAAAGAGACCACTGAGCATTTAGAAATATTGAGAACTAAGCCTTTATTTCTGCTGTACCCACAGAATTCAGTCAGCTCTCCCTGCATAGCAATGCAGTCATGGATGCTGCGAACCACAATAAAAATTTTCAAATCGTCCGCAAATAGCAGAAATCTGCATTTCTTGAAACATTTCCCTATTCCATTGATAAACACCAAAAAAAGCAACGGACCCAAATGAGACCCCTGAGGCACACCCGACGCAGAAACAAAGCATTCAGAACGAAAACCCTGAACCGCAACAAACTGACTTCTGTTCTCCAAATAGGACTTAAACCACCGCAGCAAAGCACCGCGAACCCCGACCCCAGCAAGCCCAGACAAAAGACTGGATATGTCAACTTTGTCAAAAGCCTTGCTGAAATCAGTATACACTGCATCAACCTGCTCCCGCCCATCAAGCCTATTGGTCAAATACTCGGCAAAACTCAACAAGTTAGTCTCAACCGATCTCCCCTTAAAAAATCCGCATTGTTCAGGAATAATCTGAGTCTTTACTAAGTGAAAAAGATGTGGGTAGAACAAGGACTCAAAGATTTTTTCGAACACACAAAGCTTGCTTATTGGTCTATAGTTACTAATCGACGCCCTGTCACCACCCTTGTGTATGGGAATGATGCAGCCCAATTTCCAGTAGGTTGGAAAGACACCAGTAGCCAGAGATTTATTAAAAATGATAGTTAGGGGGACTTTTAATGACTCACGGCACTCTTTAACGAAGAAAGGAGGAATCGCATCAGGTCCAGGTCCCTTATCAACTTTGAGATTCTAGAGAGCACACTCCACGTCCCCTTCTGTAAACTGAATGAAATTCAATAGATATTGATAGTTAGTATCACCAACATTATTCTCGCTATGCAAAGGAATCTGTTTTTCGGTATAGACGCTTTTAAAGTAGTTGGCAAAAAGCTCGCTGACACCCTCACCCGTATCCGCCCCAACTCCGTCCAGGAACATCCTTCTCGGAAGTTCACGATTATTTTTTTTTGTTGATAAGAAACTGAAGAATTTCCTCGGGTTACTTTTTAATTCATCCTGAATTGAGAGGGAATATCGGTAATAATCGGCCTTTATGAGTTGTTTGGACTTAGAACGTAATCTTTTAAATTCAAGATAGTCGCTTAGATTTCCGTATTTTTTCCACTTAGAATGGAACCTATTTTTACGCCGAGTTTAACGGTCACCCTCGAGAAATAGTTAGGAAAGTGTCTACTTTTGGTCCGGAAAGGAACATGTTGGTCGATAAACTCATCAAGTATTCCATAAAAAATATCCAAACTCTTATTAACATCCCCGTCCTCTAATAACGATAACCACGGAATACTACCAAACTCTTCATTGAAAATGTTGAAAGGGGTCCTCCTGAAATCATAATAGCCTTGCTTAACGATTTGCAAATATCTAGAGGGCTGAATGCTGAATAAAAACTCCAATGCCGGATGATGACGGTCCTCCGATACAAGGGGGTCATTACAGTGACTAAGGTTGTTTATTTTTCGACAGTTCGAACCAAGTCAAGTATTCTCCCACCATAATTCTGCACAAAATTAAACTGCATCAATTCAGAGAAAGAAAGAGAATCAATTAAATCAACAAAACGATTTTCAACATTATAAGGAAACAAAAAGCTACGTGAATCATCCCAAGACCAACATGATTACAATATGTTTTTCTAATTCGATTTTCAAATTATTTATCAAGTTATCAGTGAATAATCTGGCAGCGTTTACTTCACCTGGAGGAATGTAAACACAACACATGAGGATTTTATTGTTATCAGTCTCCAATTGAATCCATACGTCTTCAGCATCACTCTGAAACTCTCGAATCAGGGCCGGAATGAGATCACTTCTCGCCGCAATGAACACACCTCCCCCATTCCCCTTAGAACTGAGCGTTCTGAGGTGACCTAACACGGCGAAAAACACTGTATACACTAGTGTTCAATACTTCAGAATCCAAAATAGAGTCATTCAACCAGGATTCCGTAATGAAAATCACGTCGTAGTTAGAGGCCATTACACTGGTTTTGAAATCATGTAATTTGGTCCGGAGACCTCTGACATTCTTGTAGTATACTGAGAGAGCCATCTAATGAGAAAAAAACCAGTCGATGGAAAACAGGAACACAGATGTGGGCGAGAAACTTATAACTTCTTGAGGTCATCCTGGCTATTGATTTGTATTATTTTGGACGTATCATCTTTACAAACCAGAATATTAGCATTCTGAATCCACACAAATTTATATTGCTTTTCTTTGGCACGAATGCGGACTTCCTTATAGAGTAACTTCTTTGTAAATGTGAGATGTTCACACACGTTCAATCGCGGCGATACCCCATCAACGCTCAAACCAGGCTTTGTCTCCTTATTCTTATATGCCGCCAGAAAGTCATTTCTGCCAGCTTTCGACACAAATCTAACAACGATGTTTCTAGGTTTATCAGTTCGAGCAGTGGGAACTCTAGTAACATAATCCAGAGCAGTCCCACCTACATCCCAACGGAAACCCCAATCCTGGATATAACCTCTAGCAGATTCTCACTTTGTTTCTCAGGAACATTCTGTATTTCGATATTATTGTTCCTTGCAAACTGCTCCATGTTCTCGATCCTGGAATTCAGCACCCAAACCTCCTTCCGTAGAGCTGCATTCTCGGTCTCAAGCCTGGCAACTTTCGCCACAATCTCGCTAAACTTCTTCAGCTTGTTATCAAAATCGGTAACCATATCGCAGCAAAAGTTTACGGATCCACGCAATGCCTTTATCTCCTTAGTTAGTGCGGCCAAAGGTGAGGGCCCATCATTCAATTTTGAAACTCCTGCCAAACCGCTCTCCAAGTCATCCTCAGAGTCTTCATGCTCACCACTAGCTGCATTTAGCGGGCTGATCCTATCCAAAGACTGGCGTACAGAGAAAGAGCGGTCAGGGTTCCGATCATTGACGGATGAAATAGCTGTCAGACCTGGAGACCGAGAACGACAATTCGTGCACCTCCAGCCCGTCCCTGGTAGGCTCTTGATAACAGCGAGCTGTGATTCAGATATTTCGCAACATTTTGCGTTAGCGTGATAATAATCACCACAAAAACTACATATGAGACCGGGTGATTTCCTTGTGATTCTATTGTTGCACCTCTTGCACTGGGACATTTTCAAAGATAGTATTTGTAGCACTTTTCACTAGTAATGAGAGAGCGATCGACAAACACGTCAGTCGTTCAAGACGATCGCACAAGTTATTTCGTATTGTATTGTGTGGGTTCGCTAATGATAATCTCTATCATGTCTTGATCTACACTGTCCTTTATTAGTTCATTTCATTCTACATATGACATCCCCACTTATCATGAGGATGTGCAATGACACAAGTATATTACAGAAAGTACCACAGACAAAGACAAAATTTATTTCTGTAACCTGTGAAAGTAATTAATTTACAAAAACATTATAACAATATATGTATAATAAGAGAATAGTGTGCCAATGTTCAACTACAGTCTTCAGCACAGAACACAAATAATAGAACACAACAACTAACAACAGAACAAAAATAATAAGAAGTATTAACTCCCTACTATCCATTGACAACAGAATTGGCCGCCATTATAGGTGTCTGAGAAGTGGGAGAAGGCGGGAAAATTCAAATCTGATTTAAATCTGTCTTGCTTATATAGATTTGAATAAGAGGTCGCGCACAAGGGCAATTTCTCAGTTTTGATGTTTTTGAACATTAACCACTTTTTCGAAATCTGGCAACTGATTGATCACCTGTGTGTGGGTTCTCATAATAAGTAAAGTGTTCTATTATTTGTGTTTTAAAAAGTGGAAAATCATAAAAACCAGAATGTTGATAATTCATTTATTGAATAAATGATATCATTATAAATACACATAAATTATTGTGAAAATACTTGAAAGATACAATTATGTATCTAATATTACTAATATAAATTAGTGAAATTATGTTCAAATGGCGGACTTTTTGAAATCCTTCATAATTTGTCTCACATGTAAGTGAACTTTATGTTAGCTTCCTGGTGTATTTTCCTTTCGAATTTTAAAACTGCGAACTATTTAATGAATCGAATAAATTATTATCAATCTGATGACAGAACTCAGCGGTATGTAACGCGTTTGTCTCCAAACAGAAAGTTTCAATAGCTGATGCTACAGTGTGACTCAGTTGTGGGGCTCCACATTCACCTTCATCTTCATATAGGAATCTGAAAAATTTAAATTATTTTCAGTTAATTTACTGCAGCCTCTATATGTTCTTCAAGAATTATCAAAATGGAAAGCTCCCTTTATATGGTCTATACAAGCAAACTTCCCTGTCTCAAATTCTATTCCTTCGATATTCATCGATTGGTGAGTTGGATAAAGAATTTTCAATGGAAGATACATCGAATATGAATGAAATATTAGTATTTGAATAATCAGATGTGAAAATTTGATGATATAAGGTGGGGTTTAGGAATTGACAGATATTTGAGGTACTTCGGTTCCCTAGGATTATTGAAGTTAGAAAATCTGAAACGATCCTGACATATTCGGAAATAAGAAAGATTGATTTTTGAATCTGAAATACAAGTTTTCATCCAAGTTTCTCTTCTTGAGGGATCTTGGGGAAATAAAAGAAATTTTGATGTTTTTCACCAGGCAAATTTCTTCTGAAGACTCTACTGCAGGAAGGATATTTACAAGAGTAAATAATCTTACAAGAAGGCTTTATTATAGTACCAGACATATTCAAAGAATTAGTAACATAAAAGGAAAATATTAAAACAGTTGTGAAAATATAATATAAAATTAACAACGATACATTAACCAAGAACATTAAACTACTTCTTACTACTTACCTGCATAAATCGACCATCAAGATAAAGGCTAACTCCATTCAAACATTCTTTCAATCACTATTCGAATTGGATGATTCAAGAGGTCTGAAATACATGAATTGGAATTTTTTTTAAACCTGTATCATGTACGTGATCAGAAAATACTTATGTCGTACTATCACGTCAAGGTTATTGAACAATAATGTTTATGCACTTATATAAAAACCTTTGTAAACGATCACAACACGCACACTAGCTCAAAGATGGATGATAATTGAGCGAAACGGAAACGTCAAAATACGGTACCAGCCACCGGCCGGCACTTCGAAGTTTTGCGCATGCTTGGCGGCAATTGAAGGTGGAATCCAATCAGAAGCTGCTTCTCAATTTCTTACTTCAGTTTCATACCGCTAATGAATTATACAACAAAACAATCAAAACATCATGTCTTTGGGGATACTCGATGCTGGATGTATTCAATTGAATGACAAAAATGAGGACTGCCACATGCACACATTCTCATCTGGTTAGTAGAGAGAATTCGACCAGTTTTTTCTGCCGAGATTCCTGATCATATGAATGATCCTGAAATGCATCATATTGTAGTTACCAACATTATTCATGGACCATGTGGCATCATCAATTCCCAATCACCATGCATGGTTAATGCAAAATGTTCAAAGCGTTATCCACGAGATTCCACTCTGGACTCTATCACTGGCAACAGTGGTTATCCACTGTATCGCCGTCGATCACCTGAAGATAACGGCAGAACCACCATGAGGTTGTGTGAGAGTTAATGGGAATTATGTTATAGTCGATAATATTTGGATTATTCCTTATTCTCCACTTCTTTTCAAAACATTCAAGACCCATTGCAATGCGGAGTACTGCAATTCAGTAGAGTCAATCAAATATATCTGTAAATATATGTTTAAAAACGTAGTGATATGGTGGTTTTTGGCGTACAAAATACCAATACCAATGGTGAGATCACGAAGTGTCAAATTGGTCGATATGTCAGCTGCAATGAGGCAATTTGGTGGATAGTTTCATTTCCGAACGTTATCCATCCGACTATTGTACACCTGGCAGTTCATCTGGAAAATGGACAAAGAGTGTGTTTCAATTCTACAAATATGGCTTAATGAGCTGAAACATCTCCAGCGACAACAGTTTTTTTTCCATATGCCAAAGTGATCCATTTGCACGAACTTTACTTTACTCTGAGATGCCACGCTATTATACTTGGAATGTTTTTTCAAAGAAATTTCAACGTCGACGACAAGGTAATGTGGTGCTCAACCATCCAGATGTGCGTTCAACTCATGCTCTTGGTCGCATTTACACAGTTCATCCGAAAAATGACGAATGTTTCTACTTGCGATTATTGCTGGTGGGTCGACATCTTTCGAGTCTCTTCTAACTGTCGATGGTGTTGTGTATCCAACATTTCGTGCTGTATGTCAAGAGCTCAACCTGCTTGAAAGCGATACTCACTGGGATATAACAATCGCTGAAGCAATTGTTTATGGCATCTGGAAGCCAGATTCGCACATTATTTGCCATCTTTATTTCGGCATGCTTTCCAACGAATCTATGTGAACTGTGGAATAAGTACAAAGATGACCTGTCAGAAGACATATTATATCGTATTCGTGTCACATCAGGCAATCCTAATCTAGAGGTGAATGCGGAGATCCATAACCAGGCTTTGATTTTGATCGAAGACCTGTGTGTTATCTCATGTCTGGCAGTTTGTTGGTTAAGTTAGAAATTCCATCGCCCCATTATGGAACTAATGACGTTTTCAATAGAGAATTGGAACGCGAACAAGAGTATGATCGAGATGCCTCAAACCACTTAGTACAAACAAGTGCACCACTATTGAATTCACAACAAAAAGGAGTTTATGATAGGTTAATGAAGACAATTGAAGAAGGGAATAGGGGCTTATTTTTCCTTGATGCCGCCGGTGGAACTGGTAAAACTTTACTAATCTCAATAGTTTTAGCTACTATTCGTGCAAAATCAGAAATTGCAGTAGCAGTCGCTTCTACTGGGATAGCAGCCACGTTGCTAGAGGGATGCAGAACAGCTCATTTTGCGTTTAATTTACCGTTTAACCTGCAGACAGTTGAGTACTCAACATGCAATATTGCAAAGCGCTCAGTAGTGGTAAAGGTTCTGACTACAAGTTAAATAATTATCTAGGGTGAATGCACAATGGCCCACAAACGAGCTTTGGAAGCACTCGATCGGACTTGCGTTATGAGTCAAGATCAAGTTTTGGGGGCACATTGATTCTATTGTCTGGTGACTTCCGACAGACATTAACGGTCATTCCAAAATCGATGGCTGCCGATGAAATGAATGCTTGCCTAAACTCATCAACTTTGTGGCGCTATGTGCAAAAACTATGATTAACTACAAACATGCGAGTTGCATTGTTGAGTGATCCATATCCAAGAATATTCTCTGAACAATTGCTGAATATAGGTAATGGCTGTGTTCCGGTCGATCAATCAACAGATTTTATTTCATTTCCTCCAAATTTCTGCACTTTTGTATCAATAAAGGATGAGCAAATAAGCAAAGTATTTCGAAATATAATTGCCAACCAAAAACCTGAATTGATTGAGTGAACGAGCCATTCTTGCGGCAAAGAACAAAGATGTTGATTAGTTAAATTTGATCATTCAAAGTGAAATTATTGGTCCACTGCTTTGTTATAAATCTATAGATCTATAGATAGTGCAACAAACGAGAATGAAACTATAAATTATTCTACTGAGTTTTTGAACTCTTTGTATTTACCATGTTTCCCACCACACAATTTACAACTTAAGGTTGTCATTATGTTGAGAAATCTTAACAAGCCAAAATTATGCAACGGAACACGTTTGGTGGTGGAACACCTTAAACTTAAAAGTAACGTGATTCATTGCACAATACTCAAAGGAAAGTATAAACTATAAAAGTGAGGAACTTCTTATTCCTAGAATTTCGATGATCCCAACAGATATGCCATTTGAGTTTAAGAGAATTCAATTTCCCATTCGTCTTGATGCATTTGCTATGATAATTAACAAATCGCAAGGCCAGTCCTTGGGTGTGTGTGGCTCAAATCAAGAAAATAGTCGTTTTTCTCATGACCAGTTGTATGTTGCGTTTTCACGAGTCGGCAAACCTTCTGCCCTATTTATTCTCGCACCCGGGAAAAAAAACTAAAAATGTCCTTCATCACAAGGTACCTACTACAATGAAGGAATTGTAAAATATTGAAAAAAAATTATAATATGTACAACAATTCGATACCTACCTCTTAAATAAAGAGAATTTTTCTAAAGTAAATAACAATGTACATACCTACTTCAATGTAATTGAATTTTTTGTATATTTTCTACTTTGATTTCACCTAATATATCTTCTGCTTGAAAAAATACCAATGGTTAGTACAACTTTATGTATCTCTAAGGCGAAACAAAGTTCGCCGGGTCAGCTAGTTGGTACATAAAACATCAATTTTATTTTTTCTGACACAACACAACACAAAATCATGACGCAGGCCGGCTGCGTCATGATTTTCAATTAATCGCCCAATGTCACTTGAATTTTTTATTTACGTGAAACGTCTAGACCTCTAGAAATAAGAAAACGCGAACATAAGAATAACTTTAAAAGTAGAGAAATTAATAGATAACATATTTCAAATCATATTTATGTGTTCTAATACAGGAGACCACATGATTGATTGGAATAATTACTATACTTCATTCAATTTTATTTTAGCAGTCGGTTGGCCATGGAAATTTGACACATTTCACTCTGTATAGTACGAAAATGTGGGGTTATGAAACTTATCAAAACATTTTTGGGTTTTAAATCAACGCTATGTTGCCCGTTCTACGTAAAAGTTTCTGTTATTAAGTATTTTATCACAATGTCGAATCTCTTCGGAAAATATGTGACGAACATAATTGAAGTTTATAGAAACTGTTTGAAGGCATACCAAATCCAGTTATTTGCATGGAAAATACACAAGATCAGTATAATATCATAATATGCACTAGCTTGAGGAGAGTTAATGTTCGTTATCTTCTTTGGCATACATCATTTGTAGATTTCAAAAATATTAACCCGAAGATGAAATGCATATGATGCAGTGGTTGGGAATGGGTATCTCCCGAAGGAATTCACAGATAATTACAAGAATGTTAAATTCTTCAACAAAAATCATCTTGCATCAATATAAGTAAAAAGAATTTAAGGAAGTTTCAAGTTAAGATGCAACTTCACCGTTGAACAAAAATTTCACATGAATAAACAAGTAACTGGGCAACTTGCGCGAATTTGTGGCTATTCATCTTAATACATTGATGTAATAACAATAATTAGGTATTTATTAGTACATTTACATTGTATAGGACAAGTCAAATGAAAAATAGAAAAATCCATTTTAGGGAACTTATCCTCCGATGACATTTATCGAAAATCCTGTAGTAAACTTTTCGCATTAATTCGATCAAATATAAAATTCTCAAATGCCGCCACTTTTTTGGTTCTTCCAATAAAAGGAAATTCTTTGTCATCATTCACAATCTTTCTGATTGTGGAAATATTCAGCTGAAATATAAGTCGTTTAGATTCAGATGAAACATTATATAAATTCTCTTACATTTTGAATATATTCGCTACCGTCTGACGTATTGCGGATTTTAGAATATCAGGGTATAACTATTTGAATGAGCGGACCTGAATTCTAGCACTTTCTGAAACCCTGTCTCTTTTTTCAATCACTTTCGGCATTTTCGTAATATTAATTGATATAAGTTGTGGCAACGGCGTTATGACATTAACGACATTTCATGAGTGCCAACCTAACTTAATAATAATAATAATAATAATAATAATAAAGGTCTTTATTTCCAACAAATAGAAATCCCAAGGGGAAGTTCACCCAGAGGTGTTCTACCACTTATCCCTTGTTACAGTTGAGCAATTTGGGCATAAACCATTTATAAAGATATAATAAAAAACAAAAATGAAAAATACATTTCTGAGCATACTCGATAGTTCTACACTTATCCTCGGAGACTAATTTTTTAAAAACAATTCAGAGACGGCCAAGGAAGTAATTTTTTATGTCAATCCGGAATCGATTTGTGGTGAGCTGTTTCAGGTGTTCAGGTATATTGTTGTACAGTCTATAAATATTATATCTGAAACTTCTTTGAAAGGTAGATGTTCTGTGCTGGGGACATGACAGTAAATTCCTATATCTTATATTGACATTATGAACATCAGCTCTATACCTTAACTTACTAAAGAGATAGGGTGGACATCTCTTGACTACTATTTTGTGATAAGTACAGACAGCATAACATTCGAAACGAAACTTCATTGGCAGCCAACCCAATTCCTTCAGCTTGTGAGATACGTGATCAAACTTTCTGATACCAAAGATGAACCTCACGCAACTGTTCTGAACACGTTGAATCCTGCTGAGAGTCTCCTGGTCCAGGCAAAAAGCATAGACAGTAGAGCAGTAGTTAAACTTTGACAGAACCAAAGACTCACAAAGCAGTTTTTTTGTGTCGACCGGTAAGTAGGATCTATGAGGGAACATCATTCTTAGAGCCCCATAAGCACCACAAATTACCTTCTCAATATGTTCCCGGAACCGCAGTGACTCGTCCAAAATCAAACCTAAGTCCCGCGCACTTTCAACGAAGTCGATAACACAACCAGAAATAGAGGGCTTGAGCTTATTCTTGACAAGCTGTTTATCGTTTCTGGAGCCAAAAGCAAGTGCATATGATTTCCGCGCATTCAAAATCAGACCATGCTTCCTCGCCACGTCACACAAACTACCCAAATCCTCATTAAGCATAATTTCCGCAGCTGTCAACTCATCAATGTAGAAATCCAAGAAGAGTTGGAAGTCATCGGCATACATGTGAACCTTGCAGTGATGAATAAACTTTATGAATCGGCATGTGTAAACTATGAACAGTAAAGGCCCAAGAATTGAACCTTGCGGGACTCCACTGGTTACGAGCCTGGACCCAGACAGTCTACCACCCAGCTTCACAAATTGTGAGCGCCCACCGAGATAAGACTCGAAAAGAGCTAGAGCCGGCCCAACCACTCCACAAGACTTCAACAAGGCCAGGAGAATGTCATGCCTCACAGTATGAAAAGCTCTACTGAAATCGAGCAAAATTAAAGCTGCACACTTGGAGTCATCGAGAGCCTGCAGGATGTCATCGGTAACATCAAGAAGAGGGCCAGTTGTGCTATAGCCTGGTCGAAAACCAGACTGAACATCGGGAATTATATTATTACTTTCAAGATAATCCTGAAACTGATCCGACATTATCTTCTCCATTAATTTGGACAATCCTGGCAGAATACTTATAGGCCTAAGATCAGACAATACCATAGGTTTTTTATTCTTTGGAATAGGTGTAACAAGAGCACACTTCCAAGCGGTGGGGAATTTGGAATTCAACAGGATGCTGTTGAAAATGTTGACAATGTATGGGAGGATATATGGGCAACAAATCTTAATAAAAGAGATAGAAATGTTATCACAACCTGGCGCACCATTTTTAGATCTTTTTAGATAGTTAAATACTGTTTCTTCATCCACCAGCCGAAAGTTGAACCACCCTGTACATATAGGATTATTTTTATAATCATCAATAACCGAAGGGTCACTAATGCCAGCTGAGAAATTCAGGAAGTGATCATTTACTACATCTGGATCAGGAAACTTGCCTTCAATACCAACATGCGAGTTATCCGATATCCCCAAAGACCTAAGTTCCCTCCACTGATTTTTACTCGAAGTATTCATTGCAACATGCCGAAAATATTCACGCTTCTTTTGCGTTATTGTTCTGTTCACCGCATTCCTCAAACGTTTATACTCGTTCCACGACTCTTCCGTCCTGACTCTCCTATACGTGCCCCACGCCCTATCCCTACTCCTCATCATCCCTCCAATCTCGTCAGTCAACCACGGCGCGCGCCTCTTCGAAATTCGAATCGTTCTCAAAGGAAAATGTTTATGAAACAATTCTGACAAAGTCTTCGAAAAAAGATCAACCTTCGCATCTACATCGTCAGTATAAAGTATTCTCCATAGATCAGAATTAATCAAATCATCGAACAATAATTGTTCGTTAAAATATCGAACATCCCTTATCTGGAAAGTACGCGGCTCAACTCGAGGCTTCACAACCCCCAACCTACAACCGATGCACAAATGAAAAGAAAAATCTGAAGGACAAGTAAAAGTGGAATCAATGGCAGCCCCATCACTGCACAGAATGACGTCAATAAGAGTTTTAGAGGAAGCTGTTATATGAGTGGGTTCCCGAATTAGTTGTTTGATACCTATGGAAGAAAGCATAGTGCTGAAATACTTCACAGAAGGTGAATTTTTCTCAAGGAAATTAATGTTCATATCACCAACACAGATAACAATTGGACAAAGTAATAAACAGTAATTTAAACTAATCTCAAGGGCATCAACAAAAGACCTGTATGGTATTTGTGGCGGATTGTATACAACACCGACAATAAAATATTTACCCTTATGCCTAATTTTTATGAATAGTTGTTCAACATTAGAAGTATTGGGCACATCAATAATTTCGAACTGAAGTTTACTATTTATATACATCAAAACCCCACCACCCCTAGCCCCTGTATTTCTGTCTCGTCTAACTACATCATAATTGGATAACCTTAAATTACAAGAATCTACAGAACTATTCAACCATGTCTCCGAAAGGCCTAAAACATCAAATTTATTCTGCTCGTTGAAAAGTTTTAATTCGCCCAATTTAGGCAGTAAAGACTGCACATTCACATGACCCAAAGTAAACATAATCCCACAAATTCGCTAAAAAGCAATAGGTGCTCTAAGATACGGCCCGAGAAACAAACTAAAAAAATAAAATACAGAAACAAATCAAACACCAGGAATAAGTTTTTCAATATTCGATCCAGACCTGATGAAAACTGCGCCACTGGAGGTCCACACATTGTTGAAACCATATCTTTCCGAAGATTCCCGGACTAATTTCGATCTTAAATGGGTCAGGTCCTCTTTCATTACAATTCGTGTTCCCTTCAAAAACTTCTTTCTTCCATAAACGACATTTTTGAAATTAACGTCCCTGAAAGTAACGACGATATGTCGAGATTTTTCTTTATCCTTTCTTCCAATTCGGTAAGCACTGGTAATCTCATCAACAGTCGAAATATTTAATTTATCAGTGAAAATATTCTTGACCTGGGTCAACACATCCTCATGTTGTGTTTCCTTAACACCGATAAGACGTATGTTGTTATTTTTCAACTTCTGTTCGAGAACGTCGACTTTTTTTTCCATTTCCTCTCGGAATGTATCATCACAAATATTATTCGCCTTTCCAGCACTGGTTTTCAGTAGTTCGATTTCAGCCTCCAAAGTTATTATTTTGGTCTCGAAAGCATTGAATTTCTCTGCGAAACATCTTGATATCGAGTTAATTATGGCATTAGATATCTCCTTTACTACATTGTCAGACTTCAGAGCCTCAAGCAGCGATTTCTCGAATTCGGTTTTTTGCCTGGTCGACATCACGTGAAATTATTTGAACTATTTATGATTATTATTCGACACTATAAAATATTTATTATTACGGTGCTATCACAGAAGAATTGATGTTCCAAGACGTATCAGTCAGAGCACATTCAAGCGCGTCTTAACACACCAGCGATCATGTGTTTCTTCGTTCTAGTTACAAAAACTTGGGAAAATTATTTCATGGCCAACCGACTGCTAAAATAAATCTGAATGAAGTATAGATATTCCTATAAACTTATCACTCATACAGTGAAACGGATATCGATCTCTAATAAATTGTTGAAGCCTAGCATAATGAGCTTATTCAGCTTCTTCTCAGTTTTTTACTACCCTTACGAAAAGTAAACTAAACTTATTTGGGCTTGTGGCGCTTATACATATTACCAATTTCATGTTTTAGGTTACGGAATTCGTATGTGAATTTATAATTCACATGCACTTTACCGTGACGAATCTATTTATACTCCATTCACATTTATTTTAGCAGTCGGTTGGCCATGGAAACTAGACACATTTCACACTGTATAGTACGAAAATATGGAATTATGAAGCTTGTCAAAACATTGTTGGGTTTTAAATCAACACTATGTTGCCCGTTCTACGTGGAAGTTTCTATTATAACGTATTTTATCACAATGTCGAATCTCTGCGGAAAATATGTGACGAACATAATTGAAGTTTATACAAACTGATTGAAGGCATACCAAATCCAGTTATTTGCATGGAAAATACAAGAGTTCAGTATAATATCATAATATGCACTAGCTTGAGGAGAGTTAATATTCGTTATCTTCTTTGGCTAAAGTTTGAATACGGTACATCAGTTGTAGATTTTGAAAATATTAACCCGAAGATGAAATGCATATGATGCAGTGGTTGGGAATGGGTATCTCCCGAAGGAATTAACAGATAATTGCAAGAATGTTAAATTCTCCAACAAAAATCATCATGCCTCAATACAGGGTCTTTCACGAGGAACCTCACCCATATTTATACGGGAAACTACTGAACGTGTTTTCATGAAATTCAGCACTTATAAGTATTTCACGATGCTGATGAAATCTAAAATATTTTCAAGGCATGAGCACCTCCGGTTTTTCCGGAAATGACGTCAACTTCCGTTTTTCAAATTAGAACACAATTTTTTTATTGCAGAAATAGATTCCTTAGAAAATTTCGAGTTATTTTGATGTAACATTTTTCAGTTTTGGTTAGATAATTCTCTCTGAGCGGGAAAATTCGAAAAAAAAATCGAAATTAGAGCTCCGCTGAAACAAGAATAACTTCGAGGTTTTTGGATGGAAAATTTTCATTTTTGGGATTTTTCAAGGTGTAAGATTGATGTATCCACTTTAAAAATCGAAATCGCGATTCATGATACAGGGGGTGAAAAAATCGCTTTCAAAGTTAGGGATGACAAAATCGTGAAAAATCAATTTTTTCAAATTAGAACCCCATTTTTTTATGGCAGATATTAAATGTACGTTAAAAAATAATGTGAGTGTATGCATCACACCCTTGCCCTAAAATGGATATTTTCTGAGTTATTCACAAAAAACTGTTTTTCGTCTTGAATTTTCAGCTATTTCTTTTCCCTTCACGCCAAAAAGATGAAATTTTCAGGAACTGTTATTTGAACCATGCTGTAGATTTTTCACCCCTTCTTGAAACCGACTTCAAGTTACTATTAGGAGAACCATGGCAAACTCTCGCAGTTATAACTAGAGAAGATGCTCAAAGTTTTGACCGTTAATTTCTAGACATTTATTTATACGTCTCAGGAATGCTTCGTGCGTTGCTCTTCTTATTTCATCGGGAGGAAGAGATCTGCAAAAGTGTTTAAAAACCAAATTGAGTTTCAAAACTATGAATCTAAAAATCTAAACAAACCTGAACGCATTTCTGACTCATTCTATGCAGTCCTCTTTATCAGTCAGGGGAGTTGAGTAGACAATATTTTTTATCCTACTCCAAACATTATAGTCTAAAGGAGTTAAATCGGGAGAACGTGGTGGCCAAAGATGTGGACCATTGTTCGCAACCATCGATCTTCAAATAGCCTGTAGAGGATATTTGACACATTGAGTGAATTGTGTGGAGGCGCGCCATCTTGTTGATACCATAAGTCATTATGGTTCTGTACTAGCGGCTCAATTATTTGAGTCAATATGTCAGAATATCTATCTCCTAAGGAAGAACATTCTTTAAATAATGCAAACATGTGTAGTGTTCTATCTTACCAGTTAAAGTCCCATCATAAATGTGAACATCGAGAATTCCATTATTTTTGATGGCGCAAAAAACATTGAAACTCCAGGTCTCTTGAAAGTTCCATTGTCTGAAGTGGTGGTTGTTCTCTTCATCCCAATAATGACTGTTATGCCTATTGAAAGAACCATTCTTTGTGAATTTAGATTCATCTGTCCAAATTATACAGTCCAAAAAGTTTTCATTCTCTTGAAATCGAATCATCATAGCTTCGCAAAACTCTGTTCTCCTGACGAAATCAGTTTCCTTCAAATGCTGTACCCTATTGAATTTATATGGGTGCATTTTATGTTTTTTTAATATTCTCCAAACACTCGATTGAGATAATCCCAGATCAATCTCGGCATCTTTGAGAGAATTTTGAAGATTCACACGAAAATATGCAAGAACTGTAATTTCGTTGTTCTCATCTTCTACTACACTTTTTTCTCTGTGTATAGTTTTCTTAACGAAAGATCCGACATTTCTCAAGTTTGTCATGGTTCTGTTAATGGTATCTCTCGTTGGTCTGGGTCGGTCAGGAAACCTCTCATTGAACAGTCGAATCATTCTATCTACAACTTTATTACATTCTCCATGAAGTAGAATGAGATTTAAATAATCTTCATTGTAAAATTAGGCATAGTGATCGATTTAATAACTTAATACGAATTATCACCAAATTTATAGTAAACACAAAATGCTACTGAATAAAGAGGAATTTGGCAGATGTAATTAATGATATCTATCATTAAAAAAAAAGAATGTAAAACATGATAAGTTTCTGCATATGGTTCATAAGGAATTATTTATTTATCACTGGAGAGAAAACCGATGGCCGATTAGTTGAAATAAAGAGGTTTCCGATACAAATTCGAACCAAAATTCGCCATCTATTTAGGAACAACCTGTAACTTTTTTCTCTTGCATATTAGGGTAGTAAAATCTAAAACATGGTTTAAGTAACAGTTCCTGAAAATTTCATCTTTTTGGCGTGAAGGGAAAAGAAATAGCTGAAAATTCAAGACGAAAAACAGTTTTTTAAGAATAACTCAGAAAATATCCACTTTAGGGCAAGGGTGTGATGCATACACTAACATTATTTTCTAACGTAGATTCAATATCTGCCCAAAAAAAATGGGGTTCTAATTTGAAAAAATTGATTTTTCACGATTTTGTCATCCCTAACTTTGAAAGCGATTTTTTCACCCCCTGTATCATGAATCGCGATTTCGATTTTTAAAGTGGATACATCAATCTTACATCTTGAAAAATCCCAAAAATGAAAATTTTCCATCCAAAAACCTCGAAGTTATTCTTGTTTCAGCGGAGCTCTATTTTCGATTTTTTTTTCGAATTTTCCCGCTCAGAGAGAATTTTCCAACCAAAACTGAAAAATGTTACATCAAAATAACTTGAAATTTTCTAAGGAATCTATTTCATCAGCATCGTGAAATACTTATAAGTGCTGAATTTCATGAAAATACGTTCAGTAGTTTCCCGTATAAATGAAGTATAGAAAAATCAATTTTCGGGAACTTATTCTACGATGACATTCATCGAAAATCCTGTAGTAAACTTTTTGCATTAATTCACTCAAACATAAAATTCTCAAATGCCACCACTTTTTTGGGTCTTCCAATAGAAGGAAATTCTTTGTCATCCTCTTCATTCGCAATCTTTTTGATTGTGGAAATATTCAGCTGAAATATAAATCGTTTAGATTAAGATGAAACCTGATATAAATTCTCTTACATTTAATATGTTCGCTACCGTCTGACGTATTGTGGATTTTAGAATATCAGGGTATAACTATTTGAATGAGCGGATCTGAATTCTAAATAGTACTTCCTGAAACCATGTCTTTTTTTTCAATCACTTCCGGCATTTTTTTAATAACAATTGATATTAGTTGTGGCAACGGCGTTATGACATTAACGTCATTTCATGAGTGCCAACCTTACTACGTTCTAGTTACAAAAACTTGAGAAAATTATTTCATGGCCAACCGTCTGCTAAAATAAATCTGAATGGAGTATACATAAAAATTTGTGAAAATGAAAATATTCTTCTGTAAGTGTTCAAAAATATGACTTTTTGCCATGTGAAAATCACGTCACTTTCAAATAGGAATCATTTCACACATTCCCAAAAATCGACCGCCAGATGTGGGTGAATGCTTATTGCTTATCTATCCCAAGGGGCCTGTTCCGATATTGCTGGTTTTACTGGCCCGCAATCGAATAACAATAGAACTCGAACGACTCGGCCAATAGGCATCGTCTCTGAAATACTGACAGTACTGTTCAGGAATATCGGAACAGACGGAAGAACATATCGAGAGGTTTGAAAGTAGTTCGTCTGGTTTGCCTCTCTTCAATAATGGTTTTATCAATGCTTTTTTAAGATCAGGAAATTACCATATTTTAAGGGCATATTTAGTTAGGGGTTACACTACCTGTTCTGCTGAGTCTGAGATGAATTCTTCAGAATAGTAGTTTGTCTATTTACATTTGTCTCCGTGTGGTGACAAACTACAATTCTGAAGATTTTTAAGAATTCGTCTGATGAAGGAGTCTGATATAGTTTCACCAAAAAGTTTCAATTTTTCCTTCATTGTCAGGCAACAAGTTTTTTCATCTGATTTGCTCCTGACAAATTAGTGCAAGAATTTACGCAGGAGTTAATCGATTTCTTATTCCAATTTATTTAATTGATTTAGTTTCAGAGACTGGGAGTGAATACCCTAAAGAATTTCGGAAGATTATTTTCATGATTTCTTTTTCAGATATTTGGTGTAGGTCGAAGGTATAGCTGTCATTCCTCTTATATTCTAGATGCTAGGTATTTACTTTTTCTTTACTGATGAGTGATGAGTAATGGATGCATGGTTATTGAAGCCTCTTTTTTGGATTTCCTGGTATTTCAGCGTTTCGATCTGTATTTGGCCAACACCTGATTTCTTTACGTCAATTCAACGCGATTTTCTTATTATGTGCAAGCTCTGTGAAGCTCTCACTGCCAACGCAAATTTTGTGTCCAAAACTTTAGGGCCTTTCAAGGGATATGGAAAAAGAAGTCTTTCCCATGCATTTTCTTAGCAGCACCTTCAATTTGCTAAAACATTTTGTTGATGGTATAGATCGTTTGTTCAACGTACGTTTGTACCTACACACTTGTTCACCCATTTATTCCATTTGTTCGCCAACAGAACTAAAGTAAATCATTCCTGAAAAATGTTAGAAACTATGAAGTTGGCACTCCCAAATGCGAATTTCGAAACCAAAAATTCAGCGTTTGTCAACCCTTGTGTTTTCATTTGTTTAGGTGTGATCTGAGATATATGGAAAGGGAGATTTTCTCGTGCATTTTCTGAGCAGAAAACTGTTTTTGAGCTGAAGATTTATTCATCATCTATACTGAAAATTTATGTTATATAAAAGTGCCTACTTCTTAATTGGACTTCCGTTCAACTGCCTAAATATCCGTAACTCATATTTGTCACTGAATAATATCTAGACTTCTCAAGGGTAGGTACCATGTTTCATAGCATAGGCCCTTACTACGTATTACGTCTAAATCCGGTAACGGGTTGCAGCAATGAATGAATGAATGAATACCAGTATATCATCACCCCAAGAAAATAATCAGACTAATCAATGCTAAATTTTAGTTTTCCTTAACGTGTGAAGAAGTCAATTAAATAACCTATCTCCCAGTTTCCTTATTATTTCTTTTCTGTTCGGTACAGAAATTGGTTTTTATTTATAAAAGTAACGTTACAGCATCCATTTTTGTTTGGATGTTCGAATAGCGATATATTGATGATATTTTTTTTTGATACAGTTTAGAACCTTACTTTCAATACATCGTTTGTGCAACAATTTTTTGATGTGACGACTGTGGTGTTTTGTTAATAAACTGTGATGATGATGAATTCAGAAGCACATTACAGATAATTCAATATTTTTCCACAAAAGGATTTTGACATAGTGTTGAATTTATTGGGACAGAGGATACATACGGGTTAATGAAAACCAATTTTTATCAACATAATATATGTACACATTAGACTCACTATCACATTCGAAACTATACATTTCCACATCATTGAAAAATTCAAAATATAAATAAATAGTAACAAAAATATACTGTACGGGTAGTTCAACTCGATCACAATGCAAGTTTCTTCATTTATTCACTTGAGAGACTGTTTCAAACTGCTTTTTCTGTAGTTGCTGTCACTGTTTCGTTCGTCGTTTCCTCCGAAGAAGAATCTTCTTCGTTTTTATCTTTTCCTTTGCGTTCTTTTTTCATTTTCTCCTCCATTTCCATGAATTTGATTGCCAAGTATCTGATAAAATGATTGAGTAATGAAATTTATAGTTCGCATATGAATTGTAATATGTAGAAGTGAGAAATATAGAGGACGAAAAGAGAATGGATGTGGTTGTGGTAAAAATGAGGTTTAGGTATAATTTGTGTTACTCACTTATCAACCAATGGGCCACTATAGTCCTCCGGGAATTTGGGGACGAAAGGAAGGATGTATTTATACAGTCTTTCATTTAGAACATACAGTTGCGGTGTTGAGGAACATTTGACGTTGTACCACCAATCGCAAGTAAGCGCTACTTGACTGAAAATGGTTCCATTTGGACACAAGAAAGATGCTTGACCACCATTTAAGTCACAGTAATGCCAAACCTAAAAAATATTACACGGTTTTGTTGAATTATTAATTTTCATCATTTAACGTTTATGTGTTTGAGGAAGTGACTGAAGAGGAAAAACCTACTCCTTAAAAGGCGTTTGGACCGTTAGTGCCCCTTTAGCCGCAAAAAATTTGGTAGCGGCCAATGAAATGTATTTTTCGTTTTTTTTTTGGATAAGCTCAATTGTCCGATATCGCCAGCGTGTATCTTTCGTGTTCATCCCATGTTTTCTATAGGGCGTTGTCCCACCAAAGCTACACAACAGCGACGCTACAGCGACCCAATTTGAACGCGTTGAAATCGTGTCGCTGTTGCGTAGCTTTGGTGGGACAACACCCTTAGGCTTTGTATTTTATTTCACCTTAAAGAAAGAGGACTCCACTAAGGTCTACAAGAAATTGCAAACTTGCAAGGAGGACCTGACCTATTTTATGTTCTACGAGAAACCACATTGCAAACACCGTTGAAAATGTTTTCTTTTAGGTACCCACATAAAAGAGTCGAGTTGTGTGTAACGTTATACTCAACTGAATTTTGAATATTACGTGGTTCGTATATTATATATTTATTCAATGAAAACGGGTAGCAGAATTTATAAAGAGTAGAAGTAAGCATCTCCGTGATAAAAGACGGAAATAATGGGAATTCACTGGCATGTTAACATTTTCAAGTAAATGAAGATAGAATATAAAATAGTTTTAAACCATTTGCACAAACCTGGATTTGAAAAGAAGTTCGATAGTTTGGGTGCCACACCAATTTACCCAAAACTTACAACGGGTCGAATTTCAATCTGCGACGCCTTGGTCAAACGGAATGAATTCGATCTCTTTCTTGGACAAATGGTAACTTGGGGATGCGAAATAGGTGATATACGACAATACTGTCCGAAAATATCGCAGTCAAAGTGAGGTGAAGCAGCTCAAACGATGGCCAAAGCAGGACTTACGACCAGGAAAGTTCTACTCTCCAAAGTGGTAGTAGAAAAAAAAATTCTTATCAGTTGCTACCATATGGCCATATTCAATACTGAAATCAGACCACTAGTGTCAATGATTTGAACGTTTGAAGCTATCGATTGACCAGAAACGGTCCAAACTGGACAGCAAGAGATTTGTTTTTTTCTCTCAAGACTACGTCAGAGCACATTTTCCAGAAACTCCTGGTGCTTGGATAAGATGATTGATGTATCCACCATACAGTCCAGATACACAAAGCGATAAGAATGTTTTTCTTGCCTTGTGGAACTTCCTCAATGATAAGAAACTATCATCAAGAAAAGATTGTGAATATTTTTTACAAGATTTTTTCGCCAATAGGGACAAAGACAACCTCTTTTTTCTCGAATTTGGCAGCAGATACCACAAAACTACAAGAAACCATAAAATTTAATATAACGACAAAGCCTCTTTTTACATTTTTTCAAACTAACAGTGGCTACTCGTGCACGTCAGATAAGAATATGTAGAATTTGGCGATGATTGTTAATCAAGCTCACGTTTATTTGAGTGGTAGTTAGGGAGCCGACGATTCTTAATCGGGATTTACTCGAGCGTCGTGAAGACTTAGTGGATTTTGAAGATTATATGGTGGAAAGAAGAACAGGTTCTATGATGTATGCGCTTTCAGCAGTGGGGAAAGCGTCTGCAGGTTCGCAAAGATTTAAAAAAAATCGTCAGGTGTACATACTCGAGCGTGTCACATTAAGATACTGGTTATGCCCTACGGGTATATAATAAATTAATGTTAATCTGACAGTTTGTGTGGTGGGGCTTACCCTACGGAAGAGTTGAAAATAGCAAAAAAAATATTTTTAAAGCGTGTCAAATTTTTAGAAAATATGTTGATTGGACCCAAAGGAAGCTACTTTTCAAGAGATTGACAATTCCGACGTGACGCAAGGTCACCGTGATCCTTTGAAAATGTAAAAAAATCGTTACTTGTATACAAGTAACGATTATGTATACATACTCGAGCGTATCAGATTTTCATACAGATGGTTAATCTCGATGTTACAGACGTGTTAACCCATTAATCTGACAATAATCACGGGGGGTTTTCTTAATCTGACATTTTGAAGATGATGACAAGGCATTTTTTTTTTAATATCTGCCTTCCTGTACCTCTGATCCTTTCTGTATTCATGATGAAAGTTGTATGTAATAAAATGGTATACAACTTTTGTCTGAATCAATTTTACATACTCTTAACCGTTTTCGAGTTAGAGGGCGATAAGGGCGAGGAGCTTAACCACACATGCGAAAAGCCAAGGTCATCGTAGAAACCCAGTCTAATGTACATTTATCGCCATATATCTCAAAGACGTTCAGATGTAGAAAAAATTGTTTCAGGCAAAATTTGTAGAAAATGCTATGCTCTACAACTTTTATACTGAATGCGAAAAAAATTTGAAGCCCAGGATATTAGATAATTAAAAAAAAAACTGTTTTTTGTGATTTTTATGGCCAATTTTTATTGTTTCGGAATGCTGAAACTGTCATATGATATGTTTCCGTTATTTTTGAATCATTAGCTTCAAAATAAAAAAAGCTATCGCACTCGAGAATGTACATATGACTTTTCTTGCAAATTTGGCGCCCTCCCACACATTTTCGTGACGCATAAATTGTCAGATTAAGAGAAAATATACTTTTGAACATGTAATCAAACACATAAGATATTATACCTTAATCTGACACGCTCGAGTATGTACAATGATCGTTTTTTTACTATTCTGACAGGCTGTCCTAGACAATTCCCCCTATATACAGGTCTAATTTTTGGTAGAGGTACTCTACAGGGTCCAAGGTATCTCCTCTTATATTGATCTGACATGCTCGAATAAATCCAGAATTTCCTTCTTGGGCTCCCCAACTATATCAAACAAATCAAGAAAGGAGATAATTTATGTAACCTCAAAGAGTAGATGGCATAAGGAAGTACTGACAGATACAGGTCGAGTCAGCCCTGCCAGTTTTCATTGTGAATGTATTATTACATTTCGATTTAGACCATCATTGTTTCTTTTTTCACTTTTTATTTATTAATTAACATCTATTTCAGATTATTTTCCATAAATCAATTTTAAAATTATGCAGCCATTTTTTTGTTTTGCGAATCATTTGGCGCCCCTTTGTGAGTAGCGCCCAGCACATGATGCCTTCCCTTACCCCCTCCCTCGCTACGCCACTGCTCGCCAAGCAACACAACTCCCACCTGGATAGAAAATGTCTCGGAATTGATGGACTCAAATCGACAATATGGAAGGAAATAACTTTTCTGCAAATGGGCCAAAGTCTAGAAGAATAAATAATACCTGACAATTCGTATCTGGATCTCCGAAGAAACCTTTGTATCTTTGCGTTTTGCAATTGAAACTTGTCGGTGGAATCGATGAAAGAGCGGGATAGTCCTTCCCTGCAGTGCCTGGAGTACCACCTTCTTCTGTATCGGGATGTGAAATGACTTCCGGATCGAGGGGTGGTTGTATCACCTCGACTACATGTGGAGACTCAGGGGTGATCTCTTCACTACTGCTCGAATACTCTTCGTTTTCCTCTGCCACAACAATTGGTTTGAATGATGTCCGGTGTTTCTTTAAGGAATTCAGGATTTTCACCAGAGTTTTGATGCTGTTATCGATGTTATCAACTGTGAAAGTATGTGGTAAGGCATTTGCATCCTGCAATTTTTTCAATAAAACACTCAGAGATCTTGGATCTTCATGGGATAAGTGATTTTGCTCGATATAAATTCCTCCAGTAGATGTTGGAAGTGGAGTAGACGTTATCGGCCGAATCGGGTACTCGGGTTCATACTGGTAGTAATCAGGTTGAAATATTTGCGGTTTGGGAGGAGCTACAGTGGTGACCTCTTCGTATTTTGGGTAATTGAGGTACTTCTGAGCTACGTAGTTTTCTTCAACAACTGGTGCAGAATATGGTTTGAAGTTCTGCCGAGGTCTTGCTTGTACGTAAATGACAGGTTTAGAGTGGGGTTTATCCTTATTTTCGTCATAGTAAATTGGAGGTTTCTGGATAACTATTATTGGTTTTCGGTAGATGTTCTGTTTTTGCTTGGGTCTTTGGATGTATGTATTTTGCGGGATATCTATCACCACTTGCTTGGGAAAGTAAGGTTTTTGTATGTGTTTCAATTCGTTTCTATATGTAGAGACGGAAATTTCTGGATTCGGATGGTTCGTATATTCTTCACTACTTGAAGGTTGTGGAATATCAATGTTCGTAGGTGTATAGGTCTGCACCACAGTATTGCTATTGTGATACTTATAACTGGTAGGTTGTGGCAGTGGTCGCGACTTATATTTCAGAGGATTTTCGTAGTTTTCCACTTGAACTGGCTGACGAAGTTGTTGCTTGCTCTTCAGCTCGTATAATTTCCCGTAAATAGAGCTGAAATCTATTGGTGGTTTTTGGGTTTGTGGCGGGGATTGCAACCTTATATAATGAATTTTGATATTCTTCTGAGGGTTTCTTGGTACCATTGGAACGAAAGGTCCTGGTAAAGCATTTGTTTCCAAGAATGGCGTATAAATGTTCTTATCTTCCGGAAAGTAGTCATTTTGTGCGTCACTTCCAGGACTATTCTGAACGTAAACATGATATCTTCGGGGTTTACCAGCGTTAGGACTATAGTAAGTTTTATTTTGGGCTACATAGTAGTTGAGATATGGTAACAGCCTTTTATGTCTTTCGGGTTGGGATAGCGTATCACTTTCGGATGAATTGCTAAGCTTCGAAACAGGAGTTGTTTCTTCTTTAGAGGCAATAGTAACAGTTTCCTTGGGCTCACTGTTGATGGTTATAGAGATGCCGTACGCTGATGATATGACTGAAACAAAGTTTGTAAGTTAGTTTTATTGATCATTGATGAGATGATGATTAGTATTTTCGGTAGGATTAAATCGTGCAGTTCACATTTCTATCTTTTTCACTAGACATTTTTTTCGAGAATTCTGAATAAAATACACTGTTGAAAAATTCAAGTGAGAAGACAATTTGCACTAAAATAAAAAATTTTATATTGCTGGACATACCATGCTCAAAGTCATATGTTTGAGTATTAAGCATATATATTGCAGCAAAATATTTTCCTCATGACACTCAAGAGCTCAATAAATAAAATTACAAAAACTGGTTTCTTCTGGGTCTATGACTTTTTTGTGGACCGTAGATATATGCCTTATTGGGCTATTACGGCACATGTCCTATGCTATTGTGTAGTATCAATTGTGGATTAATTTCCACGAGTTCAACATGCATTTGGAAGCTTTCGAACTTGAACAATTTGTTTATTGGTTAAAGAAAGGTGTCATTCAACAGGAAGTTGCTAACCGTATTCGAGTTTCACCATCTATAGTAAGTAGAGAGCGGAATCGCTTTCGTTCTAGTGGAAGTGTTGCATATACTTATAGCTACACCCGTCGCATAACCCCTTCTTCACCGCATCCCGACTTCAATATAGAATATGAGGCGTAATTTGAGGTTAATTTAATCCGCCAGTACTCTGCGCGAAGGGAGAACTGGAAAACGCATAGATGGAGATCCTGGTTGTTCATGGATGAGTCCGATGTGCAAATGTTTGTGTGGCGAGAAGTGGGTCAACGATATAAAAGGAACATTACTTGACGAAAACAATTCTTTTCGGTTGTGGCTCAGTGTGCGTTTGGGGAAGCATTTGTTTAAGTGGGCGCATAGCTACATTTTTGTGCTAGAAATGGATAGATTTTTTGACGAGAACATGCTTTATTTGTTGGGCAGTATTTGATGAGAGATGAAAGAACGTATTTATTTTTGAATATGATTGATATTTCAGATAATTCATTATCTACTACCCTACGATTAGTGCACTTTAAAAACATCATTACTCCTGAGATCCATGTCAATGATATCAAAATACATAAAGGAATATAAAGTGAATTCAATAAGTGGAAACAATTCACCTTCCTAACCAATATTGAGTTGATAAAAATTACCATCAAATATCAATTCATTCTCGGCAACATTTATTGAAATACCGAAAATATGCATTTTATATGGGTTAGGTACTTACTACTCACTCTGTGTAAAATTTCTTTTATTCAAGATTTTTCAACTTTTCTCTACTCAACTGAACTGTGTAAGATCTATGAGAAGTGTTTCAAATGATTGAGAGCTCTCAGAATATTATAATTCCGAATGATTTTTTCGACATTCTTTCGAAAACGTGTCTTCAGCACCCATCAACTTGAAATCCAAGAACACCAAATTACAGGGTAAAAAACTGGTATAAAACTGGTACAAAACTTTGGCATAAAGAGGTAGATGTGCAGAGTTCTCCAAATAAAAACCGTATCATAATAATTGGGTCTACAAAACTTTGGATCGACGGTAGGTACAAAATTAGTCCAACACTGTCGTGAAGGAACTTTGTGTATTCCCTATATTGAACAAAATACCTTTGAAACCTTGATTCTGTTGTTGGGAGAAACGCAGATCATTTGGGTACAATACTATACTGCATTCACATTTATTTTAGCAGTCGGTTGGCCATGAATTAATTTTCTCAAGTTTTTGTAACTAGAACGAAGTAAGGTTGGCACTCATGAAATGTCGTTAACGTCATAACGCCGTTGCCACAACTAATATCAATTTTTATTACGAAAATGCCGAAAGTGATTGAAAAAGAGACAGGGTTTCAGGAAGTGCTTTTTAGAATTCAGGTCCGCTCATTCAAATAGTTATACCCCGATATTCTAAAATCCACAATACGTCAGACGGTAGCGAACATATTCATTGTAAGAGAATAGAGAATTTATATTATGTTTCATCTAAATCTAAGAGACTTATATTTCAGCTGAATATTTCCACAATCAGAAAGATTGTGAATGAAGAGGATGACAAAGAATTTCCTATTATTGGGAGACCCAAAAAAGTGGTGGCATTTGAGAATTTTATGTTTGAGTGAATTAATGCGAAGAGTTTACTACAGGATTTTCGATGAATATCGTCGTAGAATAAGTTACCGAAAATTGATTTTTCTATTTTTCATTTGACTTGTCCTATACATTGTAAATGTCTTAAGGTACCAATAAAAACCTAATTCATCAATTATTATCAATGCATTAAGATGAACAGCAACAAATACGCGCCAGTTGTCCTGCTTATTGTTTTATTCATGTGAAATTTTTGTTCAAAGGTGAAGTTCATCTTGATTGAAACATCCTTTAATTCTTTTTACTTATATTGATGCAAGATGATTTTTCTTGAAGAACTTAACATTCTTGTAATTATCTGTTCATTTTTTCGGGAGATACCCATTCCCAACCACTGCAACATATATATGCATTTCATTTTCGGTTTAATATTTTTGAAATCTACAACTGATGTAACGTATTCAAACTTTAGCCAAAGAAGATAACGAACATTAACTCTCCTCAAGCTAGTGCGTATTATGATATTATACTGATCTATTGCATTTTCCATGCAAATAACTGGATTAGTTTGTATAAACTTCAATTATATTCGTAACATATTGTCCGTAAAGATTCGACATTGTGATAAAATACGTAATAACAGAAACTTTTACGTAGAACGGGAAATATAGCGTTTATCTTGCCCACTTCGGGAATTGAAATCTCATTATTTCGAAGTCGTAGGGCCTGAAGCTGTTCTTATTTGAAACCTTGTTGAGACTACCTAACTTCATGGTACAACTTCTATTTGACGCTTATGTTTTGGTACAAATCTAGCACACAACCTTGACATGAACAAATGGCAGAATTCTACAACCCCCAAACAGAAGAACATCTTCTCGTTATTTTAATTAGCAGTGCAAAATTTTATCAACGGTACAATTTCGACTCAAAAGTAGGTAGTATAAAACTTCAAAAAAGTTGAAATCAAATTTGTGGGAGCTATGATTTGGACAAAGTTCACTCTTATGATATTTACTGCTATTCATTGAGGGAATGACATCACAGATTGTCGACTAGAATCTCAATAGTGACATATATTCCACCAGTCACGAAGGGTAGAGTAAAACGAGAAATGTTTTTTTTCCAACTGATAGATTTAAGTATTCAATGAGTTCGTGATTCGAGTTCTCACGACTACCAGTTAACTACTTTATCTTGAGAAATAATCTCACAGCATTAACCTTGCTATATAAATATACAATATAAGAGCTTTTTATTACAGTCCAAGTTTATATCGGGACTAACTTTGTTAACTTAATTTGAAAGGAACCGGCATTGCATCTGATATGAATTTCAACATACTTTATGTTATTTTGCGCCATCAGATTTGCTATCTCGAGAGTTTAGTTCGACAACAATATGTGACGAGAATATTTGGTTCGAATTGAGCCGAAACTTTTTAGGTAAATTATATCATATTCTGTCGTATCGACCATTATATTTTTTTAAGTACTGAAAGTATAGATAAGAATTTATCCAGCAGCTTTTAAGAAATTGATGTCTTACTTAGTTGAATTGACCAATGGTAGTTGCATCTGTACCGGAAGTAGCGAACTGCAGTAATTCAACGCATGCCGCATGCTTTTGAAAAGTATGTGTGATTTAGAGATTTGGATCGAATTCAACAACCACTTAAATAAATTTGAGGATCATAGGCTCTTAAGTCAAAAGTATTATTTTAACGATATTAATTTTTTCTCATCCTTTTCCAGTTACATGTCATGAAAAATCAATGGTAGAGAAGCTTTCAATATCTTATTATTGAAAGCAAAGATTATTCGCGAATCCAATTACCGATGAGGGCGCTGCTAACTTTGACGTTTGTCAGTACTGTTTTCGAGATTTGTACGGCATAACAGAATTTTTCTTGTAAATCAAGATATTTATCGGACTTATCGGAAGTGAATTTATTGATTTAGTTTCGTAAAGAAATATCAACATTCTTTGGAAATACTTCATTTGAAGGGGATGAATTGTGGAATAAAATCGAGCGATGATATTGGTGATCCACTGTACCTAGACACAAATTCCTATTATTTCAAAGATTCTTTCTTGAAGTAAACCTAGTTAATAATGTTGAGGTAGAATATGCTGAGTTTGTGAAGGAGGTAGAAACTAAACATCTTGATAAGTAAAGCGTTTATGTGGAAGTTTTAAAGTTTCTATGGAAAATATTTCCATATTCCTCATACTGAAATCTCAAGAGACATAAATATGATTCAGCTCACGGAACAACTACAGATCAGAAAAGGCATTCATTTGGAAGTATGAAAATTATGAAATTGTATTTCTAAATCGTCAATTGAATTTAGCAGAAAACTCTCGCAAAGAAAAATCGTTTAACCTAACTCCTGCCAGTTGAAAGCACTGGTATAAATACCTTTTCCAATATCTTTTCGGAATCAATATTTCTATTCAGAAACCCAGACAATAATCCCAATATAACTTCTTCAAATAATAATTGTAATACTTTGTTGGACAACGTGAGATGAGAGAAAACATAAGAAACAAAACTTGTTTTGACTTTGCAGTACTGACAAAGTAGTTTCGTAATTCACTCGGCAGAGGGCGTCTAGATTTTTGGATTCGCCAATAGAGTAGAAAGATAGGAAACGCACTCATATCGCTAGTCCTACAAACCGACTACATTTTGGCCAGTGAAAACACATTTGACAATGAGATGGCGCTGAAAACGTATTGTCAATACAGTAAAACTGTTTAATTACAGTTTTCTGTTTTATAATTGAGAGGCGCGAAATTCGAATTCTATTCCTTGTATTGAATTCCAATATTGACCTTGTTGAGACCAGAAAACAAACATCCTGAGCGACAAAACAAAAGGATGGTTTTGTTTTGTGACCAGGATGTTAGTTTTCATCTGAACATTGTTTGGAATCAAAAGTGGTATCAATGAAATACGCTGTTGGATGTGATAAATTTTTATTTGCAATCTATAAAAAATTTACAAAAATTTGAAATTATGAACAACGAATAGAGCTTTGACTAGGACACAAGAGTATCAGAAATTTATATAAACTAATATTCAATTTACCGTCATAGGATACACATTTCCGTTACTTACATATTATTTACAAAATTTTCAGAACCACAATTGAAAAAAACCTTACAGAGATATACAAGACCTGTATTCAAGCCCGTCAGTATAATTTCTTCATGCTTTCTTATGATTTTTTCATGGTATTGGCGAATCCAAAAATCTAGACGCCCTCTGCCGACTAAATTACGAAACTACTTTTTCAGTACTGCAAAGTCAAAACAAGTTTAGTTCCTTATGTTTTTTTCTTATCTCACGTTGTCCAACAAAGTATTATAATAATTATTTGGAGAAGTTATATTGGGATTATTGTCTGAGTTTCTGAATAGAAATATTGATTCCGAAAAAATATTGGAAAAGGTATTTATACCAGTGCTTTCAACTGGCAGGAGTTAGGTTAAACGATTTTACTTTGCGAGAGTTTTCTGCTAAATTCAATTCACGATTTAGGCGGATCGGCCACCGAATGCGAAGTTGAGCGAAGCTGAGAGTTTTCAATGCTAAATGATGAGTTAAGTCACTCGATTCGTAGCTTGTCGATTATATTAGTACTGAAAATGCTCAGCTTCGCGCAACTTCGCATTCGGTGGCCGATCCGCCTTAGAAATTTCATAATTTTCATTCTTCCAAATGAAAGCTTTTTCTCATCTGTAGAACTTGTTCCATGAGCTGAATCATATTTATGTCTCTTGAGATTTCAGTATGAGGAATACCTATATCATAACATGGAATTGAAATACTTCAAATAGAAACTTCACAACTCAGTATATGCTGCCTCAACATTATTAGCTAGGTTTAATTCAAGAAAGAATCTGTGAAATAATAGGATTTTGTGTCTAGGTACATTGGATCACTCGATTTTATTCCACAATTCATCCTTTTCAAATGAAATATTTCCAAAGAATGTTGATCTTTCTTTACGAAACTAAATCAATCATTTCACTTCCGATAAATATCTCGAAAAGAGTACTGACAAACGTAAAAGTTTGTTTTCATTTCGCAGCGCCCTCGACGGTAATTGGATTCGCGAATGGTCTCTTTATGACACAATATACAAATTGATTAATGAATGAACAAAACACTCACAGAAGGTTTCATAAAACTTTGACTTTCCAAACAACAAATTGACAGTCACCCGATTCCCAAATCAAAATCCATAATACTTTTGCATTTCTGAATATATTGAAGGCAATTGAGAATCTTTGAAAGGACGTATAAAAGTCATAATTTCCCCTAAATGGGCCCTTCATGCAAGGTATGCTTCCTGCATAGAAGAATTTACGTTGATGAAAAGTTCTCAATCGACTTGCAGTAAAATGCTCATTGCACATGGTGTAGTCAGTAGTGTTTGCAGGCCTTTACGCTCTGAAAATTTTATCCACTTCGTAGCACTGAAAATAAAAATCAATGAATGACCGAGTCACATATTACCAGTTTTAATACTTACATTCCCATTTTGCTTAGTAAAATTCGTCTTATTTGATTCACAGTTCTTCACCATGCAATAATTTTCGAACGATATTTTGAGGTTTTCGCCAAGAAATTAGACAAAATTTCAATAATCAGCAACTAGGAACGAGCTTGATAAACAAAAGGCGATACGAGAATCAAAACATTCAAAACCTCTTTGATCAAAATGGCCATCTGCCATCTCAAAATATTTGATATGTCCCTCGAATTAATATTTTAACCGGTCTTAGGGCCTTAAAAATACATTTGATACACAGATGGCGCTCATATCATTTTAGTTGCTTCGTTTCCTATCTTTCTACTCTACTCTACAGGCTGGTCCAGATCGTAACCAAGAAAGTTCAACCACGTATTCTACATCAAAAATAAGCCCTAGTTTGACATATAAACATATGTCGAGAAATGTTTCCTCTCCGGGATAGGGGGTGTTAAAATTATAGAAAAAAAAAATTGTTTTTTATCAATAACTTTCACACTGCTTGAAATATTTTTCTGAGCACTTTTTGCTGAATATTTTCACATGAAAAAATGATACGCCACTGGTTTTTGCGACAGTAAAAATTACTATTTAAATCTTTATTTAATTTGGAGCGAATTCGTTTTCTTGACTTTTTGCTGTACGAGACACCGTTTCCGGTTAAAAAAATAAAACACATTCTCATGAATGAAGAAATCGCCACAATTGCAAAGAATTTATGGTGCATGAGTTCACGAGTAAATTCTCTAGAGAATTTTCGGCTGTTGCAAAAGGGCTTTATATCTAATTTGAATTTATTGACAGATTGAAAATACTGCAATGATTGCACTAATTTCTGGTATGTCTGGGGAATGCGAAAATCGACAACTTGGATGTTATTGAATATTTAGCATAATCGTATTTAGACGAAAAAGTTGAATATTTAGTATGGACAATAATTAGCATCTAAATACATGGATATTTATTTATATTTTATTATAAAAGGTATAGTACTTTGCATAGACATAAAAAATACCGAATTACTCGATATTTACTAATAGACAGCGCATGTTTTCAGTGAAAACTTTGTTGGTGAAATTACAAAAAAATTTGAAACTGCCTTATCCTAAGTTATAAACTGGGCATTCATATCGTCGTTCATCGGCAGAGCCTCTTGAGATAGCGGATTTCCCTTAGGGTTATCCTAATAAAAAAAATTATAATTCTAAAATTCCCAAAAGGTTTCACAAGAATAATAATAATATGTATTATTAGGTATGCATGTTAAGAAACAACCTGAACAGCAAACATTCAGTTGTATTCCATTCAAGAATTATTGACATCTCGGGTGGCTGTGAAATATCGCTTTTATGGGTAATTGGTAATAGCCCATAAGGTGCGATTTTAAGTATCAAAATTCAGGTTGGTATTGAGAGTAAGCACGCACCTATTAAAACAATTACATATAAGTCTATGCACTGAAAAGGATATTTTCATTTTTTTTACAGATTGAGAAAATAATTGTATCAATTTTGAATGCTTATCGGTCTGCTGAATTTGAATATTTCTTACTTTCCTAAGTTATATTTATATATTTCAGTTCTGTGATTGAAACTATATAAATTATTAGAGATCATGTATGACGAGATATAAAGCTGCGTTTGTACGTTCACGGCCTACTGGGATTTTAATAGTTCTTGAATCGCTATCAATGCGCTTGACCAGCTACTTGTTTGGCTCATTACTTGTACCGACTTAGCTGTTCTACGACGAAAAATAGGAACAACATTAACAAAGGTTCACAAAAATTGGCCAAAATGCTCCATAGAACAAACAGAGCTCCCACGACACCTAGGGGGAAGAGTTGTTTCAGGAAATGAGGGGACGAAAATATTTCCTCACTTAGGCCATTTCGTCCCCTGAATCGATCTCTTTGCTTAATATTCCAAAAGTTCCACCCTGTATTGGGTGATACCCCTGATGAATTCAGTAACCACATTCTTAGTGGAATTGAATTCGGAGTTAGCGATGTGGAATTGAGACTTAATTTGTTAATGACATGACCCAAGGTTACTCTGGCATTACGTACAGTCGTACAAGACCCCAAATAGTATTTCAACGGATTGTCAAAGGGTGTGCGATCATTTCTCTGATTTATTTTTCAGATGCACGACAGATTTTCATGAGACACCCTTATATGTATATAGAAAATTGTACCATAGATCGCAACGAGATTAGATAGAAGATCATTTCAAAGGCTATTATGGGTTCTGCTCCTCATGAAATCCTCCTATTTTTTTAAAAAATTGCAGAGATCAGAGTTCGCCCTTGAGGAGGAGTGTGAGTGTGAGATCGCCCTTAAACTCGTTGAGCGCCACAGCGGTCCATAGGGACCGCTGATAGTCTTACTTGTAGGGCCACGGCGGTCCGTAGGGACCGCTGTTTTGGAATTTACGACTACTTTTTAGTAGTATTTTTTTTCGAATTTTCATTCGAAAAAAATTGAACAGGTGTTGTTATGGTTATAATAAGGAGATTGGACTCGACAAAGGACCCCGCACACTTACTTAGGAAAAGCGGGTCCAGTGAATTTTCCCCATTTTTACATATTATATTTATATCAACCTTAAGAACAATATATCAGATTTTCACGAAGGTCTTACATCCGGTTTGTTCTATAGGGCGTTCCAAAATTGCAGCTACGGAAAAATGAATCTTTAAATTTTGATGATAATTCTTTTAATTTTCAGAATTTCATCATGATGCCTTGGGTTCTGAATAACAAGATATCACAGATATCCAAACACTGCCCACCACGTTGAGTTTCGTTATACAGGCTGTTCCATGAAGCTGTATAAGTAACTGGATGTAACTTTGTTAGTGACTTTGGGACCACCCTGCGTTTTTCAAAATATGATACCATGATGTATGTCCACCTCTGTAGGAAGTTTCATCAATGTACAAAGAACAGTTGCAAAATTATTCAGGTTTAAATTCGGATTTCATACAATTTTTCTTTAAAACTTATCTGTAGTTGAGATTACTGTCAATTATTTGATTTTTTATGAATTCTGTAGGCTACTCAAACGGTTGGTTGGCTTTCCTTCTGTTAAGTAGTTTTCAGTTAGTGACATAAATGATGATTCTACAGTACCAGTCAAAATAAATACTTTGCGTCAAACTCCAAGGCATGCGCCGTGCTTCATTTGCAATGAAGACGGTGGTGATCTTTGCAGGTTAACACTGAAGTGCAGATTGAAAATTTTCATAGCACATGGTATATATATTAGTGAGAATGCTAGAATTTACAGACACCACGTGAATGAGGATCTTTTTATACCTCGTCCTCTCCTTGTTGGTTTATACGATACACCAAGAAAAACATTAGAATGAACGGATTTCAAATCTCTACATTTTTACAAAAAAATGCGCAAATGCCATGGAGAAGCCCTTAAATGGAGATATCATGTCCAGAAGGATTTTACTGATGAGGAACTCGAAGCCCTTTGTCCAATTACAAAAGACGAATTTCTTGATTTGTTTAGACAGTGTTTGCCAGTTCCCGAAGATGAAACTAAATCAAGGCACATTTCTAAGAAAGATCTTCTCACTTTTCTATGCAAAATAAAACAAGGATTGTCAGATGATTTATGTAGGTAAATTGTTATTTAAAGTAATGAACTAAAACCTCCCAGGTGACCAGTAACATATCTGTTATGTTTTCTTGGGAGATCGAATGGGGAACTTTGTTATGTGTTATTTTTCTGTTTACATTACGTGTCTGATGCGATATTTGGGATGTACCTGTGCTGTATCGAAATTATATCCAAATTTTGTAAATTTCATGTTCCCGCTCCCTGATATCCACGTTACATATTTGTAACAGTGTTCTTTATTTGCCATGTATCATTTCGAGATCATGAACAGAGCATGACACCATAAGCGTTTTAACTACCGTCGAGGGCGCTGTAAAACGTAAACAAATATGGAGGATTGTGAGAAATGCTATTGATACTACTGCATAGACATAATAATATTATATTATTATATTTATTAAGTCTATGTACTACTGTCGTTTCGATATGTATTTATTATCATTTAGACGTTTTGTCAGTTGAATAGTGGATTACTGAAGGTGAATAAGTGCAGATATTGAACGTTTGATAAGTTATTTGTGTGTCATAGTGATTTTCCAGTGAAATGGTGAACTACTGAAAAGAATTAAAGTGCTATGGATATCGAACTGTAGGTCAATAAATCATTTCTCGTATTTTCATAGCAGTCCTATAACACATAATAGGCTATGTTTTTATTATATCCAGCATATAAAAATTATATTTGAATAAATAATGTCCTGTTTGGTGTATATTTCGATATAGGTTATTTCCTAACGTGTTGCATGTACCTCATATGTAGAAATAAATGAATACATCATATACTTATATTAAAAATTTTCTTCAGAAAGATATGAAATATGCATATAGTATTCTTTTCATTCTAACAACATGGACACAATTCTTCTAAAAACTTTTTGACCTAAGCCAAAAGATTAATGAACTGTTGATTATTCTCTTTATGGAATGCAGGAAAGTGCAAAGACCAAAAAAGACGCCCTAATTTTTCTTGGAGAACAATAATCAATTTTATTTTCAAAAATGATTGATAAACACACACTATTCGAAAAATCTAAATACGAGTTCAATATTGCAAAAGTTTATATTAATTTCCATAATTTTTCATCCTTTTTTTGAAAGCGTTTTCAATAACAAATGAAACATAATAAACATAGCATATGAACGTAATATATATAGATCTCCCATGAAACAAATATTTGCATGATCCATGTTTGAACTATTTATGCTCCTTTCAGAAAGGAGATGTGTTCCTTGTTTGAGGCGGACATAGGAGCATAGCTGCTACATAAGCGCTCTGTATTTGTACTCTTAGTGTGATATATCTGTTATAAAACAAGGAGCGTGGAATACATTTCTGCTTCATAACTGTTATGAGATATGGTCACCTGGGCTGAATGATTTGGCAACAATATATTAATTATATATACACAAGTGAAATTTTTCACATACTTCCATAGTAAAATATTTAAAAAAATATGCATCCTCAGAGTGCTCAAAGATACAACAACCTGGAATGATAATAGTGTTCTTTTATATAAACAGATTTTGAGATAGCGAAATGAGGAGATTAGTGACACTGAATGATGTCCATCCTGTACCATTCCTGAATAGAAACACCTTTCGACCGACAATACCTATCATAATAATTATAATGAATGAAAACCTATATTCCTTGACATCAATCTCAACTACAGATAAGTTTTAAAGAAAAATTGTATGAAATCCGAATTTAAACCTGAATAATTTTGCAACTGTTATTTGTACATTAATGAAACTTCCTACAGAGGTGGACATACATCATGGTATCATATTTTGAAAAACGCAGGGTGGTCCCAAAGTCACTAACAAAGTTACATTTAGTTACTTATACAGCTTCATGGAACAGCCTGTATAACGAAACTCAACGTGGTGGGCAGTGTTTGGATATCTGTGATATCTTGTTATTCAGAACCCAAGGCATCATGATGAAATTCTGAAAATTAGAACAATTATCATCAAAATTTAAAGATTCATTTTTCCGTAGCTGCAATTTTGGAACGCCCTATAGAACAAACCGGATGTAAGACCTTCGTGAAAATCTGATATATTGTTCTCAATGTTGATATAAATATAATATGTAAAAATGGGGAAAATTTACTGGACCCGCTTTTCCTAAGTAAGTGTGCGGGGTCCTTTCACCTGTACCGCATCTGCTGTGCGTTTCTATTTTTCTGGAGACCAGAGCGGTCCCGTGGGACCGCTCATCAATATTCTTGATATCAGGCGATATTGCGCTTTTAGGGAAAATCTGATCAAAGGGATTATCTATATGATATAAGAGCAAAACAAAATATCGACACAAAAAATTTGGCCCCACAAGAAAATATATCGATATTTTGATGGCGCTCAACGTGTTAAGTAGCTGTCGCCGTTTCAAAGAACATACACACAGAACACACCCACACACACCCACACTTGACTTACTTTATGAATATACACACTGAGTTGAGTGCGAATTCAACCGCCCTGAACTCAAGGGAAGGCGGAAGCGCTCTTGGAATGAGTGTACGATCTCATTATGACACACTTTTTTCTGTCGTTTCGGAATTTTTTGGTTATGTTGATATGTTGATTATCTTTACATAACATAATCATAACGTTTGGAGGTTTATTGTGTGAAATGGAAGAATTTGATCAAGCTTTTGAATCTGACTCCGGCATTGGAAATGGGAATGTCGTCGTGAATCGTATTCGAAAGAGACACATCCGAGATATGGAAAACCCTCTGGAAATTCAGATTCTGAATTCAAACGGAGATACAGATTAACCAAAAACTGTGTATCAAATGTTTTATATTTTTTAGTACAGAAAAATAACACAAAGACTGTAATCGGGGTTTACCAATATGAAAAACGGATGTGACCAATCAGAAACACGACCAGAAGATACCGATTTTGTAACTTCCCGTGAATGGCAGTCATGCGCATCGATGACCATGTTTATCGACGTTGCCAAACCTATTTTTAAACTCATTCACGTAAGGGAGATCGGCCACCGAATGCGAAGTTGAGCGAAGCTGAGAGTTTTCAATGCTAATATAATCGACAAGATACGAATCGAGTGACGTAGCTCATCATTTAGCATTGAAAACGCTGAGCTTCGCTCAACTTCGCATTCGGTGGCCGATCTCCCTAAGGCGGATCGGCCACCGAATGCGAAGTTGCGCGAAGCTGAGCATTTTCAGTACTAATATAATCGACAAGCTACGAATCGAGTGACGTAGCTCATCATTTAGCATTGAATACTCTCAGCTTCGCTCAACTTCACATTCGGTGGCCGATCTCCCTGAGGAAGCTTTGAGTTTGCTCTATGACATGGCCGTCAAGGATGAATGCTGACTAGCCCTTACCGAAGTAACACTCGGAACCTCATCTTGAGGGATGACTATGAATACGGCCCTAAGTTTGTGTGATTGGTGAGCTTTTCGAGGGGATTGTGACTTCTCGTTTTTTGATGTCAAGAACATCTTGAATATTGAACAGCAACGTTCAGTTGATACCAACCTGTTCACATTTGTTTAATATGTACTGGGGAGCATGGCTTTCGGATATGAGGTTGATTCTGTGAACAGGGACTCCAATAAGGCCTTCGATAAAATTGACCACTCAATTATGGTTTCCAAGTTGGCTGGGGTTGGTGTGCACGAAAGTCTAATGAGATGGTTTGAGTCCTATCTTAGGAACTGGTTTCATAGAGTGGTGTTGGGTCAATTTTGGTCTAAAAATATTTTCGTGACATCGGGTGTACCACAGGATTCACATCTTGGCCCGTTACTGTTTCTTCTTGTTGCTTTCAGTTCTGTAAATTTCTGACATATGCTGATGATCTGAAAATTTTTTACTCTATCTTTATAAAGGGTTTTTCAACAAGAACTTTGTTTTTCACTTTGGTCCCACCGGAACTACATGAGAGTTTTGACTCTTGGTTTTTGGCATATCTATGGTAGAAGTTTGGGCAATTGTTACGATGAATTCCATTTCACTCGAAAATCGTTTCAAAGATTGGTCAACATAATCGTCCTTCTGCTAACGCTTTTAAGAATTTGGTCAATAAAAATTTATTGCCTGTGCCTGTCGACACAAATGTGTCGACAGGCTCGGTTCATGTGCCAACACCAATGCGCGACCGACCGGTCGTTCAAGTGAAAACATCGCACCCTTGAGCCACAGTGTTGAAGAAGATCCGAATTTATCAATTTTTCGGAGTTCTCAACAATTAAGGTTATCCACATCAACCACAAGGCGAATTCTGCGTAAGGATTTGACTTTGAAGCCTTACAAGGTGCAACTGGTGCAACAATAGAAGACGGCCGATCATTTACATCGGAAGAAGACCATTTTCATTTGTTAGGATACGTCAACAAGCAGAATAGTGGAATTTGGGCTTCTGAAAATCCAAGACAGATTCTTGGGAAGCCTTTACATGCTGAACGTGTCATAATATGGTGCGCTATGTGGTCTGGAGGCGTGATTGGGCCGTTTTTCTTCGTAAATTTCTGCTAAAAATCCGGTAATGCTCAATGGGTTACGCTATCTAGAGGTGTTAACAACTAAATTTTGGCCTATCATTGAAGATATTGGTTTCAACAAGACGGTGCAACAAGTCACAGACCTACCGAAAAAATTGATTTATTGCAAACCAAACTTCCTGATCGCATAATTTCACGAAATTCAGCCGTGAAATGGCCAGCTCGATCATGTTATTTAAAACCGCTAGATTATTTTTTATGTTGTTATGTTAAAGACAGAGTCTATATGGAGCCAATCGAATCGATTGCAGCCTTAAAACTTAAAATTCGAAGTGACGAAATAGACCCACCATTTTTCAAAGAGTGATTGAAAACTTTGACATCTGTAACCGTGCTCATGTTGGACATTAGATATCATTTTGCATTCATAATTACCAAATTTTTTCTCTCGTTAAGGCCTGTAAGATTAATGGTAGTTCAAACCAAGAATGAGGGTATAAACATTGGATAACGATTATTTCTTAAGATCAAACATCGTTAATCCATCAAGGAAGGTTTAAGCTATCGATTAGTTTAAACCTTCGGAACGATAGATTTAAACCATCCAAAAGGGATTAAACCCTATATATTCTATGAAACTATTTTCTAGCTGCTTCTATGAATTTTTTTGATCTTTCTTGTTTGTTTTGATTCAAGAAATTGTGTTTAGGTTTGCGTTGCCGGTTAGAGGATTATTGAGTTAAATGTCTGAAAATGAACATGGAATTGGAACATGATAGTGATTCGGATTCAGATATTGAAATCTTGCACGAGTTGAATGATTTCAATAGGTATCATGATAGACCATATTATCGGTGATCGAGAAAATCATTGGAATAAATGGGATGATATCGAATTTATTCGATCTCCAAAACTTCTGCAAGAGCAATTTTGAGTGAGATTGAGAAAAAAAAAGCCACCCTACCTCAAGGTGAAATATCAACATTCAATTTCATATTTTGTCTCACTGCAATCCATCTTAGAATTGTTCAAAAGCAATTCTTATTTCCACTTCGAAACTTGGTATGTAAAGCTATGTATCAACTAAAGGTTTTGCCTCACACCTCAATAATATAACATTAATAATGCTGATACAAAGATCACAACAGAACACAATAAATAAATAAACTGATCGCTGCAGTCTGACAGAAGCACTAATCCAAAGATTAACGCAGAAAACCAAGAAATAACAACCAATCAGTCACAATTAGATCAAATAGCCAACTATTTTGGCAACTGCACAGGATAAGTTAATCTCTTCTCATTTTGTACTTGATCTTAACACGACGGTTTAAACCATAGATTAACTCTAATTGGAGATTTCTTAATCGGCAGTTTAAACTACGATTAATCTTACGGGCCTCAGGCGATTTGCACTGTCCAGCAAGATCGCCCGATTCAACCGTTCCAGACATGTTTTATGAGGTTTTTTCGAAGTCCCGTGTTTACGTGAACAAGCCCGAGACCCTGGAAGCCCTTAAGGACAACATTCCAAGCGAGTGCGAGAATCTGTCGCCCGAAGTTCTCGCCGAAGTGATGAAAAATGCCATAATTTGGCCGATATCATATTCTCAATTTGACCAATAAAATTCTAAAGGTTCAAATAAACATAATCGAAAAACAAAATCGAAGCTTTTCATTAAAAAATGAGAGCCAAACAACATCGAATGACTTCTTTTGGCCCACCTAGTATTTTGCAGCGACCTAAGGGGTACCTCAGGGGTCTCATCTATGTCTACTCTTAATATTTTATATATTGTTTTGGTCCGTTGATGCTGTCTCTTCTTTATTAATTAAAATTTTCAATTAACATCAACAGAATCACAACTTCATAAACCATTCAATTATTTCTCGTCTATATTATATTTTTGGGTTCGATTCATTCATATAAAATATGACTTTTCTCCAAATTCATTCTATCTCCTTAGCAAATATTTCAACGATACATTTAGCACTCATAGATTTTATTTACAATTTAAATTTTAAAGGAACTGGACCATATGTTTTTTTTTTTTTTTAATCACCGCGACCTACGCGGGCAGAAACGTCGTGCACACCGGGCTCAAAGCCAAGATGTGCATTGCCGCTAAGGACCTTGGAGAAATTTCCTGACAATTCTCGCCGTGCTCAAGATGATCTGCTTCTGCGAGTTAGATATCACACGCTGGTCCAGGCAAAGTCTCCGAGTGTTTTCAGGTAAGTGCCTTTCTATCAACCCATTCCCCGAGATAATCAGCGGTAGCACACTTACAGATTTCAGCCGACCAAAAAATATTTCAATATTGGTAAAATACTCATCTTGCCGAAGACCAAAAAGTTCATTTCGGAATCAACCATAATGATTGTGTAACGTTTCATGAAGAACTCTGAAAGGAATTTTGTGAAAAAAGTGGTCTCATCCTGAACCTGAGTAAGTTAGGTGTATTATAATATTATTGGTGGAGGAATTATTAATTTTATTTTTTTCTTAAGAGACTTTTGTGTTTCTTCTGATAACCACTAAAAAAAAGAAAAATTATGGGATTCCATTTTGCGTGAGCTGTCCAACGAACTCACACATAGTACATACCTATATGTTTCAGGGGTTGAAGAAAAACACTCAATTTTATTTCCAGAAAATGAGGATTGAAAAACAATTGACGGGTTTCACCGTTTTCGTTTCGAGTGATTGATTGAAGAAATATTAATATTATTTCAGACTTATGCCAACCCTGTAGTAAATTTTTTCACTGATAGCATCTCCTTAGGATAATTTTTCAATAGATTGCTTAGAGCGTGATCACCATCATTGAAAGAATTTTTGTGTTTCAAATGTTACCGAAGTGTTATTTCTTGAATATCTCGAAAATGATTGATTTTAGTCGTATGGTTGATGGAACATTTTTTATTGATACTCGGGAGTAAAAGCATATTTCAATAAGAAATATGGATTCTTCCTTGAAAAAAGGGAAGTTTTTGATAAAGACTTGAATCCAGAGTCTGCATATTTTGATTCTTTCATCAAAATCAAAATAAAAACGTAAAACATCATCTTAAGTAATAGTTCCTGGAAATTTTATCCCTCGAAATTCAAAGGGTATCTCGCTTTGACCATCTTTGTGATGATCCTGGATAGATTATATTTGTCCAATAGCTCAAATATCCCCGGAAAGCTCCGGGATAACAGTAGCGTCATGATTGGAATTATGTAAAAATTCGAGAAAATCTAAAAATGTGATGATTATTGCGTATGTCATTCAAAAAAAACTTCAGATAGGAGTTAACGGAAAATGACAGAAACTTCGTAATGGGATCCAAGATAACACTGAACATATTCTTTATATGAAATATTGGCTTTTTAATTCGAAGCAGATACCGACTTCGGACAAGGATGTTTAAATTATTTCACTGATAAATTTTCCGAAGAAATTTGAGATAATATTATGCAAATGCATCGATATTGATTAGTTTGTTTATCTAATACATGTATCGTGACCATTTGCCCTTTCATTTCCGACGAAAAAACCCAGGAAACTCACGAATTCAATTTCCACCCAGACTGCGAGACTGTGTTACGGTTTACAGCATTCTTACACAAACCTAATCAGAAAAACAAATAATGAATCAATTAGGAATACTCGCGGGCAGCTGTCCTCGCCACGCACCAGCGGCGGCGCGAGCCGGGGTTATGTAATATCCAATCAGGCCAACGTTTAATATGTGCAGTTTGAAAGTTTTTCCTACTTAAACTTAATACTGCAGAACAGTTCTTCATGTCTCATCAGGCAAATGCTGCGAATGCGTGTGTCGGTATAGAGTTTCGCAATCGGTCATCGATTTCGTTTTCAATCAACGGAAATGCACCGGCTTCTTGCCAACTGGGCTGTCTCATTTTAGAGCCGATCTAATCGGAGTAAGCGCCTAAGGACGCAGAGTTGGGAAATTTGCATGATGGGATTGCATGGTCCGGAAGAACGAGGTTTGAAATGAACGTTTCTAATTAAATCTATTTATCATCCTGAATTAAGGATGACAAACATTTTAATAATTCGAACGCTATTTAATTGATAGATATACTTAAGGGAGTAGCTCAGATGTTGTTAGATACTCTTCATCATTTATAAATATCAATCAACTTCTCAACAACATACATAACACGAGATTGTGCTTGATACCTCTTTTCTGAATATTTAAAATATTTCAGTAAGGGCCGTTTGCACTGACTTATTTAAGGCGAGATTAACGTTAATACTGGATTATTCCTCTGATTTCTATAGCAGTTACCACAGCAATCACCGAATTAACGTTAATCTTGTCTCAAATACCTTTAAAGAACCTTCATGGTTATGTTGGGAAAACAAAAATTTGAGGATATAACATTTTTTCAATGATTTCCATAGATCCATTTTTATTAGTTCTGCGGTAAAATGTGTTTGGGTGCGCATATTATAGATTCAATTAAGTTTTCTTGGATTCTAGATAATTTATGAGATTGAATGTTTTCTTGTCTATTTTACTGGCCAACTGGCCACTGCTGCATAGTGAGTTTCATCTAAGCATTAAGTTATTATTTTCGTATTTCGCGTTCTTTTGTACAACTCGCAACTGTTTGCGCAGAAATACGCTCAGTAGGAAAAACAATACTTTTCCCACTTGATTTCCTGTTTTGAAGCAACAAGGATCAAGATTCAATGAAAATTGATTTTTTGTTGCTTCGAAACAAAGAAGTCCGAAATTTTGATCCGAAATGAACAAAGCAGGAGAGTATTCATGAAAATTGCAAAGAATTTGTTATGATATACATGGCTGTATAGGGCGGTCGGAGAACTTTCGAAAGATGTAGGTAATTCTGAATAGGGTGATTTTTTTGAAGAAAAAATATCTGCAGCGGATGTCAAAATGGGTTCTGAGAACATCACAATTTTATCGGTTTACACTATTCCAGGTCAAACAAAGGAATTCATCAAGAAGTTTGAAGAAATTCTTCAGGTGATTTGCTGGACCAATAAAACTGTAATCATTGCAGGCGACTTGAATATTAACCTTTTGGATAGATCTCACAAGTACACGATCTGTTTTGTAGAATTAGTGAACTCCTATGGAATGAAAGCCAGCATAAATGAACCAACAACATTGCTTACCAAAACATGCATAGACAACATACTGATAAACCAGCCAAATTTTACATCACAAATAATAAAAACACATTTCTCAGACCATGATACAGCACAACTATTGACTCTTCAGGGGGAAATAGATCAAATAAAGGAATACCAATATAAAAAAAAATACTACCAATAATATACAAGATTTAATGAAAAGACTAAAACTTTTAAATTGGAATGCTGTTTACGAAACTCCAGAGAACGAAGTCGATCAACAATGGAGATCATTGACACATATGTTGTGTCAATTGGATTATGCTTGCCCAATAAGAAGGCATAAAACTACCGCTAGAAAACAGCAAAAGCCAATCAATGAAAATATATTTTAATGCAAGAGCAAACTTGATATACTACACACTTGTGAAACGTTTAATCCAGTTTTTATGGGGACATATAAGGAGGCAAAAAAGAATATGACAAAATGCTTAGAGATGCGGAGAAAGAAAGATACAAGCAACAAATCCTTCAGTCTGATAACAAAATGAAGACACTCTGGCAAACTGTAGAAAAAATTAAAAACTGTACCAAAATCACCAAAGAGATTCCTGGCAATCCTTTGGAAATAGCAAATAAGTGCAATCGTCACTTTGCAACAGCAGCTGAGGAAAAAATTAAACAGAACCACAACATCCCATTTCAGAATAATATTACAAGAAATATCAACAGCTTCAAATTCCGCCCAGTAAATGAAGAAGAAACACTCAAGATGATAGACAAATTAAAAAACAAAAGTAGTTCTGCAATCGATGACATTCCAATGAGCACAGTGAAAACCTGTAAAGAACTTATAGTTACTCCAATAACATGCGTTGCAAATAACTCTATGAAAAATGGTGTATTTCCAGAATTGCTCAAACAAGCACTCATAAAACCTATCTACAAAAAAGGTAAAGAGGACGAACCTGAAAGCTACAGGCCAATTAGCTTATTGACAGCATTTTCAAAAATAGAGCTGGCAATATATAACTTGTGGAATTTCTTATATGCTGGACTTATCTGAAGCCTTCGATACCTTGTTCCACAAATTGATACTGGATAAATTAGACAGCTATGGAATAAGAGGAACAGAGAAAAAGTGGTTTGGATCTTATCTATCAAATCGCACACAATGAGTAATTATTAATGGAGATGGCACAAGAACTTTATCCGAGGAGGCGTTGATTCGATTTGGAGTGCCTCAAGGAAGTATCTTGGGGCCAATTCTTTTCATCATCTTTATCAATGATCTGATAAGTATAACATAAACATGGCGCCACGAAGTAACAACTCATCAGACGTATCCTGTAGAAAATGTTCGAAGGAGGTGAAATTGTTTATTGTTTGTGGGAAATGTGATGATCATAATGCACAGATTCTTCACGTGGGCGCCTCCAGTGGGTATGATGGGAATAAATATGTATACAAGACCATTAGACCTCTTTCTAAGTTGGGTTTCAATATTATGCTTGAATAACTGCAGAGTAGCAATTGGTCTTTTGTGGATGATGAAAGGTTGAACTGTTGCGAGCGCTTCGATTTATTCCACCAGTATATAGTGGACGCGTTCGCAGCATCTTTTCCAACAAAAATGGTGAGAGTGAAAGATAGGCAACTTGGTTCTCACCTGAACATAGAAAGATGAGAGAGCGTTTGCTTCTAGTACGCGATTTGTACAAAAAATATCATACTGAGACTTTACGAACTTTGAAAAATAAGATATCTCATGACTATCGCAGAACTTTGAAACAGGCAAAGAAGGATTATTTCGATGATATTATCATGGAGTCATCAAATAAATCTTAAACTGCTTGGGGGTTGGTGAGAGACCACACACGGGCGGGTAACGGTGCCTGCTCGGCTATCGACGTTTCTCCCGATGAATTTAATTTGTATTATTCCACCATCGCAGAGAGAATCATATCTGAGATTCCTAAGATGAAAACTACCTCAGCTGATACGTTCAGGAAAACGTTGTCGCAAAAAAACTCAGTAACAGTAGGGCGACTGATAATTATGGTCTTTCCACACAAGAGATTAAGACTCGGATTAAGACGAATATAAGTTCTATAATCTCCCCTCTCACCAAGCTCATAAATCAATGTTTGGTGACGGGCCATTATCCGAAGTCCTTGAAGGTGTCTAAGGTAGTTCCAGTTTTCAAAAAAGGAGATCGAAAGGACAAAGCGAATTATAGGCCAATTTCTTTGGTACCTGTCTTTTCCAAAATCATTGAAACCATAATGACGGAGCAGATTAGAACATTTTTCGAAGCGAATGCTCTCTTTTCACCATCTCAATTCGGCTACCGAAGGGGCAAAAATACAACTGAGGCCGTTCATAATTTCAGCAACGTCATCTAAGACAGATAATGCACATCAGATGGTTCCACAAAGTTTCGAATGCAGAAGTCTTGCAGCGCGCGAGTTGTACAACAATTGAGACTCAAGTAACGAGGGCCCGACTCAGATGGAGCGGCCATATCCTGAGGATGCAAGACACAAGACTCCCCAAAATAGCTCTATACGGCGAACTCACTGAGGGAGCCCGGAAAACAGGAGGCCAGTATAAGCGTTTTAAGGATACACTACATCAATTCCTAAAATCAGTTAATGCTAATCATAACTGGGAACAACTAGCGTTAGACAGGTCACAGTGGAGGTCTTTGGTCCACAGTTATAATGGATAATCGAGAAGGATACAGCGGCGGCCAGATCTGGTTGGAGACTATCCATGCCCTGAGTGTGGAAGGATCTGCAGGTCACGGTTGGGTCTCTTTAGTCACAGGAGGGCACACAGTCGCAACTATAATAGCACTAAGAAGTTACAAGTCTGTTTTTTTTTTCTTCTTCTTTTTGTAGATTTATTCCCGGTAACGGGATACAGCAATGAATGAATGAATGAATGAAATTTAGTGATGAGTAGTTTCGAACGTGGAAGGCACTGTTATGCTTCTTTTGTTGATCTGTCTAGGGCCTTCTTTTGTGTCTCTCGGGACGAGCTCATTTTTACGTTGAAAAAATATGGGTTCGACGAATCGGCGCTGAACTTGGTCAGTTATTTTGTAAATAATCGATTCCAAACGGTCTTTGTGAATGGTGCGTGTTCCGGGATTAGGCGGATGAATGTTCGAGTGGCGCAGGGATCAAACTTGGGGCCTATACTGTTTCTCATTTTTGTCAAAGATCTACCAGATTACTTGCCAGTAAGTAAACACAAAACATGATATTCTGAGATATGGAGTATTAATCTGGGGCAACTGTGCTCAGAGGGAAACGGTATTCAGATTGCAGAGGGGTGGAGTAAGGATCTTGGGGAGTCTTGGCTACAGAGATTGCTGTAAGCAAACATTTTGTGAGCTCAAACTTTTAACATTTTCTAGCATATTCATTTTAGAAAATCTAATATATGTACACAAAAATAAAAACTTATTTCCGCTACAATCTGATGTACATTATTACGACACACGAAATAAATCTCAGATTAGAAAGGATTTTCTTAGACTAAGTAGATCCCAACGCTCTCCTGCCTTCTGTGCAACATCTATGTAGTATGTTTTACCTAGCTCTTACAAAAATTTACCAATTAAACATTTCAAAAATAATGTGAAAGAGGAATTAATTAGAAATGTGTTCTATTCAGAGAACGATTTCTCTGTCTGTGAGTTAATTTGAGGTTTTCTGAACACTACTTGTTTATTTTAAATTATTTTATTTCAAGTATACATGTCTTCATTATTATTTATTATTTAATTTTAGTGACTTTTAACTGTTCTATGTTCTCTATATATTTTATATCTATCTTATTCATATTTATTTCAACTTCTTTTTTTAAGACTTGTGAAAGCAACAACTTGTTTTGCAATATCACCAATAAAGCTAATCTAATCTAATCTAATCTAACACATTCTTAACCAAACACATCAGTGCTCAATTATGCAGATGATAAAAGTTATATATTGAAGGCAGACATCTTGCCCCAGATTGCAAGCTTGGTTCAGAAAGTTCTCCGGCGGGCTAATCAGTGGTTTCAGTCCTACAAATTATGCTTGAATGTAGACAAAACATGTGCAAATATCATCAAAACCTCGCATGCCAACTTTCAAACACCTTCTCATATTCAGCTTAATGACAGTGAACTTGATCTTCACCCCTCGGGATGATTTCTTGGATTGACTATAGATGAGAACTTGAATTGGAGTGAACATATTACAAACCTCTGTACGAAACTGGGATCCATTTGTTACTCATTTGGTGTTTTACGAAACTATCTCGACTCATCATCTATGAAAGTTATTTTGAAGCTAAGACCTCCACAGAATACGATACAAGAACAAACCAACTAAAATATCCAAAACACAAGCTTTCACTTACAGAAAAAGGACCGAAGTATAGGTGTATAAAATACTATAATAAGTTTTCAAAACAAATGAGGGAAGCAACCAATCTCAAACTATTCAAGAAGGAAGTCCACAAATTACTATTTCAGACTGAACCGCATATAGTGGAAGAATGTTTGACTGCATAATATGAGATAGAAAAGACACTCGAATCTTATTTGACACTATTTCATTTCAGGCAGAAATGATGTATTGTACATGTATCTACTTTACTTGAAATTAAGCTTATTATTAGGACTTTAGCCTTACGGCTTCCAAACTCCTCTCCAGAGGAAAATTCACTTATCCCAGATATCTCAGATATCACAAGGATTAAGCTCTGTTAGAGCCCTTTCCAGGTTTTCGGGCTCGTGGTGATGGTCGGGTCCGGGTCGCTCCTCGGCTCCCTACTGTAGGTTGGATTCCTGCGCCACCCGCACTTCCTGTCGGAGCAGACGGTGTTCCTCTGAATTTCCCATGTACTTGCGTACAGTTCTTGCCGTTCCCAGCAGTACCGCCTTTTATATGACTCTATAGATATTTTCGTCCAACTGAAGTTTCCTCAAGTTCTCTAGTAGTTTCTTCGGAATCAGGCCTCTAGATGAAAGGACAATAGGGATGGTCTTGATATCTTTCAGCTTCCACTGTCTCCTGTTTTGTTCCTCGAGATCTCTGTACTTTGAAATTATTTCAGTGTGCCTAATATTGTTATTATTTGGAATCGCCACATCGATGAATAGTGCTCTGTCCTCATCCTTATTGAGAAATATGAGGTCTGGTCTATTGTGGGTTATTTTCCGATCTGTGAGAACCGTGCGATCCCAGTAGAGCTTGTGATGTTCATTTTCCAATACAGCATCCGGATGGTAATTGTAATAAGGAACCTTTTTCGAACTTAGAAGTTGATGTTTTAGTGCCAATTCTTGATGAAGAATCATGGCAACGGCATCATATCTATATTTGAGGGGTTCAGAGCTGAAGTGAACCAAGTCCATTCAGCCTAGTTTCGAGATGAATGGCTTAGAAGTTGTTTATCACCCTTTAATTCAAAAGTGACTTCTTTAGATTTTAAAAGGTTAAAATGTAAGCATATGCTCACATAAGAATAATAATAAATAGAATAGTCACTTTTGAATTAGTTGGTGATAAACAACTTCTGAACCATTTATCTCAAAATTAGGCTAAATGGACTTGGTTCACTTCAGCTCTGAACCCCTCATTTGTACTCCGTGCCCGCGAACTTCTGACATCCCCCGGTGATGTGCTGAATAGTTTCATGTGTCGCACAGCCATAACGACAGCTATCATCCGCCACTGAGGCATCCTTGGCGATATATTTCATGTAGTTCTTTGTTGGAATCACCTTATCCTGGATGGCGAGCATGAAGCACTCTGTCTCAGGAAACAACCTTCCGGAAGTCAACCAGTAGTTCGAAGAAGATACGTCGACGTAATCATGGTTGAAATCGTTCTGGTGCCTTCCATGCAAAGGTTTGCCAATCAGTTTCTGCATTTTACTTTCTGCAGAGTGTTCGACCGTTTCCAAGTGGTCCTCCTGTAGCTTTAACGGTGTAGAACTATCAGCAACTCAAACTACTTGATGGAGTTCTGATGAAGCAGCCTTGCCCAGGAAATATTTTCGAAGTCCTTCAATTTCCTGGGACATACAGTTGGACAAATCAACAATTCCTCTACCCCCAAGATGTCGTGGCAGCTCGCTCCGTTCTATTGAGCTTTCGGGGTGATGTTTATTGTGTTTAGTCAGCATCGTCCTTATTTTTCTCTGTAAGGCTGCTAAATCGGTTATGGTCATCCAGAGATGATACCGAATGTGTAGCTCAGCGCCGAGCAAGCAAGCGTAGGTATTAATAGCTTTTATCAGATTCTTGCTGTTAAGACCAGTTCTCATTATCCTTCTCAATCTTCGGGTGAACTCCTCAGTTAGTTCTTTCTTCATCTGGCTCTGATTGATTTTTCTTGTCTCCTTCCTTTAATGCTTCAATTTCTGCACCTTCCTTTAGTTTGAAGGTACCATTTTCTATTTTCCCTCTCGTTATGTTCAGCAGTCGACATTTTTCTAGTCCAAACTTCATTTTGATGTCTTCCGAGAATCCTTCCACCATTTTCAGCATCTGTTGCATTTGTTTTTTGGTAAATGCGAAGAGTTTCAAATCGTCCATGTAAAGGAAATGATTCAGTTTCATCATTGTTCTACTGCCGTTCTTGATGGAAAATCCGTAGTCCGTAGAATTAAATCTGAGACAAGGGATTCAGGGCCATGCAGAACCACAGAGGGCTCAGCGAATCTCCTTGGAAAATTCCGCGTCTTATTGGAATAGGTCCTGTTGTGATGGAGCCATCTACTGCTTTCATTTGAAGACTAGTACGTCAGATTGACATGGCGTTTTTCAGGAACTTAACAATATTAGGATCCACCTTGTAAATGTTCAAGATAGTCAAGAGCCATTCGTTAGGTATGGAATCGAATGCTTTCTTGTAGTCTATGTACGCAGCGTAAAGATTTCTTCGCTCCGAGAACGCTTGATTGCAGATAACTGAATCAATTTATCAGCTGTTCTTTGCACCCTCGGCTGTCTTTGGTGCATCCTTTCTGTTGCATGGCGATGTTATTCCTTTCGCAATGGTTGTGAATTTGGATTGAAATGCACAATGTGATTAATTGGTACATCGTTGGAAGACATGTGATTGGTCGGTATTTGGATGGGTCTTCTGTATTCCTTTGGTCTTTAGGTAACAGGTATGTTGTGCCATGTGTAAGGAATATTGGTATTCTTCCAGGATTTTCAATGACATCATTTATTGCGGAGGTAAATTTGTCATGCATAATCCAAAGTTTCTTGATCCAGAAGTTCTGTATTATTATTATTTTGATAAACCGAAAATGGTATTTTTTCGTTTCTCCGATACCAAATGAAGAAAAACGATGAAGTTTCTAGTACTTATTGCTTCATTGTTCAAAATGAACTTCTTACGCATTCGTAACAAATCTCAACCGAACGGGTTTATCGATTGAAATGAGAGAACAGCAACTGGTTAGAAGCGTTAATTAGACCTACATGCTGGTAATGAGCTTTCATAATATTGAACTCGTTTTCGACATTCCCTGAGACAAAAACATTCCACAGAACCGTTCTGCACGACTTCACGGATGTCACAACGGTTTTTTAGCGTAGATGCAATTGAATATTCCAGACTCAATCTTTTGTGAATTTGTGAGAATAGTCCCATTATATTTTTGGATATTTTCACGTCTTTTGCACCTACTAATGGATGAATGTGAAAGCGACGCTGTTGCAATGTTTTGAATTCGGCTGGAAGCATTGAGAAGAAGCTTTTTTTATATAGGTACTAGAGAAGGCAATTGTAGTGATTTGGAGTTATAATTTTAATTCAATCGTTGGCGTCGGCGTCTTACGCTAGTAGGAGGCCTAATTTTGCTTCAGTTTTATTTAGCCGAATGGCTAAATCAGTGTTTCAAAGCAGCACACATAACTTATATATACATTCGAAACTTTAGATACCTGCTGGTTATTCTGTAAACCTTATGTTAATTTTCAACGGATAATAGTTTTCATGCATATCAACATATCAGGTTTTTCTGTAAAAATAAAAGCAGTTAGCCGAAATAATAACGCACCCCTATTTATTGAACACATCTTTAATTTTCTTATCTAATGGCAGATTCTAACATGCTGAAGTCAATATAATATAATAATATAAAATTGTATAAAACAAAATTATTGTAATTAAGTAAATTAAAATTATCACTTACATATTCTCAGAATGTAATTTACGAGGTAATTTATTATCTTCTGAATTTCAAACATTTAGTTTATTGAATTATATATTTCCTTCCAAAGTGCACAAAAAATTTGTATACGGCCTCTGTCTTATTCTGCATGGAAAGGCACTTCTTCAGTAAATGTACCTACTTAGTTTCCATAATGATTCCTTCCACCGTTTCTATAATTGATGAAAATCCATAAGTATATAATGAAACTGAATTGCATGATTTTCATTAGAATTAATTTGAGGGTTCAGTTTGAGTTTCTCTATAATTAAAGTAGTTACTGTAAATGTTCTCCCGTTTGCTCCAAATACATCTCACATCTTTTTCTGACATATTCAAAATGGTTAGTTGAAATGAAAGAATCATCGTTTATTTTATGAATTTTTTCAATGATTCTAGTCTCTTGTTGGTCCACATCAGAAATAGGTATTTAAAAAATATTATAAGTCAGCAAAAAAAAAAGTTACACAATAATAATCATAACTCCAATTACATTTAAATTATAACTGAAAATAATCAGCTACGCTATAAAAACATTGCTCAAGAAGCTTATTCTTAACTACCTTTTTAAATTCTTTCAGCTCTAGAGACTTAACGCGTTTTGAAAAGTTTGATGCACTGATATGTGGGTGCATATTCAAACCTGGTGGTATTATGCTTCGGAACATGGAACAATTCACCATTTCTGGTGTTGTAGCTATAAAAGCTTGAAAGTCTTGTAAAACCGCTCTCATTTTCCTTCACATAAACCAGACATCTGAAAATGTATATGCAAGCCACTGTGAGAATACCATTCTCTCTGAATATAGGACGACAAGAGGATCTCGGAGGAACATTGAAGATCATCCGTAAAATCCTCTTCTGAATTATAAATGGTCTTCCAGCATCAGTTGAGTTACCCCAGAGCATGATGTTGTAAGATAAGTGACTGTAGACCAGGCTGTAGTATATATATTATTATTAGGGGGAAGGGGGGGCGAGAAGCTTACCCCATCGAATGATTAGGTTAGATAAATTTTTTTAATTGGGATTGAGATTCAAAGGATAATTTTGCGCCTAGTCTCCGTGTTAATAATATTAATTTAGGAGGGGGCCCCCACCAGTATACACTTCTGCACTCAGTTATCAGGAGATGGGAGAATTTCCGATCCTACATTATTGTAACGTTTTCTTCTCTGATTAAAACGTCCAACTCATTAAAATTATTTATTTACACTTAATACACTTATAACTCACAAACTCACTATAACACTACCATTTATTTCCACTCTTGTTTATTTCCACTAGTCACTTGCACTGTAACTGTACTTTTACTTGTACTTGTACTTGTACTTCCCTACCTGCTCCTCCGCTGGGCTTATATAGGCGCCGGAAACATTCAGGTAGATTCCCGGTTATTCTGGAATCTTTCGCGACCGCTCTGGTTCTCGAAAGGTCCGACCGCAAGGGCCGGACTGGTTACACTGTCCCCTCCTTAAGCCTGTTCTGTCCCAGAACAGATTTAGTGAATTTCTCCGAGGACCGTGGCGAAACTTGCACCCATCACCATTCCTACAGTAGCCATTCTGATGGAAGTAGCACTCCACAGTTTTTCCAGACTCCCTGGCCTGCTTTGGGTTGAAACTGCACACCAGGATCCGTATACCAGTCCCCTGAAATACCACCTCCAGCATGCTTCGCACAACTCGCCAATTCAGCTGGTCCAATCCACAACCTAGCTTGGGAACAGCTAATTTCCTAACTCCGAAGCGTTGAAGGTCTTCTTTCAAGCTATGCAGTGCCGTCCATAGATTCTGATAGGTTGGCTTCTGGTAGGAATGTTGCTTGGTGACTAGGTAATAAATGAACCGACCTTCAGCCTTCAATTTCAAAACTTTTCCGATTTTTGGCTGCTGTCGCGATAGTTGTTCCTGACGTCCAAATTTATTTCTGAATACTCTTGCTATTCCTTTGCTCATACGAAGGTCCTCCGCTACGCAATGAGCGAGAGAGTATTCCTCAGACACGGTAAAGAGATCTTGATGTACTTCCTGTGTAACGCCGAACCGTGCAACGCGTGTCTCACCATAACAATCCATAAACTTCTGGTAATCGCTGCTACCTTGCATCGGGGCTTCCACAAGACGTACTTCTTCTTTGTCCTGCGCGTACGGGGCTAATCGGTTGAAATGGACAACCTTTGGTTTTCCTCTGGGGAGCTTCCTTATCCGGTAAACTACATCATTTATCCTCTTGATTACTTCATACGGTCCCTCCCACTGCCTCTGCAGCTTTGGTGAAAATCCTTTCCTCCTTTGTGGATTATGTAGCCACACCAGATCTCCAGCGGTGAATCCACCTTCAATAGCCTTGATGTCGTAGCGCATTTTCATTCGGTCACTTGCTTGCTGCATTTGATTGCGCACCTTGCCATGAATGTAATCCAGCTTGTTCCTTAATTTACTAACGTAGTCCTCCCCAGCTACGTCTTCTCCAGGCTTACATCCAAACTCTAAGTCGCAAGGCAGTCTTATTTCTCGGCCGAACATTATACTGGATGGAGTTTCCTTGGTAGATTCTTGAACCGAAGATCTATATGCCATGGTGAATAGATGTAAATATTCATCCCAATCCCGCTGATGATCAGAAACTACTTTGGCTAAATGTTTTCCCATGGTCCGATTCATTCGTTCGACCATGCCGTCTGATTGTGGATGAAGAGGTGTAGTCCTTGTTTTGTGAATTCCCAATTTGCTGCATACTTCTTGGAATAACTTCGATTCAAAATTTCGGCCTTGATCACAATGCAGCTCCAGAGGTATTCCAAATCTGCAGAAGAATTCTCTGACCAATTTATCAGCTACCGTACTTGCCTCTTGATTAGGAATACCGTAGGCTTCCACCCATTTCGTGAAATAGTCCATCGCTACCAAAATGTACTTGTTTCCATGGTCTGTTTCGGGAAAGGGGCCAGCGATGTCGATAGCTACTCGTTCCATGGGGGATCCGACGTTATATTGCCTCATTGGTGCTTTTCCTTTACCATAAGGTCCGTTAGCAGCAGCACAAACCTTGAATCTCCTACACCAATCTTTAACGTCCCTCTTACAATTTAGCCAATAAAATCGCTGCCTTACTTTTTCCAACGTCTTGGTTATCCCAAAATGTCCACCTGAAGTTCCATTATGTAGTCTGGTCAGAATGTCTGTCACACGGCTCTTTGGCACAATCAACTGAAGTCTCTGCTCAGTTCCATCTTCATTTTCCCAACAACGTTTCAGAAGACCTCCATCAATCTTCAATGTTTCCCATTGTGTCCAATACGACTTTACATTCTGGCTCAGTCTGGATACTTCTTCCCAAGTAGGTCGTCTACCGCTCTTCTTCCAACTCAGGATTACTTTCAAGTCGTTATCTTCCTCTTGTGCTCTTTGAATTTCTTCAGGTAGCCAGTCGTCTTCGATTACGGTGGTTCGTCTTAAATCGATCTTTTCTTCCAGGCGCGAACAATGGCTGGAATTCTGGGGACACTCAATGGTTTTGGTCGAACCATTGTCTACCACAGCGACTCCTTTTATTTTCCCGGCTGTAGCCCTTTCAAATTCTGGAAGATTTTGCTTGAAATGCCTTCTCTTGTTGCAGTTCCAGCACACAGCATCCTTTTTCCTAGCAAGCAATATTCTGCGGACTTTTTCTCTGACAATCTCCTCAACAGATCGATCTGTTTCTTGCTCTTGTCTTACACGAAGGTGTCCCCTATGCGACGCTTGCTTCGCTGCTTCGATTTCCAAAGCCTGGGCTAAGGCATCATCTACGGTTCTAGGGCGTGCTAGTCTCAGGGCTTGTTGTATTTCACAATCCTTTATCCCATCCACGAATGTCTGGATTGATAGCTGTTCCAGGAAGCTATCTGGAGCAGATGGATAAGCCAGCCTGACTAATCTCGCCACATCAGCTTCAAACTCCTGGAGATTTTCCCCTGTTTTCTGCACTCGGTTCTTTATTTGTGCATGGTATACTTGTTGCAGATGAGCATCGCCATATCTCATCTGAAGTTTCGATGTAAGAACTTCGTAACAGGCTTGTTGACTCTCCGGGATCGTCTGGAGAATGTTGAGTGCCTCTCCTCGTAGAGCTATAATTAATGCCGTGGCTTTTTCGTTGTCGTTCCAATTGTTTACCAGGGCAGCAGCTTCAAACTGTTTTTGATATGTCGACCAGGGTATTTTTCCATCAAAAGTTGGAGGCTTGATCTTCATTCTACTACCTTCGCCGTCATTTTCCGCTTTCGCAGTGCTGTAGGGTGTTGAAGCCAGAATATCTGTTCTGTTTGACATTCTTTTCAAGGAATCTATCAATTTGGAATGATGTTCAATTATTCCTGCCATTTCCTCCAATTTTCCATTAACGTCGTCATAAACTTTGTCAAACTTTTCGTCAACTCTTTCATAAACTTTGTCAAACTTTTCATGAACACTTTCATAAACTTCGTAAAATTTCTCGTTCACTATATCAAACTTCTCGTCTACTTTTTCGAATTTTCCATTTATGGTTTCTAGTTTCTTATCCAATTTATCTGTAAGTTGACTCACCACATCGTTACAATTTTCCCTAATCTGGTCCATTTTCTCATTCAATTTCTCGTCAATTTTCTCATTTAATTTTCGAGAATTTTCTTCCATTTGGACCATTTGTTCATTCAACTTACAAGAATTCTCGTCCATTTTCTCATTCAACTTGCAAGAGTTCTCGTCCATTTTCTCATTCAATTTTCGAGAATTTTCTTCCATTTGGACCATTTGTTCATTTAATTTTCGAGAATTTTCTTCCATTCTTTCGTTCATCTTACTCAAAAAGTCCATTACCGCTTGAGTCTCCATTGCGTTCTGTAATCTTGTGGTCACTGGCATGAACAAATAACCGAAAATATTTATTTAATTCGAGCGATGTTGAACCGCACACTTGACACCAATGTAACGTTTTCTTCTCTGATTAAAACGTCCAACTCATTAAAATTATTTATTTACACTTAATACACTTATAACTCACAAACTCACTATAACACTACCATTTATTTCCACTCTTGTTTATTTCCACTAGTCACTTGCACTGTAACTGTACTTTTACTTGTACTTGTACTTGTACTTCCCTACCTGCTCCTCCGCTGGGCTCATATAGGCGCCGGAAACATTCAGGTAGATTCCCGGTTATTCTGGAATCTTTCGCGACCGCTCTGGTTCTCGAAAGGTCCGACCGCAAGGGCCGGACTGGTTACATTATATTTCAAAACTTTGTTATGATTTCGAAGAATAGCTGCGGAATTATCATCATTTTTAAATGAGGAAATAAAAAAAGGCTCCAAAGGTTTTTGATCTGTATGATCATTTGATAAAATTCAGTAACTAAGTATCCAGTTTTTCGCAGGTCATATCATCAGCATGATTTCCTTTCTTGACCAACCTGGTAATAACGACAACAACTGAAGTAATCTTTTCGAACTTAAAATTGATCTGAAATTATTTCAGGGCCTCTATGAGATAAAAACGCTCAGCATACTTGTTTTTTTACTGCTTACTTATAGGAAGGTACCATGAAAAAATTAAATCGGTTTCAGCAATTCATAATTAATTCGAATAGTTTATTATTCGTAAATAATTGTTGAGAGCAGTTTATACCACGGGACATTCTCGACATCCGTATATGGGGGAATAACTACCAGAATGTGGGGTGTTGCTAGAACATTTGAAGGACAAGTAGAAGTTACGAATATTACAATTATTTCCAGTTTCGTTGAAAAGATAGCAGCATTTAACGAATTTCACCAGGATTTGAATTGTAGCCAATGGCGAGACTTTTCGAGAAATTTTTTCATATGGAAATTCATAGAAGAGATAATTTCACCTCGGAAAGTCAATGACATAAATAAATATTTTTTTCTACAAGCGTGCGCGTTCAACCTTTTTCCCGCACGCATTTCAAGTTGCAAAGAGTCACTTTTCCAAAACGTGCGGGAAAAACGCCTGCTATTTCCGCATTTGCGTGCGGGAATGGATTAGCAGGGGTTTTTCCCGCACGCAAATCTTATAGAATAAATTAAATTCTATCATGTCTCTATGCACCGAACGTCAACGATGAGTAACCCATGGTAACGACATGCAGAATTACGTCTGTCATTTTATATGAATTAATCAAATGAGATATGATCTGTATCGTGCAATTAATATATTTATATATTTCAAGCGCTTGTAGAAAAAATATTGTTCCTAACTCTTGCGTAAAGTGTCTTGCCCGCACTCAACAGCTTACCCGAACTCTGCTTCGCATCGTTCGGGCAACGGCAGTTTCGTGCGGGCAAGTATCACTTTCCGCACTTGATAGGAAAATAACTATTTTTCTTTTTTTCCGTTTGACGAAAAAAAACTTCTGACTTGCCGAGATGATGAACTGATTGAATTAAATTATAATGAAAACCCCATATGACGTAAGATATTCATTTTCTCTTTTTGGAGTTACCACTAGAACGAAGTAGATCCCTTTTAATAATTAGTTGAAGAATTTAAAATTTCTTTGCGGATAAGGGCGATATTTATCTATTTGCCTTTGTGAAATATAACTATATTTTCAATAAGATTTTAATTCCTCTGTTGAATAAATGGACCGTAATTATTGTCCGGAAAAAAGTTTACCCTTCATTTGCTTTTGGCTACATAATAAGGTCGAACACTGATACGAGGCCCCAATAGAGCAAGCTACGCAACATATCAATCAGTTGGTACCTACTTTCTGTTCCGTGAACTTATGGTTTTATAATACTCAGATAATTGTAAGTAATTTACCGATTCAACAAATTTTCCATTTGTTAGTCAACAAATATAAGGCAGGTGGGAGAATGGTCCAGTACGTGGAGATCAAAAAGAGGTGTTTGAATGTAAAAGGTGAGGTAGTAGCGATTTTTTGGTATATTGTTAGGCTGGGGACCCTAATGAAAAATCCAAGTTCTCGACCTCGAGTCATATGAGCTCGAGCCGCCATCTTGGATTTTAGATACAAAAATTTGGTTTTTTGATAATAACTCAAAAAAGGTGGTTTTCACGACAAAATATAATCTATGCAAAGTTAAAGAAGACAAAATTGTCTACATTTATTGTAGAAAAATTATTTTTTGTAGCGCACATATGTTACAAGTTACAGCTCCGTGAAGTGTCACTATTTTAAAAAAAGAGTATTATATTTTGATATTTGGCTAAAAATAATAAGTTAAAAGAATGCTTATTATATTGAAATTAATTTGAAAAAGACTCTACTTTGATTTTATTTTAATAGGTTGCCCTAAACCTTAACGGATAGGCCGGTAACGAGAGCACAGCTGCTGTCTAGTAGGTTTTGAGAGAAGGACGAGAGGGTCATAGATGGACCAAAGATCATAGAATTAAGTAACTCTAAAATATTTGAAATGAACATAGAGTTAGGTAACTCTATAGTCTATAATCTTTGAAATGACCATTAGAGCATCAAGTGTGTATGTCTTCGACTCAAATCAATGCTGAACAACAAATTTGAGCTGGCTGCATTTACAGTTAAACAAGCTGAAAATGACGCCGATGTACTAATTGTCAACACTGCAATTTCATTATTCAGTGAATCAATATTTGATGCTGTATTTGTGGTCGAGGAAGACGTCGAACTTTTAGTACTTCTGACAGCCTTAGCACCACCCGAAAGTTTTATCGTCTTCCGTAAACCTGGTAAAAAGAAAACTGCTGAGGGGATATATTCAGCGAACAAGATGCCACGCCAGAGGAGATTGCCGAGGCCGGAGTACGCTTTCTTGTAGCTTTATATGGTGGCAACATGGATAAAGATAGTTTGGAAGAGATTCGTTTTCAACGCTTCGACAAATCTACGATGAAAAACTGATTCAATCTTGCCTCTTTGCCGCCTACAAAAGACGCGGCGCAATTTCCCTCCACCAAGTACAGAAATGGAGTGGCATGGAGAAAAACCCTGAAGACTGGGGTTGAAAGCATAGCGCTTACGGGCTCACTCCCATAACAATGGCGGAAAAACCAACTCCCGATTCTTCATTAAAATCGTAGCTGCAAAAAGGGCTGTGGTGGGGCATGAAGCTGCCGCAAGGCTGGACTCAAATGTTCCGTTGTATGTGGCTTCCGCAACAATGAATCTTGAAGAATTATGCCAGAAATCCGCATTGAAAGTGAGGACGAGGATGACGATATTTGTCAGGCTTCAGACCAAAATTGCGACCAGGATTCCGACAATAACCAACCCGGACCATCGAAACGTACCAAAAAGTAGTAGAAATCAAAAAAAATATTCAAGTGCCTTTTATTTGTTCTTATAATAATGTAAAAATGTAATGATATTTAATAAGGATAAGAAAATGAAACTCAATCAGAATAAAGTTTCCGCATTTTTTTTCAAATAGTGCTACTTCTCGGAGCTGTAACTCCTAACATATGTGTGCTACAAAAAAATTCTTCCAACAAAAATATAGGGAATTGTGTACTTTTCATCTTTGTATGGGACATCTTTTGTCGTTAAAGCTACCGTTTTTGAGTTATTATTAAAAAACCAAATTTTTGTACCTAAAACTCAAGATGGCGGCTCGAGCGCATGCGCCTCGAGGTCGAAAACTGGGATTCATTATTAGGACCGTGAGCTTAACAACATACTAAAAAATCGCTACTACCCCACCTTTTGCATTCAAAAAACCTCCACGTACTGGACTTATATGGAATCCCATTTAAAATTGTCATCAACATTAATTTGAGTCAGTTCTGAAATCTTGTTTGGGGGAGGGTGGTTTATAACCTTTTAGGGGCTCTATTCAGGGATCAATTCAATGTAGATTTGGCGTATCTTCTTCAGAGGTTAAACAAAAAATGGGCGGTTATTTTTTATATAACGTTCCAAATGAGAAGATTGATTGGCTGAGCTCGATTTCACACTAAGAAGACAAGATCACAGGATTTTTTACTTATTCACACCTAGGACCAACCTGCAACATTCAATCTTGTCTCTGAGGTTTGCATAGAACTCAATTTCTTTATTGCGTTCAATTAATAAATAAATAATAAATAATTAAATGGAGCTTTGTGATATTACTTTGATTCCTTGTCGTGTGTTGTCAATCATCTTTTGATGCAGTGTGGTCTCGTCAATGTGTGAAGTAGGTGTTTCTCCCATAATTCAAAGCCGTTTATTATCAGATATATCTATATTTTATCTTATTAATATAAATTTCTTGTAATTGGGCTTTTCTTGTAGTAAGTGAAATGGATTATTATTATAAGTTGTTTTTGGGCTGAAATGAAGAAATTTCGTTTTCTCCCATCTGTCATTTGCAAATTTTATGACTTCTATATTCTATATTTTGAATACAATTTTCGTTAATGATAATGAAATAAATTGGTATTGCCTAAAAAAATAATTCATCAAAGGATATTCATTCCTTAAACGTTTTTCTCTTAATAGAGATGAATGCGGCCATAAAAATATGCAGTGAAAATAAGATCGAACCTAGCTACCAAAAATAATGATAATAATAATAATGTCATTTCATCTACAGGCCTGATACCGAAGAAACTAACAGAGAATTTGAGGAAATTTCAGGTGGACGACTATAGAGTCATGAAGAAAGCGGTCTTGTTTCTTGCTGGGGACGGCGAGAATGGTACGCAACTGATTAGAAAATTAGAACACCATCTACTCCGACAAGAAGTGCGGGTAGATCAGGAATCCAATCGACAACAAGAAGCCGATCGACATCATGGAGCCAAGGAGCAGCCTGTATCCAACCACCACCATGATCCCGAAAAGGGCTCCAACAGAGCTTAATCCTTTTGATATCTGAGATCCTTGGTTGAATTGACCCTAAATTATTGAAGCTAAGCGAGGTCAAGCTTAGAATATCAACCTTCAAAATTCAGTAGCCTAATCGGTAACTGATTTTTTGAACCCTACAAATTTTTTCTTTACAAGAAGTTATTTTATGAGCGAAAGTAGTCGTAAACAGATTGTCCGCATACTTGACGAAAGCCTATTCTGAATCTTCATGAATATACCTAAACATATCATTAGTAAATTCAATAAAATTACCTAATGATTTTAGATAACATTCACGAAATTTTTTAAACTTATATTCATTTGAGACAAATATAGACTCACTTCTAGCCACCTAAGACAGTGTCCAACAGTGACGGCTCGTGCCCATAAGGTGTGGGTCGGCCAGACCCAGGATATACAGGGGAATATCCTGAAATTAAATTAATATTTATTTTTTCAACCAATAACTGAAAATGAAAACGCGGAATCCCACCATAATCTCTGTTTTTCTGAAATTAAATATTGATATTATATATTTTTTGTCGATTAAGTTTCTGAAGATAAGTTGGATAGGGTTGCGGCTAAGGGATGGAAAAAAATATTCAATTTTATTTCCCAAAAATAAATGCAATCAGAAATGACATGTTTTTCAGCATCTTGATGTTAAGTTATTGGTTGAGAAACTACTCATTGATAGAAGAAGAAGGTAATTGAAAAGCAATTGGTGGGTTTCAGTGTCTTCATTTTGAGTGGTTGATTGATATTGAAGAAATATTAATTTTATTCCAGACTTATGCCCCATCCTGTAGATATAGTCTGATTTATTTTTATACAACAGTGTATAAAAGTTTCGTTTTCAATGCGATATAAAGGCTTGTTTTTGGAGAAAGAATGTACTATACTTCTTTGTTTTTGCCCAGCTTTTGAATAATAGTTGTATTCTTCTTCGGTGTCTCTCTGTAAATACCGATAACAAATTTATTACAACACAAAACGTCAATACGAATCAAAATTTTAAGTTCACTGAAACACATCTACAATTTTGATTTTAAGTGAAAATGTACTAATTTTTCCTTTCTTCATTTCACCATTCTTCCTTCTACTGTCACATGATCTTGTGACAGGATGCAAAGTTTGTTTCGATTTGCTACTACTCCAATTATTCAACAATTAAAGAAATTTAGAATCCACTCAGATTGTAAAAATTTACGAAATGAATCGAAGAAAACTGATAAACACGTGCACCCCTTTCTCTTATTCTACGACACTGACCTAATTCAATTCATAATATGGGAACAGCGATGCGGATGCGATTCTTATATCCCCACTCCGAGGCTCGGCCGGCCGGCCTACGCGTATTCAAGAAGCTTCGAAATCACCGTGCCCTTATAAATTCACTAGGAATTACGAATTTTTATGGTCAAAAAATCACTAAACTACTCTTATACGGTCGGAATACCCTTTTTCAAAAATTAACTATTCATTTAATAATAAAAAAATCTAACTATAATTAGGGATATATTATATTTTCATTGACTAAAACTACTCTTAAAAGGTGCGAATACGCTCTTTTCTAAAATAGACATAATATTTAATGATTAACTATTCATTTGATAATATAATATCTTAGAATAGACAATGAGGAAATCTAGAAATATGACAACTAAACGACCAAACCATAGCAAGGTAGGCCCAACTCGTGCTGGCCGACCGTGTATGTATCTAGCAGCGACGTAATACGATGTTCAACTTGGTGATAACTGCGTGCGACGTAGGTGTGGTATAGTACAATAACTTGAAGGGTTTCGCTAGGCTACTGCCGGCTGGCCGACCTAGCGTGTAGCGTGTTTATCGTAAGGAAAGAGAACTTCGAAATAAACTAACTCAGGGCGACAGGGGCGTCACGTTGATCGAAATAAGTTGTCGTACGTATTACTAGAGAATTAATCGAGAATTTAATATCGAAATTAATCATTTGGAATAAGTTTTGAAGAATAAAATAATTATAATTATTTTCCATTTCTCGATTATTTTTGGGTCGGCCCGGCCGACCCTGCATACCCGGACGAGCCGTCATTGGTGTCCAATCACTCCAATCTCATGGGCAGATTCACGTTCACATGATCACCATCTGACAATAATATTATTCTTTTCTTAAGTACCTATTAGTTTTGAGTAAGGTTGTATTAATCCACAATTATTGAAGTGAGACAAAAGGCAAGCAAATGTAAAAAATTCTCAGACGCTTTCCAAAACTTTTGGTGGATTCGGCCTAGTAACGGCATAAACGATTTCAACCATCACATTCGATTGCTGAAAATATCTTGTGTATTTACGGATTTTGATAATGAAACTTTTCGGATCAAAATTCGAAGGATTTGAAAACGTTTGTGAAAAATGAAAACTTTCTCGTTCCTAGGAACAAGCGAGAAGAATTTCCCCCCACTTCGAACGTCTAAGACCGATTACTTCCAGTAGAAAATTTAATGAGTGTTTTTCTGCCGCCTGGATCGCCTACAGAGCATTAAGTCTCCACCTCCTAATTGGCAGTTAGGAAGCTACATTTCCTGCATTTAAAGTCCGAATGAAGAGACCCTGCTATGGAAAGTTTCAAGCTTATGAATTTCTAGCTACGAACTCCAACAGATACCTTTGTAGGTGGTAGATCGTTATCGGAATAATGATAATATGAAGTGTTTGTTATTAGGTGTCATTTTGGAAAGTTTTGGAGGAAAATTCGTCCTCCGGAAGCTGCAAGTTTAATTATGTATCAACTCGTATTGTCATTTTCTCCGCTTTCTTGGTGCGCTGAGGTAGGAAGTTCTATGTGCATCTCGGATGGGATTCTCATGTAGAGTGTCTGAAAGGAGAGGTGTGGTTTTCATTGTGCGTTCACAGCAGCATGAAATGTTGGCTGGTTCCAATTATAATCGAAAACTCTGCAAGTTACGCGTATTAAAAGAATAAAATTAGATTGAAGGGCAATTTCTGGAGTCTAGAGAATAGTTGAATTACGACATTGCGCTAAATAATGAAGCAATGTCAAAGTGTCGCTTCGCTACGATTCGGATTGCATTCGTCAATTTATCACCAATTCTTTATTCGAAAGATAGAAATTCTTGAGGAGCTTGTGAGGCACCGTTTAGGTCAATTTTAACAAATATTTTTTTTTTCCGCCAACCTCTTAATAATAGGTCTGTTTAACGAACTCGACATTTGCCCGTTAATGAGCCCTTTTATTGTTGTATTCCTTGTATTGGTGTATCATTAGTGCATATTTGTCATGAGCAATCGAACATAAAAGTATTCAGCAGCAATCCGAATGATGTCACAACTTCACTGGAATGAGTTTTATATTTTCAATTTGATCTCTGTAATTCCATAGAACAATGAATTCATACCTATTACGATTACGAAGAGAATTTCTCTTTGACACCCCCAGATGTGGCAAAAACTGCCAGTCGGAATTTGTACGAGAAAGGCAGAAGACAGTTTCGTATCTATTCTGAGTCGGTATTATTGGCATATTTTACAAGCATTGCAGAAGAGAGCTTTCTAGCAAGTGTATGGCCTCATATTCTATGATGAAACTGCTGAAAGCAATTTCGAATATCAAAAACAATAATTAGCGGATATCACAAACTTATAATTTTCACCAAATAACAAAAACTGGGAAACTCAAAGAAGAACATATAAAAGAGTTTTCAGCGAGAACTCCCGATAATATATTCCTGATGAAAAAGGTAAATATAAAATGGAATTGAATTTATTCGTTTAACCAATTTTCCCTATTACATAAAAATATTAATAAATATAAAACTATTATTATTTAATTTGTAGGTCGTATTGATTATCGGATAAGCGGGTGCATTGATAAAGACGAAATGTACAGATTGCAGAAAAATGATATCCAAGACAAGGGATCGAAATTTTTGGCGACAGTGAATTAATCCAAAACACACTCACACAGGATATTCACTGTGGTGGATAATGATGAGCAAACACTATTGAAATGAAAGTTTTTTAGCGGCATACATACTTTCATTTCATTATATTTTCAGACAAAAACTATCATCACAAACACTATTGAATTTAATCAAGAGATATTATATCCGCAAGACCATCCCACACACCACACCAAAGGTTTTTCATTTTTTATAGGAAATATTAATGTTCAGTACGGCCAGTAGGCATGAATACATTTTCTAAATTACCATCAATAATCGCAAAGATACTCAAATAAGAGCAACCTCATCATTATACTCGTAATTGCTTTCGACGTTATTTTGCGTCTATTCTATCCGATAATGGAGCAGATTTTCCAGCAATCAAACGACTTGGTTGGAAATTCACTTCTGTCGCTGAAGATTACATTGAAAACTCATTACAAAATAAAGTTAAAACTGCCGAAAATGATTTAGTGATAATCGTTCGAGAGTAACTACACCACTAGCTTCCAACAGCTCTACATAGTCCTCAAGAGAAGAGATATCGTGGGGAAGGATATCAATATAGAATACTATCAGAATATCACACGTCGAATAATCCCTATATGACTTTCTCGAATTGTTCAATCGGCACAATAATATCAACTACATTCAAAAATGATCACAGAAAATGTATAACATCTCAAATTTGTGAAGATATTATGGCAAATAATTTTTTATTCAATCAAGAATTACTCATTCGATTCAGAATAAGGTTAACGAAAAAATCTTGTATTCAACTCGTTTTTTAATTTAGCTATTAATGATCTCAAATAGTAACTTCTAATATCTAGATCAGTAGTTGTCAACTATTTCTTACTCTAAATATAAATAAAGAAAATGTGGATGATTTAATTATGGAAACCTAACGACAGTTAAATCGTTCATCGCGCCATGAAAATTCGGAAAAAACTTACTGTATGAACTCCTTCCCCCATTCCCGATCTAATGGGATAAACTAAAAGCCAGCCCAGTAGATTGTTTTTGTCAAATCTTCGAATAGGGTATTTTATTAACCTTATATGGAGGAATCTTGTTCATCTACGTATCATTCCGTGCCGGTATCGTTAAAATTTGTGGATTTCCGTTACCGTTGTTGCAGCAAGCAATAGTGCGTTAAATCCGATTCAAATAGACGGATTCTTTCTATCTTGATATTCCACACGACCATGTGAAAGGTAGTTTATATGCAAATCGAGCTCGATATGCATAATTCACAAAAACGAAGAAACATCAATCGGGCATTCTTTATCTCCATCACGATCTATCTTGCAAAATATTTCGAAAGTTTCCCATCATTCGAACCGGAATTTGAGTAGGACGTCGTTGTGTTGCGTCGCTTATTTTTCTTTAATTATCCGGTACCTTCACGGAATTGAAGCGGAGGAATTCCTTTGTTTTCGAAACGTCTAGGAATTTCGTTTTCGCTACAATTTCAAGGTAGTTTTATCAGTTTCGTGGGATAGTTCAAGGGTCATCTTACGTTTCGCAAGCTCTTTCGGATGTTTTTTGGATTAAATAGTTGGAAGGAGGATTTCAGAGTTATAATTATAATGAGTGTAAGTAGAAAGAATTCTTCCCAACCTATGGCAGTGGCCCATTTGTAGGTTAAAGCACGATTATGTACTGTTATGGTCTGTTTTGATCCTTTTTTTATATGAATCGACTAAACGAATCCACAACTAAAAATTCTTTGAATTGAAATTTTTATTTGAAATTTCCCGAAATCTCACAGAGGGTTCTCAGCTAACATATCCCTTTGTAATAAAGAAATTTCTATGATGTGAAATGAAATTTTAAATACTATAAACAATTTCTAATTCAATCAAAATCTTTATACAGAAAAGAAAACCTTAACTAATTATCTTAAAAAAATTTACTTTAACTATAGTCCTTCCACTCACTCTTTTATGTAATAATAATGGCTCTATTTTCTGTATACTTACTGACTATAATTCCATATTGCTTATTTTCTCTGTGTTCGAAACGAATGATGTCTTGTCTAACTATTTTTTGATTTCTGAATTCTTCCTACCTAACCAAATTCTGCGTTTTTTTTTACTTAAGATTTGTTCTATTTATCTATATATTCAATCCCTTTCTTCTTCTTACAACAACACTTCAAGCTTTATTTTATATTGTTATTATTGTTTCAATATCGTCTAATTATATCAAATACATATATGGTTAATTTTTCAATATTTCATCTCCTTCAGTTCAATTCTACATATCAATGAATCCTTTCTTTTGTAACTGTCAATACCAAAACCTTAGCAACTATCAAATTTTGATACATATACACACATTGATTTCCTTATATACAATGTTTTTTTTAACTAAACAAAACAATTCTTCCAGCTAAGAAACATTTTTGATCTGGTATGCCTAACTGAAATAATACATAATAATGAAATTCATACAAGAATATTGATTTGATTGGATGATTGAAAAAATTACTTTTATTGAATTTTAAAGGACCATGTTCTGATAGTCAACTTTCAATTATGTATTTTTATTCTTTTAAACCTGTCTTTCGGTTGTTTTTTCTACTTCTACAGGATTTATTTCAGTTGATAAAAGTAAGCACTAACGAATGTAATTGCACGATAAATAAATCTATGTATCTATCTGAAACTGCAGTTGACGCGGAAGGTGTGTGGGCGCCGAACAGATGAAGAGCTGACAACAGATTGGCGACAGGTACAGATGTGTCAGATCGTGATCTCAGATGCCTGCAGGCTCTGGACTAATCGTGTATGCTATCCCCAGGCACGGATCTGAAGTTGTCTATGTCCGCCTGCAGGCGGTTGACTGATAGTGTATATTGCTCTGCGATATTTATCCCCTTTTCCCATTTTGAGACGACGGTCTGAAAGAAATCGCCTAGTGTATGAGGCAAACACCCGCAGTCTGATAGTGGATTCAATGCTTCAGACTTCTCTAGAAAATTCTCCAAGTGCACCGCATAAAGCGCATACAGGGGAGTTCGAACCCCAAGATAGGTCACAATTACCCGCAGCTCCTGCAGCTCGAGGCAGTAATTTGTACCACGTGGCACTGGCAGTCCTTTCTCCTATTTTCGATCCTTATGCCTCGATTGCACCCGCGTCCTCTACCGAGAATTCGTAAGGGCTGCAACTTATTAATCAAACGTTCAGTTCGTTAATCGTCTAATTTTGGGCCTGTTGCATCGTACCGCACGCTGTGTTGTAAATCCATTAAACAAACTTAGGAATTAGACGACGCGGTTACCGAAGCGATCGATTTTGTGTCGGCCGGAGCGTCGTTTTGTTCAATTATCGAAACCGAGCTTTTCCGTCTGTTTGATTTGAATCATCGAGAGGTAGGGCGCTTTTCACAATGTACTTGAGCCGCTGGAGGTCGAAACAAGGATTGCCTGTTGGATATTGTGGCTTTGTTGTGGCTTCGTTTGGGATTTCGCAAGGGATTTGATTATTGATTTTTGCACTTAAGGCATTTCTTTTCGAATAGAAGAATAACATAAAGCGGTTGAAATACTTCAATCCTTCTAACCTTCAAAAAAAAATCATTTTATAATTTGTATATAACTCGTGATAGCAATGGTTCCGCATAACTTTTCATTAGCCTTTAAAGCGAGCAGCTTAAAAGTCAAATATAGCAACCTCCAGAAAATATCTAAAAAATTCGACACAATAGAGCAAGCAAGGCATAAGTAGGAATATATTACCCTGTGGTTTTAACACCGGCTTTCACGAAACTTATATTTGCCAATGTGACAGTTATTCGAGTTCTAATGGACTCACTGAAACTTTTTCATTCCTATACTGCAGAAGTAGCCATGGAACATCAAAAGTACTCATATACTGGTTCGCAAAATATTAATCTATTATCTGCTGAACATAGACTTCCAACGTATGAGAAAGAGAACGAACGCAAGAGACTGACAGAATTTTCCCTCTCAATTATCAAGTGAGGCAAGGACCGATTAAAATCGGCCAGCAGTTCAGCAAACAGAACACGTTCCTAAGTGGAATTACTTTATAGTTCAGCTCACAGCTGGCCAGGCTAGCCTGCTCGTCTGCCTGCTTTAGGCTAAGTTGAATTTCGCCAAAAGCAGCAAAGCGTGTATTGGGGGTAAGACCATAACGGTTAAAAATAAAATAATTTATTTTTCCGCTGACCTCTTAATAATAGCACTGTTTAACGTACACGAAATTAGCTGTTAATGAACCCTTTTATTCAGCAGCTTCCCAAATAATTATTTTATTTGTATGCATTGATTTTCGTAGTACCTATCGGGTGAATAGAGAAGAGATGAATTGTGGAAGTTGCAGAAAAATTATGATGGTTAGAGAGTAATCAATATATCTATGTACTACAACTCCAGCTTCCACCAGCTCCACACATCCTTTAACAGATATTATAGGGAACGATGTCAATGTGATTTACTCAAAATGTCACAACTCGAATATGCCCTACATGGACGAATTGTTCGATCGGCCTCGGCCGCATAAATATCAACATTCCGATATGAACATGGAAAATTCACATTAAATTCAACATGTGGTCGACGAAAAAATCTTGTAATCAACTCGTTTATTAATTGAGCGATTACTGATCTCATTAATAACCTAGTTGATTAAATAACTATTAATTTTAAAAATCAAATTTGCGGGTAACTGTTGGTGGATCAATTCAAATTATTGTGTTATTTCGGTGGTCACTCAATTCATGACACAATAAACTTCACAATCTACTATTTCTGGAATTAATCAAGATGTGGATTTAATGTCTGTGAATGATAATAAATTATAAGGAAAATCAAGGGCACGCAGACAAATTATTGAGTGCACTTGATATTTTGATGAAGGAGTTGCGGGTTTTAGAATAAATGCAAAATTTGATAAATGGGGATGTGTTTCATACACGTACACCTGTCGAAAATGCAAAAATATTAATGAATCACCAAAATCTAGGAATGAAAATTTTGTTAAATGAAAGATGATGGGTGTATTTCCGTTAAAGCAATGCTCATGTCGACAATTTGGTGACCAAGTTGACATAAAGGAAACAACTGTTCGGAATAGTTTACAAAGAGATAAAGTGCAAGGTTCGGAAATATTTTCAAGGGACAACATAAAAAAAATATAATTTTGTGCAACCATGTGATGGAGAAAAAAGAAGCAAATGGTTACTTTTTAAAACAATTGAACAAAAGAAGTTATAGCTATAGCCGCCACCCATCAAAATACTGAACTCACCCATCGCTGCTTGGCCCATAAAGAAAAATTATCGTATCGTTTTCTCGATACTTGCTTGAAAGCTATTATGAAGGTACATGTATATATGCCTCTCGAGCAAGGTTTGTGCCGATATGGGGTGCCATCTGGTGAATATAGTAGGTATCCAAGATTCAATATTTTTTGAGATTTTGTTAACTTTCTCGTTATACGATCCCCACGAAATTTTGTCCAGGTCTTCATAACGAGAACTGAGTTTCAATGCAAAGGACGAGTTGAAAAAAAAAAACTTGCCAACCTTGTAAATACTCAACAGAACGCTCACATTGTAAATGTATTTTTTTTTATTTTTGTGCCTTTCAGTGGCAAGAATTAACATTCCTTGGAGAAGCGCCGGTTAACAAATCGATGGTATATGAGAGAAATAGATGTTTTTTCGCATAGATTGCAGTTTCATTAATATAAGGTTTTTTGACATAATTTTTAATTCTCTTTCTGTGCTTTTTGAATAACATAAATGGTTTCATCACAGAGCGACTACTAAACCAAGGTGTCAAAGTTAGTTATTCAAAATATTTCATATAGAGTTCACATAGAGAATGGACTGAACAGTCTCTATTCGGCTCTACTGTAAAAATAACAAAAAAATGTGAGAGAGACTACCGAACATTCGGCCAGTTATTCTCTTTTTCTAGAATTTTTGATTGGTCCACAAACTCACGTCTATGTACATAGAAAAGAGAGGAAGGAAGTATTGGCTGCATCATAGCTCTTTCTACATAGCAGAGAGAGAGAGAGAGAGGAAATTAAGGAGTAAATGTTTTGAAGAATGGCTTCTGAAAAGAGACCAATTTTTCCACATCAATCTACTTAACTCCAGTCACTTTTTCTTTTATTACATTCGAGACAGAAGTAGGTGGCATTTCTTGATATTTGATAAAAAGAAGAAAGTCATAATACTAACCATGAATTTTCCATACAAACTTCATCTCCTTCTGTGCCCAATAATTTGGACAAGGTACTTCTTCAATTGAAATTACCGTAGGAAACCACCACGAAAGGTGTTGATTTTCGATTTCACGGTGTCACTTGTTGTCGGTTTTTCCACTTCCTTCAATTTAGCGGGACGTTACATGTAGGATTTTTCTTCGATGGGTCCATACATGTATAATCTTTCTACTTTGTATTCCTCAAATATGGGGAAGATCTATAATTTTCTATATACTCAGTAACAAATTCGCGGAAGATATTATTCAGGTCCTAAATAGTGCCTTTCAAGCCTAAACAGTCGTGCAGCGTGCAGCTGCTCGATTTGAAGGATTGGCTTGTAACGAGATCGAATGTTTTTTGTAGGAATGCACTCTTTTTAGAATAATCTTTTTGTCTCGTTTGAAATAATTTTATTTCGTGTTAATTTTTGAAGGGAATATTTTCAGTTTCCAATTCACGATTCCAACATTGTTCGGAACATTTCGGACCGTTTTTATTCCGTTTTCAGTTACGAAAAACGATGTCGAACCGTATAAAACATCCTGAATTGGAAGATAACCGAGTTTTTGTTCGCCAGTACCGATAAGCAGAAATTAAGATGTATTCATCGACGCCCCCACGGTGGGTATAAAAGTCCCCCCCGCAGGTGAATATTAGTTTCAGATTTTCGGTTTCCTCATTTAGCCTCGTGGCTATAATTATTTCTTCTACTTTTCCTAACGCCGACAGTAGACTTATTGGTGTGTAGTTTTGTGGGAACTTCTTCTCTTTGAATGGTTTATTGAACACTATGGGTAGTGTTCTCTCCTCATAATTCCATTCGCGATATTTGTTAGAGCGGCTATGCCTTTTCTAGGTAATTTCTTTAACATATCGCTTCCGGAAGCTTTTCTCTTCTTCAAACTTCTAATTATTTCCCTGATTCCATTTGACGATGTTGGTTTGTCTATTTCAGCAGCCGCTGGTAATTCATCCATTTCTTCATCATTTTCTTCAACCGGTTCTTCCAAATCTTCATAATCGTTGTCTATCCTGTAATTTATTCTCGATTCTCGTTCGATCGAGTCCGCCAATGCATCTGTCAGATTTTCCTCCTGCTACACTACACAAAAAAACGCAGGTGAATACAGTTCGGATTCAGAAGAGAGCATTCAACAGAGCAACAATTATTGAGGCTCACACGAAGGAATTCCAAAATAAACAAGCTACAGGTCTTGTTTTACTAGACGTCGCCAGAGAATTCGACAGAGTATGGCATGAAGTACTAATATATAAGATGAGATGCTGGATATTCGATCAAAATATGCAAGTTGATCAGGAATTATCTCAAAAATAGAAGATTTTACGTGAAAGTGGAAGGAGAATGCTCCACAACAAGAGATTTAGAGGGTGGAGTACCCCAAGGGTCAGTACTTGGGCCACTTCTGTACAACATATACATTCACGATATTCCGAAGAATCCAAGAACCATGCTAACGTTATATATATATTCTTTTGAATGTCAGCAATACATTTTAGTTATCAAACAATATAGCATATGTATGAGTTTCAGCAAAGGTTAGTGTAACGGGGTACCATACAATTTGGAGTATGATACAAGAGCTTAGGGAAAAACCTCAGTAAAAAAACCCTGGCTACCCGTGAGTAGTGTAGTGATGGCAAATATGTTTACAGAATAAGCTTTTAATACTGAAGGGCTTCCTTTCCATTGACATGAAAATTTCTTTATCCTCTTTCCATTTCAAAATAATATCTGAAACAAAGAAACAGAGCAGAAAACGAGAAAAAAATGAATAATAAAGCGTTCATCCAAACTCATTCTAAGACTTGATGATGACTGAAGAAAAAAATAAATAATCATAGGTACATAACCTGTTTTTCAATTGCACTGGGAGGAATACCATCTCTGCGTAAAAAATCTTCTGCTGATCTTGGTGGAGGATCACTCTCGTCGTTAGGAATGCCTTCAGTACTCAAATTAATAATAGCCAAATCTTGCTTTTGACTGGGAGGGTCTTTCGACCAGGTCCAGTCTTCCAAGTGATGATTCTTCTATTCTTCAGTTATTCGAGGAACGCTACAGGCCCCTTATATTGGGGGATCATCTCCCATAGATATACCAGTGGTTATTCAGTAGAAAATTGAAAAAACGGGGAAGAAATTCAAAAAACTTCTGACACCTTATTGACAATTTGTCATAGCAATTCGACGCCGCAACCCAAAGTAATAGAACGAGTTTTACAAGAAACGATTGACGAAACGAATGACTGGTGCATAAAGTGGAAAATCAAGCTCAATGGACAAAAGAGCCAAGCAATATTACTCCAGAAGAGAAGACTGCGACCCACAGCGAATCTAGACGTTGACGGCGAAGGAATCGATTGAAAAAATGAAGACAAATATTTTGGAATAACGCTTGATAAAGGACTAACTTGGAAAAGTCATATCAAACAAGCAATCGACAAAACGAAAGCAGCGATGAATAGACTCTACCCTCATCTGATAGGAAGGAAAAGCCACCTGTCGAAAGGCACAAAATTGAGGATTATTGAAGCCGTTGCTAGGCCTCGACTGACTTATGGATCAGTTGCCTGGGGTTTCGCGGTAAAGAGCTATATCAAATGACTTCAGGCCGCTGAAAACAAGCTGCTACGATGTGCAATAGATACACCTTGGTTTTTCAGGAATAGATAGATTTACAGGGACTTAAAATTGAAAACCATAACGGAATTCATGAACAGAAAAGCAGAGAAATTATTCGAAACAGCGAAAAATCATCCGAATCAAGAAATCAGGAGACTAATGGACTACGACCCAGAGGAAGACAAAAGGACAATGCAAATTTACCGATGAAAACCAAGAGATCAATTAAAAAGAGATTAAAATAAAATCGGAAACTTTTTAAATAATCCAATAAAGTGTTATCCAATAGAAGATCTTCTTCTTCTTCTTCCACTTTTGAATAGGACTATGTCCTGTGTTTTCTGCTTTCTGCCTGTTATTGTGTTTCCTGGGATAACGAGTTCCAGCTCTCTTTCCAACGCTTTGGAGGGCGCCCTAATGGTCTGCGTGTGCTGGGTTTTTGTGTTTCCGCCCATTTGGCTAGTCTCTCATCCGGCATCCTCTCCACGTGGTCTCTCCAGAACCTCCTGCGTGCTCTCACCCATCTGACGACATCCTGCACCTCCAGTTCTTCCCTTATGTCTGAACTCCTCACATGGTCTTTGAGTGTTATCCCTTTGATTGATCTTAGTATCCTCATTTCGGTTGTTCTCGCCATTCTCTTCGTTGTCGACAATAGAAGATAAACACATAAATCCTAGCACGATAGTGTGCGAGAAGACAACCGACTAAGAGATAAACGTTTCATAGGCAAATGCCCGGAACCAATATTCAAGAAGCAGTTGAGGGTTTTTAGTGGGTCTCGAGCTCAGGAGAGTGAGAATCCCCACACTTGTTCCCTCTCAGGAGAGAGTGGTTCGTCTGACTTGCAGATTTTCCTCCTGCTACACCAAAAAAAAGCAGGTTAATGAATTCGATGAATGCTTTTAGTGCTGACTCCGTGAGTTCGAGATCTTTGATAACCGTTAAAGCCTTTCAGTTGAACTTTTCTCATTTTTGTTGTTGAAGGGTTATTCTGTTTTTCTTTTGGGTTTTTTTTTCCTTTCTATTTTTCGCCGAAGTAGTATACCTTGTTGGTGTGGAAACCCGGGGGAAGCAGAGCGCACTTTGGGGTGGCTGCCTTTCCTTCATTTTTCCTCACTTGCCAGTGTCCACGCCTACTGTAAGTACGAATCTCTGCTGATGTGAAAACTCAGGGTAACAGAAAGCACCTAGGGGTGAATCGTCATAGGTCTGTGCCGTCTTACTCAAACCCTAAACTTGCTGAGTTCGACACCATTGTCCGTTAAGTGTGAGTCTTGGGTTTGAGATCGGATTCTCCTTTGTCATTCCGTCCGCCTCACTCCTCGAATTCACCACTTTATATTGTTAATTGTATATCAGCCGAATAAAACTTTTTCAAGTGTGTAAACTAGACTGTTAACCCATTGTATTGCGCTGTTTTTGGCGGATTTTGTAATAGTGCCTTTTGTGTTTCTTTTTACGAGTCGACAAATAAAATTTGTGTATATCTCAGACCGCGGAACCTTGTCTTCGACTCGAAGGGTGGCCTTGCTATTTTCCCTTTAAAGAATTGCCGGCCCACGAATACCCGAGGAAAAAGCCGTTACAGGCTGTATGAATATTGCCTACCTGTACGTGTATGAAATCGGCCACACACGGACACTCATCGTACGCGCATCATGCCATTTTTCAGGATGGAACGGAAGAGATGCCCACACACGAGCGTTGATGGTTGTCATGCATTGTAATTGCATGAGGAACGCCGTCTTCTCCCTGTGTCTGTGTCAGGCTTTCGAAATAATTAACAGCCATAACGTTTACATGTATGTAATTTTTTTTTTAAACTTGTATAAAATTGTCACTTTTATTTTTTCAACACGAACAGACGAGCACGAAAGGTCTGAGAGGTTAAAAGCCAACTGTGAAACGTAAAAATCTGCCCTTCGGAATGGTTAATGCGGTTCAATCGGTTAACCGCAGTTTTCAGGAATTTGGTGCCGACCGGAATTCACGGACCCTAAGTTCCACATGAATCCAAGTTTTTTGCAAACTGCAAAACCTTATTCACGTTTCTAATATTATGCGTTAGTTGCAAACATTTTCATTTTTAATTCAAAAATTTTTTACTAGCTCCTTGAACTTCTAGAAATCGTGATTTCGCTGTAAGTGGGTTCCGAGTTCCTGACTTCAGAATTTCAAGGATGAATGTCATCTCAATTATTATGGCTTTGGCTATATCAAGTGCAGTCAAATCAGAATAGTTTTACCGATCTTCCCAACAAGGTAAGAGATCTACATACCTTTTCGAGATCTCTGAATGAGGATTGCAATCACCTCTCACTGTATCATGACTACCACATTTTACTTCTCATTTGACGGCAAATAAGTTTGACCGAGTCGAAGAGGTAACGTAACACTTTACGGGAATTGTAGCAGAACGAAGGACGAACGGCGCAGTGAAAGTGTATCGCCTCCTTAAAAGAACGGATCATGTCGCACCTCTCGAGCGTGCTCCGTATGGTATTGTTTCCTTATTTTATGAATCACGGGTGTAATTGGCTTTGTTCTTGTTTCTCAATGCGAAAAAGCACACATTGATCATGTCTAGGGAAAAAATGGTCGTGCTGGTGTTATGGTAGCTAGCGATAAAAGCCTCAAGATGACGAAGAGAAAGTGAGAGCTGCCCGAAAGCGAAATATATAGGGTTGAAATAGTATACTTCATTACCAGTCCAGAAAGTAAGCTTTTTCCGTGCGCGCGCGATGAGTGATGAGAAGTAGCGCAAGCCTTTCTGAACGTGGACGTTCATTCAGTTCATTGAAATTGCTTCAATGATAATTAATTCACAAATTATAAATATAAATAGTCATGATTGTACCTATATGAAAAGGCAGTTGATTATTAAGTTTTATGATCGGCGTTACACTAGCAGGGCAACACAAAGGATTTATACGATTTTGTGCCCCCGTTTTGCTGTTGTCTTGCTCCGTATTTTGCTCACCTATGGATATTGAGCTAAAGACAAGTGAAAGTGCCCTCCTGATGTAATATTACACAAGCAGGGCATCTCAACGGATCTTCCCACTAGTGGTTTCATTCGAAAGCTCTCATTTTACTCATAAGTCCGTTCATAATGCTCATTTATATGGTTACAAACAAACAAATGGTCTACTCCACTATATATTTAAATTATGCACTATGCATTTCGGCAAGGTAACTTGCCATCATCAGGTGCTCTAAAATCAAACAATTTGTCAAACAGATGAAAAGATCTTAAATTGAACAAATTATAACCTACCGATGCAGTTGTTAAGACGTCAACGATATAATATGAGCAAAATGGAATGAAAATAAACAAAATCATCAAGAAAACACACTAATAACGACATCTATGTTTAACAATTAAAATCAAATCAAACATATCCACAATCACATGTTCAACAAAAAGGGGGAACATGCGAAAACACACGCATTAAAGGAAGAAAACCCAGATGTCGTCCCGTTCTTCAATATTGTCTAAAATTACAAAAATGAACAGTCCACGAACAAACAAAAACAATAAAATAATAAAACTCAGCAAAAATCAGGCACCTCGTATAGAATTGAAAAAAGTTGAACAGTCAAAGTTAATCTGCTCATTGACGCAGTTATATTCTTGAGACCTCAACGCTCTGTTGATTTCCAAGATCTCCAGAAGATCCAATTGAAGACTCTAAGATGTGGTTGGCGAACTGTGATGGGGTGTTGACGATATCTTTATCTCTGTTTTTCTCTATATGTTTCAGATGTTCACCAACCCTTGTTTCTATTCTCCTCCCACTTTGACCTACGTAAGTGACATTGCATTGGGGTTGGGAGCAAAAAAGTTGGTAAACTCCAGACCTTTGTGTGATGGGTATTTTATCTTTAGTGTTGATTAGATGTTTAGCCAGGGTATTAACCGTCTTTATTTATATTTTACGCGTTTTCGAAGAAAATTAGTTCATTATAAGTATCGAGACGGGTAAGGACATTTTATCGATCGAAGACAAAAGTTATTGTTAACAAAAGTTATTATTGTCTGAGATCGGTAGTCCTTAAGGTTCGAGATGCTTATAGCGTTTTCGTACTAGCGTTTCGAAAGTATTACTTTCCACACGCATTGACGTTTGGAAAGTAGTACTTTTCCAAAATCGTGCGGAAAAACCCTGCTAGTCAATTTTCGCTAGCATAATTTCTTGTAACGCCAGTTCAAGACGATAAGTCTAACGCGGAAGTCTTTCATTATAAAAATCAACGAAAATGGATTCAGATAAATCATCAGAAGAATTACCAAAGTCTATTATAGATGCCTCGAAAGAGGCTACTTTAGATTTATTGCCGCAAAAATCTTGTTTGAGATATGATTTCTCGAAATGGTGCTTACAAAAGTTAATTGAGTTGAGTGTTCGCGTTGATTGTACTCATTATATTTTGTGAATAATTTTTGTTGTGAAATAAATTGTTATTACAAATCGGTGTGTTCGTATTATAGTTTGTCATCACCTTGTTCCACAGTTCCTTTCAAATCTGCTATTAGTTCTTCTCTACGACCGTTATCGAAATATAGATAATTCAAAGTGCCCTGCTGGTGTTATAATAGACAACGGATCTTTCAGATATTGGTGTCATTCGAAAACTGTCATTCACCAGTCCTTTCGTTCTGTTCACCTTTACTTTTTTCGAGTTTTTGAAGAGAAACTCGATTGTTTTGTCTCAGCCTTACAAGTGTAAGGGTGAGTTTCTGTTTTTCTATTATAGGAGTTTCTGTTACCGATTTATATGCAATTGAATTTAAATGGATTTTATCGTTATAATTGTCACTTCAAATCTATCATTTTGGTCATTAGTGTTCACATTTTAAGAGTGTAACTGTCATTTCTTCCCTTATTCCTTATGCAATTGCAAAGGTCTCGAAAAAAGCACTACCTAAACGAAAAAATTTCATTAATTCATTAATTTCGTTTTTTTAGTACTTGTTCTACTCATAAACTCAAGTGAATATCACTTGTGCATATCACTGACTTTTCTTTTCTACGATAACACGTGAAGTATAAATGACTAAGACGAACGGACTGATGAGAAAACGAGAGCTTTCTATTGCAACCAGTATCGGAAAGATACGTTAGGGGGTCCTGCTAGTGTAATATTACACCAGCAGGACTTTGAACTGTTTTTAGCTCGATATCAGAGGAACATTGTATAAAACATGACAAAATATCATCAAACTTCGAATCGATGAGGCCGATACTTGATGAAAATCCGAAAATCTATAAGTATAAAATATTAAACTATTATAAATATTGATTTGAAATGATGTGAGGATCAAGTGTCTAATTTTATATCAAAATGCGAGTTATGCAATTTGCTACAGACCGTCAATTAGTCTATTTCTTAGACTTGAGGAAAGGGTCATTCATGAAGAGTGGTAATAATGGAGGCCAAGGACGTATTCCTGTGGCACTCCTCATTTCAATATACTCCAATGAGCATTCGTTGCTAGAATATTTTATATCTTGACATTAACTTCTCCTTTCTGGATTCATCGTGAAGGGAACAGCCCTAGTAATAATAATGCAGTAGAAATTCATGACCGGGGCAATATTGAATTGTCGTTGGGAATTACCCTTTTCCACCTTTTTATCGAACAAACAACGAAATTCGAAGACTTCCTCGGTGTTGTATTTGACATCTTCCTAACTCCATTTTCGATTAGTTCAACACGGAGATTGCGGTCAGTTTCAGGTTTAATTACAGCTAAATTCCTTTCCGGCCATGGAAACCTGCGATATCCAATGAACCAAATTATCGACACGTAATTATTGTTATTGAAATCCCCAAATCATGATTTGCGGCACATTCAAATTGTTTATTATTTGCGAATGATGCGGAATCGCGTTTTGGAGGACAATAGGAATACGTGTTCCCGATTATTGAGCGGGACTTGAACCTCGAACTTCTGCATGTTGGGAGTGGGCTATTGGATAACTCTGCTTTACATACAGGGACGATCTGCACTACCGAACGGAATTAACAAAATAAAATATAAGTTTCGGAAATCAAATTCGGGATTCAGAACTTGATTCAAAAGAATCTTGAGGGTCTAACTACCTTAAGTAGTCAATTTTAATAGGTAAATCACACTTCAACATGCAACATGCAATAATTGGAGCAGCGTATGAAGGATCAATCTTGCGCCTGTTCTATAGCTATTAATACGGTCACTACTCTGTTCAGCTGTTGCACTAGGCCTGCACATTCCTTTGCTGTTTAATTAACAACTTCATGAACTTCTGCTCACTAGAAGTCTTGCCAGGTTGAATCAGAAAATTGCCATTATTCTTAGTTCTCATGATGTTTTTCTTTATATCTCCTCACCTTTGTTACCTGGTCTCCCGACCAGGTCCGGTTATCCAAGTGATGATTTCTCCGTTCTTCAAGTGTTGAAGGAACGCTACAGAACACTTATTTCTGGAAATGATCTCCCATGGATATAACCGTTGTTTTTCATTAAGAAGTGGGAAAATGGGGAAAGAAATTTAAGAAACTTCTGGTACTTTATTGGCGTAACAGAGTTGTCTGAAACAAACAAAATTGCTGCAACGAAGAGCTGAGCATTTCCGATAGTCACCTACAGTAGTAGGGGTTCTGGATCACCGCATGACATAACCTCACATTCTGAATTTTAACTTGGCGCTCGGTTATGTGGTTCTGGATCGTTGCGTTGACCATGGCGCCCCCAGAATATCGCCCCCAGATGTTTGTAGAGAAGTTGTCTTTGGGGGTTCATTAGGATTATTAGATTTGGGGACGACATGCTGAGGGCCCCATGAAGAACACCGAAATAGGTAAACACATAACTGAACGCAAATTCATTATTGCAACTATTTCATTTTGCTCCCCAAATCTAATAATCCTAATGAACCCCCAAAGACAACTTCTCTACAAACATCTGGGGGCCCCATGGTCAACGCAACGATCGAGAACCACATGACCGAGCGCGAAGTCAAAATTCAAAATGTGAGGTTATGTCACGCGGTGAGCCAGAACCCCCATTGCTATACTACTACCTACTTTTTCGTGGTGATTAACTGGGTGCTGAATGAATTTATCCAGCTCGACAGATCAACAAGAAAAGTGATGAACAGGAATCGGAGCCTGCTTCGATACAAAGTATATACCTAGGTACTTTCCACGAATATCGGGAGGCGGGGTTTTGCGCAGATGGGAATACCAAAACCATCAATAAAGGTTGAAAATGGCAATAAGGATATTGAGAAGTGAAGGATCAGCAGGAAACTGTTATGCACTTTGGCTGCCTGTAGAGTCCATGCTTCATCAGGATATGCATGGGAGGCGTATTGCCTTGTCTCGTACTACTAGTTCGTAAGAACCGAGTGGGAGAGGTAAGAGGGAAAAATCAGCTGATTTAGAGGTTGGGAATTTTCTGTTTCTTCGAAAACTGCCGCACGTCCGTGTCCGCGAAAAATGCAGAACGAAAGACGAATAACCGGACCATAGGCGCGTACTACTCTCGACTCGGAAAACAGATAGCAATTACGAGAAAAAAGCTTCAGAAATTCGAGATTTTTTAACACGAATGTTCACTCATCCAGCTTCACCCGGAGCTGTTGCCGTTTCTCATAGTTTCGGAGGAGTTTTATTATTCCTGAGAACCTACCTACTTTCCTACACGAAACCATCCATATCCCGTAGTACAATCCGTGACCCGAATTTGGACGCAAAATATCTAGATGAATTGTGAATTTTTGAAAATTCCAGATCCCTTCGTTCTATTCACTCAAGTCGATTAGGTCCTTTTTGGCGAAACAGCCAAGGGAGATCAGCTGCTGTCATTGACGTAACCTATCTATGTATCTAACTTCAGTCATCAGCTGACCAAGATTTGTACTTATTTATTTCAGTTAGACCTTAAACTGCAATAGAATCAACTTCGAATCTTCATTATTTTCAGTGCCCGACATGCAAGTTATATACAGTACGTTCAAAATGAGGATCTTTCAAAAATTACTACATTGAGAGGTTATGTTCAATTGCGCAAACAATTGAATTGACTTAGTTTATGAGGGAAGATATAGAAATGAAACATATTGAATAATTGAATAATAATATGATATATTCTTTATCCTGAAATCTAAAATGAACTGATCTTGAAAATCACAGTTCGTGGAACATTTAAAATGAAATGTTCTAAACATTCCAAATTAATTCATGATTAAGACTATTGTCCTGATGGAACCATATTTGTTTATACAACGTATGATTCTCCTCGAATTAATATTATTCCCTCAAGTCATATAATCGTGTTTTTGCTCCCGGCCGATCTCTAATAACAATGCTGCAGTCGGTTAATTTATTTGCCCTTATTCATAAAAGTATGGCGAAGCGAATAATTAGCTATATGTAAGGAGGGATGGACTTATTTGATACCAAGTATTATAGATCATGCTTTATTATCCCTGATTTCATTATTGATTTTCATATTTCGATGACGCGCATATTCCTCCTGTTAGAGGGATGTATCAGAATATACTCAAAAAATTTTATTTCATCCTGACAGCCCTAGAACCCCACCTTTAACGATCAAAATGAACCGATATTCTTTTTTTTTCCTATTCAGAATGTTCTAAGGATTCCTCCTCTAGAAATAAGTCAGTTCAAAATGATCGGCCGAGGAAATTGGTCGCTAAAGTTCATAGAGGAATGACTAAAATATCCTGACATAATTTTTTGTTCATACTATCGCTCCGAGGATAAAAATGAACTATTCAGTCTACGATGAAGCCCATATTCCTCATTTTTTAAATTCAGAATGGCCATTCAAGAAAATTTATGGATAGAGAAATGTATCAGAATGTACTCAGAAAAAAAATTCTTTTCATTCTGACAGCCCTAGAACGCCACCTCCAAGGATCAAATGAACCGATTTTTTTCTATTCAGAATGTTTTAAGGATTCCTTCTCCAGAAGATAAATCAGTTCAAAACATTCAAGTCAAGGAAATTGATGGCTAAAGTACATAGAGGGATGACTAAAATATCATTAACATAATTTTTTTTCATACTACAGCTCCGACGATCAAGATGAACTATTCAGTTCGTGATGAAGACTCTATTCCTCATTTTTCAAGTTCGGAATGGCTGGCCAAGAAAATTGGTTGGTAGAGGAATGTATCAGAATGTTTTCAGAAGAAAATTCTATTTCATTCTGACAGTCCTAGAACGCCAATTCCAACGACCAAATGAACCGATTCTTTTTCTATTCAGAATGTTTCAAGGATTTCTTCTCCAGAAGATAAATCTGTTCAAAACATCCGGCCAAGGAAATTGATGGCTAAAGTACATAGAGGGATGACTAAAATATCCCAACATAATTTTTTGTTCATACTACAGCTCCAAGGATTGGAATGAACTATTCAGTCTACGATGGAGCGCATATTCCTCATTTTCCAAGTTCAAAATGATCGGCCAAATAAATTGGTGGATAAAGAAATTAATCAGTATGTACTCAGAAAAATCACCTCCAACGATGAAAATAAACCGAAATTCTTTTTACGATGTTCTTCCTTTTTTTGCAAAATTCAAAATCGCCATCCAAGAAAATTTATGGAAGGGGTGCATGGGGAAATAAATTTCCTAGACCATTTTAAATTTTCAAAACAAAAAAGAGGAACATATTCTCGATCGTAGTGTGAATGAATGAGTTAGAGCTCTAGAGCTGTCAGAAAGAAATAGAAATTTTTCTGAGTAAAACTGCTACATTTCTCTATCAATTTTATTGGCCAGTCGTTTTACACATTCGAAAAAATATGAGGAACATGCTCTCCATCGTCTAAAGAATAGTGGTGGTTCATTTTAATCCTTGATGTTGGAACTCTAGGGCTATCAGTGTGAAAAAACAATTATGTCATGATATTTTATTCCTCCTTCTATTTACTCTATCCATCAATTTCGTTGACCGTCTATTTCGAACAGATATTTCTTCTGGAGTAGAAATCCATAAAATATTCTGAATAGCAAAAAAAAAGGTATAAATTATTAAAATCCTTGGTGAGAAGTCACTCCATCCTTCCATGCATATAGCCAATTATTCGCTTCGGCATTCTATTCTAGATAAGGGAAAAAATTAACAGACTGCCGAATTGATATCAGACATACGGTATCGACCGTGGTGGAATTGTCTTTCTTGAAGCTGGACTAAAACGGATTGATTTAATTGATTCATTTTATTTTCGCTTATGACTTTTGTTGATTTGGTGGTAAAAGATGGATCCGTCGATGAATTAGATCGCTGGGCTTACTAGTATTATTAACTAAGATAAGGATTTGAATAGAGTTTGAATAGACCTAGGCTAAAAAAACGAGGTAGCTTTGAAGGCCGATAAGGCCCGGCTTAGACGGGGAATAAAATGTATCGCAATTGTTCAGTATATGGCATAAAAAAAGGAAGGGTCCTCAAAGCAAATGAAATAAACTAGGATCGTCTTAAATCAAAAATTATGTGTGACATCTTTCGAACGACCGACATCGGTTTAAAGAGTTGATTCTTAATCAATAATGAATGTGGGATTTGAAGCATTTTGATAGTTTGGAGACTTTTGGAAGCAGGTCAACTGAGCAATAAGAAGAAACTATACTATTACCGACAATCGACATTAATGAAATTATTCAATTTAATGTTCCAAAGATTGAACAGCACCGCTGGGAACTTCGAGTTGAGTCGACATTAAAATCTGCCAGTTCTGAAGAGAAACGTTTATCTTGCGGTTTTCTAAGATAAACGCTGATAATGACCACCTGGGAAGATCAGAAATCCATAATCGCGTTAGAAAACCAAATAAGAACGAACTTTCACGAAAATGCACCGCATTGAAAGTGATATTGAATTTCTCTGATCTTCGTTTATGGTATTGGGAACCTTGAACTTGATCTTGTCCGATTTCAGAAGCGCTGAGTGGCCAGATCCATTAAGTCGATTGCATTGTTGATAATGGGACTACTCTAGCAAGACCAATAGAAATCTTTCTGATTCTTCCTTATTCGAACATTCGTGATGGTATCTACAGTACCTGCGTACTTCGCATTAAAATTAAAATTAAAAGTTTACAAAACTTCTGTTTTGAGATCTATTCACGGAAAAAGAAATTATAATTATTCAACACACATACGAGCAGACATATTTCAATTATTAATCGTTTTATCTGGCTGAATACAAAACATCCTACATATAATTTTTTTAGGTGAGTTTATACAGCGAATGAAATACATAGGGATTCTGTGTATTATTTGCGGTATAAGCACATTCAAGAGTAAGAGTTTAGAAACGGAATATTTCAAATACATATTCTTTCAAGAAATGTCGATATGAAAAAAAAAATAAGGGTTTCCTGATTCCCATTTGAATTTTCTTTTTTTTTATTTGTCGTCATTGACTACTTTTCAATGAATCTGTACAAAAAAAAACACCTGAGTTATAACAGGTTTTCAATTTGTCAATTTTGGCAAATTAATTTTTCCGAAGATCTGCTTTTGGCTTTTGGTCATTCTAAGAAAACCTCAATGGAAGTTTCCTTTCACAAAAATCAATATTAACGGAAAAAGTTTCAAAATATGTACTATGATATCGGATAGGATATATGCGAAAGTGAATAACGAAAGTTAATAATTGCAAAAGAGTCAAGAAACCATTTCAGGAAGGCTGAAATTTCGATATTTTATTATTCAGATATTCAAGAGTAAAAAAAGCATGAAATTGGCAGACATTATTTCGGTTGCTAAAAGAAGGCAGACGAACTCAAACTTTCAAAATACTAGGATATTGGCCAGGGACACTTTTGAAGTGAATGATCGCAAAAGTATCAAGAAACCATTTCAGGTTTTCAGGAAGGCTGAAATTTCGATATTATATTATTTAGACATTTCACTATTTTCTTCATAAAAAGTGGCGTCTTCCAGCAATGGCACAAATACAAAAGTAAATTCATGGAGTATCAGAATTAAGCGAAATTTTCAAGAAGTTTATTTTGTGATGACATAGCTACGCATAATAATTTCTAGTTGTCGCGAAGGCGAACAAAAGACTGCTGAAATACACAAATATTCACAATAACATCGTATCGTCGTTCTTCTTACGAATGTGTGAGTCCACGAATGCTTAAAAATATTCTCTCAAAAATATGATAATAAAACTTTTCGAACTTGACATGAATTTATAAACCACATCAACGCCATGAATTTTATGTAATAAAATTATTAAACAGTGTTCAAGTACTTTTTTGATCACCGAGGAAAGCAATTCCTCTAATCAGGAAATAATCAACTCAAACTAAGCTATAAATATAAATGAGAGCTGAGAGAAACATAGGAAACGGTCGGTAAAATATTTAATGAATTATGAAAAATTGCGCTTTTCGCAACTCCCGTAAGAACGTTCGAAAACGGGGGCATGCATACGGTGAGCATTGAATAACCGGCCTGTAATCATAATGCAATTTGTCTTCAGGACTCCTCAGTGGTCAGATAGTAATACCGTATCTTTTTCATCTCAGACTGGATTTAAAGACCCGTGAGTTGAATAGAGAATGTTCGTGAACAGTCACTATTAACATACTCATTAACGGTTGAAACTCGTGCAATTACTGCAATAAGTTATCTGGCAATGAATCAAGAAAGTCTCGGTCACATCAAAATGAGTCGAGACACAAAAAATTCGTGATTGAGTATCCGTGAATCATGGAGATGAGCATATAGGTAGCTCGAATTACAGTTCTTATAACATCGTGATGTCTGCTATAATTGAAATGACAAGAGACATAACAGAGGTTGTACTTAGCTTTATTTGCATATTTCCCTTTTTTATTCAGCATAAAATTCAATTGTACCCTGGATCTTAATATACGATTCAATCTTGGGAATACATTCATGCCTTATGCCTTATTATACCTTGGCAAAAATGTGCTCAGTCTGATGTGGTTATTTATGATAAGTTATAAAAATTTTCATTTTGGTTTTTCAAGAGCGAACCAGAAAATTAAAAAGCCGAAATGGATTTGCGTCCGAATCAGGAAAAAGGTAAATGAAATGTCTTGAAACCACTCGCTTACGGCACGACCGGCGGTGATATATAATATTTGATATGTTCTATTTTGATTATATTTCAGGAACTAAAAGATGAATGTACCTAATACCTCCCAATAAATATCTTCTGAGAATAAGTGGATCATTGGATTTTAGACTGAACCTTTCATAATTGTGAAAAGGTAGAACTATTTTTTTTTGGCAGGGAGATATAAATAGTAAGTAGTTACATTTGATCAATTTTGTAATTTTTGCCACTAAGTTCCGAAATACTGGAAAGGGAAAAAAGATAAGTAAGCAAAGATCAATTTAAAGTTTGACGTCAGATGTCGAATTGGTTTTTTTAAATTTTAATGGGACTAGTGGCTTTCAACATAAAGTCTTCTTCTTCATTTGTTCTATATTGTTGATTGAGTTATGCGGTACTGCTTAACTCAAATAGCAGTGTCTATTCTTAATCTCCTTTGATGGAGAAACATTATCTATAGTTCACTTTGAAATCAAACTTCTGACAGTTCAATTCCTTTTCTTTACATCATCATTTATTTAATGTCGTATGAGCGTTCACCCTAATTTATTGAGTATAATGTCTCGGCATCACTGAAAACTCAGGCACTTAAAAAATTGATAATTGTGAAAAACTGAAAATATTTATTGTAACTGAATGATTTTCAATTTTTCGTCGTTCTCTTGATTTATTCAATATTTTCATCAATCAGTTCAATTGTTCCTTTTTTGTAGGAAACCACTTACTAATGCTGTCAAATATTCAATTAAAATGTACCTAAATGTCAGTTGATTTGTTTATTTACAGTGTCATGAGTCAACAAAGTGTAGTCAAGTACCTCAATCGTTTTGCAGGACGGCGTGTAGTGTAGTGTATTAATTTGACGCCCAATGTCAAAACTAACAGAACAGAGGTTTCCAAATAAAACGCAAGCACACCCACGGTGTTCTCTGTGTGAAATATTGAATTTCTCCGTCGTTTTCCAAATAACTACGTTACCTTCATGAATTTCGATATACAGGGTGTGTCATGAATGTTTCCGTCTGATGATATTTTCGGAACCGAGCTGTAGTGCTAATCGATAGTGATGGGCTGGGATATGTTCATATGGCAGAGATTTAAGCTCTGACGTCTAGGATGTCAACTTCTATGCTTACACTGCACAATATTTCGTTAACTGGTCTGTACTTACGATTAATGATTACGACTATTCTTGGATAACCCATATAGATATCATAACAAATTTGATTCAGCTTACCATAATTCTTGGTATTCATTGTTTCTACCTATATATGATAATCACAAAACCTAATTATTCGCTTTCAATATGGTGGTTCCCAGAATATTGTGTCCCTTCATTATTTTGGTAGTATTTTCACTGTCATTATTATTTGCCATCAAAAATAGAATTTGCATGATAATAGCCAGTTACCCTCATTCACATATCTCTATCACCCTGACCGAGCTCTAACAACAACAGAAAATCCCACATATCTCAAGTTTCAACACAAGACATTTGACAAATGATCACACGATTTAAAGTGCGTTAATAGAGTGCTTAAACTATTCATCATCCATACATTTTTTCCATCAAGCAGTCGAACAATGAAGATCCGCGTTATTTCTCAAGCGATCCAGCGACTTGAACGTTGCCTGTGAAACAATAAAATTGTAGGTAGGTACAACGTTTCATACAAGTCCTCATTAGGCACGCATTTTGCAATTTCTACGTAAATTCAGTTTGAATGTTTAGTTTCGTAAAATTGAATGAAAAATCTTTGAAAAAAACTGGTTTTCCTCATGTAGGTACAATAGTGATAATATGTGTATTTTATGCGTTGTTTTGATTCAACGAGTTTCTAAATCGTTCTGGATCATGTTATTGCGTTCGGAATGTCAATGAATAGCTAAACTAAACTTAAATCTTCATGATGATAATATATAATCCTATGTAATTTATAAAACAGGTTATGTGACGAAACCATCGGAGGTTCTCAAATCAACGTCAAACTATTTGTCGCAAAGATATGTCAGAAATGCTAATAATCCATACTTGAAAAAGGGTCGACATCGAATGTTGTAGATGTACCGATTTCAGAAACCACAGTACGATATTTCTAAAGTCAATAATCTCCAGTGCCAATACGAGAAATAGCCTAAAATCGTTAAAATTGAAAAAAGTGTCTTATTTTTATTGTTTGGAATTTTCACCGGTACAAAGTGGAGTTTTATTTTAAGAGAATGTCACAAGTTGACGCATATTTCTGCATTTTTTTGACGAACTATGAATGGAATAAAAAAAATAAAAATTACTTATTCGAAATTTCACAAGAAGAAACCATATATTTTCATGGGGTTCAGTTAATTTCACGTTCTATTGTATAATTAACACCGACGATAACCTATTTATTGTCTAGACTTTCGGAAGGACGTGAAGATAACTCGAACAGCTCAAAAATGAGTGTAACCTTCGACGAGGCATTTATAATGAAAATTTGTGTTTTTTTCTCTAACGGATTTAATGAAAAAAACGAAACATGAAGATTGCATAATGGCCATAGACCTACGGCATAATATAATGGCGATTTTTCTTGATGGGTTTGCGTCATTTGTTTCCTTTGTCGGCTAAACTATATTTATGTGCTATTTCAATCAGATTAGTTGCATTTGCCGAAAAAATGGGATATACCAATAAAAAATAACTACCGATATGGAAGTTGATCTGTCGGCTATTTATAGTAATAGTAACCATTCATTAATCCTTTCAGAGGTTAAGGATCAATAAATTTTATATTATTATTATTATGTAGGAGTATTCGAATTATGATAATGAAAAGAAAAAACTAAATTAAAGAAACCTATATAATAAAATATGCGAAATATTTACTTTACTATTCAATACTTGCATCTACTATTAAACCATTATTCAATCAGCATTGATTTTACTTTCCTCTTAAATTATTTTTCATTATTTTTCTTGTAATGTCTGGCCTAGTGATTATATAATTTCATTAATGTGGAGGTAAATAATTACTTCCTTTGGCACCAGATAATTTAACTTTTGCTGAGCGATTCACCAATAAAACGTCGGGTAATGAGGTAAACAGATAGAAGTAATTTAACGGACCTAACCCTCTGAGAAATATTACCCGTAGACGTGTTTCGGGCTTTTGGCGCTCATCAGTACGGTGAAAAAGTGCACAGACGAACAACACTTGGTGGAACACAATATAAAAACCAACGGAGTCAACAAGCAGAAGCCAGCCGCACATTTGCAGTTTCGGCTTACAGAACCTGCATTCCAAGTCAACAGCAAATGTGCGGCTGGCTTCTATTTTTTGACTCCGTTGGTTTTTATATGATGTTCCACCAAGTGTTGTTCATCTGTGCACTTTATTACAGTACTGATGGGGACCAAAAGCCCGAAACACGTGTCTACAGTTAATATTTCTCAGAGGGTTAGGTGATTCAAATCTGATTCACCAATCTTCTTCAGGTCTTTTAAACCAGATTTTATTGCTAATATTTTGAGTTTCATCTACAAAATTCGCAACTACATATTTCTGTTCAAACAGCTTTTGTAGTTTATACCAAGAAGGTGAGACTTTTTCTGTACCTATAGTAAAAGTTGATGGAGGTTATGATAATATTGAACATTGATTCAAAATTGTCATATTGATTTCATAGAATTAAAGAAGAATGGATTAAATAAATAATAACATTCCTGCTTGATCCAGTCAAATGAACAAAAAAAATAGACACTTCCTATAATATAGCCAATTAATAGTTTTGAAAATACCGAAAATGAAAATTCGTTCTCCAAATATTGGTGATACCTAGTTCAAAAAGCGAATAAACCAATTTTATCTAAACCAAGTGACTATACCGGGGTATATGATAGGTTGTTTATCGATTATTTCAGCACTTGTTAGAACAGATTTCCGTATGTTCAATCTTTATTCATAAGATACCAGGATAAAATGCTTGGGTATTTCCGTATTTATTTATTCTTTCCATAATAGGATGAGAAATTGAAATTTTGTATGGGTGTTAAAATGGGAAACCATTCCTGGTCGTATGGAAAAATTTAGTTTTCGTAATGATTGATACTGAGGAAATGCTCACAGCTTTACTGCTCTCCCATGAATTTAGAAACTCATTCATTCATTCATTGCTGTATCCCGTTACCGGAAATAAATCTACAAAAAGAAGAAAAAAAAAATAAAGATTCGAACAGACTTGTAATTTCTCAGTGCTAGTTGCGACTGTGTGCCCTCCTGTGACTAAAGAGACCCAACCGTGACCTGCAGATCCTTCCACACTCAGGGCATGGATAGTCACCAACCAGATCTGGCCGCCGCGTATCCTTCTGGATTCTCCATTATAACTGTGTACCAAAGACCTCCACTGTGACCTGTCTGACGCGAGTTGTTCCCAGTTATGATTGGCATTAACTGATTTTAGGGATTGATGTAGTGCATCCTTAAACCGCTTATACTGGCCTCCAGGTTTCCGGGCACCCTCAGTGAATTCGCCATATAGAGCCATTTTGGGGAGTCTTGTGTCTTGCATCCTCAGAATGTGGCCGCTCCATCTGAGTCGGGCCCTCGTTACTTGAGTCTCAATTGTTGTACAACTCGCGCGTTGCAAGACTTCTGCATTCGAAACTTTGTGGAACCATCTGATGTGCATTATCTGTCTCAGATGACGTTGTTGCGTTTGTTCAAGCTGTTTAATATGTCGCCTGTAGGGCGTCCAGCTTTCGCTTCCGTAAAGAAGCGTTGGGAGGACCACTGCTCTGTAAACAGCTGTCTTGGTCTTCAGATTGAGGTCGTGATTTTGAAACACTCTGTCCTTCAGCTTCCAGAATGCCCGTGATGCCGAATTGATACGGTTGTGTATTTCCGTGTCAAGGTTAGCCCTAGTATTTATGAAGCTTCCCAAGTACTTGAACTGCTCGACCTGTTCTAGAGTTTCATTGTCCAGGCTGATATCTGTTTGAAGGCTTTCTGGCGGACTTACCAGGATTTTGGTCTTGTCAATATTGAGTCTAAGGCCTAAAGCTTCGTATATATGTTTATAGGTGTCCATCATTATCTGTAGATCCTCTGAGCTGCTAGCGATGAGTGAACAGTCGTCTGCATATTGAAGTTCCGTGATAAACTTGGTACGGGTTTTTGCTCTGAGGCGCTTCAGGTTAAACAGACCTCCGTCAAATCTGAATCTTATCCCAACACCTCGTACGGGCATGCTCATGTCAGCAATTATCGATACAGCTATGGCGAGAATATTGAACAGTAAAGGCGCCAATACGCAGCCTTGTTTTAATCCAGAGTTGGTTGAGAAATGGTCGGTTGTAGGGCCATTATGCTGTATTCTAGCGGTGTTGTTGCTATGAAGGCTTTTACACACTGCTAGGAATTTTTCGGGTACTCCAAGACGTGCCATGATTTTCCATAGCGCTCTCCGATTCACCGAGTCGAATGCCTTACTTAATATTTAGATACAGAACTTTGAGCGCCTACGATGCCACAGCCGTGTATAGAGAATACTGTGTATAGAGAAGGCTGTGGTGCTACCGTGAGTACCGAGTGCCGGAACCGGAATATGGAGCCCCTATTTTTTCGGTCGCTTGGGCGTTCACTCTGACTGCCTACCCTAAAGGCCGCTAGTGGTTTGAGCCCCGCATCGATAGATCGAATCACCCACAAATTGGGCGATTTGGGTTCAAGAACATCTCGAATAGAAAATGATTTTTTGCGGGTTCGAATTCAAAATGAAATAAAGAACCAAAATTCAAGTCTCTGCTGATACATCCGCGGTTCGTGATTATTTTTTTATCTCCGAAATTCTCCAGATCATTGAGTAGAAGGGTGGGCCTTAATCACGCAAGATATCTCACATTTCTTACTACAAATCAATATCTAGACGTAATCGGAGGCGTTTCACAATGTCACTAGCCATCTGGTGTCTGTAAAAACCATATAAGTATCATTGAAGTCTCATTAGTGAAAGCACTACAAATACGCAAAGATCCCGACAAGGTACTAGGCAGATGTCGTATACTTCAGTGACACCAATTCATCCCATTACAATTTATCACTTTTTGGACTTCACTTTCTCTGATAGATAAAAAGATTCGTCCGATGCGAAGGATACTCAATTAAATACTCAACGTGATTTATTGTGTTTAAATCGAGAGAGGACAGCCTACCTGTAAAATATATGAGAAGCCTGTTCATAGTCGACTAGAAATATGTTTGTGAACGCATTTGGAAAGCCTAATAATTTCTTCGTCTAGATTTCGTTTCTTCGCATCAAATATACCTATTGAGAATATTCGTGTTGTAAGATATCGAATTATTTCGTTGACTTATGAATGACTTCAGATCATCAGGTGTTATTTGGAGCGAAGAAATTAATTATATAGATGGAATATGATGAGAAAATGTCTTCTTCCTCTGATTGCGGAGTCTGCGTTAAGTAATATGAAGAATTGTACCGGTACTGTGATGCTTATTCATCACGTATACATTCTCCTCTACGGAAGGATTGACTGGTCCAGTCTTTAGAACATAGATACATGGAACGGACATTCAGTGCTACGAATGAATTGTTTGTAGTACACACATTCGATGTTCCTCTAGACTAGCGCGACACTAAGGCAGTGACGTTCTATTGAAAAATTTACATACTTTACATACATACCTATTTATTCGTACTGAAAATTGATTCGACAATGATGTCCGAGTCAACCGTCTCAATTGTGATTGGCGACACTAAGCAACTATCTCACTCCAGTCTTTGGAATGTTTATTTTCCATTCCATGTATCTATATGTTCTAGGGTCCAGTCCGTCCAGTAGGGAACGTCATGAGATAGGCACACTATGAGACTAATACAATTTTGAACTTGATGAGACTCAAATGGAACAACACAGGTGATAAAAAATTGAAAACTAATCACTGTACATATTTTCAAACAATTTGGGTCACTGGATTTGGGATTTATTTATTGCACAAGCATGTGCATCACATATCAAAGTGATAGTATTTTACAAGGGCTATCCGAATGTGATATCGAAAAAATGATCCAATATTTGAATCGAAAGATATTACGGAGAAGCCATTTTTCTGGAAAAGAAAATTTTTGCTAATTTCACTGGTTTTCGGGATTAAATGGTATCTGATCATTTTTTACCACCTTTTTTGTAACTTCTGGTTTTCCCGAAAACAGTCCAAATTTTTTTGCACAATATATTCAGAAAAATGTGTTTCATAATTCGAATATACATATAAATAAAAAGGTAACTTATCATTTATTGAAATCCATTCCATTCGATTAGCTGCTGGAGTTAGCAATTGATTGAAAATTCAAAAAATAAAAAAAAATCCTAATTATATTGTGCAAGAAAAACTTTGCCGTCTTGGGTAAAATTGGAAGTTGAAATGAAAAAATTTATAGTTAGAAATCGTCCCAATACTATTAATTCCATGCCTATGTTCAATAGTTTATCTGATAGAAAGAACATTTTAATTCCCTTCAAAAATACTATCCTACTGATGGTTCAAGTGAACCATTAAGAATTATTGAACACATGCAACAAACTTTGCAACAAAAAATAGGGGATATGCACTTTTGTTTAAATTCATAGGTTATTATCTATGAAGGAATAACCCCTTCATTCATATAATATCTTGACCTATAAAGGTTGATTACCAGAAGAATAATGTTTTTTTTTTCAGAATTTTCAGTTAGTAGTATACAGATTCTGAGTCTGAGTTTATTTTTTATATAAGTGAAGGTTTAAGTATTTTTGGAAGACAAAGTAATAATAAAAAAAATTGGGAAACCTGTGGTACCCACTAGTACTTAGAATAGTTCCTTAACTATACTTATATTTAATATAAATAATATAAATATTGTGACTTGGAGTACTTTATTTTGGGATGCCAGTTATGTGAGTATCCACAAAATATGTTTCGACATGTCTATCTCATACTCACATCATTTTTTCATCCTCCGGGCAAAACGAAATGAAAAAGTGTTTTGAAAAAATCCATCTTGTCCGAGATATTGAAGTCTTTGAAAAATATCATCAATATTAGCAGCAGGATACTTGAAACAATAAATCAGTTCGCATTTATCATTCTACATTGTCTCATTCGAGTTAGAAATATGGCACATGCCGGACGTATGAATCGGGCTATCGCGGAAAGTGAAATTCAGTGCAAGAGATGTAAAACTAAAGTGGATACTTTCGTAAAGTGCTTAGTCTGTGAAAATTGTTTTCATACGAGTTGTTTTCATACGAGCATCTAAAACTGGAAACAATCGATAAGCAGTTTGTAAACTGTTGCGGAAAAGACTCTGAAAAGCCGATTGCTTTCGAGGATGAGTTGGATGGTGCATTTTTCGACGCGATTGGAAGTCTCGTTTCGCAGGCGGACAACAAAGTTGACATAAATATATTCAAATATGTCATCAAGCAGAAGGATATTATTATTTCTGAACTAAATAAGAAAATTATATTGCTGAATGAACAGCTGGAACTCGCACGTAATGATAAGAATTATTCATTGATAAGAGATCCCGTATTGAATACTGCGAGAGTTGTGAATACATCAGGAAAACTTGTCAACACCGACATCAAGAAAGGAAATAAAAACAACAAGGTCGTTCACCAGACCCAGATGACGGATCGTAGTGATGAATTGTCCATTGATACCGAACCGAATTCTGACGACAATCATTTTGATAAGGGGAGATCTCGTACACGGGGTGACCCTAGATTCTCGTGGAAAACTGTTTCCCATACTAGACCCAAGAAAACGAATCGTCCTGTTATTGTTGGCGATTATGCAGGGGAATCTACTGTATGTGGCGTTGAAAGACATGTAGCATTTCATGTCACTAATCTTCACCCGAAAACTACCGTTGATGAGCTTTCCAAGTTTTTATCTCGTAGTTTTACGTCAGTCGACTGTGAGGCACTGCAGTCCCGCTATCCTGATCACTATTCTTCCTTTAAAGTAACGATACCTAAATCTGACTACGAAAAAGCAATGTTGTCTTCCAGTTGGCCTAATAAAGCTTGCGTAAGGGATTTTTATCGGGGGAGACATCCACCAAACAGAGAACCTTAGGTGAGACTTTTACTGACTCTCTGTGTACTGATGGCATTGATGATCCTGATGATTTTGTCAACGATTTTACTATATTGCATTTGAATGTACAGTCACTTCCAAACAAACTCATTAATCTTGAGGTATTACTGGACGAACGGAAGCCTGATGTATTGAGTGTCGTGGAGCACTCCCAGCGAGCACAAAAACATCTCAGAGATGTTAAAAGTAAGAGATTTCGAGACATTGAACATCCACTGCGATGTTCTGTTTATACATGAATAGAACTTTTATAGAACAGCCAATGTCCGCCGCAGGCGGCTATTATATGGATGTTCCTGGGATGTCACAAAAAGAACTACTCAGAAGTTTTTTTGATAGCCTTTTCATGTACACAATAGAACATTTCTAAAGCGCTTTGCGCACACGAAATCGCTGTTTATAAGACTTCATGTGAAATTCTTTTGTGAGGCCTTTTTTCTTTCATTTGAATGTTTGAGGATACTACATTCTATTTTAAATGAACTACAAAGTTTTTAAATGAAATACAGAATACTATAAGAATAAAAATATTTTAATGATACTCCAACAGGTACAAAAGGAAAAGAAATCACATTTCACATAAAAAATTGAACAACAAAAAACAATTGATAAATATTATACTACAGAAAGGGAGAATAAACAAAAAAATATATCACATTCAATAAAACAAACATAAATAACCCAAAAGAAATATCACATTTAACATAAAAAAAACAGAAATAATAGAAAACAAACTGATTATATGTACCGAAAGGGAAAATGAAAAAAAATTTATGAAAAATTTATTTTCCCTTCATTTTATCGTCCCTCCTCCTCTGCCTAATATGCCTAAACCAATCTTTGGCATAGAGTTCGGATACTTTCCTAGTGATTTGGAATTTTTTATGGATCAAATCTACAAAATAAAAACAATTCAAACAATTAATTCACAAAATATATGAAGGTTAAGATGATTTTTTCCAATTAAAATAACAGAGAAAATAGCTGCATGAAAGGATCTGGAAGATTTGAGTTGTATATAGCTCCTGAACAGGTTGATTTGCGAAACGATTTTATTTATTTAATTATTTGTACTGGTATTTAAAGATGGAACAATTTGAAGGAGTTTTCAAAAACAAGAACTTTTCTGGGACAATTTGAATTATTTTGTGATTCACAAGTGACGGATGATTATTATCATCGTCGGAAGAGTAATCTTACAAAATATTCTGGGAATTATCAACGGCAGAGATAGATTATCGAAATATGTTGAAATTCTCGATGATATGGCTTTAAATTTTATAAAGTTATTTCTTGAATAATTATAATAACCTTCCATATACCATTCGATTATTCCAACCAAAATACAATGATCTCTTATACCTAATCCCAAATACACAAATAATATTAACCACGCAGCGTGGATTCTTTTGAGGTTATATGTATGTTTCTGGACATTATACTATACATTCAATTCATGTAATACTTACTCATTAATTGTATTTGGTTACTATGAAGAGATCGATCCTAAATTCACAATCAAAACCAACACAGAAGTAGTTAATATTATACAAATCACCAATCAACTTTCAACTCCGAACAGTCCACAGTCCAAACTACGAAGAAACTGGAAATGGCGGCAAAATGAAATAGGTGAATCGTATATTGTTTATTTGGAATAAACCTCCCAAGGCAAACTATGCGACGTCAAGAGAAGATATCCACACGTTTACATTATTTTCAACTCGACAGTACCTCTCAGTAGGTAGACGAAGAAATGCCACAGATGGCACAGATCAGAACAAATAAAGATTTCCAATAGCCTTTGGAGACCTCTTTGGGAAGTGCATATTACGTTTCAAAGAAACATCCACATGCCAACATTTTCGAAACATCCCAAAACATCCCAGGGATGTTTGTGCTAGCTGGGCTGGTGTGATAGGGACCTCGTTCAGATGATGACTATCCCTGGTTATTGCCTAGCAGCTTACTACTGTCGAGTGGAGCATATCCATGGTGGCTCCGCCCTGTATGTGAAGAGTGAACTGATGAGAAGTGCTAAACTGTTGGATGTGAAACACCTCAATGTAGAGATGAACTTTGAATGCTGTGCAGTGGAACTCTTATATCCTCATGGTAAATTTTTGTGTGTGCAGTGTTTATCGTCCCCCCAGGGGAGACTATCAGGTATTTCTTGATCTTTTGTTTGACCTTTTGAAGTTTGCCTGTGGGCACGGAACTGAAATCTTCTTATGCGGTGATTTGAATGTGAATTATTTGGACAAGGATTGCAATCTCAAACGTATGTTGGATGATGTATTGTTGAATTTCAGTCTTGCTGTCACTTCACTATGTCCAACAAGGGTGTTCACTAACTTGTCGGGAACCACAACATCAACTAAGGTTGATTATATTTTAGCTAACAGTTTCAACCTTGATTATTGTACAGCTTGCATTTTTGAACCACATCTCAGTGATCATAGAGCGCTTTCGTTGAAATACAAACTTCCCGCTAAATCTGCTTTGGATAAAAATAAGGGTGAATTTGTTATCTACCGTGATATGTCCGGCAAAAATCTCAGTAAATATGCTTCTAGACTAAGGATGATAAATTTCCGTGAACTTGATGAAGACTCTAATATAGATGTTGTATTTGATGACTTTGTTTTTGTATTGTTAAGCGAACTTGATGATTGTTGCCCTATTGTTCGTCCCCATCATAGTGGCAGGCCCAAACGCTGGATAACTCCTCAGATAAAGGTTGCTAGCCAAAAACTTAATGATTTATTTTGGCTGGTTAAAGTAACTGATGATGATGGAATCCGTCAAATTTACAAAAATGCGAAAAAGCAGTATAAAAAGTTGTTAAATTCGAGCAAGCTAATGTATCATCGGGATTTAATTGGTAAATCTACAAATAAGGCCAAGTCAGTTTGGAATTTGGTGAACGCCCATACGGGTCGAAAAAAGGCTACTTTTGAGAATGTATCCCTGAAAATTAACAACGTTATGTATACAGAAGCGGACTGTGTGGCGGAAATTTTCTGTGATTATTTTGCCGGTGTTGCTGATGAGATTGTACGTGTGAACTTTGGCACCTCTAAATCCTTGAATTGTACTGTGTCTAATATAATGCCATCTACATTTTTCTTCAAGCCTGTGACGAAACAGGATGTTCTGCTTGTAATAGATCAACTCAAGAATGGGAAAAGCGCTGGGATTGATGGCATCTCTACTAAGGTTATTAAATATATTGCTGAGGATATATCTGAATATCTGGCTGACTTATTCGATCTGTCGGTTCTACAGGGTAAATTCCCTAGTATTTTGAAGACAGGAATATCATACCTGTCTATAAGAAAGGCGATCCTCTCAGTATTGTAAATTATAGGCCGATTGCTCTGCTGAGCATCTTCTCCAAAATTTTTGAAAAATTGGCACATGGCAGGATGGATGAATTTTTGGGGACATTCAATTTAATCTCCGACTCTCAATACGGCTTTCGTAAAGGCCGTTCAACTCAGTCTGCTGCATGTAATCTTCTTGGTGATGTTTATAGTCTTCTGGACGAAGGGTTGTTAGTGGTGGTCATATTTTTTGATTTATCACATGCATTTGACATTCTTGATCTAAAATACATGAAGACCAAATTGTATAATATTGGATTCAGGGGTGTGTTCTTGGAGTGGCTGATGGATTTCCTGCTTGATAGGAGTATATGCGTGAGGATCCGTGATGTATTGTCGCGATGCCTGGGCGTGAACATGGGTGTTCCTCAGGGTTCCGTGCTGGGCCCATTGCTGTTTTTGTTGTTTATAAACGATTTGGCGGATTGTTTTGATTCCGGTATTTTGACTTTGTTTGCAGATGATGCATCACTACTAGTTTTTGCGCAATCACTTGAGGAGCTTAGATTGAAAGTGCAATATTTTATGGAAAAATTTAAATCATGGTGTCAATCCAATGGCCTAGTAGTTAATCTTGACAAAACTGATTTCGTGCACTTCAACTTACGAAATGAACATGTCCAGCGTATTAATTCTGATAATAATGAATGCAAGAGCTCTGCAAGCACTGTCAAGTTTTTGGGCGTGTTTTTGGAACACAACCTGAAGTGGGATGCACGTGAGCAAAAAAATCAATTGTGCTAACTATGCTATCTCTCGAGTAAAACATATTTTGCCTCTTGATGTAGTTCTGAGTGTTTACTACAGTATGGTCTATACCCATCTCTCTTACAACGTGATACTCTGGGGTAATGCGGTGCAAAGCAGGAGAATTCTGATTGCACAGAAGCGTGTATTACGCAACATATTTGGGTTACATCGTTTGGACTCCTGTAAACCCATCTTTATAAAACACAAAATTTTAACTTTTCCGTGTATTTATATTTTGAATGTTCTTTTGTTTATCAAGAATAATTTTGCAAGTATGAATAAAAACTCATCCTATCATAATTATGCAACCAGGTCTTCCAACCTGTTGAGTATTCCAAAGCATAGAACGAATAAATTTGAAATGTATGTAAAATACCAGGGCATCCAATTTTTTAATCATCTTCCTAGAGTTGTGCAGGACTTAAACTTTAAATCATTTATGAAGTATCTAAAGGAGCTATTGGTTTTAAAGGCTTATTATACCATAGATGAATTTATGACTGACACCAATTTGAGCTACTCTCATTGAATCTATGTAATGTCATTTGTATTTAACCTGTCTTTTTTATATGTACTAATGTATGTATTCGTTTATTTATTTATTTTTCTTTCATAGAACTTTTATGTTCTTTCGTATATTCATTATTGTTCTATTTATGTATATGCATATATGACTTGTCCTATACACATCAATATTTGTGTCTTTTGGATCAATAAATGCTATTGCTATTGCTATTGCTATTGCTATTTCCAAGAGGAAATCACACACCATTCAAATTTTAAATGCCATTTTTCTTCCGCTACAATTCTCCTATTGATGGATATATAGTTTTCAAGTATATCTCAAGAAAAATGTAGTTCATTAGGCAAAGCCCAATATTCTTCATATTTCTTCGGATAAAAAATTTGATTGCTCATCCATTTGAAGCATGATTCACAACAAATAATCAAAGAAAAATGTACAGTAAGACCAACAGAGCGAATCTTCCAGATAGAAATTCTCTATTCTCTTTTTGTGCATTGTGTGTAGTATTTACATATATACCTCTTGATTATTTCTTCAATTATTTTTCATCCTGATATTAGGTCCTTTCGTTCGCATAAAAAGTGTAGCACTTTTCTACACTCGGTTGCTGATTGAATTTACACCAGTGTAGAGGAGGTGTAGTTTATCTACTTCTCCTTCAGACTATGACTATGTGAAGACTACACTTCCTCTACACTGGTATGAATCAAATCGAGTGTAGAAAAGTACTACACTTTTTATGCAAACGAAAGGACCTATTGTGTAAAGGTAAAGGGAATCGGAAAAGAACTCTTTGTAGAAGATGAGGTCTTCTACCGTATATGAAAAGTCACGTGGTATAATTCTCTCTTAGTAGGTAGGTAAATGAAGTATGAAAATTTTCTAATGATGATTATCCACCTTCAAAACCTTCGATGTTAGATTTTCGGCCAAAAAAAATAGGTGAAATACTTCGCCTCAATTACATATAGTTATCTGTCACACTTGGCCTGTATACATATAAAGATCAGGGATAGTGCAAACATCGGCAGAGCAATGTCGTTATATCTAAGTAGTCAAAATTCTATTGGCTGTCCGTATGTTCTTCTTAATGTGAATAATCGTTATTACTTTCACCCACAAGTGATAGTGAAGCAGGCGAAACGAGTAGTTCTTATTTCCCGCATCACGCTTCACTGAGGTCAGTATATGAAGAAGTTTTACAATCGTTCGAAAATATTTTCCCCGGGTCATCCTCTAGAGGAAAAACCAGTCACTTAATACAATTCGGTTCAATTGCAAATCGAAACATTACAAGTATTATCTGTTTTAGTTTCCTGAGGAAGGTTTGTAGTAGAAAGGTCTATTTTAATGCTATCAGTAACTTATCTATTAATCCATTCTAAAAATATCCCAAAGAAAGAAGAAAGGAATTGAAGGAATACGATAGCCCCTGATCAGTTTTTTTTTCAGTTGGTACAACAACTTATCTATTAATCCATTCTTAAAATATCCGAAAGAAGGAAGAAAGGAATTGAAGGAATTCCATAGCCACTCATCAGTTTTATTGATGTTTTACCAAAAGATAAATCTCAATGAACTTCTTCTTGAGGGATGGAATGGTCACCGATATAAAAGGTCTGCCTACAAATGAAAATTTTGAAGTGCGTTGTAAATTTTACAGTTATTAATGAAAAATACCATAAATGAACTAGATTTTGCGACTTTGTTGCGATGCATTTGACATAGGACGATGAATCTATTGAGACATCATTTAATGTGGATCCAATATGCGTTCAACCAACTTTAAATAATTATCGGATATTAATTCCATTTCTTAATGGAAGTTATATTTTCAATTGCAAGGTTAATTGAAAAAAAGTACTACTTAATCCTATATCACTGCACTAGTATGAGCACAAGGTTCAATTTCGAAACATTCTAAGAGAATAGGAAACATCAACCTTTTCGATAAAATATGGTTTTGTAATGGTTAACTCCTAAACAGTTTTTATAGTTCCGGCTAAAGTTTTAACCAAACTGAAACGTAATTCACTATTTTGTAATGACAATTTATAGAATAACAATGATTAGAGATATGCTTTCGTATAAAAGAAGAAAGTGAATTGACGTGAATATATCTAGATATTTTTCTAGTGATGACAGAAGCAGAATAATTCAACAATCAATAACTGAGTTGCAACAAGATACAGGGTGATTCATTGGGAAATGCGCATACAATCAGGGTAGATGGAGGACACCGATGTGCTTCTGAAAAACCTATATTTTATGATTCTAACGATCTTTGTAACCAAAATACACAGTGATTCACTAATCTTCTTCATTTTTTCAATGAATCATAACTCATGAGATATGAACCATCCTATACCTTCATGTTTGTAAAATTTGAATCGTATGTTTTTTGTCCGGAGTGCTGTCGATTAACATAAAAAAAGTCGTTTTTCGGTTCATCCCCTAAAAAATTTATATTAAGATTCAATGTTTAAATAATTAAAACCCTGTATATCAATATTCTGAAATTTCATTAGCAAATATGAAAACAGCAGGAAAAATAAGTAAGACTTCAAGTATTTGGTGTTTCCGCATACTACATTTTGTTAGTTTGCGTCAAATCTAGATGTTTCTAAAAAGAGGTGACTAATTTCAAAAAAATAAGTTGTTTTCCCAAATGGTACTTCTCTAGTTTAATTTGTCAAATATTTTTCATTATACTGATTTATTGATCCCAATTATAGCATTGCGCCATAGAACAAAGGAAAATACAAAGAAAAAATATAAAAATGAGAAAAACATCTCATTTTGGAGGAAGCATAGTTTTCTCTTAAACAAAAAAAAATTGGAACACATTTCAAATTTTAAGAGTTAAAGATCTGAACGTGTTTTAGCTAGAACAGCACTATTCTGTTGAATTTTCGATAAAAATAATAAAATGAAGCAGCCTTACGTATTGTTAAACTCAGTAAATAATAATCTTCAAGTTCGATATTCCAAATTGTTCTGATTATTAACCGAAAAGTGTATTGATTATAGTCTACATCAATAATTTGAATTATTGATGTAGAGGGTGTTGTTACGACTCGAAAAATACTCATCAACTTTTTTAAGGACGAACCTGGAAAAAGAAATTTTTATTTGAATTTAACACTCAATTTTATCAAAATGTTCTGTGATTTTTTTTTATTTAGTTGTTATCCTATCTTGAACATAGGGAAAAATAAATTTTTGTCGCAATTTCATCTTTTCCAATCAATTTCATATAAGATAAGCTTGCTAACTACAAACTAGACTCTTAGAATGTTAATAAAAAATTATTCATTGGTATTGTGGAACTGACGACTATTTTGAAGAGAAAAGCAAGCTTACCGGTTAAGACCATCAAAAATCGAGAAAAACTCCACAAATTTGCTTCGAAATCTGCCATCTCAGTCGTAACGAAATCCAACATACAATTTAACTAACTTTCACGTAAACAAACTTAACGCATTTCCGTGTTGAACGCTTTGGTATCGTACGTGTTCATATCACTTTCATGTGGCCGCATGAAAAACCGATTTGTTGCTATTTCCTCAAGAGTCATGGTAGTCTATACGGCGTACGTTCCGAGAAACCCCTCCAAGAACAACCACTGCCCCCCCAGCAGTCTTCCAATGTCAATGATTGTACTTTTCATTCTCGTTCAGTTTTGAGTGCTATAATTTGCTAATTCTCCTTGTGAAGGACGCCGGTAGTGGAGCGATGAGGAAATTAGACATTTCGGACGTTCATCCATGTATGAAGAGCGAAGAACCGAAATGTTGATAGAAAAGAATAAAAAATGTTCCTTGAGGGGTTCCATATTTGATGTACTAACAGAATAAACAGGCCAGAGACTCGGTAGTGAAAGCACTGCGTCCCCTACAAATAAAGGGTTGATGATGAATAAGCTAAAACAGGTGACAAATACCCTCATCATATGAAAATAATATTGATTTTACTTTTCTCCAAACCCTTGGCCGCAACCTCATCCAACCTTCGTTTTGCAAATGGAAATACATAACATACGTGAGCACGTTGAAAACATCACGGAAAATGAAATCCCACCATAATCTTCGTTTCTTTTGTAATTTTGCGATTATCAGTAAAAACACAAATATTTTCTATTTTTGAGTATTGGGGTGAATGAACTTTTCTTTATAGATAAAACACTGTGATACAATTTGGTCGTCACCTTTGATGATCACCCTTTATGTACGTATATTTGGGTTGAAACCTGCAACTTGAATTTTACAGCAGTTATCCTCAATCGATTGAAATGAAATTCTGCATACACGTTCGAATTGGAAGAAAATGGGTGGTTCTGAGAGTGGAGAACTGTCTGTTTTTATATAATGGATGAACTATAAAAGTGATGAACCGATTTGAATAATTCTTTTACCATTAGAAATCAACTTCAATCCGAAATGACAAAGGAAATACTTCATCGCAGAAAGATATTCAAACAGGGCAAGCACCAAATGAGCTCCTGCTCTTCATATCTTCCAGGAAAAAATACTTGATATCGAAATAAGTTCAGATATCGGGTTTTCCAATAAGGACTTGACAAATTTTTTCCAAAATAAAATGCAAACTATTTTAGATGTTTCAAAAACTTTATTTATCGGGTTGAAGTACAATCAAAACATTCATAAATGGAATTGGACTCCGTTCATATAGCCACCGCGGGCATGTTTGCAGCGGTCGATTCATTTGACGTAATTTTCGATGACTCGGCCACACATTTCGGCCGAAAAGGCTGCTATCTCGCGTTCAATATTATTTTTTATGGATGAAGTGGTGTGTCTTGTACATATGGATTTTCACCCGATCAATAACGCATAATTTGCTTATTGACGAACTCATTGAGCCAAAAATAAGCTTCGTCACTGAAGATGATTTTGCGATGAAATTGATCATCTTGGCTCACCTTTTTCAGAGCCTAATCGGAGAACGTACGTCGCTTCCATCGGCTTCAATTCTTGAGTCAGCTTGATCTTGTATGGGTGTAAACCAAGATCCTTAAGCAAAATTCGCCATAAAGTGGTCTGGGCGATGCCCAACTCTTGAGAACGTGGAATTTACTGATTTGGTTCATTTGCTACGGACGTTTCAACGGCAGCAATATTTTCGACACTTCGACCAACCTGTTGTCTCACTGGCACGGCAACATCACACAACGAATATGTAGACTCAAATTTTTGCACTAAACTTGTTACTGCCTGTGTACTAGGGCGAGAATTACTACCGAAAATTGGAGTTAACGCGTTAAGTAGCGGTCACCGACTCCGAATTTCTGTAGTGAATTTTTATAGGTAATCTGGAGACGTTTTTCGTTCCTGTACTTTAACATGATGAAAATGTTGAACTGAATCCATTAACAGGGAAAGTTCGATGATTAGTGGAAGAGTGCGTTCACAAATTGAATTCAGAGTTGTCAAGTCCCTATTGGAAAACCTTGTATAAAACTTCAAAGGAACTATCAATGATGTCACATAGTCAAGCTGATATCAAAACATTGCAGAGCTCCTGTCATGGACTGGAAGCTGACTTAAGTGCCTAAGAAAACTCAACGTAATAGACGAGAACAACAATGTCTCTTCTTCAATCTGGCACAGAACCATTCTGTGGTAAATAGTTTTTGGAGAAGGGGAAAAAAGGAGTTAGAGGACATTGTTGTCGCCTCAGGAATTATTCAATCAGAAAATGAAGCGTCAGAAGTTTTTTAAATTTATTTCACGTTTTTTCATATTACAGAATTCATTCGGATTCAACCAACTCGAATAGTGCTAATACTTTTTAGTCGACCTGAAAAAAAAAACATTTTACGTATACATCTCCGGACGAAAAGTCGACATTTTTGAAGGCGAGTACTTTTCGTACTGATTTACTTGGCTTACTATGGCACTTGTCAAAACATTTTTGGGTTTTAAATCCCCAAATTAAAATGTTGTCAGTTCTACGTGAAAGTCTCAGTAATTATATATTTTATCACAATGTCGAATCACTTCGGAAAGTTCGAAGTCGAATATATATGACGAACATAGTTGACGTTTATACAAACTGATTGAAGACAAACCTCGTTTTATATTTCTATGAGACATCAAATCTAGTTATTTGCATGGAAAATACAAAACATAGTTTTTATATATATATATATATATATATATATATATATATATATATATATATTTTTTATGGAAGAGAATTGAATTATTGACACATAATATGCAGTGGCTTGAGGAGAGTTAATGTTAATGTAATCTTCTTTGGCTAGAGGTTGAATACGTTACATCAGTTGTAGATTTCAAAAAAATCAACCCGAAATGAAATGTATATATGATGCAGTGGTTGGGAATGGTATCTCTTGAAGGAATTAACGGAGAATTGAAAAAATAAAAATCATCTTGCATCAATGGAAGTTTCAAGGCAAGAGGAACTTCACCTTCAAGCAGAAATTTCGCATGAATTATCAATAAACAGGACAACTGGCTCTTATTTATTGCTGTTTATTTTTAATACTTTGATATAATGAAAATGACTCTATATTAATCATCCCATCAAACATTTTCAATGTATAGGACAAGACAAATGGAAAATAGAAAAATCAATTTTCTGGAACTTATTCCACGATGACATTCATCGAAAATCCTGTAGGTAGTAACTTTTCGCATTCGTTCACCCTAAAATAAAACTCTCAGATACCACCACTTTTTTAGGTCTCTCAATATAAGGAAATTCTTGGTCATCATCTTCATTCGCAATCTTTCTGATTGTGGAAACATTCAGATTCAGCTAAAATATAAATAAGTCGTTTAGATTCAAATGAAACATTATATAAATTCACTCACCTTGAATTTTTCGCTACCGTCTGATTGTAGATATTAAAATATCATGGTTACCCACTATTTGAATAAGCAGACCTGAATTCTAAACAGCACTTTCTGAAACCCTGTCTCTTTTTTCAATCACTTTCGGCATTTTCGTAATAAAAATTTATATTAGTTGTGGCAACGGCGTTATGACATAAATGACATTTCATGAGTGCCAACCTTACTCCGTTCTAGTTACAGAAACTTGAGAAAATTATTTCATGGCCAACCGAATGCTAAAATAAACGTGAATGGAGTAAATATATTAAATCCCAGAACGATTGAATCAATTTTGTTGATACAGAATTTGACGAAAACATAAGTGCCTGTGACAATAACTGTCTTTTGATGTTGTCAAATTAATTCTTTACGAAATCGGCTAGATTTTACCAGTGAATTAGGTAGGTGGTTTGAATGTTCGTATAATCAAGAATGGATAGTGATAGCGATATGGATAACACTTCACTAGAGCTCAGGGAATTGGCAATTATGGACTCCTAGATCAGGCCATAAAACGGGTTCTTACTTTCATAAAGGTATGTGAAATCGACGAAAAAATTTAATATGCATCACGTCGGGAAAAACTGTCTATATTGTCTCGCCTGCTTGCTATCCTCTGCTGCGCCTCGGCTATTAATTTGGAGGCTCGACTGCAATAGACGGTTTTTCGCCCAGGGTACATAAATAACTATTTTCGAATTTCAATAGGTATTTACACCGTGAAAGGAATACAATGTCAAGTGACATTCTAAGGCAATCCGTACAAGGGTTGTTTTCGTTTGACAATAGTGAGAGATGCATTTTTTGTACGCCGGGACGTTTCTGCCTATGCAAATGTGTGGGGATCCCATTGAACTCTAAAGCCGGCCACAGACACAGAGAGAAGACGGCGTGCAACATGCAACATGCAAAGAATGACAACCATCAACGCTCGTGTGTGGGCATGAATGTTGCATGTTGTCCGTCATTCATCTCTTCCGAACCATCCTGAAAAATTGCATGTTGCGCGTAGCATGAACGTCCGTGTGTGGCCGATTTTATGGACGAACGGACTTCTACACCAGTGCAGTAGGCAATAAACATACAACAAATCGAATCGAGCAGCTGCAGCTTCAGTCTTCAATACTGTTTCGGCTCGAAATGCACCAAGGACGATGTCGGACCTGAGAAATCTCTCCCGCGAATTCCTGGAGATGGAGTTCATAGAAATTTATAGGTCCCTCCCATCTTTGTGGAAAACAAAATCGAAAGAAATATGGACCGATCGAAGAAGAATTACCCATATAATGTTTTACTTGCTAAGTTGAAAGATGTTGAAAAATCCTCAACAGCTGAATCGGTAAAATCAAAAATTAACACCCTTCGTGGTGGTTTCCGACGGGAATTCAAAAAAGTATTGGAATCCAAACGATCAGGCGCAGGAGAGGATGAAGTTTCCTCTCTCGAAGCGACTTCAATTGATTCTTTTTCACCAAACAAGCGTACGCCACTGCCATCAGAAAATATTCCTCATCTCCCACTGATGACATTTTCGAACTGACGAATTCTCGCATTATTCCGCGTTCTTTTCTCTCATGTGTGTGGGCAATAAGTGCGAAAGTTGATGGTTGTCATTTTTTGCATGTTGCATGTTGCACGCCGAGAAATCTCTCCCGCGAATTCCTTACGAAGTTAATAGGTCCTTCCCATATTTGTGGAAAAATCGAAAGAATATATGGACCGAACGAAGAAGAATTACGCATATAATATCTCACATGCTAAGTTGAAAGATGTTGAGAATTCGCAACAATTGAATCGGTAAAATCAAAAACACCCTTCGTGGTGGTTTCCGACGGGAATTAAAAAAATTATTGAAATCCAAATGATCGGGCGCAGGAGAGGATGAAGTTTATGTGCCGAATTTATGATATTATGAGTTTCTTCTCTTTGTCAGTCTTCAACTTCCAAAGAAAGATGTAGAAGATTGATATGGGAAAATTGGTCTCTCTTCAAAAGCCATTCTTTAACCCATTTACTCCTTGGTTTCCTTTTTCGTAGCGCCTTCAATTGCTTCTTTTTCACCAAACAAGCGTACGCCAATGCCATCAGAAAATATTCCTCATCTACCACTGATGACATTTTCGAACTGACGAATTCTCGCAGTACTACTGTTATAAGTGTTCTTTGCGCATTATTCCGCGTTCTTTTCTCTCATGTCTGTGGGCAATAAGTGCGAAAGTTGATGGTTGTCATTCTTCGCATGTTGCATGTTGCACGTCGTCTTTTGAGTATGAGAATCGTAGGCGAGGCGTCGCGCGTTGGAGACTCGTTTCAAGCGTTGTGCAGGGCAGTTTCGACTATCGTTTTTATGTCCAGTCATCGGCAACTGGTCTCGAAGCTACCGAATTTTTGTTATTTCTACCGATTTGAATCTTGCTCTACCGATATACCCCAATGGAAAGATATTTCCGTGACTTTTGCGAAATCGCGGAAATCTTCAGAAATTTTACCTATATTGCACATTTCAAGTTGAAATTTCTTTGTCGCTGTGAATTGCATATTATTATATCCTTCGAGGAATATAAATTGCCACTTGCTATGGATTTCTGCATGATAGGTGATGTGTCATGAATATGACCATTATTATCATTGCCCTTGTCGAAAAAATTCAAAGTGAAGTACAATAAGTTCGATTCTTTATCTAACAACCGCTAGTAGGAATTTCTTTAATGCAGAGTCGATGCAATATTCATTCATTCATTCATTGCTGTATCCTGTTACCGGGAATAAATCTACAAAAAGAAGAGGAAAGAAAAAAAAATGCGAACAGACTTGTAATTTCTTAGGACTAGTTGCGACTGTGTGCCCTCCTGTGACTAAAGAGACCCAACCGTGACCTGCAGATCCTTCCACACTCAGGGCATGGATAGTCACCAACCAGATCTGGCCGCCGATATCCTTCTCGATTCTCCATTATAACTGTGTACCAAAGACCTCCACTGTGACCTGTCTAACGCTAGTTGTTCCCAGTTATGATTGGCATTAACTAATTTTAGGGATTGATGTAGTGTATCCTTAAACCGCTTATACTGGCCTCCTGGTTTCTGGGCTCCCTCAGTGAATTCGCCATATAGAGCTATTTTGGGGAGTCTTGTGTCTTGCATCCTCAGAATGTGGCCGCTCCATCTGAGTCGGGCCCTCGTTACTTGAGTCTCAATTGTTGTACAACTCGCGCGTTGCAAGACTTCTGCAAATTTTGTATGTTAGTGTTCTGATTGAGGATGAGAGGCTTTACCAGTTTCACCCATTATGAATATGATGCGTTTTTAATCATATAAAATGACGTTAAATTGATATCCGTCCTCCACAATTCTTTTCCTACGATGAATAGCTGGTGTTGTAGAGCGATGATTTTGTAGTAAGACCTAGTTGGAATTACTTGATCCTGTATTGCAAGGAACCTGTTTTCGGTTTCAGGAAAGAGGTAAGGCCATTTTTAGTTAATATTATTATTTTCAAAATTGTTAGGATATATGTAGAGCTTTAGCCGTTCATTCAACCTCCAGATCTTGCTGAGTGCGAACTGATGGGGTAGGGTTGTGCCGATCACGAACGTCGAAACGTTTGGATTCGATCATGACCCATGCGGAAGTGATCAATTCACCGATCTCGAAATGACCCAATCATTTCGATCATTCGATCATATTCCACCCTCCTTCTGCACACGAACATACCGAATTCGATTATGAAATGACTGAATTGTTTATCATTATTTCAATAGATTTCTCACATTTCTATGGATGTTTTATTAGACTAAAGACGACAACTTTCAGTTTTTGGGATTGGTTGTATCTTTGGTTGTCTAATGATGTCTATTAAAGAATAGGTACCGTAGCCTAATCAAGATCGAATGAGAAGAGATGGGATAAAAGAGATCGAACGATTGAATCCTGAATGTCCCATAAGGATCGATCAATTGAATAAGTATACAAGGTGTTTTCTAATAGAATGTCAATATTTATGGGGGTGAGTTTTGGGCCCATATTAAGAAAAAAACTTTATATGAACATATGTCCTAAACGTCTTACCTTTTTGGATACAGGGTGGTAAAGTTCTGAAAAACAAATAAGACGCGAAGAACTGAATTTAAAGACTGATGAATTGTTACACGAAATAATGCCAACCGCCTTGACAACAGAAATATCAAATTTTTGGCCACAGGTCACTACCATAAGTAACAATTCTTTCCTACTTACATATATAATGTAATTTATTTCAATGCAGAGAAACGTTTTTTATTTTTATAAGTGCAATTCGTGCATCGAATTGAAGAAAATCAAGTGATCAACTTTGGTGAGAAATGATTGGGAATTTCAAAAATAATTTTTATTTCAGGAAAAATCTGTGGCGTACCATCAATGTCTGCCAAAATAGGTGGGTCAAATTACGTACGAACGCCACTGGTGGAAATTTAAAAAAAAAGTGATAAATTAAAAATTGCCTCTTGATTCATAGTACATGCATGACAAGTTTCATTGAAATATCTGAAGTGGTATTGTAGATATTAATAATAAATGATTTATTTTCGAAAACATTACCACCCTGTATCTCAAAAGATACAGATACAAGATATATGTTTAGGACATATCTTCATATAAAGTTTTTTTCTTAAAATGGACCCAAAAATCACCCCTTTAAATATTGACATTCTATTAGGAAACACCCTGTTTATGAAAATACTTATGAAAGCGGTTGAGTTTCAATATTATTAAGGAATTGTAGAGAAACATTTCTGATAACAGAAACCACCTGATTTAGGACGAAAAAATTTTTGGCCATAATCAGGCCGAAAATACAGGATCATTTTGATGATCGGAATTTTTTTTTTCGATCGATTCGGATACGTAGATCATATCAATGAACCGGTTGGATAAAATACTGACTGGACTGGAAAATAAAAAAAAATTTGAGCATTTTTCCGGAAAATGTCACGGTCAAAACTTATGAAGATTCTGTTTCGTATCACACCATGACGCTTCGATGGTTCATGATAAATTTTGAGTGAATCACATTGATATCGTTCTCTACAATACCTCTATGTTGAGGAATGTATACAATTAATTTGTCCTCAATTCGCCCGCTATTGCGACCTGCAATAAAATAATCATTCGGTTGGCTGCTTAATACTTCTTTCTATGTTTGGTTGGTTGAAAGGGGTCATTAATGGGTAATTTTGTGTACGTTAAACAGAGCTATTATTGAGAGGTTAGCGGAAAAAAAATTATAATAATAGTCTCGAAACTCAAATTGCAAACCAGAGTAAGTGGTACCACAAGCTCACGACAAGAGCCGACTCGAAACTACTACCCTTTTACCAACTTTTCCCTACCCTATCTCAAGTCGAATAAGTCGAAATTGGTAGCACAGATGAACGATATCTTCTCTTTGAACATTTTGTTGACACGAAAACTGTTGGATATAATTAGATTGCTCACAACGCCTTATTGTATCCGACATCGATAAGTAGAGTCTATGAAAACATGGCTTATTTATCATTTATTATTTTTGCCGTTAAAATCTTACACTGGACACTTACTGTGTCCACCTCAATTTTAAATTAAATTTCTTTCTCTTGGTATTGACAATAGTAGTTGATGATTGCTGCTGCTCTTTTCTCTTACTGCCGCTGTCGCAGCTAAGGTTCCAGATTCATCATTTGCATTCGTATTCGACGAAGTTGCATTAGCCTCACTGATCATTTCATATTTTCACTGAAACCGTAACGCGTACGTTTCTTTCAATTGTTTGTTGGTAAATATTCTGAGCCAGAATAGGTGCCAAATGACTCAGCAGAAACAATGTCGGAATTTAGTTAAATTCCGAGTTCAAAGTCAGAATTTAACAAAATTCCGAGTTTTATTGAGTTCCGAACTTCTACAGGGTGTTCTACGACGACGTAGATTTGTTCCTGAATTATTTGCTTTTCTACAAATATTTGAATTCATATAATACTAGGTGTTTCCACATTTATGATGAATGAATAATTATGTACACAGGGTGTACATTATTATTCGAGTTTTCTTCTATGAGAGGTCATAACAATGATATGACAACCTTCTACAGACATGACATGACATGACATGAAAATTTTTTTTTTAGACAGAACTACTCATCTGTACTCGTGAGGCTACCTCAATGGACAAGAAATCAGTACACCTCGAGGTACACCCGGTGTGCTTTGATAGTTCTTACATGAAGAGGTCATTACAACGGTGAGAAAACCTCATATAGGCTGCTCTGTGACGAATTGGTTCATTTCCAAATATGCTGAAATATTCATGAGAGGATTCACATTTCACAAAATAAACACGTTGTTCTTCAATAAATTTTGAACTTGATGTATTTTATTGGAGAAAATTGTCATTAGGTACATGTTTTTGAATAATTATGAAATTATAGTCGTAGACAGGCAGAGGTAAGGTTGGGCACCTCCCCCCCCAGTACTGAAATAGTAACCATAAAATAACATTGGGCTACCAGCCCCCTCCCCCCCCCCCCAAAAAAAAAAACGGCTACGCCAATATAAGGATTTTATGTATACCGAAAGTTTTGGATATCTTCTGCGTTTTTCTCATGAGGAGATTGAAACTACAGAGTGAGAATCACATAAAGCTTCATAAAACACATTGTATTACGAAAGCAAAACCTCCCATCAATCCCTCTGTATATATGGAGAAAAAATCTATGTCGTCGTAGAACACTCTGTGCATCTAGCCTGTATCGGTTCTGAAGTAAATAAAATTCCGGAATTTAACTAAATTCCTACTTCAAAGTCAGAATTTAAGGAAAAATATTTTTAAAATATTATGTGGCCCTTCTACGCCTTCGTACTTTTGTGCCAAAACGTTGTTTATATAATTAATGAGTCACTGGCTTAGTGCTTGAGAGGCTCTCAGGATTTAGTCGAGTCAGTGAATGAGCATTTTGTCAGTATATGTTCTTCAAGCGCCAAAGACAGATGTCTCATCTATTAGCTACTAACTTGATCCAAGGCGATCTTTCAGAGCAGGAAATCGACAAAGAGAAAGATACTAATGTAATGAGGAAAGCCATTAAAAAATTTTTTCCTTCCGTTAAAGTAACAATGGATATTATAATAATAGTTCATCAAGTTCTTCTAGCGGCTATCCGACTACTTCCATGGTAGAATCGTTGCTCTCTGAAATGTATTTTTATAATGCATCACTCCCAAGGAACAGTGAATAGATGTTTTGATACCTTGAGAATGTGAAAAACATCTAAATCATCATGCCAAGATCGAATAAAATCGATTAGGCTCTCATTATTTTTATTGAAACCACATGATACTGTGTACGGAAAACATTATAATAAGATTTTTCAATTGGTAGTTAAGAAAATGTTGGCGAATTTGAAATTCCAGATATATACGTCGGTTTTTCTAGCCTTCCGATTCCCTGCTTCCATCCTCTTCTATCTTCCCAGTCTCCTGGCTGTGAGTTCCGTTCAGACAATACTTTGGATACTCTGCCAATCCATGTTTTTTTTGGTCTTCCTCTTTTTCCTTTTTCGGTTGGCGTCCACTTTAGGACCATTTTGGTGATACGATCTTCCTGCATCCTTTCTACATGGCCGTACCATACTAATTGTCGCCTCTGCACTTCATCGATTATCGTGTTTCCACCCTCATAATCTCCCATATTTCCTTATTTCTCACCGTAGAGCACTATACTTTTAAATATGGCATTATACAGGGTGATTCATAACTATTGGGACATAGGCTAAGGGCTGATTGTTCGGACCAAAATATGGCGATAGGACCAAATATACCTCAATAAAATATTATTGTGGAAATAGATAGAGGGCGTTAAAGTTGAATTTTTTTTTCGTTTTTTGCCAATAATTTCACTGTATGTTTTTTCATCTGTTTTTAAGAGACAGTTCAGAGCATCGGAAGGGGATTTGAAATATCGATTTATTCATTTTATTTATTTATTTCGACGATAAAGCATGATTAAAAACAATGTAACATAAAAACTTAAATTAAATGTTCTACGTGGCCTCCTCCGACTTCTATGCCTTTTCTAATTCTTTTAATAAAGGACTTTCGAAGAAAATATTATTCTGCCCCCTTATAACAAATTCAACTTTAACGCTCTTTTTCCACATCAATATTTTATTGAGGTATATTTGGTCCTATCGCCATATTTTGGTCCAAACAATCTGCCCTCAACCTATGTCCCAATAGTTATGAATCACCCTGTATATTTCGTGCTTCCGCTCTCTAGATATTTGTTTAGCCTTTAAGAGAATTCAGACATCCGATGAGCTGCCTTCCCTTCATGATACGATTTCTTATCTTTTTTCGTTCGACCTCCTTTGTCTATTCTTGCTCCAAGGTAGGTGTATTATTTACATGAGCTGATACGAACGTGTTCATCTACTTGGAGATCTTCTACATTATTGCTACTGACATACACATACTGCTTCTTATTTCCTTTGTTTTGCTTATCATATCCTCAGTACTGATTGCTGATTGCTGGGTGTGTTGGACGGATAAACCCAAACCTGCCACTGCGACCAAGCGGTCTATTGTATCCTCAGTAGCATCTATGTGTTGGCCCTGTGTACTTTGTTGGAGAAGTGCTGGTATATTCTTGCCTATCTTGTGCTAGATCTTTGGGATAGTGTTGCTGCTGAGCACCCATCTGAATTGGCGATATCCGACTTTTATTGGATACGTTAGTTCTCAGGGCTTTTACTTCGAGGTACAGGCTTTTCTTCGACGTACACTCTGAATATCCCTTCTGTGTAAAAAATTTGCTTAAAGTCGATTCTTACAATTCTTGGTGGTACGATGCGCTGAATGTGTTGGTAAATTAATAATGCGCATGTTTTCAAGCAAGAAAAATAATTATTTTTACTTGGTATCTGGATACTCAAAAAGAAAAATATTTGTTCATTGCCTTCACAACTTTTGAACCGACATTTTTATTTCCCTGTCTCCCCACTATTATTATTTTATTGTCGTGTGTATCCTGTAAGTACCAAATCTGCTTTTTAGTATTTTTCCTAAAAATTATAGATGGACTTCTGTACGGATTAGTCTGTATCGTTCATTCGTATCGTCATAACTGCCCCCTTAACCATTTAAATATAGGTTAATCTGACTCACCTGTGAGCCCTCTATCTACGCTTAGCTTCCGCCCATTTACCTTCGACAAAGTACGAGAAACGTTTAAAAGATATCGGTACAGTGCCAGTGGTTTTGCGTATTGCACGAAACAGGGCTCCATTCCTATTAGGCTGTGACTCGTGTCCAGTCCCGACTGACGTCATTGAATTCGGGACTGATATTCGGTCCCGAATCCAACGATGCACTACACTGGTGCTTTGAAATTATCAGTGAAAGAAGTAGCGAAAAACTCAGTTTTCAGTTCAAATTATAAGCCTATACCCAGTCAAATAGAAACAATGATTCATATTTCAATTTTGTCGCAACTTTTCATAAATAATATTATACGTTTCGCGAACATAACCTCAAAACCCTTTTACGATGTCGGGACTGGACAAGGATCCCGAGAAAGACCAAGAGACTTGTTTGGTAAATGAGTCATTTGATTTCGTCAGTCGGGACTCTAGTCACAGCCTTTTTATTTTAGAGATTACGCAACTTTCCATCTATAATGAGTTATATAGAGTGTTCCATCTCAGACGAGCCACCCCGTATATTTCTTATCTCATAGGGATTGGAAAAATTTTCCGAAACACGTCGAATTATTTTGTTTTGGGGGACATCTTTTGACGTATATTTGAGGCTTGAACGAGCAACCCCTTAAGAAGGGGCGCTTCAACCCCTCAAAATTGAATGTGGAAGAGGGGTTGAGTGATACTTCATTTGAAAGGTCTTGGAAGCCTATTTGAAACGGTGTATGAAAACATAATTTTGATGAAGCGTTTTCGCCAAAAATCAATTTTTTAACTGGAATATTTTGTTTATTTTTTCAATGTAAAAGCCCATTTTTACTAAGCCCTTTCTACAACCTTTAGAAATCTCAAAAAATCACATTCTTGAAAAAATTGAACTATTTCATCATGCTCACAATAAAAAAAATTAATCTGCGTTTTTAAATCAAATGTTGAAATTGTCCTCCATTGAAAGAAGTATCGTGGATCAGAAACTCATTTTTGTGAAAATCATATAATCTGTTTTGAGTATCTGGGGTAGTATCAACCCCAAAAATAGGTCTATCCATTTCTGGTAAAAAGTTAAAAAAAATCAACTCGTTATACATGAAAAGTTGCGTTATTCCAAATAAAAATCAACCTATTAAAGTATCTTCCTGTCTGCTGTTATAAGCAGAATTTTAGTCAGACGTACAAAACTAACCATCGAGCTAACAACTGGGTAACTCTCTCCTTGAACGAAGATAAAAAAATTTATTTTTATGAAAAGCTCAAGCACAGAATCTTCCTAATATAAAATGCATATTTTTCCGACGGCCGCTGTATGACCGCGCGGGTGACCTCATCCTTGGCTAATTGAAAATTTGTATCAATCGCTTGTCGTGAATAGAGTTATTGCGTTGTTCATAGAATTATCTATGATCTATTACATTCACCTAAGAAATGCGTGAAGTGTTGTTGATTTTTCAGATTCACTGCTGGTCAGGAATTGTAGTTATACAACTTGACTTTCTTGGATTACGTTCACGATTTGTTTGGCTTGATTAATTATTCAAATAAGGAAATGGAACAAGAAATGTCGAAAATATAATTTTCCCATTTTTATGAAATAATTTTCAACATTATCATTCTGGATATCAGTTTCAACAAAATACAAGAATATTTTTGTCATACTTTGACTCGTACAAATATTTCAATAGTAGATTCTTAAGGTCGAAAGAAAAACTTTCTTCCTATACCATTTTGATATCTTGTGTTCGAAAAAGATTCATCAAATGAATGAAAAACTATATTCCGATATTCATTTTATTCGATAAAACCGTTTGTGAGATAGAACTAAAAATAACATTTTCTTGTGGTTTTTCAACAGAAAAAAGTGTTTCTCTCTACCTCAGGAATCTAGTGTTAAGATATTTGTATGTATACAGGGTGTAAATGGAGAGATTTCAAAAATTCAAGTGGTGATTCCTGAAAAAAAAAATTAGCAGTCCCTGCATATACAGCCTCCTAAAGCTGGCACCTGGAAAGAAATTCTTGTTCCCTGGAAAACTAACAAAAATGAAATTGACCAGAGCTTCCATGAAATCGAGAAGGCCATAATAGTATATTATTTCATAAGGAGTAGAAGTGGTACATTCTCCACAAAATTTTGGCAAGAAAACGGCAGAAATTATTTTGTACGCAACTGAACAGCGAATTCTATCAAAAGTACTTATTTAACTGCAGAGAATTCACATGAATTCACCGGAAAATTCTATAGAGAATTTTCGGCTGTTGCAAACGGGCTCTACAGTGAGTTGCTGCTAACTTGGGAATAAGTAAATATACAGGGTGTCTGTAAATAAATGCGAAGGACTTCACGACATGATTTTTCGATGAGAATTAGCAGGGGTAGATCATTTAATTTTTTTTAGAAATTTCCTTCGCATTTATTTACAGACATCCTGTAAAGGTCGTTTGAAATATTGCTTCTAATTCTAAAAAGTTGTTGTCACATTCAAAGATGTGCAGGCAAATAATAAGTGATAATCAATAATCTATTTATGTGAGATAATTGAAATTTTGAATCAAAGATTAATCGGAAATAAGGAATCCAGAAATAATCTCAATGATTCTCTGTAATTCCAAAATCTAATTATTGTCGAAAAATGAACTGGAACGGGTTAAAACGAATGACACCTCTCCCTTCTCGAGAAATTCCTGTTCGTAATCTACCAACACGAAGCAGGGAATAAGTAGAGTCACGTTGCGTTGGCACAAAATAAGGGTTGAGCATAGGATCGTTATTTTATCATTGCGAAGTTCATGGATGACTCAACATATTATAAATGTATATGGTAATTGCATTTTTTAAGGGTGACACATATTTTTTGTTGTTGAAAATTTTGAAATTTGGATTTTCTCAGCTGAAACTTCTCCAGATGGTCTGACTTTTTGATTTGGAGGTATGCCAATCTGTTTTATGCTTTATTATTATTCATAATTCTGACATATGTATTTACATTTAAAACTTCACCACAATGATGAAAGATTGAACAACTAATGAATTCGGGATGATACCATATAATTATAATTTCAACAATGAAAACTCCGTATTTAAAAACAAACTTCATTTTTGAAAATGTTTAAGGGTAACTAGGGGCTTTTCTGTACAATGAGAAAAGCTAACTAACTGAATGACCCGAATGAATGAATGAGTATTTTATAATATTATTAATATTGTATTATCTGGAAAAAGATAAGGATGCACCTGCACTATTGCGTGAAATTTGACAAAATGTATGGCTATACATATGTAGATTCACATAGGAAATAAACAGCAGTCCAATTCAACTTACCTATTAGTGAGGGTTAGGATTATGTAATTATAAAGATATATATATAAATAATTATCAATTACTGGTTTTTTGGATAATTTATAATAAGAGTTGGAGTTACCGAATGATGTATATATATATTATTATAATGTAGTGAAATAGTTATTTGCCGAAGAAAGTAAGGAGGAGTGGTTTGGGAACCAAGGCAACTTTTAGGAAAAGATCAACAATCCATCGTCTACTCATCTAAACTGCTCCACATGAGTTAGGGATATTGACTCAAATTGCAAAAAAATATAGTTAAAATAAGATTTTTGTGATGAAAATTCATATTAATATGCTTTCAAGTTGCAAATTAATTTCATCCTGTAGGTCTGCCGCGTATTCAGGGTGGTTAAGAAAAATCGAGTCAAATAACGAAATTTTATTCCCAGAGAATTCAAGCATTTTAAGACTATCAATACAATGTATGGCCTCTACGGGCATCAATAACAGCTTGACATCTTCTTTGCATACTACACACGAGGTTGTTGAACATTTCTTGAGGAATTTGGTTCCATAAACGGGGCAGAAGCTCTCAGATTATTTAAGAATTCTGGGGTAGGTTGATGATTATCTAATCTTCTTTGGAGCATATCTCATGCATGTTCTATGCACTTCAAATCTGGTGAGTGCGGAGGTATTGGTAAATGTGGAATACCAAGCTCCTCCTGCGCATTCTCAACTATAGCTGCGGTCTAGCGTTATCGTCTAGAAATTGAAAAGTTTCACCAATAGCAGCGTGAAAATTTGGCACAACATTGTCAATGACATGCTCCCTTTAGTGTGAGGCGGTCATATTCCCAGGACAAATGTGTACATCTGTGCGCCCGTTGAAACATATCCCGGCCCATAGCATAACACTACCCCCTCGGAATGGTCAACTGTTGTTGACATTTTTCCATGCTGGTTTTCAGATTATTCGCATTGAACCACGATTCAGCACTCTTCACAGAGGACTCTGACTTCATGTGTTCATTCAAACTGCGTGCTTTATTAAAAGAGGTGTCGTCGGCGAAAAGCAATGTTTCATCTGCTTCCACATTTTTCACCAGGTCATCCTGGTCATCTATATATACCAGAAAAAGAATAGGCCCCAATATGGAACTCTGCAGTACCCCATGCTCAACTTTCTTCTTCGAAGAGATCTTGCCATCGAATGCTGTCATTTGGTATCTATTTTGTAAATAGAATCTCAATAAATTCAACATTTGACCTCTAATATCAATAAACTGCCGGATGTTATTTTTCGTACTCGAAATTATCAAATGCTAAATCTTTACAAATGTACTAATATCAATAAAACCTTTTTTTGCAAAATTAACGAAGTTAATTCCTCTGCCGCACCCTGTACAACACCTAAATTTTTTAAGTCAGTGTTTTCATTGATATTATTTTCGTTTTCCTTTATGGAACACATTTCAAGGAAACTTCTTTTAGTGTGGTTGGAATTGGTACATAATATTTACACCTCATCAAACTCGAAATTATGATCTAATGAGGATGAACGGCTCGCCAATGCGTATCTGTCGGGTTGGGTCATACCACCCGACAGACCACATATATACGTACTCACCACAATCCTCACCTTCATTTTAGCTTTAAGCAATAAACAACAAGACCACGAAAAAAGAAATCTTTTCATCAAAAGATGGTCATTAAGTGTTGGAGATACATTTCTCCACTATCCTTCAATTTTCAGGCGCGAAAGTGTTTCGTGATCAAAACACTCAATTGAATCGACTGATGGCAGCTTTTCTTTACACATGATTAGTTGCGGCGTTTTGATGGTTCATATTTGCGGTACTTTCGAATTTGTCTATTTGAGCGAATTATTTGCAGGTTCTTCTCGAAATTGAAGAATCGAATGTTGAATAGAAATATTATTATTCATTTTAAAATGGGACAATTCAATATAGCTGCTCTATAAGAATAGAAAATAATTGAGATTCGTATCTCGTTGGCCGATTTGAATAAAAATTTATTGTATAGTTTCATTGAGTGTAGGAATTCAAAATTTTATGGAAATAAAAAAAAAGCTTTTCTTCGGTGGAGCGTACTCCATTTGGTGGCCCTGACGATGGCAAATAGGCTAGCTCATTCAGATCGTAACCCCTGTCGATATTCATATGTGGTATGCATCTGAATTAATTATTATTATTATTCTTTGATTACCTGTTAAGGCGTTATCACTTTCGTTATTCAAAATGTAAACTAAGTGTCAACTGAATTATCAAAATAAAGTCAATTACTATATTAATTGATATTTTCCGTCGGCCCACTTAATAAAAACATGAAAATAAATTTTTTCAAATGCTTGTAACTCCTAAACTAAAATGAATCGGACCTATGTTCATGGTAAAAAAATGTTCCAAAGAGGTACAGCTACCTTCTGTCAAAGTTTGTCATAAAGCTTGTTGAACACCCTGACCTAATTCTATAATCTTTCTTTCAATGATATCAAAAAGATAATAAACAATAAATGAGAGAAGGATACCTTTTCGACTAAAAACCTCGGAAATGATACCTCAAGAATCTTCATTGAAAAACATCCTTCACAGATTTTTAATTTACGCTTTAAATTTTTCAGGTAAAGACTTGATTTTTCTTCAAATTGAAGTTTAAAGTTCGTCTTGATGTCACCCCGCCTGTTTTTTTTTCAATGCAGTTGGTTTTTTGTGAAAAAAAGTTGAACTTCAGTGTCTATAAAACTTTTATTCACAATAACTTTTCCACAGTTTTTCAAAAATACTTCGATAGAAATAGCGGCGGGGGTGACATCGGCGATTCAATTCATTATATACTGCGAAAATTTCCATAGTGATATATGCCCTAAATATGCTGAAATTCAGGAATAACTCAAAATTTTTCAATATTCCTAATGTTACCTGTCGCGTAGTAATTTCTACTTTTCAACTGACTCAGTTCGTAATGCAATCATTGTTGAAAGATGGCAAATTTGGGGTAGCATCCGTAAAGCAACCAATGTCGAATAGATGCCCGAAGAAGGGAGGGATAACCATTATATCCAAAAAAAAGGATGTCCTGCACACTTTGCAGTCAAGGTTCGTGTTGCCTTGGACGCTATTCACCCAGATAAATGGATTGGTCGTTTAGGCCACATTTGTTGTCCTCCAAATTTCCCGTATCTGGATTTTTTACTGGGGTTGCCTAATATTCGGAGTATATTCCGTGCCGATCAGAGATCAAGAAAAATTGTGCAGCTGTGTGCAACAGGCTACAGGCTTCTTCAAAGATTTCCGATCATCGTCATGCGTAACTCAGTCGAATTCACACTTCCTCAACATCAAGGGGAAGTAATACCTCAACTTACCTCAAGAATCTCCATTCGAATACGGCATTTACGCTTTCAATATTGTACGTAAAGCCTTGATTTTTTTTTAAATTTTAGTTAAAGGACATCTTGATGTCACTCCGTTTCTTTTATTCCAATTTATATGGTTTTTTATGAGAAAAAAAGTTGAACTGTAGTGTCTATGAAACTCGTTTTCACAATCAGTTTTAGACGATTGTTCAACATATTTCGATAAAAATAGTTTCCCCTTAATAGCAATAACTAATACCACTAATTTCTGAGAATTACAATTATTGGGATTTTCAGTATTTCGGTTTTTCATAAATTTTATAATTTTTCAGATGTTGTTTTAGCGGTACTAACTGTACCGCTACATTTATTTGAAATCTTATTATCAAAGCCCCAAAAACTCCATATATACAGGGTGCCCCAGAATCAATGGTTCCGCAGTGGTAGCTCAGGAAAATTGTATATTGTCAAATGTTAATTGAGAAACTACAATTCAGTAGATTTTTTAAGAATTCGTCTGATGAAGACGTCTATTAGGGCTACTGTGCGCACTTTTGCCTTCGAAGCCATACCCTGTTTCGAATGTTGAAGCAAGGAAAATTAAAACATATTCACAATCTATAAAAAACATCAAAAAGCAAACAAACAAAAACGTTTTTTTTTCGCAGAAGAAATTTAATAGTAGGTATTGCGGGTAAGTGTGCGCACCCTCACGAGGTAAGTGAACGGAGTGCTATGTTGCAATATTAGAGAAAAGCTGTTTATTGTCAATACAGAAGCGCCTTTTTGCCCTTTTTACAAGCAGTGCATTATTGTTCGTGCCACCATTCCTGGTGAACAAACCAGATTTTCGAAAACTGATTGTTCGTCTGATGAAGGAGTCTGATATAGACTCCGAAACGTTACAACATAAAATTATAATTTCAACGTTCTTTATTTTCAGTTCATTGTCAGGCAACAATTTTTTCTAGTTGATTTGCTCCTGACAAATTAGTGCAAGAATTTACGCAGGAGCAAATCGTTTATTTCATTTTTAATTGATTTTGTTTCAGAGATTGGGAGTGAAAACCCTAAAAAGTTTATTAAGAAATATTGATCGAGTTTCAACCAAGAAAATCAACAATGTCCGTAATTTATTCCTCACTGAACTAATGCCCATATAATGAATCTATGCTTACACTTTCCCTGGTAAGCGAAAATATGAATTGACGTACTTATAGAGTTGAGCAGCTAAAATAAACTGAAAATTTTCATTATATATTTAGATTAATATGCGCATGATCGAATAAAATATTGTTTGATACTATCGGATTCGGAACTTGGACCTTGCAGAATTTGCAGAGATGCTAAAAATTAAGAAGAAAACTAGTGAGTTTGATTGATTGCAAATAAAAGGTTAACTAATTTAGCGATTCTGCGCCTTGGCTTCACCCAAATAAACCCCTCTTTCATACATTTCGTAGTAGAGATATAGATATACGCACTGCCCTCACTTACACTCTGCGGGGTGTTACCACGAATGACCCTATAGACTCCGAAACGTCACGAAGTTATCATTTTAGGCTCGGTTGTTCAATTCTGGTTTAAGCCGAGATTTAAGTTAATCCTGGATTTGAACGGAAATGTCAAAATTAATCCAGGATTAACTTTAATCACGAATTGAACAACCGGGCCTAAAAGTTCCGTTTTTCGTTCATTGTCAAGCAACCATTTTTTTTTACCTGATTTGCTCCTGACAACTTAGTGCAAGAATTTACGCAGGAGCAAATCAATTATTTCAATTTCATTAATTGATTTTTTCAGAGACTGGGATTGAAATCCCAGAGTTTCAGGAGAAATATTTCACTCCTGCTTCCGATTAAGGTTCTACTAGTATATGCTACTGGTATGTTAGGACATACCAGAATGTATGGCTTGAGAAAATATGGCCCCCACTGCCTATTATGCAGCGTGTGATGTTAAAAGAAGGGGGACTCTTGTCGAAATTCTTGTTCTCACTGTCATTAGTTTGAAAACATCACAGTTTTCCAAACACATTGCTACTTAAAGAGAATTTTTTTCTGTGAAACTCGACACAAGACGAGTCTTTTCTTCGTCTCGGACAAGAGAGAACAAGAGAAAAGTTGCTTTGGATTTTGAAACTTTGTATTTATGAATTATGCTGTAGTTAAATGCGAATCGACTTAGTATTTACTCTTTTAGATTTCAGTAGATCTATTGAAATACTTATCGTTAAACAACAAATTTTTAAGTAGCGAAATTGTCCTTGGTATTGACACTAAATACTCTTTCAAAAAAGCCTATTTTCGATACTGGCACACTTCGTATCATTATTTTATGTACCATTGAATATCGGTAATTTTCAATTCACAATAAACACAAACCTGAGATTACACAGATTTTGAGGATTTCTTTTCACATTACCTGGAAGAGTTTAAAAAAGTCTTTCAATTTCAGACGCAAGTTTGAAATTATAGTAACTCCCATTCTCGAATTATTTATCTTCGACGGTTCATTTTTTCTAATGATTTAAACAGATGGGTAGCTAAAATCAAAGGTTTTATTGAAAATAAAAAAAGAAACGTAAACTGCATATTAAAAAAACATATATCGAACATTGATATCTGAATGGACTGAAAAATCTACAATTTTTAGTAGAATATTTTCTCGTGTCTTAAACTCTTGAATGACATTATACACCGAGAGGAATGTACTTCCAACATGAAGGGGCCTACGGCAAATTTCACGAGTGAAATTGTAGTTCATTTGAATAGAGTTTATCGAAATTATTACTTCGGTAAATGGGGACCTCATGATTGACCTGCAAGATCCCCAAATCCCCATAAGATCTTACTTGCTTAAATTATTTCCTATGAGGACCCTTGGAAAATAAAGTTAAGTAAAGTGGAAAAAAAATGTGTATTGGGATAAACTAAGATATTCCTTAAAATTTGTATCTGAAAAATTCAATTCATTAAATATTTCAGTTATTCATACAACAAGTAAGTTGAATGACTGTTTATGAAGAAAGTTTAACCCACGAGCCCGAAGGACGTATGGGTTCATTTCTTCGAATAAATAAACATTTATAACTCATGTGTTGCATACAAAATTTTATTTCATTTTGATTAGGATTCAGATGATAACACTTTTTCAAGAATTATGTAATTTATGAAATGACATGAAAGGTATCACCATGTCAACTGGAGCAAGAAGACGTTTATCTGATCACATGTTATTTTATTCCACTTGTGAATAATTTTTTTTTTCATCGAATACATAAGCGTCAATTCACCCTTGTCGATATAGGTTGAATACTGTCATCTTTAAATATTTAAATGGAGTGAAATAAATTAAAGCATTATTCGGAGATTCACAGGTGGTTGTTTATTATAAACTTTAAAATTCTCGATGGTACATAAAATATTCAAATGAAAAGTGTGCCGGTGTTGCCAATAGGCTCATTTGAAAGCGTATTAAGTGTAGGTATATTCTGAGAAAAATTTCGCGACTTCAAAATTCGATCTACAGGATGTTACAGAGGGTATGGAATAAAAAATATAATTTTCTAAATCCGGACAGGCCCTATCAACTACTGAGTCTTTATGAGTCGCTATTAGTCACTGTCCTATTCTCTTTTTTTTTAATTTTCAGGAGAATCCATGTTCAATCATTCGTGAAACTCCCTGTACATGTAGATTTTAATTTTCCTGTTTTTTACTCCTTTCGAAGCGTAATCATCTGCACATAATAATTGAATTTTCAAAACCGCACACCAGTATTTTCCCACCGACTCTGAACAAAACCGGCTCCATATCGAATAATGTATTTGGACGAATTATTATGCATATTATAAATTTTTAGCGTGAAGTCCGATAAATAACGTATTTATCGAACAACCCGATGAAAATTGATATATCATGTAAATTCATATACCGATATACACCGAGTTACATTTCCCCGAAGGGTAGAATTCGAATCCTCAAATCAAGCTATAATTATGCAATAGTCGGTTTGGTTTTATTACGCACATATTCATTGCATTAATTATGTCAATCAGGTCGTTTGTACTGATGGACCTCGTGAGGAATTTGAGGATAGAAAATAACGGGTATCGTACTGCCACGTGTGGCAGATCATTTTTTGATTGGACATACTTTGAAAGTATATCTACTTGACCCAAGTTTCTCATATTTCGGGTTTGAAAGCAAATTTTTCAGAATATTCAAATTTCAAAAATTATCTAGGGTCGCATTAGGATATATTTCGCTGTGTTTCTTTGCAACGGCTAAAACATTCCATGAGGCTTATGAGGAGACTCTTCAAAGAAATTTTACTTTTTGCGTTCTTGAAATCTTGAGATTCCACCACAAAAGTCTTCAGTTATGATTTTCCCGAAATATTGATTCCTGATCCCTCCAAATACTTGGTTCGTTCAAATTATCGGTAGGTATTCACAGCAAACTAATTTTGAAATCACATATACAAAAGATCTTAAAAAAAAGCGATGGGTTAACGGTACAAAATGGGGATCTCATCCAGCTGTTTCTCTAACCTTTTCTAGAAGTTTCATTCGTTTTATTATAGACTTTGGTTCAATTTTCTATCGTAAAGCTTCCAAAATGAATTTGGTTAATTTGGACAGACTACCGTACAAAAGCATACAACGATGATTTGGTTCATTAGCATCCACAACTATATCATTCCTATTGTTTGAATCGGGTTCGTAAGAGGTGACGAGTGAAATTTTTGGTTATAAGTTCCTCATTCATATCAAAACTACAGGTCAATTTTTATTCGGAAGTATTTTGAGTACAATTCTAAACCAAAATCTCCTCAACCCTAGGGGTAGGGGCTAAATTCTCAATAGGAAATAGAGGGCGAGCTATACCTCAATTGGAAAGACAATCGGATCCTGATGAGATCAAGCGGTTCCACCGACAGCTGTTGAGTTCCGTCTTGACGTGAACCCTAAAGGCATTCAAACCCGGTCATTTTCAAGATCCCTAATTTTTTCCTTCATATCAGTTGTTGGACATGGCTTCGCTGGATTGTGTATCTTGTAGGGCTAAGCTAGGTCGAGGTGCTCATAAGGTGCAGCGTCGAGACTGTGAATTATGGTTCCTAAAAAATTAGTAGTAGACGATAAACTTCGCTACAAAATAACGCGCTTTTACAATTCTCAATTCGTTCAATTTTCCCGTCAATTCAAGCGCACTGGTCACGACAAACTCAACAGGAAATCATTGTTAAACTACCCGAAGGGGCGCTACACAATCTTATTTCTTCACTCATAAATGGTAAGAAACAAAGAAATCTGCAAGAGGTGTAATTTTCAAAAATTAAACAGGACCGTCCCAAGTCACCCAAATCTAACGTGAGTAAGTGCGAAAAAATATTCACAACTATCTTTATGGAATTTGCCGATAATATTTCAAAAGTAGTCTGAAAATTTTCAGAAACACCTCTGTGAAAATTCTCTAATATTCATTATAGCCTTAGATCCACGGCTACGAACGAAATATATAAAAATCAATTGGTACAATAATTTTATCATCCGGAAGTCTATCACAAACAATGAACGTTTTGTGAAAGGACGATAAATTAGAATGTATCCAATTTCGTTATCGAAAACCCGCCTGAAGATATTAGTAACGAAGTTGAGCAAGGACGAATGTCCACCATTAACGCTTTATGATTTGTCCAAATCATTTTTCAAATTGGTGAACGTACGTTCAGTTTCGCAAGTGGATCTGGATTCATTTAATCTTTCTCAAATTGGAAATAATCGCTCACTTACCGCTTGAAAGCCATAGATCAAATCTCCCATCAGGAAATTGGAAGATTGGTAGACACTTTTTCAATGTATTCATGTGTGTGAAACTACCTCCCACGATGGTACTTAACGTTACCTCCGATCGTATGAAGATTAAATCGTTATCTCGTTGCTTTCTTCTTTATTTCACTGTTGTCTGTGATAGTATTGAAGATATAATGTGTGATATAGAAATTGAAGAATGTGAAAATAACAAATGGAAGGAGTTGAAAAAATTGTTTTATCTGGAACTGTTATACTTCCACATATACATTATACATAGTATTTACATGTATACTTTTAAGTTTCGCTTGCAATCTTGTCGAGTATTCTACCTCATCGCAATTCCCTAGATCACTGTCTAGTTGACAGCAGTGCCGGTTTATCCACTGGGCGCTTGGGACGGACACCCAGGGGCCCGGTGCCCAGAGGAGCCCGAAAGTGCTTTGGCCTACCAAAAATTTGAAGGCATTACTTATGATAGCTGAAATTTGATTTGTGGTGGTACGATACCTTCCGATTGTTTTCGTGCTGAATTGATCTACGTTGATTTGTCTATGGTTCTCCAGATATTTCACAGAATGTTTAACATGGGCCAGACGGAAACTTTTGTAAAAGTGGTTTTTCACTGCCGATGTAGACTTTATATATACCTATGTACCATTTATAGCGTTGAAAATGATCAATAAGAAAAAATGTAGGTCCAGCACTTTTTTCTTTTTTCACAAAAAATTGTGTCGCACTAGTGCTATGTTTTGATCAAAATTGTCACGAAAATCCTGTTCATATTCCGAAAAATTAATACGCATATAAGTTCTCATCAATTTTGTTCTTCGAAGTTACCGCTCAGAAATTTGAAACAGGCACTTTTTTACGAAGGATCCACTGATAATTTCTGAATTTTTTTTCTTTTCTAGGTTTGAAATATTTGGAGTTTTGAGGCAAAGTTCTAATTTTAAATATGAACAATTGTTCATTTTAATTTTTCATCTTTAACTCGAAAAAATATTGCAGACTTGAAGAAAATATATGCAAGGTGTTCATTGGTAAATGAACAGGAGCTAAGGGCAGATAGAGGGTTGTTCCATTCTCAATCTAGTTTTCAATAGAGTGTAACTTTTTTGTTTTCACTTTGAATGTATTTTCGATTTTTGGTATTGGGAATTTGAAGGAATTATCAATATGACTCTCCAGACGAACATTCACTTATCCCAGATATCTCAGATATCAAAAGGATTAAGCTCTGTTGGAGCCCTTTCCAGGTTTTCGAGTTCGTGGTGGTGGCCTCTATAGATATTTTCGTCAAGTTCTCTCGTACTTTCTTCGGTATCACATGAAATGACAATAGGGATGGTTTTTATATCTTTCAGAATCCACTGTCTCCTAGAAGATTATTATTATTTGGAATTATCACGTCGATGAATGGTGCTCTGTCCTCATCCTTATTGAGCAATATGAGGTCTGGTCTAAAGTGAGTTATTTTCCGGTCTGTGAGAACCGTGCGATCCCAGTAGAGCTTGTGATGTTCATTTTTCAATACAGCATCCGGATGGTAATTGTAATAAGGAACCTTTTCGAAGTTGGTGTTCTAATGCCAATTCTTGGTGAAGAATTTTGGCAACAGCATCATGTCTACACTTGTACTCCGTGCCCGCGAACTTCTGACATCCCCCGGTGATGTGCTGGATGGTTTCATGTGTCGCATAGCCATAACGACAGCTGTCGTCCGCCACTGAGGCATACTTGGCGATATATTTCATGTAATCTTGTTAGAATCACCTGATCCTGGATGGCGAGCATAAAGCCTCAGGAAACAACCTTCCGGAAGTCAACCAATAGTTCGACGCAGATTTGTCGACGTAATCATGGTTGACCTCGTTCTGGTGCCTTCCATGTAAAGGTTTGCCAATCAGTTTCTGCATTTTGATTTCTGCAGATTGTTCGACAGTTTCCAAGTGGTCCTGTTGTAGCTTCAACGGAGTAGAACTACCAGCAACACAAATTACTCGATGGAGTTCTGACGAAGCAGCCTTGTTCAGGAAATATTTTCGAAGTCCTTCAATTTCCTGGGACATGCGGTTGGTCAAGTCAACAATTCCTCTACCCCCGAGGTGTCGTGGCAGCTCTGTCCGTTCCGTTAAGCTTTTGGGGTGATGTTTATTATGTTTTGTCAGCATCGTCCTCATTTTTCTCTGTAGGGCTGCTAAATCCGTAGTGGTCCAAGAGATGATACCGAATGAGTAGCTCAGCTCCGAGCAAGCGTAGGTATTAATCGCTTTGATCATATTCTTGCTGTTAAGACCAGTTCTCATTATCCTTCTCAATCTTCTGCTGAACTCCTCCGTTAATTCTTTCTTCATCTGGCTCTGATTGATTTTTCTTGCCTGATTTATGCCTAGATACTTGTATGTGTCTCCTTCCTTTAATGCTTCCATTTCTGCACCTTCCTTGAGCTTGAACGTACCATCTTCTATTTTCCCTCTCGTTATGTTCAGCAGTATACATTTTTCTAGTTCACATTTCATTTTGATGTCTTCCGAGAATCCTTCCACCATTTTCAGCATCTGTTGCATTTGTTTTTTGGTAGATGCGAAGAGTTTCAAATCTTCCATGTAAAGGAGATGATTCAGTTTCATCATAGTTCTACTGCTGCTCTTTATGGCAAATTCATAGTCCGTAGAATTCAATCTATGAGACAAGGAATTCAGGGCCATGCAGAACCACAGAGGGCTCAGCGAATTTCCTTGGAATATTCCGCGTCTTATTGAAATAGGTCCTGTTGTAATGGAGCCATCTGAAGCTATCATTTGAAGACGCCAAGTTGACATGGCATTTTTCAGGAACTTAACAATATTTGGATCCACCTTGTAAATCTTCAAGATCGTCAAGAGCTATTCGCTAGGTATGGAATCGAATGCTTTTTTGTAGTCTATGTACGCAGCGTAAAGATTCCTCCGCTTGGAGAACGCTCGATTGCAGATAACTGAATCTATTATTAGTTGTTCTTTGCAGCCTCGGCTGTCTTTGGTGCATCCTTTCTGTTGCATGGCGATGATGTTATTCCATTTGCAATGGTCGTGAATTTGGTTTGAAATGCACGATGTGATTAATTTTTACATCGTTGGAAAACATGTGATTGGTCGGTACTTGAATGGGTCTTCTGTATTCCTTTGGTCTTTAGCTAACAGGTATGTTGTGCCATGTGTGAGGAATACTGGCATTCTTTCAGGATTTTCATTGACATCATTTATTGCGGAGGTCAATTTGTCATGCACGATCCAAAGTTTCTTGATACAGAAGTTCTGCAATCCATCAAGCCCAGGTGTTTTCCAGTTGTGTAGTCCTCTGATAGCTGATTTCACTTCTTCAATTGTGATAATGTCATGCTGCATCAGCTCATATTTTATAGCTTCAGATTTTTCATCTTCAATCCATCCGGTATCTCCATAATGAGGTTTCGTTGATAATTGTTCAGTCCAGAATTGTTCAATTGCTTCCTTTGGTAGTAACTTTCCATTTTCTCCATCAGACCGGAGGAAAGTTTCTTCCGAATTTTCGAATGAATTATTGTCTCTTTTCCGGCTATAATTGCTCCTATATCTCCTCAGGCGTTCTGCACACAGACTTAACTTTTGCTTCAGAGTGTCGAGGCAATTGAGCTGCAGCATTCTCCGTGTCTAGTTCTGTGTATGTCCTGTTTCTATCTATGATTTCTTTGGCAGCTTTCACAACCTTTCTTCCGCGATTCCCGTTCAAGTACTCCGTCAGTTGTCCAATGTCTCTTCTCAGCCCTTCTATTTTGTGTTATTATTATTATTATAATTGTTTCTTTAGAACGAACGTACAACAAAATTTCAACCCATCGAATCTACAGGGGAGTCATATCATAAGAAATAACAATAATAAGATAAAATATCCTAAAATTTAAAACTAGAAAAACATCGAGCAAATATGCATATAATATGACAATAGACAATTTTACACTATGGACAAACATATCAATATATTATTGGATCTCCGAATTATTCTTCAATGCTGTAGTAGACCTTCTGAATCAGCTTTTTCTTGAGTGAATATCGTATTTTCTTGCTGCTCATAGATTTATAGTCATCTGGCAACGCATTATCAATTTTTATCGCAAGGTGATTCACACTCAGTTGTGTTGCTGAGAGTCTATGATACGGGATGATGAATCTGTTCGCATTTCTGGTATCATAAGAATGATTGAAGTTGTTCTTGACTAAATGATCCTTGTGGGTATGGACGAAAATGATGCAAGCAATAATGTAAAGGGAGGTCAGAGTAAGAATATGTTCTTGCCTGAACGATGGCTTGCAGCTTTCTCTGTTCTCTTAGCACCACATATTAATTTTCCTATTTTCCATATTTCGATTCATTCTTGATTCCTTATTTTCTCATGCCCTACACCAAAGATTATAAAGTAGAAAGATAGGAAGCGCCCTACATTTTGGCCAGTGAAAACACATTTGACTGAACTGAATCTGTGACTGAACATTAGAATGTACTACGAGCCACCCCGCTCGAGAATGTACACGTGACGTTTTTTTTTGCAACTTTGGCGCGCTCCCACACATTTTCGACACGCTTAAATTGTCAGATTAAGAGAATATATACTTTTCAACATGTAATTAACCACATATAATATATTAATCTGACACGCTCAAGTATGTAAAATGATCGTTTTTTTCTTACTATTCTGACAGGCTGTCCTAGACAATTTCCCCTATATACAGTTCTAATTTTTGGTAGAGGTACTCTACAGGGTCCAAGGTATGTTCCCTTATATTAATCTGACACGCTCGAGTAAATTTCCCCAATTTCCCTCTTTGGCTCCCCAACTATGATGGATTGGAATAACACAAAAATTTTAATGACGGAGCTAGACCATTATAAACGAAAGATTAAGAGTCTACGTGTATTCAATTGGATCAAGATAATAATTTGGCAAATTGTTCGGTAGGAATAGATCATATTTGGATCAATTTACTGAAGAAGGAACTGTCCTCCGATAATTTCAGAATTAAATGAATCAACGTTTCTATGCAGGCTCTGTTTCTATACTCCATTCACTTTCATTTTAGCAGGCGGTTGGCCATGGAAATTTGACACATTTCACTCAGTATAGTAAGAAAATGTGGGGTTATGACGCTTGTCAAAACATTTTTGGGTTTTAAATCAACGCTATGTTGCCCGTTCTACGTAAAAATTTCTCTTTTTACGTATTTTATCACAATGTCGAATCTCTTCGTAAAGTTTATACAAACTGATTGAAGGCATACCAAATCTAATATATAAAATTCTCGTGTCATAGTTTTCGTTACCATACTCCTCCGAAACGGCTTGACCGATTTTGATGAAATTTTTTGTGCTTATCCGGTATCTATGAGAATCGGCCAACATCTATTTTTCATCCCCCTAAATGTTAGGGGTAGTCCACCCCTAAATTTCTTTTTGTATTTTTTAGACAAAATTTTTAATTTCTATTTTTTTATGATACAACATACAAAAATACATACAATCCTCAATTTTCACCCTTCTACGATCAACCCTTATTTTTTAATAGCCATTTTAGTAATTTAATCATTAGGAAATTATTTATATGGCAAAACAACGTTTGCCGGGTCAGCTATCTATGAGAATCGGACAACATCTATTTTTCATCCGCCTAAATGTTAGGGGTAGTACACCCCTAAATTTTTTTTTGTATTTTTTAGACAAAATTTTTAATTTCTATTTTTTTATGATACAACATACAAAAATACATACAATCCTCAATTTTCACCCTTCTACGATCAACCCTTATTTTTTAATAGCCATTTTAGTAATTTAATCATTAGGAAATTATTTATATGGCAAAACAACGTTTGCCGGGTCAGCTATCTATGAGAATCGGCCAACATCTATTTTTCATCCCCCTAAATGTTAGGGGTAGTCCACCCCTAAATTTTTTTTTTATTTTTTAGACAAAATTTTTAATTTCTATTTTTTTATGATACAACATGGAAATTATTTATATGGCAATTAACGTTTGCCGGGTCAGCTAGTATTAATATCATAATATGCATATGCACTAGCTTGAGGAGAGTTAATGTTCGTTATCTTCTTTGGCTAAAGTTTGAATACGTTACATCAGTTGTAGATTTGAAAAATATTAACCCGAAGATGAAATGCATATGTTGCAGTGGTTGGGAATGCATGGGTATCTCCCGAAGGAATTAACAGATAATTACAAGAATGTTAAATTCTTTAACAAAAATCATCTTGCATCAATATAAGTAAAAGGAATTAAAGGAAGTTTCAATCAAGATGAACTTCACCTTCGAACAAAAATTTCACATGAATAAACAATAAGCAAGACAACTGGCGCGTATTTGTGCCTGTTCATCTTAATGCATCGATATAATAATAATAGGTATTTATTGGTACCTTGAGACATTCACAATATATAGGACAAGTCAAATGAAAAATTGAAAAATCAATTTTTCTACAAGCGTGCGCGTTCAACCTTTTTCCCGCACGCATTTCAAGTTGCAAAGAGTCACTTTTCCAAAACGTGCGGGAAAAACGCCTGCTATTTCTTTCCCGCACGCATTTGCGTGCGGGAATGGATTAGCAGGGGTTTTTCCCGCACGCAAATCTTATAGAATAAATTAAATTCTATCATGTCTCTATGCACCGAACGTCAACGATGAGTAACCCATGGTAACGACATGCAGAATTACGTCTGTCATTTTATATGAATTAATCAAATGAGAAATGATCTGTATCGTGCAATGAGGGCTATCGTTTTTTGGCTCACCAGTTGGCGCCTTTGTAGAGTGAGGTCCTGAACATAGAGTCTACGATGACGGGGACTTGTAATTTCACAGATCATAATATTGGAGAAATTGAATATAGAAATATACGGTTACTAATCAATATCTTGTTCGATATTTTTGTATTTTTAATTCGCGCATGTGTGTAATTCCCTTTCTGAGAATGATTTGGCTTCACTTCTTTCATATCATAAAACAGGTAATGTCAATAAAAGTATTATAGATATATGGAGACCATAAACTTATGATTAATCATATAGTTGAGTCTATGATGTGGACCTCACGCTACACTAGCGCATCTAGCGGCGAATTCACACGCGGTAGCCCTCATTGATATATTTATATATTTCAAGCGCTTGTAGAAAAAATATTGTTCCTAACTCTTGCGGAAAGTGTCTTGCCCGCACTCAACTGCTTACCCGAACTCTGCTTCGCATCGTTCGGGCAACGGCAGTTTCGTGCGGGCAAGTATCACTTTCCGCACTTGATAGGAAAATAACTATTTTGGGAACTTATTCTACGATGACATTCATCGAAAATCCTGTGGTAAACTTTTCGCATTAATTCACTCAAACATAAAATTCTTAAATGCCACCACTTTTTTGGGTCTCCCAATAGAAGGAAATTCTTTGTCATCCTCTTCATTCACAATCTTTCTGATTATGGAAATATTCAGCTGAAATATAAGTCGTTTAGATTCAGATGAAACATTATATAAATTCTCTTACATTGAATATGTTCGCTAACGTCTGACGTATTGTGGATTTTAGAATATCAGGGTATAACTATTTGAATGAGCGGACCTGAATTCTAAATAGCACTTCCTGAAACCCTGTCTCTTTTTTCAATCACTTTTGGCATTTTCGTAATATTAATTGATATAAGTTGTGGCAACGGCGTTATGACATTAACGACATTTCATGAGTGCCAACTTTACTCCGTTCTAGTTACAAATTATTTCATGGCCAACCGACTGCAAAAATAAATGTGAATGCAGTATATGTATTGACAATTAATGTCAAACAAAAGATACAATTCAGAAGATTTTCGAAAATTGATTTTTCGTCTGATGAAAGAGTCTGATATAGACTCCGAAACGTTACAACATAAAATTATAATTTCAACGTTCTTTATTTTCAGTTCATTGTCAGGCAACAATTTTTTCTAGTTGATTTGCTCCTGACAAATTAGTGCAAGAATTTACGCAGGAGCAAATCGTTTATTTCATTTTTAATTGATTTTGTTTCAGAGATTGGGAGTGAGAACCCTAAAAAGTTCATTAAGAAAACCTTTATATTTACATGATATTTGATACGTTTATTCTATGCATCAATTAGTAAGTGATATTTCTTCAGCTCCAGCCTGGGAAAAACACCCTGTTTATTAAAGTTTCCTATATTTGATATGATATTCGAGAAAAAGGAAAAACTAAAAGAAACAATGTATTCCTCGTACTCAGATGTCGGACCTCTACTTTCGTAGTGTTTCACTTTTTTTTGGCCCAAATATTCAATTAAATTGGTAAAATCAATAAAAACTGATTGAAATTTAATTGTTTTGAAATTTTGGTAACTGTGTTGTTTACATATTCAGATTTGACTAGATTAATTGACTATCAAAATCGCATGCAGAAGTACGAGAAATATCTTGTTCCTGTTTTTTCGGCTTTTTTCGAATATCCTCTCAAATTTGAAGAATTTTGATACGCGCAGGGTAGGTATCGTTTTTGGGTTGAATCTTAATTATTCATTTTTTCACGGCAGACCTGAAAAAAATCACTTACTATGTCACTATGAACAAATTGTTGTGACGAATAAAGATACCAAATATCATCAAAATACATGGGGTGGTTCGTTATGGGTTATGGGTAATTGAATAAATGGAGAAAATAAATAAAACACTAAAGTTTTGATGAATAATGGATTTAAGTATAAACAGGAAGCAGTCAATCAATTATATTTTTTCAATATAATAAAAAGTGATATTTTTTCTGAAATTGATGTTCTTTGAAAATAGAATCTAGAATAAATAGTTGAGAGTTATTTTTGCAGGAGAAGCACCGGTTTCATTTGCGTAGACGATTACGGCAGCTAAAATCCAGTACTGTCGACGAATGAACGAATGAGGAACTGAAAGACACAGGCGTGCAGAAGACGATGAAGAGCATCATCGATAATCAGATGAGTGAGAAAAATAGGATGTTTGTGTCTATATGATAATAAGGAGGCTGCAAGGTGACCTCCAACCCATATAAGTCAATGCTCGTCGCGGAAAAGGTGCAGTTTCATGAGGAGTCTCTATGACGAGAAGGAGGTTTCTGTAGCTCAGCTGGTTCATCAGCACTAGCCTTCCAGGAGGAAATTTGGGTCTGTCATCCGAAGCCAGCTGCCAAGTTCTAACTAAGGAGCAGAAGAAACTCCATAGGTGACGGTGTTCAGGCGATAATATTGGACCGGTTCCTGTTTGGCGAAATGCCAGACTATGCCGTGATAATCCTTTTGCTCAAGACGCATCAGGATTTGTCACTACATCTGCTGGATATCGGCAGTGAAGACAAGTCGATGTAGACGAAAACGAAGCTGAAGGGTAAAAATATCCTTTCGCAGCTTCGGGCTGGTAAGGAAAATATCGTTGGGGGATTTTCCATTAGCGGATGAGCAAGAGGTGTTTGAGACTACTCGAATTTTAGTAGGAGGATCATCCGGACGATGTACAGGATGATGATATAATATTCACGGAGGTGCCCAGACAATGAGATGTCAAGGGCAAACCAACAGTGTATCTACCAGTGAAGTTACGAGTAACATCAGCATGATATAGGGCCTTACATTTTTTTTCGGCAGGCGTCAAAGGGTGCATGTCAGTTCCCGAAAGCGCCAAACGATATTGACAATTTCTGGTTTGAGTGCTGCGAGGAGCCCAGAGGAACAGTTTGAAGCTCAGTGAGTCAGATTTCAGGACATGCACCAGAAGATTTGGTCTGGTCAGAAGACGAATGGCAGGTTGTCACTGATAAAGGGGCATCAGGCTGAAAAGATGATGGAGAAGACACAACAGAAGATGATGGGGAAGTGTTTTGACGTGAGGACTGATTAGTACTCTGAGGACGTCGAGTGCGATCATTGACAGTGTCAGGTGAGAAGGAAATGTGTTTGGTCTTCTTGCGTTGCCGAGCATACGACCCATAGAGTACCCAACCTAGGATGGTAGATAATGCATCTGGTAGCTCAGATGATGACACAACGGAACAGGAAAAATAAATGAGGGAGCACATCCTAGCCAGTCAACATCCCTATGATAAGAGGAAGATAAAAGAGTGGGTAAGCTATGCTGACTTGCTGAAACTCAGGCCACCAGCCATTCAACGCTTTGAAAGGAAGGGGATCTTTGTGGCTGTTGACAAAGTAGGCTTTGATGATAAGATGGGAAGGATCTCCTTGGTGACAGAGGGTGTTGTATGCCTACCCCTGGATTCGAAACTGATCCGCGTTACTTAAGGTGCGAAGTTGAATAGAACAGAGGAAAACAGATGAGAAGACGAAGACAGATGTTTATTCGGCGAGGTTAGTCTACCGCAAGATGACCATACTAGCAGTCATTCGGAACCGCTCTCAGAAGAGGGGCAAAAATGTTGAGTCGGCGAAGCTCGGGAAGATGCAGCGCCTGCCAACTTAGGGGTCTTGCGCGACACCATCTCGAGCCCTGCCGATATACCACTAACTGAGCGGCCCTGAGAGGTGAACGCATGGGTTGGGGGCTCTGATGTTATAGAGGGCGAAGAAGGACATTGGTCCGTAGAACGGAATTCCTCCTCCGTATGGGAAACGGAAGGGGGATAGTGGCAGCAGATCTCAGGTGAAGAATCGTATGTCATATGTCGTCTTCCGACAGCGTTGATCCGAACCGTACTCGGTAGTAGCATGGAAAGACGACATGCAATTTCTGCTGATTTCAGCAGATGAACTGATGAAGGCGCAGACGATGAAGGAACAGACGCTGAGCCCGCTGGTGATTGAAGTTTAAACGTCTTCAGACGCAGAGTACGAGGTGACAACAGTGCTTTCCAACACTCGTAACTGTCAATTGACAATTCGAGCAATTGAGCGGGAGTGGAAAAGTCATCAGAGGATAACTGCCCATTGAACAACTGGCGAGATGATACGTCGAAGTTGCGCAAAGCCAGGGAGAATAAGTGTTTGCTCGCCAGATCTGCGGCAAGGGTAACATCTAATACAGAGACCATATTCTGTTTTACAGTGGAGTGGACAAGGACTGCAGAGCGCGAGCAGGTGTGGGCATACTGATGCATGAAAAGTTTGAAACGCTGGTGGATGATATTACCTATGTGAACCAAAACCTAATGTATATAACACTAAATATAGAAAAAAAAACACCATTTCATTAGTATATACGCATCGGATATAACAAAATCACGAGAAGAACGAGAACAATTTTTTGACCAACTACAAGAGACACTCAGAATGTTGCCTAACAATGACAAGATCTTCATAATGGGTGATTTCAATTCCCGAATTGGTAACCAGGTAATACCGGGGGTTATGCAAAGATATAATGAGGAAATATCAAATGAAAATGGAAATATGCTGCTTGACATCTGCGCGCACAATGAGCTTAGAATTAACAACACATTCTTCGATCATAAGGAACAACACAAATACACATTTCACAATACAAGAGGACAGAAATCTATGATCGACTTTGTGATAACAAATAGGCGCGTACACCCAAGTCAAATATTGGATGTGCGAACTCTAACTTCAGCTAATGTGGGGACACAACATGGACTGGTGCTCTGTGAGTACCGCTTAAAACAAACAAAAATTAGAAAGAAATCACCCATCTACATCACTAAGTTCAACACGCAGTCACTAAGAGAAGATAGCACGAGAGATTTGTACCAGCGCAGATTGAACGAGAAAATTTCTCAGAACATTATAACTTTGGAGGACAGTGTAGACATGGCCTGGAATAAAATCAAACAAAACATAATACACAGCGCGAAGGAAGCAATAGGGCAAAACTCTTCCAAAATATCATCAGAACCGGTGAAGTGCCTCGTGAATGGAAAACCAGCTTATCCGTACCAATATACAAGAAGGGCAAAAGAAAGGACCCTGATAATTATAGAAACATAACTCTGTTGAACTCCACACACAAACTGTTCACTAAGATATTGACTAATAAAATCTCCAGCCAAGTTAACATATCCGAGGAACAACAAGGATTCAGACGCAACAGGTCAACGGTGGACGCGATTTTTATTTTGCGGCAAATGATAGAGAAATCAATCGAGTTCAACAAACCAATGTTCACATGCTTTCTCGACTTAACAAAGGCTTTCGACAGAATTAGACTCCACGACGTTCTTGAAACCCTTCAAGCTAAGAATATCTCTGAAAAATACATCAGAATTATTAAACATCTTAATACCCACAACACCACCAGGATAAAAACACAATGTGGATTATCTGAGGAGATCAGCATATCCACTGGCATACGACAAGGGGACAGCCTGAGTCCACTACTTTTCAATCTTGTAATGGACCGAATTGTTGAAAGAGTGAAGACGATACGGGCAGGCTATAAGATGGGACGCCGCTCCTTGAATATCATGTGCTATGCTGACGACGTCTTTCTAACAGCTGAAGATGAAGATGACCTCCAGCGCCTTGCATACGAATTCACAAAAGCTGCAGAAGAGCTGAATATGATTATCTCATGCGAGAAATCCAAGACCATGGTTTTCGCCAAAGAGCCTATCCGATGCAAGATAGTAATTAACGGAAAAATCCTAGAGCAAGTGTCAAGATTTATCTACCTAGGAGTGACAGTATCCAGTGAACGACGCATCGTAGAAGAAGTCCGAACACAGGCGCACAAAGCAGCTAAGATCGGAGGCTGCCTCAGAGATATAGTCTGGAAAAACAAAACCATGAGTCATAAAGCGAAAACACGAATATACAAAGCGTGTGTGAGACCAGTGCTCACATACGCCGCCGAAACGAGGGCAGAAAAGTCGACAACCAAGAGAATGGCGAGAACAACCGAAATGAGGATACTTAGATCAATCAAAGGGATAACACTCAGAGACCATGTGAGGAGTTCAGACATAAGGGAAGAACTGGAGGTGCAGGATGTCGTCAGATGGGTGAGAGCACGCAGGAGGTTCTGGAGAGACCACGTGGAGAGGATGCCGGATGAGAGACTAGCCAAATGGGCGGAAACACAAAAACCCAGCACACGCAGACCATTAGGGCGCCCTCCAAAGCGTTGGAAAGAGAGCTGGAACTCGTTGTCCCAGGAAACACAATAACAGACAGAAAGCAGAAAACACAGGACATAGTCTTATTCAAAAGTGGAAGAAGAAGAAGAGATCTTATTTTCATTACTTTTCTCATATTAGTTTCTTAATCACTTCCAATCGTTTTTCTCATCATGGAAGAGAGTTTGACTTCATAATCCTGCCATATTCGGAACACTCTTCCATGATATTGAATTTTCTTCCTGATTACCCGAACATAGAAAAAAAGTTGAACTTGATATTTGAAGTGAACTAAAACTTGAAAATACTTCCTGAATATTCAACGGCGCTCTAATAACAATGCCTGGCAAGTGAAATCTCCGGAAAATTCCTCGTGACATGAATAAACATCGCAAGATCCATCGTCATTATATATTCATTCGATCCATCGCATCTACTCAATCCCGACCAAACCCTCAACGGCACACGAATACATTACAATTGATATTAAATCGCGTCCTCCAGACTCTATCTTCATACCTATTTGTGCGATTCGATGCGGGATTTTCTATAATTTCCCTAGAGCCGAAAAGTTTTGATGGCAATGGCTCATTTCGCTTCGAAATGTATGCATGCACCTATATGACGTACAGTGAAACGTGACGTAGCAATTATGTTTAATACAGGGTCATTCTTTCTTAAACCCTTAAACGCACCCAAATTTACACGGAGATCGGGAGATCCACTCAAGATATTTTCATGAAATTCATTTTCAGTGTGTTACGAGATCAGAGATTATATGGGATATTTTCATAAATAAATAAATGGTACCTACCCTTTCAACTTCAAATTGAGACTTATCAAAATCTAATTTTTATCAACCAAATTCAAATTCAGACTTAAAACTTTCAAATTGGCAATAATCACTTTCATATTGGTAAAATTTTGAGATGTGTGTAATTTATTACACACATCTCAAAATGTATATAAATATATATATTATACAGGGTGTCCGGGGAGTAACTGTACATACTCATACCAGAGATAGAGTTGGACTAGCTGATTACGGATTGACTATAAAAAATTAATTTCTGGATTTCCCTAGAAAGCTACAGGGTGATTTTACAACTTCATGGAAATACTTAGACCATCATAAAATCCAAACGTATTGACGGATATTTTTGAAACTTAGGAGGTTATTGACACATGCTAGGGTTGACTTAGAAAGATATCAATTATTCCATTATTCCAGGGCCGGACTCACTAATCTTCATTTAAAGTGATCAGGGTAAAAAAAAACACTTTGTATTTCGAATTCCAAATAATTGATTCGCTTTTTAGAAAGAAGCTAACTATACTTCAATTTTTGGTATCGCTCAAAGTTGTCACATCAACAATTATTTTTTTATGAATTTCTTACTTTGGATGAAGTTCGAAAATTGCAATTAATTCACCTGAACAGGACTTAGTTATCTTGTGCAGGTCGAAAATAAATAATGAATTTTCTTAAAAAAGTCACTGAAGGTGGAGAAGACTATAATAATTTGTTGATATACTGGGTGGCCACCCCAGACGCGGATTTCACTTTGAGGGAGTAAATGAAGGTATTTTGAAAAAAAAAATTGACTGATGTGTATAGGGTATACAGAAGCATATTTCAAAATTATTCTTATGTATACCGGGAGTTCGACAAGAATGATATAGACCAAAGTTGCACTTCTTCCAGTCAAGAGAACAGCTGATGAACAGAATAATCAACTGTTGCGATATTTTAAGAAATAATGGCGATATGATTCGGAAGGCTGTATCCAATTTGAAAATTCGGCAAGAGAAACGTATACAAGCTAATGGTTTTCATTTCGAACCACTTTTGAAATATCGTTGACTCAGCAATTCATTTGTTCCTATTTTTATTTCTATTAGGTACTTTTTACTGTATTTTAGTTTTTTTCATTTGTTATTGTTTCGTTATTGAAGTGCTTATCAAAGCTCTGAACTTTCTGTAAATTTTCTACTAATACTTTCGCATTTTATATTCAAACATGAGATTTTCACTTTATCCAAATTCAAAAATTCATAAAAAGATAATTGTTGATGTGACAACTTTGAGCGATACCAAAAATTGAAGCATAGTTTAGCTTCTTTCTAAAAAGCGAATCAATTATTTGGAATTCGAAATACAAAGTGTTTTTTTTACCCTGATCACTTTAAATGAAGATTAGTGAGTCCGGCCCTGGAATAATGAAATAATTGATATCTTTCTGACTTGACCTTAGCATGTGTCAATAACCTCCCAAGTTTCAATAATATCCGTCAATAAGTTTGGATTTTATGATGGTCTAAGTATTTCCATGAAGTTGGAAAATCACCCTGTAGCTTTCTAGGGAAATCCAGAAATTAATTTTTTATAGTCAATCCGTAACCAGCTAGTCCAACTCTATCTCTGGTAAGAGTATGTACAGTTATTCCCCGGACACCCTGTATAAAATTTTATCAGTCTATTTGGATCAAACAACAAAATTTCCCCGATAAATTTATGCAATTTAACGTTTCGACCTAACGACCTTAAACATATTAATAATATTCTAGACTTTTACAAAGATAAACAAAATACACAGAAAAATATGATTATGGAATGTATATGGAGTGAGGTTACAAGAACATACACTAGTTTTTCTTTTTATTCTTTTTATCAAAGGAAAAAAAGGAAGTGCAGAGGTACATATACAATATGGAGAACGATAATGTTAACGTTATTATGTTTATATTCATTATGACTTGCAGTTTGCGGCTTTCCCACTCCTCTCCAGGGGAACTTCACTTTTCCCAGATATCGAAGGGATTAAGCTCTGTTGGAACCCTTTCCCGGTGTTCGGGCTCATGTTGGTGGTCGGGCTCGGGCCGTTCCTCGGTGTCCTGATGTCGATCGGGTTCTTCCTCCTCCCCTTGTCCCTGGTATTCGGTGGATTCCTGATCTCCCCGCATCTCTTGTCGAAATGGATGGTGTTCTCTTTCATTTTCTGCATTTCCCAGGAACTTGCGTACCATTCTCGCCGTCCACAACAGTACCGCTTTCTGCATGACTCTATAGATGGTTTCGCTCAGCTCAAGTTTCTTCAGATTCTCTGTCAGTTTCTTCGGTATCAGGCCTGTTGATGAAATTACAATAGGAATTGTAACGGGTTTTCCTCGGTGTACTCGAGCGCCAGCTATTCTTTAAGGGAGAATAGCAAACCTACCCTGGCAGCTACTAGCCGGAGACAAGGTTCCCTGGTGTCTAGGGTGTTAGCGACGCCCAATGATAGTCAAAATCAACGTACACAACTTTTATTTGTCGACTCGTAAAAGGGGAACACAAATGGCACTATTACAAAATTCTTACAGTGACTCGAAATCAGTGAGATTTACAGGGCAAAACGGACGGAATGACACGGGATCCGATCTCAACAGTTATACGGGGGTATACGGACTAGCTCGCCAGCCAGAACCTGAGACGTACACTTGACGGACAGATATCGGACTTCAGCCAGGTTAGGGGATGAAAGACGGCACAGAATTACGACGGCTCACCCTTAGGCTCGTTCGGCACTCCCCGGGTATCCACACCAGTAGAATGCCTCTGAGGAAAGGGTGCGCCACCCCAAAGTGTCCTCGGTACCCCCCGGGTATCCACACCAGCAGGATACTTTAACGACAGTAGGGGTGGAACTAAGTAAGACGGGAAATTTCAGGAAAAGATGAGCCACCCCAAAGTGCCTTCGGTACCCCCCGGGTATCCACACCAGCAGGGTACGTTAATGACAGTAGGGGTGGAACTCAGACTCTGGTATAAGAAGAGCAGAAATGGAGGCTGAAGTTCCAATATTATATAAAAAAAGGACGGAGTGTCGTCTTACCTCTGGTTCTAATTCACTCACAGTATAACAGTAGAAAAAAATAAACAAATCAACTAAAACTCTTTCTAAAATTTCCCACAGAAAAAAAAATAAAAAAATGGTAAATTCTCAATAGGCCCCGGAAACGAAAGTAGTGCAGCAAGCAATGAACACGGCGGATGCAACGTAAATTTTCTCAATTTCAGCGATTATTTGGAAGTGAGTGAACTGCGGGGGGGACATCTGATTTTATACCCACAGGGGGGCTGCGGAAATCAGATGTGCCCGACAGTCGAAATTCGGTAAATTTGCGTCGATGAAGACGTTTTAATTTCGACTTATCTGTGCTAGCGAACAAAAAAACTCGGTTATCTTCCAATTCAGGATGTTTTATACGGTGCGACATCGTTTTTAGGAAATAAAAACGGAATAAAAAGGGTGCGGTATGTTTACAATTCCGAACGATGTCGGAATCCTGAATTGGAAATTGAAAATATTTTTCTCCACAATTAATTCGAAAATAAAATTGCTTGACAGTGAAAACTGAAAGATTCTTCTAAAATGAGGGAATAGGTTTGAAAACCCATTCTCTCATTACATAATGGTTTTGATATCTTTCAATTTCCATTTTCTACTGGTTTGTTCCTCGAGCTCCCTGTATTTAGAAATTTGTTCGAGGTGCCTATCTAGTAGGTTGTTGTTATTTGGAATCGCCACATCAGCGTCGATAAACAATGCTGCATTTTAATCTTTATTCAGTAATATGAGGTCAGGTCTATTGTGCGCAATTTTCCGGTCTTTGAGAACCGTGCGATCCCAGCAGAGCTTGTGATGATCATTTTCCAGTACAGAATCTGGATATTAATTTTATCAAGGAATTTTTTGTGACCTTAAGAGTTGGTGTTTTATAGCCAATTCTTGGTGTAAAATTTTGGTAACAGCATCATGTCTCTCCTTGTACTCCGTGCCTGTGAACTTCGTGCATCCCCCAGTTATGTGCTAAAATGCTAAACTTACTGAAATAGTCTGCGGTAACTAAAATATACTTGTATCCGTCGCTAGAAGGCAAAGGACCAAAAATTTCGCTTGAAATCATTTGCCAACACGATTGAACATCTGGTCTTTTCCCCATTTCCCCTGCCGGCGCTTTCTGCAAAGGTTTCTGACTACTGCATGTTGCGCATTTTCTCAAATATCTATAAACGTCAGCTTTTAGATGTGGCCAGAAGTATTTCCGATTAAGGCGGTCATAAGTCTTGTAAACACCTAAATGTGCTCCGGTGTCAATATTGTCATGATATTTCTTTAGATGTGCGGATCTTCTATGTTTCGGAACTACTTCTTTCCACTCATCTGTCTCTAATGAAAGGTGTCTATATTTATTAGGAATGTGAATATAGATTTTATCATCTATTATTCGGTATTTCTGATAACGCAAAGGATTTTCAAGGATATTATTGAACAACCTGTTGTACCATGGATCATCACAGCTCTCAGAACTAACTGAAAAGATGGTTTTCTCAGGTGCTCTTGATAAGCAATCAGGGACAACATTCAATTTGCCTTTTCTATGAACTATGTCGAAATCATAGGCTTGCAATTTCAAACACCATCTTCCCAGTCGGCCCTTCGGATCTTTTAGATCGTTTATCCACTTTAAAGCAAAGTTATCCGTAACAACAGTGAATTTTTGGCCTTCTATATAACCTCTCAACTTTTCTACTGCCCAAATGACAGCGAGAATCTCCAATTGCGTCGAACCGAATTTCGATTCATTTCTGGTGAGAGACCTAGACAAATAACAAATTACATGATCTCTACCTTCGTAAGTCTGATACAGAACACATCCCAATCCTAATGTCGATGCGTCGGTCTGGATTATGAAGGGATATTCCCAATTTGGACACGAGAGTATTGGGGGCGAAGCGAGCGTATTTTTAATTTTATTGAAGGCTTCCTCACATTCCTCACATTTCCTGACCAATTCCATTTAACATTTTTTTTTGTGAGCCTAGTAAGAGGGGCTACAATGGATGAAAAGTCTGGAACAAATCTACGGTAATAAGATAGCATGCCTATGACCCGCTCTATGTCTTTAGGACATTCCGGTTTGGGCATTTCTAAAATAGCGGATACCTTTTTGGGGTTAACAGAAAGTCCGTTTCTGTTCACAATAAATCCTAAATATTCTAGTTCCGTTCTGCAAAATACACATTTCTCTCTTTTAAGGGTCAAGTTGTGCTGTTTAAGTCGATTGAAAACCTCTTCTAAAATTCTAATATGTGTTTCAAAGTCGGGTGCCACTATAATAAGGTCATCTAAGTAAACGAAAACATATGGTTTTAAATCGCCAAATAGTTTATCTACTAAATTTTGGAATGTTTGCGCTGAGCCATGTAAGCCCATTGCTAGTCGCTTGTACTGAAAATGACCTCTGCCAGGCACAGTAAAGGATGTATATCGCTTTGATTCTTGCTCTAGTGGGACTTGCCAAAATGCGTTTTGGATGTCCAGAGAGGACAGATATTTCGCGTCTCCTAAGGAATCCAAAATTTCATGAACAAAAGGTAATGGGTAATTAGGCTTTTTGGATACTTTATTGAGCTGTCGGAAATCAGTTACAAATCTGTATGTCCCGTCTTTCTTTTTGACCATTAATATTGGCGACGACCATTCTGATTTACTAGGTTCTAACACACCAAGTTCGAGCATACGGTCTAATTCTTCGTTAATCTTTTGTTGCATTACACGACTTACACGATAATACCTTTGTTTAACAGGTTTTGCATCGCTTTTAACTTCAATTACGTGCTCTATTGCATCCGTACAACCTAATTTGATATCTGAAATATCATCAAAATATTTATCAACAATAGAGTTGAGTTTTTTCCGTTTCTCTGGAAGTAGGTCTGAAGCAGTTTGCAAATGACAACTTGATATAGAACTCGCTGCTTCGTCAGAACCTTTTCTTGAAAAAAACCATTCTTGCTTTCGTAGATCGGGAATTATTCCCATTTCAACCCAAAAATTAGTGCCTAGAACTAAAGTATGCCGTAATGCAGGAACGATATAGATGTCAAAAACAACGGTTTTGTATTGCAATGAAATTGGCACACAAACTTTACCGATGCAATCCGCACTTCCATTGTTCGCTACTACGCAATTATTGATTTTTGATTCTTCTTATCTCAAACCTAACGAACTTAAGATTTGCCAACCATCACTATTCATGAAAATATTGTTTGCTCCACTATCTAACAATGCTTTGAATTTTTGTCCGAAAATTTCGACACCAATGTAGGGACATTGATCATCATTTACTTGAGACAAAATGTAATCCGAAACAACAGATATACCTTCTTTGCTAGGTTTTTTTATGTTAGAATTAGGAGAAATGGTCGGTTCAAATTTATGTCTGCCTAAGCCACGACCAGGACTTAAGCTCTTTTGAAGTTTTTTGATGATGAGCAATCTGGACAAGTTTTCTTTGTATAGCCTACTTTATTGCATCTGAAGCATTTGATAATCTTGGAAGGACAGTTTCTTGCGATATGTTTGAGTGAATTGCATTTAAAACATCGTTTACCACCACTCGAATGTTTACCATTATTGTTTTTTGTACTATCTCTAAAATTGGAAGAGTCCGAGCGATTACTAGAATTACCTCTTGAATGACAAGCCGACGAATCTCTAGATTTGACGTTAGCTTCATTTTTAAAACAATTTTTGAATCTATTATTACTATTATTTTCAGAACTATCTCTTGAACTATGTTTACTATAAGAGTGTTTGGAGTGCCTATCTTTTCGTGAACGAGAGTCATTATTTTGCTCAACTGAAAACACCTCAAATCTCGAAGATGGAGCTATTGCATTTTTTGTGTACTCCGATTAGAAAACTGGTGAAACTACATCTTGGAATGTAACATGTTCATTATAATAATTCGAGTGAGAATCGATCTTGTTAACTAGTTTAACTAGCTGCTCTTCGGAAGAAATGGTTTCTAAGACTATCTTATCGCGGTATTTTTTTAACAAATTTTCGCGAATTCTAGCAATCCGTTTTTGGTCTGGGTACGGTTGTGGCAAAAAATCCATAAGTTCGCTAATTCGCGCTATATAGGTACCAATACCTTCGAAATCTTTCTGTTTGCAGTTTTTAATCAGTTCTTTTATATGTTTCTCATAATGTAATGGCAAAAATTCTTCCTTTGAGCGATCACACAATTCCTGCCAAGATGAAATTTTACTTTCAATATGTCTAAACCACACCGCTGCATTATCTTCGACTAAATATTCAAAATTCTCTAGGAGTTTAGGCTCAGTTACTTTATGTGACTTGCAATATTGATTAACTTTTCTTATAAACATTAGAACATCTAAACTTTTTCTATATGTACCCCTGAATTTTATGTTCCATTTAGTGATTGGAATATGATCCTGATTATTGATGACTAAATTTTTTGGTGAAGTGATATCGCTCTCACCGATATCATTTCCGCTAGACAAGGATTCTTTTAATAAAATGGATCTTAATTCATTGAATTCTGAAGATGTTATGCTAGATTTATCTTTCAATTCATCGATTTTATTAATTTCACTTTCATCAGTTGCCTTTAAACGGTTCAACCTCCCCTGCAAATGCCAGAATGAAACCTCTAAGTATGAAACCAATTTTTCAGTGAAAATGCATTTAATTTTCTTTGATAGGGTACCCAAAATTTCTCTACAAATTTGTACCTCAGTATCGACATCTAAAATAAGTCCTTCAGGTAACTCATCTACTTCCAAACCTTTACGAATTATACAAGCATTAAGGTGTTTAGCGAGATCTGATTTATTTTCCTTTGATACTGTGAAACCTCTTATGTTTAACTCATAAACGATCCAAGCTCGCTCCAATAATTCGAAATCAAAATTCGACATTTTTTGACAAAATTAATACTAAAAATCAAAATGTTGAGTTTGTGACACAGAATGAAAAAATGTCTCACCTCTATTTTATTTGATGATAATGCCCAGAAGGATTGCCGCAGGATGGTCAGTGAGAGAATGAAATGAATGATTTGGGCGTCCAATCTCGATGTCCCCGTGGAACCTCCTTTCCAATACAATAATCTTCCAACCTAACTAACAGATATAAAATTTTATTAGCTTCTGAATACTGAGTAGATCTAGTAAGTAACTCGGTTGTGAAATTTTTCTGTCATTCATGTAATCTTAAAAGTACAATGGGTTTCGTAAACAAAAATTCCTCCAAATCATGAGAAAATCAAGATGAACCGTATCGGAACCACTTTGTTACGTTCTCATTATTCAAAGAGGAGGCCAAGCCTGAATTCTTTTTGTATCTATGATTTTCCTAAAGAAATGAAAGAATTTCCACCATTCACAATTTTATTCCTTACCTAGTATATATATATAGTATATAGTGAGAAGGGGTTACAGTTCACTGCGACCTTAAGGTCTATTGTGCCCCCTAACAGAGCTGTTTTCATCGCGCCCTTTACAGCTCGCCTTCCAGATCCAGAGATCTGATGAAATCCAATATCTGGGATTCCTTACCTAACAGATATGAACAATTAATACAAATGATTAATTGAATTAAAATCATGTGCGGGAAGGCATTCCCGAAAGACATCAAGATATGGACGCAAAATGGCGTCGGCGGATGACAAGATCCTCAAATCCTCTAGATACTATTCTCCCACAATCAATTGTCTTGGTGGTGTCGACTTAGGGCTACTTGAACCAACGTATAACAATCCTTCTGGAGTCTGTAGAAAATTAAAATTGCATCTAAAGATTGACAGGGTCGACACACTGCGTTGAAACTTTCTCTCACCTGGCAATGAACAAGGAACACAAATATATATATATATATATATATATATATATATATATATATATATATATATATATATATATATATATATATATATATATATATATATATATATATATATAAAAGTTTCCACCGTTCCAACACGGGAGATAATCAGCATCTGCCGGGCAAGAACTGCCAAGGCAGAGGCTGCAGCTACGGTCCTTGCAGAACCTTCCGTATTATTCTGGTCGTGTGCAGGATGACCTGTTTCTGCGAAGCGGAGATGATGTCCTTGTCCAAACAGAGTCGCTGGGTATTCTCTAGTAAGTGCCTCTCCACAATTCCGTTCACCGAGATTATCATGGGTAGAACACTGACCGCCTCAAGTGCGTACATTTCTCGGAGTTGAAAGGCCAGATCTGTGTACTTTGAGATCTTTTCCGAGTAAGCCCTTGAGATATTATCGTCTGCGGGAATGCTGAAATCTATCAGGAGACACGTTTTCCTCACATTGTCGAACAGAGTGATGTCTGGCCTATTATGAGCAACCGATCTATCCGTTACCATTGTGGCGTCCCAGTAAAGTTTGTAGCTGGCGTTTTGCAACAGTGTTTTTGGCACATATAAGTGCTGCTGGGTTTCGCTCAGAAGAAGACCGAGCTTCAACGCCATCTGCTGATGAAAAATCTTGGCCATTGAGTTGTGTCTATCGAGATAGTCCTTTGGGGCTAGAATTGGGCACGAGGAAGTCAGATGTTGAATTGACTCTGGTCCTTGGGAGCACCTGCGGCATCGGTCGGTGGGGGTGTCCTGCTGAGCTATGTGCTTCAGGTACACTCTTGTCGGCACCACCTGGTCCTGGATCGCCAAGAGCCGTCCCTCCGTCTCGGGGAAGAGGTATCCCGCGCGCAGGTAAGTAAGAGATTCGACCTTATTCACATCTCCACTTTCCAGGTGACCAGGGTATCTGCCGTGCAAGGCCCTGCTCCTCCATTCCTCCATTATCTCACACTGGGGTCGCCTGGTGTCCTGATGAGATGACTCCGCCAGCTTCAGGGGTGATATTCTGTCGTCGGCTTCACGGATTGCGGTGAAGAAAGGTGAGTGATCTTTGAGGAAATATTTTCTTAATGAGATGATGTTTCCCTCATGAACCGACTCCAGATTGAGGAGCCCTCGTCCTCCATGTTGGCGTGGGAGGTACAGACGGATAGTCGACGAGTGAGGATGGTGCACTCCATATTTTGTGAGCATGGCTCTCACAGCTCTATCCACTTCCCGGAGCTCAGTAACAGACCAAGTCAGGATGCCGAAAGAATAGGTCATGCTCGGCACCGCCCAGATGTTGATTGCCGTGAACAATGATCTTGAGTTGAGCTTAGATTTAAGAAGGAGGCTTATTCTCTTATATAGTTTTTGTTTGAAGAGCTCCTTCATCTCAGCGGTTTTGATGTCCAATGCCTGATGTATGCCCAGGTACTTGTAGGTGTCGTCTTTGTTCAGGCTGGGAATCTTGATCTGGTTCATAAGCGTTGTTTCCTGCTTTGGCTCCTGTATCTTTCCCCTTTTAACTTCTAGAGTTGCGCACTTTTCTACTCCCAGTTGCATGTTTATGGAATCACTGAATGATGATGCTATTTCCAGCATTCTTCTTAGTTGATCTGCATTAGCAGCGTAGAGCTTCAAATCGTCCATATATAATTGGTGGTTTATACGGATGTTGCTCTGCTTGCTGATGGTATAGCCATAGTTGGTATTATTAAGTAACATACTCAGAGGGTTCAGCGCCATGCAGAACCATATTGGACTCAAGGTGTCGCCTTGGAATATGCCCCGGTTGATTTTGATCACCTCCGACTTAACTGTACGATCCTCCATTCTCACAGCCAGTTGGGTCCTCCACCCTCTCATCAGATGCCCAAGAAGATTCGTTACCTTCTCGTCGATCCCGTGCATTTTTAGTACTCTTAGCAGCCATGTGTGGGGAACCGAGTCAAAGGCCTTCCGATAGTCCACCCATGCCACAGAGATGTGCCTCAATTTTCTTCGGGCCTGCTTGGTAACTATTTGGTCAATTACCAGGAGTTCTTTGCAGCCTTTAGTTCTTATGCGGCCGCCATTCTGTTCTCTAGCCATTAGGTTGTTGTTTCTGAGGTGCTGACTGATGTATCGGGTGAGTACTGCGGTGAGGACTTTATAAACTGTGGACAGGCAGGTGATCGGCCGGTAGTTCTTAGGATTTCGGAAGTCACCGTCTTTGGGCTGAAGATGTGTCACTCCCAAGGTGCAAAAGTCAGGAATTGTTGTTGGGTCGGCTATTGACTTTTGGAGTGCCATAGAGAGCGCTTTATGTATACTGGTGAGGTGTTTCCACCAATAATTTTGAATTTTGTCGGGTCCAGGTGATGACCAGTTGTTCGAACCTTTCAGAGCCTCCTTTATGTCCATCTCGCTGATTTGGATGTCGCTCATTTGAACCTTGGGGATCTGTGCTTCGGCCTCGCCGATCCAATAGGCCCCATCGTCGTGGTTCGCACTCTCCGACCAAATTTCAGACCAGTATTTGTGAGCTTCTGCAGGTTCAACTTGGATCGTCCCATCATTCTTGCCACCCTCAAGATCCCGAAAAAACTGCTTCTGGTTCGAAAAAAATAGCCTGTTGTTTTTGTAGCGCTTTGCTCTATCATTATAGCGTCTGATCCTGTTCCCTAATGCTCTAATTTTTTGTTTTAGAGTGTCCGATATCAAGAGAATTTTGTCCACGAATGACGGATCTCTGCGTCTAACACGGAACTCAGACGCTATCCTTCTGACAGCTTTAGTCACTTTCATCGATGGATTATCCGTGTTAATGTAAGTATGTAAGTTTCCGATTTTTTTCCTCATGACGTTTATCTTCCTTTCCAGGCGCAGCTTCCAGGGAGGTGCAGAATCAGGTCTCGGTGTACTGTTCTGTCCTACTTCTCGGCCATGAATCTCACATGCTGTGACAGCTCCAGCATATACAATGTCAACAATCGGTTCTAGTGTGTCGACATTCTGCAGGTGTTTAGGAAGTATAGAGTTCAAATGCCTTACAGTGGCTAAAAATTCTTTATATATATATATATATATATATATATATTGTTTTTTAACATTTTCTCTGGTATTTCGAGGAATTCAACGACAGGGGTGGTCGCAAATCGTGAAGGACGTCGAGAGCTATCTTCGGAACAACTATAGATTTCATTCATCTTTTGATAGAAAAGTTATTTCTCTCTAACTTTGGACAAATTCAGTATATTGTATATTGTACAAAGAAACCTTCAACTCATACAAGGTAAGTCATCTAAAATTAAATCTATAACACATATCACAAGGTAAGTCATCTAAAATTACACCTATAAGACATATCACCTAACATTCTACGTTGAAAAACATATCTCCAGACGCAGTAAAGTGCTTCTCATGAAACCTAAAGTATATTTTTAGTTCACGCAAATTCCGCTTCGGGGGCGCTTCAAATGATGAAAACTGATATACAGTCAATATACATCTTTCACACGACGCATAATGTTGCGTCCTAAATCTGGCAACAGTGGATACGAGTAAAACAAGTTGCATTTGCACAACTGAAATGATTTAGCTTCCTAGGCTCCAAGGTCATCCCGAAAGTCTGTTAGGTGAAGAATTGGATTCTGTCTCTCGAGCAATAGCAGATCCGATTGAAGTGCCCCTATGGTGTTCTTTCAACTGATATTGTTATATATTATTATTATATTTTCGAATGAAAAAATATTTATAACTCAAGTGAATTTTATTCCACTTCAATTAGAAATCAAACGATAATACTTTCCAGAGAATTATCGGATTTATGAATTGACATGAAAGGTATCGCTTTATCCGCTTATGCTTATGTCATTTCATTTCACTTGTGAATTAAAAAAATTTTATTCCACTGAATGAATAAACGCCAACTTCCCTAGTTGCTAGAGGTTGAATCATGTCGTCCTCAAAATTAATTAGATATACCTAATAGATAGCAATTAAATATTTCTAATTTTTCTCCACTTGTTCAGTTGGGAACGGAAAAGCCATAAATCCGGTTACTATGAAATTGCATAGACCCATTTTCATTCGTAACTTCTTTCTTCCTTAGGCCACAACGTCCTGTAATAAGGAATATAGTAGGAAGATCTTCCTTACGAGGATTCTTGGTCTATATTGCTGTATCGATTCCAGTTATCGGTTTAGTACCTGTGAAGGTTGTTTTGGTAAAACTGAAAGATCGTTCCTGTTTTACTTCGGTGAATTATCCGTCTGGCTTATTGAGCGATATTGTGGGGTTGATTACTCCTTTTGCCATGGCTTTATGTGTTCTGAGTGCTGTGGGATTAGAAGTGACATTACCACAAAAATCAAAAACAAATTATGTAAACTCTGGTATATATGTAATATATTATTTAGTAAGGACTGTCCGTCAACGTGAATATCACAGAGATGCGAGACCTGATTGAATTTAGAACAAATCATATACAAGATGACTGTAACAATATATTCGTTTTGGGCGTAGCAAGGTTGAACAAGCGTACGGGTCTAGAACTTGGACTTCGTACATGAAATCCTACTCTAGCAAGTAGTTGTGCCATTCAAGGGTCCATGAAGGAACCTCAAAGAAGCAACGCCACTCCTGACATCAATCTTAACTGCATCGAATTCATTCAACAAAACAGCATGATCTTATTCGAAAAAATTTCTCTGAACAGCCTCCATTAGTCCAAGAGCTGGCAACGAAATTCGGCAAAAGTTTTGTATTGGGGCATAATTTAATATAATTTAATTGATTTAGTATTGTGGGTGTACATTAGTCAGCACCCACTCTCAAGGTCAGCTAGTGGAACACCTAGCGTCGACGCGCTTTGATGTAGGCATATGAAATTACAACACACTCTACAAGTATTTTGTAATGATTGAAAATTTTCACTAACCTAGTTCATAGAACTGAAAACTTGAAAAAGTGGTCAGATCTCATTTTAGTGAAACGCGCTATGTCAGTACACCATAGAAGTTGCTGCCTCAACGATGTTGTTTCAAAAGATTTGTATTGGCTGAAACTGCATTTACTACTCAAATATCATATATTATTTGAGAATAAAATATTCAGACCCGATATCAATAGAAGAGAGGCAGTCAGCAGTCACCCCAAAGTACGGATATTGTAATTTTATATAAATCAAAGAGCGTCGCCGACAAATGTTCCACTACCTGACCTTTTAGAGTTGGTGCTGATTCATATACACCATCAAAACTAACTCATATTCAATTATGATCCATTACAAATCTTTTGCCGATTTTCGTCGCCAGCTCTCGGACTGCATGTCATTCTGATGTGTATGGCAATCGTATATTGGGTTCCAAGCAATGCATTCAAACTCCAGTTTGCTCCTCACAAATGTATTGAGCAGCAAAATCATGGTTTCCGGATCAGAAAAATATCTGCTATTATACGCACGATGAATTCATACATTCTTGGCCTCGTACCAAGTTAATGATCAACATGAGAAACGAATGTAAAACTTTAATCTAAACAACACCAAGATATTTTATCTCCGTTTTTCTGCTCAGGACGCTGCCATCAAGACTATAACATAACTATACAATATATAGTTCTCTTTCCCGGTGTACGTGGCGACATTGCACTCAAAAAGGCTCAATGGCAGTTTATTTTTGCCACACCAAATTCGAACTGTTGTAAGTTTTGCTTCAGATGGATCTTAATGGTACCTATGGTCAGAGATTGATGGTTTAGTCACCATTTCCCAAGCTATAACACTTCTTCTGGGAGCTGCGTTGACCATTGTCACGTCCAGAATGCCTTTTCTTGCCCTAGTGACAGAACCAGGTGTTGTCACCACGTTCTTGAGATAGTTCTTCATTCTGGGAGAGTTCTGCAGGCCAAAATAATCTCCAATTCAGTAACGCAGTTAGTTCTCACATCTAAAAATTCTTCAATCTGAATTACCATTCAAACTTTATGCCCTGGGTATGAAGCCCCCTGTTCGAACATTGATCCTTTGTATTTTTCACTTTTCTGTTCTTCGTTCACTACCACAATATTTTTGGCAGCGAAGGGTATACGACACAAGAAATTCTTTGAGCTCTTTTTCTGGCAGAACTTTATCGAGCTTTATTGCGTGGATATGCCAAGTTGTTGAAAAAGCCTAATTCCAATATATGCGAGCTTTATCATTCTCAACAACTGCTCTGGTCTTTGGAGGTACAAATGAAAGCTTTTTTCATTTTTCTATGCCATAAACTTCTCTCAGATGGAAGTAAGGAATTCGCATTGGGTCTCTCTATATACCCTGATAAAGTATGAATTCTGCAAGCGGACAGAATGTGCATGAGAGTTTTCGTCGATCACGGCAAGACCTGCAAGATGTTGAGGTGACCACTTGCATTATATTCTTCTTATACCACTTAGTATTCTAGTATCTAGTATCACTCCATCTTGATGAACATGTGGCGGCCCATGGTAGAGGAATACTTCATCTCTCCATGATGGTACCAAGGGTAGCCAAACGATGGCATCACTGCGCACGACGGTTGCGATCACAGGGTAGATTATACGTCTATTGCGGTGCAGCATACGCCAAACGATGGCGCCACCGGCGACGCAACACTCTATACCCTCGACGTAACCGGCGTTTATAGCAGGCACAAACTACGCTGCTTCGGCGATTGTCGTAGGTAGCTGCTAGGGTTCATTAACCTACCTGATGAGTCCGACCCTAGCAGTGGGACGAAACTATCACCCCAAGAGCACGCCATTCTTCAAATGGCGTGAACTCACCCCAGCACATACCGCCAAAGTGGTGACCCCGACGTGATGAGGGAGGGCCGTCTTAACGACGTATCCCAGAAGGCCAGACCGGTTGAGACAATAGCTCGCTCACAATGCACGCTCCCATCTCTGGTATTTCTGACGCTACTCTAGACGCCCTTTCCCATCTTCGTAAACGGCGGTACCCTGCCTACCGTATCGCATCGCTTCCCCAGTCAGCGCCGCTGGTGGGGGATTGTTGTGGCGGCGTAGTTGTACCCATGGTAGAGGAATACTTCATCTCACCATGATGGTACCAAGGGTAGCCAAACGATGGCATCACTGCGCACGACGGTTGCGATCACAGGGTAGATTATACGTCTATCGCGGTGCAGCATACGCCAAACGATGGCGCCACCGGCGACGCAACACTCTATACCCTCGACGTAACCGGCGTTTATAGCAGGCACAAACTACGCTGCTTCGGCGATTGTCGTAGGTAGCTGCTAGGGTTCATTAACCTACCTGATGAGTCCGACCCTAGCAGTGGGACGAAACAATCACCCCAAGAGCACGCCATTCTTCAAATGGCGTGAACTCACCCCAGCACATACCGCCAAAAACAAATCCTCCCGTTTCCGACATCAGCTCAGCCGACTCCAGAAAAACAGAAGATGATTTTTACAGCAAGTCATGGTTCTTCAATCTCTTGAAATATATGATATTCGAATGAAAACTTCAGTTTTGCTTGTCTAATCTGGCTTTCTAATATCTTTTCTTCTGCTAGCATGATAGATTTTCCTACTAGCTTAAGATCGATTCATATGTCGGATATTAGCTTCTTCAAAGCACTCCAGCTCTTTGATTTTGGTTTTTTGATGAGCTACTATTCCCTTGAGTGGGTTTTGACTTCTCAATAATCTCATTCCATTTCCAACTTTCGTGTATAATGTTGGTATTGCAAACTTTGAAACCCCTGTCTTCCTGCATTCGAGGAAAGTATATCCTTTGAATCGAAGAGTTACAGTTACAGTTACCACCTCCAAAATAGTAACTCGTTTAACGCTCTCACCTCATATATATCGCTGTCACCTCCGAAATCGGAGGTGACAACGTTTTGCCTTGTTTTTTAGCTTGTTAGATTCAGGAGGCTTCAGGGAACAACATATCAAAAAATCGTTTTGAGGTCACAACGCACCCCGTTTATGTACTGAACAATCTTTTAGTTCGAGTGTATATCACTGGCGCTAGTGTGCTGAGCTGTATATCGAAGAATTGCTGTGGGGGACTCTTTGCTCGTTAGCACCTCCGAAAATGGCAACGTTGTATTTTCAAAGCAGATGTAGACAGGCGGAATATAAGTATACGGATGAATTAACTGTAGAGAGGCGCAGCGCGCTATCTCCTCCATAATTGCAATCCAGGCGGCATATCTCAACGATTTTTTATCGCATTTATCTGTAGGGGAAAGAATCACGTGAAAGAAAACCAATCTTGGCTCTCTCGAATGGAATTATGACTGTTTATAATTCATCGTGTATATCTATGCATCCGTTGAACTTCTTTCATCTCAAGCTAAATATTCAGATGTAAATGGTGATGAATATTCAAGGACAATGAGCCATTCCGAAAATTTTCATTTCAGAATCAAGAGAAAAAATGCTACAAATTTTACAATATCACAGAAATGAACAACGTCGGCTAAACCGAATGTTGGACATTGTTGTGTTATTTCAAATGGAACGCTCTATATATTTTTCTTGAATCGGATTGCTCGATGATTTTGAGGAATCCTTTGCTCAGAAACAACTGTTTTATTATCGATTATGTTTAATTATTGGATTTTTCCAAAAATTTGAATAGCTTGTACCATCTCTCTGGTTTAAAATACTGGAACTAGCAATCTGCACTCAACTAGTAGAATACCTTGTTAAAGAAAATATCCTTTTACCCACACAACATGGTTATGTAAGAGGTAGATCAACTCAGACAGCAGTGTTTGAGTTCATTTCAGGAATCCTTAATGCCTTGGAGGATTCTAATATAACAGTGGGTCTAATGCTGGATCTATCAAAGGCATTCGATACTCTGTCCCACGACCTTATTCTCCATAAACTTTCTGCATATGGCATAAACAAACTTGACTGGTTTCAATCATATTTAGCAAACCGCAGGCAGAGAGTGGTGATCTCTCAGAACGGAAAAACAACAGTTTCGGAAGAAGAACTCACAGAGTTCCGCAGGGTAGCATATTAGGCCCTATCATTTTCATCATTTTTCTAAATGACCTAAGTACCATATTCGATGAAACCATGGTTAGGACAGTGAATTATGCAGATGACACAAACTTCACTGTATTGGCCAAGCACGATTTAGAGTTGAGTTTACCATTTCACACTCAACTCTAACTCTAAATCGTGCTAGCCAGTGGTTTGAAGCAAACGGTTTGTGCATGAATTCTGAAAAAACAAGTGCCATCCTATTCAGGACAGCTCATTCCGGTCCCCAAGTGCCTACCAGCATTTCACTGTCTAACTCCACATTAGAACTGACTAAATCTTGTCGCTTCCTAGGCCTCACTATTGAGGTAACCCTTGATTGGGGAGAGCACATTTCCAACCTTTGCAATCAACTGGGTATCATCTGCTACACTTTGGGAGTCCTCAATAAATATCTGGACATAACCTCACTGAGAACAATATACCAGGCAGTGTTTAGGTATGGCATCATGTTCTATGGTAGTTCATACAACCTACATAGAGTGCTGAAAATGAAGAAGAGAGCCTTCAGAATGATCTGGAGGATGAGGAGGACGGAATCATGCAGGGGAGTCTTCAGAAGGAATGGTCTTTTGACTGCTCCTGCTGTACACATCCAAGAAAGCCTGATATTTACATTCAAGAACTAGCACTACTTCGAAGAGAAAACAGTAAGTAATTACAATACGAGGACAACTGCACTAAAATATCCAAGACACAGATTAAGCCTCACTGAAAAGGGACCTGAATATAGAAATATTCCTTATTACAATAAGATAGCTCACAAACTAAGAGGAGAATGGACTCTACAACAGTTCAAGAAATTCATCTTCAAACTCCTACTTGAAATCGAACCCTACAGTGTGGAAGACTTTATGGAACACAGACTATAAAGCAGAAAATGACCCTGTTTCACTTCAAGTGTTCAATGTCATGTGTACACTTTACCTGAAATAAAGCACATTATTCATTCATTTATTTATTTATTTAAATTTTTCAGTGATGTATCATAAAGAAAATTACAAATTATATCGAAACAAGTAAGATTTCATGAAGAATTATCCAAAACAGATTTGCGTTTTTCGATAGATCATACAGGATGTAAGGGAAAAAATAAACAAAATTGAAGTCTTTTGAAGGCCTCGAGTTAACATATTTTGAAATTGCAACCATATTTTTGTCAAGACATGATGAATCTACAAAATGAAGGTAATAATATAGATACATACTCGGATACATATGATTGATTGGTAATTCCCAAAAGCTATGATGAACAGCGGACACTATGATGGACGCATGATGAAAGGAGAAAGACAAAAGTTAATTTAAGTATTTTCGCATGAAGTTTTATTATTCAAAATAAATGATGATTCTTATAATTAACAAATCAGGTGCAATTAAAATTTTTGTTTTGGTCTTCGAAAATAACACATATTGATTAAACTTCTACTATCCAAAATGAATAGGTACATAGATAAAATGTATCTATATACAAGATATCTGTAAACAAATGCGAAGGACTAAGGGAGATGATTCCTTAATGAAAATAAGCGGGGCTAGTTCCTATAATTTTTTTTCCATATAGACAGCTCTTCCAAGATGCAGCCTTGGAAGGCGATGACCAGTCTACAGTTTTTAATTTTTTTTTACAGGTTCTGAAAAACACTGAGTCATAAAACTATACATATTATGAAGCACTGAGTAGATTGGTACCAGTTTCAACTTCGGCAAGCTCGCAGTTTAGGCGGTAACTTGCTATCGATTTTTTTAATGTGTCTCTCTCCCTTAAATTCAAAAATTTCTGTGAAAATGTTGAAATTTGAGTTATTATGCTATTGTCATAGAAGTATACGAAACTATCAGGTCGGGGGATCCAAGGTTTCGGGCCGATTCACATGAAAAAAAAAAACATAATAAAATGAATTTCGTGAATACCGAGGCTGAAAACCACTATTCTCCGCTATAAAAATTTAATATTATTCCAATAATATACCGAGTTAATTAATGCTACGTTGCTATTACTATAAGGCCTGGTTGTTCAGTTCAGGATAAGGCCGAGATTTAAGATGATCCTAGATTAACCTGACAGAACTGAACTGAAATGTCAAAATCAATTTAGGATAAACTTTAATCCCGAACTGAACAACTGGGCCTATTCATGTAGAGTTTCGGATTTTGCGAGAATCTACTGCTTTTTCTTCAAAACAACAACTGCGCTGAAGGAAATGTGATTGACTGTTATCTATATCATTTACATCATTATTTGCCGAACTTCAAAGTTCTGAATGAATTAAAATCTAAACTTGAAAATATACGAGATAATTTTCGCAAGAATTTCAATGAAATCTGAAAATTTTCATCATTCTGGAGCATTCTGGACATCAATAATTCTCGAATCATCCATTCAATAAATTCAATTTTATCCAATATAACACGCAAAACGAAATGTTATTCGAACTCGGCATCTTGAGCAATTCGTTCCTAAAAAGCCCGAATCAGGTAGAAAATTTTGAACCCTTCATATCAGCGTTAACACGTGTTTTGCAGTAAACAGATGCCGATTTCGTTTTCAACGGGCCATGTAACTAGGGTCGGCGTTGGGTGAAAGGATGAACGGTTCTTACAACAAGAAGAATTTGAATTTTCATATGACGGTGAGGGCATTCGTTTTAAAATTTTCAGAGTACAAGAAGTATACAGGGTGTTTCACGAGTAAACAGACAAATGAAAACCGTGAATAGAGGGCATTGAGCTGAGTTCAGAATCATACCATATACAAGGTGTTCCAAAACTAGTGAATCAAACGTCACACCACGATAGAGTAAACCAAATATTATCGAATGACACCAACATTAGTTCGACGAAAATGTACCGTTTCCAAAATAATCAGAATTTTATTAAAATACATAAAGTTGCCGATTTTCGAACTATTTTTCTTAATAACAGGGCCAGTTTGTGAAAAAGGATATCGATTTTAAATTATATTGAAGTATTATTATTGTTTCATCTCCCCTAATTGAAATTATTTTAAGTAGTTAATCGATAACCATAATCTAAGTAAATGTAAAATAAAACAATCGTTTTTTCTACATGATTTTTAATACTCAGAATAAACAAATTGGCCTTGTGACTGAAAAAATAGTTCGAAAATCGGCAACGTTAGGTTAGGTTTTTTTAGAAACGGTACATTTTCGCTCAACTAATGTTGGTGTCATTCGATAGTATTTGATCTACTCTATCGTGGTGTGACGTTTGATTCAATAGTTTTGGGGCACCCTATATATAGGTTTCTTCGGGGTTTTTTGAAATTTCTCGAATTTCCGTTTGGCTATAACTCCTGAAATTCTGATCAAGTCGACTGAAAATTTATAATTAGCCTTGAGTTGTTAATTTCATTGAAACAGAGCATTAAAATTCGACAAAAATCTGGACCGGGCTCAGTGAGGCTTTACTTAACTTCAAACTCATAAAAACACCGTGTATGTAGTTTTTTTAATCAAAATTTCAACTTTTTTGTTATCTGCATTATTATTGTCTCAAAATGAATTGATTTTTGGGTTGCCCCACCTGTTGATCATGTTCTAGAAATAATTGTTTTGGTCAGACGCCTCTAAGGAATAGAGCACTTCATGAAAATGTATTTAGAAATCCTTAATTGATTTTTTTTCGAAGAATATTCTGTTGAATGTGTTCAACAATTATACCATATTCGGTCTTCAAAATACTCTTTCAGAAGGATAAAATGTTTCAAAATTGATAATATCCAAATATGGATGGAAAAACTACGCTATCTTGAAACTAAAATTTAAAACTTGATATTCAGAATGACTCTATTTTTCTATGGACAACTAGTTGTGTGGATAAAAACAAAGAAAGAAATCGCGGGGTGTCAGATCTGGAGATCTAGCAGTCCAATACTGTGGTCCTACCCTTCTAATAAAATGACCTGAAATACTGATAAATCCTTTTGCTGGTGCATGAATATCATCAATGTTTCAATAACAAATTGTAATAAGACCAGAACAATCCATAGATTTCCATAGATCCAATAATGACTATAACGGAATCAGTGAAGAATTCGAAAGTGCATTCATCACACTTATTCGAAGTGCCAATCATTACCTTCACTAAAAGACCTAATGAGGTGAAAATCAGTTCGGAAAATTACTTCAGTTCCACGTTGTCCATAAAAAGCGATTCATTCGGAAGATATCGAATTATAATTATTATTTTCATGATCATGATAGCGTAGTTTTTTCTATTTTTGTTCATTATCAATAATAAAGCTTACTATCACTGTTAATGACTTATCTGAATAACCAGATATGCTATAAATATCAAAAACAAATGCAAGACATATATTGAGAACGAAAAAATTCAGTTGAACATTTCCAATTCCATTTTTAGATTTCCTCAGTTGATTGGCGATCATATTCATCCCATTAATTAATGTGAAGTAAAAGTCAATATGCAGCGCTGTTTTTTCCAGACATTTCACGATCAAACAATTATTCATTAGAAATAATCTGAAAAGGCATACCAAAGTTTCATTGATTTTGAGAAAATCAATGAAGATACCTGAAAAATTCAAAATTATGACGAGAAAAACTACAAACAGAGTGTTTTGCATGAGTTTAAATTTTAATATATCCTCAATGAGTCCGGTCCTGTGTTCGTCAACTTTTAATGTTCTGTTTTATTGAAACTTAGAAGTTTAAGCGAATTTTTAGCCGAATCCAACTAAAATATTTGGAGTTATGGCCGAACAAAAATTAGGGAAATTTGAATAAACTCCTCTCTATATCGGAAACGGAATGCCTAAGACACACATATGAGGTGTTTTTGAACTGAGCTCAATGCCCTCTATTCACGGTTTTCGTTTGTCCGTTTACTTGTGAAACACCCTGTGTACTGAAAAATTTCAAAAGACTCCTCGAGCAATTAAGAAATGACATTAAATCAAGGAGTTTCTTTTGAACCGCTATGATGAAAAATGTCAATATCCAGTTATTATTATTATTTGGGGTGATTCATCGAAAATCCCCAATATCTCGAAAACCAAGGCACTTTTGCCAAACGTAAAATATATTTATTTGAACCGCCATAGAGTACTCTACCCGCAGGCTCCATATTATCCATTCATTACGCCACACCCTGTATAATTATTATTATTATATCAATGTATTGAAAATAAACAGACATGAATACTAGGCAGTTGTTTTGTTTGAAGGTGAAGCTCCTGTTGCTTCAAACTTCTTTTAATTATTTTGACTACCATTCACGCAAGATGATTTTTGTTGAGGAATTCAACATTCTCGTAATTATCCGTTCATTTTCTCAAGAGATACCCATTCCCTACCACCTATGAGTATTCAATTCAATGCTAACACTGCATTTCATCTTCGGGTTGATTTTTTTGAATTCTACAACTGATGTTACGTCTTCAGCCTTCAGCCAAAGAAAATAAACAACAGTAACTTTCCTCAAGCTACTGATTACTTCTATTTTCCATGTGAATAAATAGATTTGGTATGTCTTCAATCAGTTTGTATAAATGTCAATTATGTTCGTTACATATTTTCGACGCAATATTTTCCGAAGTGATTTGACATTGTGATGAAATACGTAATTACTGAGAGTCTCACGTAGAACGGACTACTAGCATTTATTTAAAACTCAAAAATGTTTTGACAAGCGTCTTAACCCAACATTTTCGTACCATACAGAGTGAAAGGTATTCAATTTTCATGGCCAATCCTGTGCTAAAATGAAAGTGAATGAAGTATAGAAGCTGAAAGTAAAACGTATATCTTTGTTGATTCATTCGGGAAGAACATTTCAATGGAGTTCCTCATGTCGTGAATATAATGCCCAAAATTTGGATAACTATTTCATACCAGAACAAATTCGGTAAAATTGTCTTTGGAATTAATCTCATATGTAACGAAAAATTTCATTGTCATGTATCATTCATTTTAGGACCTATACGGTATTAAACTCCTCTATCGGACGAAGTATCGTAGACATAGCATACTTATTCAAAACTGTTGATATTCATGAAGAAAAGATAATAATTTCTGTCCAAATTCATTTACTCCGAATCCTTATCAATCAATTATTAGCGTATGAAGTTTATTAATATCAGTATCGTTCTCGAACTATTTACAGGTTTCAGTATGTGTGAATGAATCGGAAGAGCAGCTGTATATGAGTAGAATTCAAGCTGCCCTACTTTCTGTCCTCCTGAAATCTGACAACGTTGCGGGAGGTGAGAGCGCACTACTAATAAGAAATATATGCGGAGGTAGTAAGGTCTGATTCGTTTAAAGAAAAATTTTTCGATAAAAATCTTTTCCCCTCTTTAGGTACCCCTGTTATTTACCTTCCCCTCTACATATATAAGCAAAAATTATTCCAATTAAAAAACTCCTTCACCCGGAGGTCAGGTCGCCCAATGAACTTAGCGGAGGTAACAACGAACTACGGGTTCATATATATATATATATATATATATATATATATATATATATATATATATATATATATATATATATATATATATATATATATATATATATATATATATATATATATATATATATATATATATATATATATATATATATATATATATATATATATATATATATATATATATATATATATATATATATATATATATATATCCTGCGGTAAATAGGTCCTCTTCTAATAGCCCGATTTCATGGTATTGGTCCTCCGGCTGCGATAAGTCCTCCGTATACGGAGGACCCAACACATCGCGTGTTAAATGGTTCATCATAGCATAGGCAACCACCTGGCAAAATTTCAGCGGGACGACTTAGAGCTGATTTTTGTCGATTTTGAATACTTTAGTTGCGGCAGTTGTCGCGTTGGACCAGGAGGGCGCTTTCACGCGTATATTGAGTTGTATATTTTTGAGCGTTCTACATAGGATCGGTCCTCCTCGATTATACAAAATTTTTCGAGTCACCGTACTTTGGTCTTCCGTGTTTTCGGCAACACTGTATTCATTCGTGAATCGTACATTACGCTTTGTGTAGATGTTGGATTATTTCATGAGTTTCTGTTTTCAATATCTTGTTCGCAGGTGTAAGGGTATAAGTTACGGTGAACTTACAGGGGGGCCATTTGAAAACGAAACAGAATGCGGCGAATTGGCCACATTCCTTGAAACGGAGATTTTTGTTTGAAGGGGGACACTTTTTGGTTTATAATTATTTATTAGTAAAATAGCCTTCCCTTGAACATGGCAGCTGCAACCCTCAAATTTTGAATAGGGAAGATAGGTTGTGTGATACCTCATATTATGAAAGCTCATGAAGTCAGATTTCTATTTTTGTACTTTTTTCGAAAATCGGATTGAATTTGACTAATTAATGGATGTTCATAATATTACAGAATATTTTCTTAAAATTGTGAAAAAACTATAGGTTCTAAGACATTTAAGAAGTGAAACAGCCATCTCCTTAGCGGGGCGGTTATCCCTCTCGAATTTTCAATAGGGAAAAATTGGCCATGTGATACATCATTTGTAAGCACATCACTTAAGCTTTCTAATATGAAAAATTATCTAATAAAATTCAATAATTAATGGTTTTTCCTCGAATCACCTAAGAATATTTCCTGATTCGTGATCTTGCATAAATTTTTCTCAAAGATGTCATATTCTTTTATTTCGAACTTCTGTATTCGGTACTTGTTTCTGTAACTTCGACATTTATAGGCGAAGAGTTTTCATTTCCTGCTACAAATATCGGCACTTGATTTAACTCGTGTTCGGAATAGAACTGTTGATAATTCCTTTTTTGTTATATCTAATAAAGATTATTCTTGTGTCCTCCAGCCGTTAATTGCAATCAAATAACAATGAAACCACGATTTTCATTTTACTTAATTTCTTTCGTCGATTAGTTCAATTATTTATAATGCGTTCAGTCGAAATCATGGTTTACACGATTACAGAGAGGTTGGAAATTTTTTCACTTCCTTCGAAAATAACCTATGTGCTAAGCTAAGAGAACGGCTGAACTATTCAATCAGCTTCATTTGGATGGAAATGTAAATCGAAAGTAAATTCGAGTTCATGGCAAAGTTCCGATAAACTGGTTCAGTGTGTAGTAAAGAGCGAAATGTAAAAATGAATGAAGGGGTGAATGTGACAGTTCTTGGTCCGGTAGCTCTCAATCCAAGATCGAGTACTAGGCAACTTGCAACAGAATCTGGTTCTCAACGTAGCATTTTGAACATTTCGAAGCGCCATACTTTCCACCCGTACAAATTCCATCTTGTACATACCCTGCAGATGATTTTGACCACCGTGCCATCTGGAATTCTGTTCGTTTATTCATTTATTGCTGTATCCCGTTACCAAGAATATATTTACAAAAGACTCCAAAAAAAAACTGTCGGTGCGATCAAACCAACAATTCCTTAGGGCTACTTGCGACTGTGTGCCCTCCTGTGACTGAAAAAACTCACCCGTGACCCACAGATCCTTCCACACTGCGGGCATGGATAGCAACTGACCAGATCTGGCCGCCGCTGTATTCCTCATTATAACTGTGGACCAGAGACCTCCACTGTGATCTGTCTAACGCTAGTTGTTCCAAGTTATGATTGGCATTAACTGGTTTTAAGGATTGATGCAGTATATCCTTAAACCGCTTATATTGGCCTCCTGTTTTCCGAGCTCTCTCTGTGAATACGCCACACAGAGCTTTTTTGTGGAGTCTTGTGTCTTGCATCCTCAGAATGTGGCGACTCCATCTGAGTCGTGACCTCGTTACTTGAGTCTCAATAGTTATACAACTTGCGCGCTGCAAGACTTCTGCATTTGAAACTTTATGGAACCATGTGCATAATGCATATGCATAATGTCTCAGATGACGTTGTTTTGTTTGTTCAAGCTATTTAGTATGTCGCCTCCAGATTTCGCTTCCCTAAAGAACAGTCTTCAGATTGAGGTCGTGATTTTGAAACACTCTGTGTTCAGGTTAGCCCTAGAGTGTTAATGAAGCTTCCCAAGTATTTGAACTGCTCGACCTGTCGATGTTATACCGCTCGTTATCGGTCGCCAGAGCCTCGTTTGTAAAAACTGCGAGTAGGTAAGGTTGGCATTTGAGTGGAGAGGCTTTAAAACGAATCCTTTCCTCTCATTTTAAATACTGTTAGATGTAAAATCGGCAAGAGTTTTGTAATGGCTCACAATTGAATATGATTTAGTGTTGAGGGTGTTGGTACATGAGTCACAAACCACCCGCAAGTTCAGGTAGGTAGGTAGGTAGACACCAGTCAGCGACGCGCATTGCTGTATAAACAATTACAATATCCGCATTTTGAGCGTATGCTGGCTGCTTCTGTTCTATTCATCTGAATCTTCAATTCTCAAATAATATATGATAATTAAACAGTAAAATCATTTTCAGCCATTACAAAACTCTTCCACTGACATCGTTATGACGACAACTTCGGCGACAACTTATGAGGGATGCTGACCCGCCGTATTACACAAAAATGCGGTCTGACCACTTTCTCCATCTTCTTTGCACTATATACTAGTTTTCTGAAAATTTTCAATTATTATAAAACATTTTCAGAACATGTTGTATTTTTTCATACCCACATCGAAGCGCTTTGCCGCCAGGTGTTTCACTATCTGACCTTGCGAGTGGGTGCTGACTCATGTACACTTCCAAAACTAATTAATATGTAATTTTGGGCCATTACAAAACTCTGGACCATTTTTGTCGCCAGCTCTCGGACCATGTGAAGGGATGAGTGAGCGAATGGCCAATGATCTAAATTTCGTTTTCAATATTTATTTTACAGATGAATGTACTTTTTTCCTCAACGGGTGGGCTGATGAAAATCCCAAATTAACTTTGTAAATTTATACACATCACCAAGAAAAACTGAATGTTACGGCTGGAATCTTTGGTGATCGCATAAGTGGCCCTTTTTTCTTACCAGGAAATCTGAATGGAGATACGTTCAAAACCACATTGATTCAATATGTTGACTGACATTATCGAGAAAAATGAGCAGTATTCAGAAGATGAGTTGGTATTTCAGCAGAATGGGGTTACTCAACAATAGATTTCCAAATCGTTGGATTGGAAGAATAGGATCTTCAGAATGACCCTCACGATCGTCTGGCCTTTCACCACTAGATTTTTTTGTTGTTTGTTGCGGGTTCATATAAAAAATAGAATTCATTCTACTCAGCCCGAATTCTCAGAAGAATTACGTCATCGTATTGTCAACGAATGTCAACAAATGACCCCAGCGATGTTACAAAATGTTCTTCAACGGTTCGAACATTTGTGAAACTAATAGTTTTCAATAATTAGTTATAGTTTTCAATAAATTAATTTTCTAACTTGAGATTCTCTCTCTTAAAAAGTACTTATGGCAACGTTCTTTTGGAAAACTAATTCACATAGTATCAGTTTCAAACTGAAGTTGAACTTTCTGTTGATTTTCCTGACGTAATGACTTTCTGACTTTTCCGCAAGCAAATATTTGATGATTCAAGTAACTCAAAAAACTTAATAATAAACAGAATCGCAAAATATGACATCTTTGATAAAAGATTCATGCAAGAGCACGAATCAGGAAATATTCTTAGGGGATATGATGAAAAACCATTAATTATTAAAATTCAATTCAATTGTACCAAAAGCTGCAAATTATGAAAAGTTTAAAGAATAAGCTTTCAAATGATGTATCATATGGCCAATCCTCTGTATTAAAAAGTCGAGAGTCGTACCCCCCTTTCATTCGAAATATTCTTGTTACCACAACACGTGATGATTCACTACAGACAAAACTACTGGTGAAACGAATCCAATAATAAAAACCGTCAATTTTATGATCATTAATTCCGGCAACACTGTCGGAGGACTATTCCACTGTGAAATAAAAAAAAAATTATACATCGGAAGAACTATCCACCACATTTTGGATATTCTATATACAGCGGAAGACTGAAGGATCGTAAAATGGATAAAAATATATACACATGGAGGAGCCAAAGTGAACATTTTCGTGGGAGGACCCAAACATAGTAAAATGCGAAGAAATTTTTTTTTTTCTTGACCAGTATTTGGGCGGATTCACATTCGAACCTTGCCAAATAACCAATATACGCAGAGAAATCTGATATATATTCATGGGTTCTGGTAGAGGACTTATTGCTGGATCATATGGTGAGGACCTATAGATGCCGGGATGTAAATATATATATATATATATATATATATATATATATATATATATATATATATATATATATATATATATATATATATATATATATATATATATATATATATATATATATATATATATATATATATATAGATAACATTTTTCCGTTCTGCAATTGTTAATGCCACATCTAATTAGGTTCTTCAAATCCAGCTTGGCAAGGAATTTCTTACCATCCAACTGAGGGTAGGTCTAAGACAGTGGCCGCATTCAGCGGACGAAACCGTTGGGCAACTGTTACTAAACACTATCGGAATCGTTCGGTGGCACATGCGCTACAAACTCAACACTTTCTGGAGCGGAAGCCATTTTTTGGAGCGCATTTGATTTGTGCTAGGTAGCAGTAGCGTAAAGAGCAGGCTGGACCAGCTAATTCCAAAACAAGTTGACCTTTAAATTACTCCCCATAATCTAATTTGCAATTATAATGTCCTCTTTTATGTTCACGTTAAAGTAGATAAGTGGTGATTACACGATATACCTGGTAATTCTTCTCAAAAAACTGAAATCGAACCACCTTATTTACCACACTACTTGAGTTCAAGAAAAATCTTTTTTTGGATGAACAAATCAAAAAACAACCAAAATAACCCTTACGTAAGAATATATCTGTCGAAAACTAACAATTGACAGAAAATAAAAACGGCTTTTCAGCGAACATGTTCCTGCGTGTTCCTCACCGCTACCGCTACCGAAATGTACCAGTAGCGCCTTGCGCTTCGTCTGCTGAATGCGACCAGTGTATAATCGCAAGGCGTGTAAAACCGACTCACAGCCTGAATCATTCCGACCGATTAGTCTGATTTTATTCGTAATGAAAACCTTGGCAAAGGTACTGGACGAACACATCATAGAGGTAATTCTGCGAGAATGTCCCCTGAATGCTCAACAGCATACATACCAGAAAGGCAAATCTACGGATCTTGCCCTCAACAACCTTGTCTCTCTCAATTCCAGAGAGGCTTAGGAGCTGCCTTTTTAGATATTGAGGGTGCCTTTAACGCTGTCCTCACTGAGTCCTTAATGAAGGCTGCAAAGGTTATTGGTATTCCTCTTACCATATCAAACTGGATCAGCAACAATGCTGCATAAGTACGCCCTGCAGTGAAACTCATAGATTTAAAGCAGTCCGAGGGTCCTGTAGGTTAGCACTCTGTCACCTCTTCTGGTTGACGATCTAATTGCTCCCATCATTGACATATACGTACAAGCGAATGATATAGTTGTTTTGCTGACGATGTAACTATCTCATCTGTCCAGAGAACGGCATGCCTCATTATCGCTCTTATTCAAACGCATCCATGTACATACTATTAGACCTCCCTTCTCTTCGCCTTCTTGTTGACGGATAGGCGAGACTAGTAATCACAGGCTTCATCATCAAACCGGAAATGATCCTAATAAACTCATTTTTGTGCCCAACCAGCTCTTATCCCGATTGAAGGCTGACGAGGTTATGGGCATGAGAACTGACCAGATAGTCGCAAGAACCAGCAGGGACGGAACCTTCAGTGCTCTGATTTCAAGCAGAGACGAATGTTTCTGTCATAAGGAACTCTATTTACAAGGACCTTTTTGGTTTACTGATGGCTCCAGAACCAAACATGACTCTATTCTAACATACTAAACACTTTTTAATTATAATAATTCTTGAGAACTCAATACGTAATTCATATTGTAATTTGGATATAAGATAATTTTTTTCATCTGAAGTCACTCTGCAGCATACCTATATTTATTCATTTATTTATTCAATAAACGCCACAAAAACTTTTTACAAAAAAAAATAAAATACCATGAAACATCTACCTACCATATAATAAAAACAAAAGTCACAGTGTCATATAATGCCTTAAATCTCCCCTTAATCTGGAAACCGATCGATGAAATATATCGACACCCAAGGAATCAACGACATTTCTCATCATTCTCGAAAGCGGAGAATGAAAACAGTAATTCGTTCTCGATAAGGCAGGCCTAAAAACATCGAACCTCCTGACAGATTTTGGAAGAACGTATACATTGAACTGAGATAAGAGTTCAGGAGAATACAAAAGTCCCTGAAAGAGTTTAGCGACAAAGATGACATCTGCATGGAATCTTCTAGTTCTCAAGGAAAATAGTCCAAGCTGGTCCCGCAACCAGCTCGCAGAGAAAGACCTATAAGAAAATGCGCCTCCTCTAATCGAAACGTATTTGAGAAATCTGTTCTGCACCCTCTCAAGAAAAAGGCTGTCCACCGAAGGGTAGGGAGACCAAACGACAGAGGAGAATTCTAAAATTTGTCTCACCAGAGCGACATAGAGGTAATGCAGTATCTCGATGTTGAAATCACTAGTGCTCTCGAGAACAAATCCCAAAATCCTAAGAGATCGCGCAGAAATGATCCGGATATGCGGCCTGAAAGATAACTCACTGTCATATGAAACTCTCAAGTCCTACAAGATGCTCTCCCAATCGGGCTACCCCTAATTCAATAGTGTACTGATATAGGAAATTCTATAAGCGAAATAGTCATATAACGAGCCTGCGGCTTTGTAAGCGTGCCTTTAACGTACTTCAAAACTTCGAATAACGGTCTTCCACAAGGATCAGTTTTAGCACCTCTTCTTTTCAATTTATATCTGTGTGATATCCCTACGACTTTTTCTGAGAAATTTATTTACGCTGATGATATTGCCCTCGCTTTCCGTCATTCTGATTTTAGATGCATAGAAAATAATTTATCTACGGATTTAGATTTAGATTTAGAAAAAAAGTAGTCTTCTTTATGGTTCGGAGACATGGCGGATAACAGAGAAGTATATGAGAAAGATCGAGGCAGTTGAGATGGACGCCATGAGAAGAGCATTGAGAATATCCAGAAGAGATGGAATCCGGAATGAGGAGGTGAAGGAACGAATGGGCATTGAAGGTGAGATACGTGAGGATGTGGAGAGAAGACAACTTAGGTGGTACGGACATGTGAATCGGATGGGGAACGAACGAATACCGAAGCAACTGATGGAATGGCAACCTGTGGAGAAGAGAAAAAGAGGACGCCCAAGAAAGAGCTGGGGGGAAGGAGTTAAAAAGGCAATTAGTGCAAGAGAACTGAACGAGGCACTGGTACACAACCGAGAGGAATGGAAGAGGGTTATCGGACAACGTCGCAAAACGTTATAAACCGACATATATATATATATATATATATACTTTTTCGAGTGGCGTTTGCGTCCCAAACCAAATAAAACCGAGCTTTCGTGTTTCCATTTGAATAATCATCAAAAATATAGAAAATTGAGTGTAGTTTTCGGTAATTCTTTTTTGGAACATAACTTCAATCCGAAATATCTAGGAGTTAAGCTGGATTCCTCGCTGAATTTCAAAGCCCATTTGGAAAGTTTGCGTCTAAAGTTAAAAACCAGGAATAATATTCTCCATAATCTAGCTGGCACTTCATGGGGTGCTGATGCAGCCACTCCTCGAACGGCAGCCCTAGCTTTGGTTTTTTCGGCTGCTGAATATTGTTGCCCCGTTTGGATTAATAGTGCTCATGTGCAGAAAATTGATGCACAACTGAATCTTTCCATGAGAACCATAACTGGAACTATTAGATCTTCACCTATTCAATGGTTACCAGTTCTTTCAAACATTTTACCGCCTCATATTCGTAGACAGACTGCGGTTATGAATTCCTGGAAAAAATTCCAATCCTATCCAGACTCGTTCCCAATTCTATCCTATATTCCCGAAAATACCATTCCAAGACTGAAGTCGCGTAAACCTTTATGGTCCAACTCTTTTCTTAATTCGAATATAAGGGACAAAGACCTTTGGCAGTCTGAATGGAATAGGTGCACTATTTTCAACAAAGAATTAGTAACTGATCCTTCGAATAGAGTTCCTGGTTTTGATCTTCCCAGGAAAATATGGTGTATTCTGAATCGTATAAGAACAGGTCACGGACGTTGCAATAGCATGCTTTTCAGGAGGAATTCAGTTGAAAGCCCTAGTTGTGAATGCGGAGAACCAGAAGAAACCATAAATCATTTAGTTGATCATTGTCCAATTTATAAATTTCAGGATGGTTTTAGAGCTGTACATGCAGTTTCCGAATCTTTTTTGAATTGGGTTGTCAATTTTAGGTCAATCTGACATATTGAATCAAATTTTATTATTTTACGTTTTTCTGCTTTTGTTTTCTCTTTATTTCAGATAAAAGTTTCTGGTATCTTGGAGAAGACTTTCTGGATTTTCCTTTTTGTTGGAGAAAGAATCAATTTTTGCAGTGCGAGATGCCCTTCAATATGGAATATTTCAGCTTATTTCGTGAACAATTACAATCCACTACACTCACGGGGAGAAAGGGTTTTTTTACTGAGGTTTTTCCCTAAGATCTTGTATCATACACCAATTTGTATGGTGCCCCGTTACGCTAACCTCTGCTAAAACTGTTTCTCATACACATGCTATAATTATTGTTTGCTGTTCAAGATTGTAATGCTCTATATCAAAAGAATATATATATATATATATATAATAAAGATATCTTTCAATTTAGTAAATCGTTCTCAAATTCCGTTTTATGAGAAAAAAAAATAATTTCCTCTCTTAAAATGAAGACATGCCATTAATAAAAGTAGGGCCTGGCACATAAAACTTAATTTTTTTGTTTTCGACATCAACTTCTGAACTGTCAACTGAATAAATAAAGAAACTGAAATGGAAGGAACCAATTATTTTGACTTTAGCAATTTATAATGAAGGGGCAGTTATCAAATACTCCTCATTTTAGAATAATCTTTATAGTTTCATTTTAGTAATTTTATTTTTTTGAAATAATTTCGAAAGAAATACTTTCAGTTTTCAATTCAGGATTCCGGCATCGTTCGGAATTGTAAATATTCCGCACCGTTTTTATTCCGTTTTCATTTCTGAAAAACGATGTCGCACCGTATAAAACATCCTGAATTGGAAGATAATCGTGTTTTCTGTTCGCCAGCACAGATAAGTCGAAATTAAGACGTCTTCATCGACAGTCGGGGCACATCTGATTTCCGCATCTCCCCCTGTGGGTATAAAATCAGATGTTTGCCAGCAGGTCACTTCACTTAGGATTGATTTACTTAAGCTTCACTTAGGCTTGACTTCCGATTAATTGCCGAATTTGAGAATCCGCCGAGTTGATTTCTTGGTTTTACTGAGAATTCACCATTTTTTTTTCATTTCTTTTACTGTGGGGATCGAGGTGGGGATTTTTTTAGAGAGAGCATTAGTTTATTTTTGTTTTGTTTTGTTTCTACTGTTCCGCTGTGAATGAATTAGAACCCAGAGGCAAGACGACTCTCCGTTTTTTTTTTTTATGTATTGTTGTGTTGGAACTTCAGCCTTCACCTACACCCCTCCTATACTAAAGTCTGAGTTCCACCCCTACTGTCAATAAAGTACCCTGCTGGTGTGGATACACGGGGGGTACAGAAGGCACTTTGGGGTGGCTACCCTTCCTAGAATTTTACCGTTCGTTCCCGTGTTCACCCCTACGGTTAGGGAAGCACTCTGCTGGTGTGGATACCCGGGGAGTGCCAAACGCGCCTAAGGGTGAGCCATCGTAATTCTGTGCCGTCGTATTTCATCCCCTAACCTGGCTGAGGTCCAATACCTGTCCCTCAAGTGTGCGTCTTAAGTTCTGGCTGGCGAAGACGTCCGTAAATCCCGTATCACGTTTGAGATCGGATACTGTTTCATTCCTTACGTTTTGCCCTGTAAATTCACTTATCTCGAGTCTTTCACTGTACGAATTTAATAAAAGTGTCATTTGTGTTTCCTTGTACGTGTCGACAAATATAATTTGTGTAAGTTGATTTTGACTTTCACTGGTTGTCGTTAACACCCCAGACACCAGGAACCTTGTCTTCGGCTTGTAGTTACCAGGGTAGGTTTGCTATTTTCCATTAAAAAATAGCTGGCGCTCGAGTACCTCGAGAAAAAAGGCGTCACAAAAATGGCGCACCGACCAGGGACTGTTCAAAATCTAGTAGGAAACAACAGAGGTGAGAGACATTAACCGGAGAGTGAGTGAATTCCCGAAACAGTGAGTAAAACCTCAGAACAGTGAGTAACTATTTCTTGAACGGAAAACTGTAAAAGATAAACTTCATCTGTGTTTTATTCCCTGCCACTCTGTATTGCACTGTTATACTGTGAATTGAATTGGACTATATTTTGGAAATGTTCCTATTGTAGAAAATCATTGAAAATAATTTGTGATTATTCTTTTTCTTTTTACCGCTTACTGTATTGAGTTGTTGAAAACTGAACTGTTATTACGCCGTTATATCAGTGAAAATTATTTCCGATTACTTATTATTTCTGATTTATTGAATTGAACTCTTTTAATTTCGCATTGAAGGTGAGTGAATTTCCGAACATTGAAAATTTATTCTCGCAATTGGTAAAAATTAATAGGTTAATCAAACCTTTACCAGGTAAATCATACCTATCGGGTTGATAGTGAATCACCTATTACCCTGTTGATAACTTATCTACCTGCTTTATATTTTCTTTTGACATGTACTGTTGAAACTTACCGATTATATTATTTCTGATTTTTTTAAAATTCTGTTGTGATTTATTTTCTGGCTGTTGAACTTGAAAAACTATTTGGTATTTCTGCGATCTGGTGAATTTAACCTGTGCTTTCCGGTGCTATTTCGGGAGATTTTTCGGACTTATACGTATCAACTTGCTATTGTGTGCGGTGTTTCTCGAACATTTTCGGACTTTAGTGGGACTGATTGAAATTTTTTCAAAGAACGTTGGAACTTGTGAATTTTTTTTGTGATACATCGGGAATTATATTGATTATGGTGCGCCGGGAATTAGACTTTTTTTTCTGATACACCGGGACTTTATTTTTGTTTTATTATGGGTACACCAGTACCCATTTCGAACGTGATTGAGTAGGTTGGCTAACGATTAACTTACCGGGTCAGACTTGAAACTTAAACGGATTATGAAAGACATATCACGTGTGAAATATTCGTGCGTTTTGAATAGCACATAGTGTTGAATATAATATGTCGAACATGGATGTGAACCGGTTACTCAGTGATGAACTTACATACAAATTACAACTGAGGGGACAATCGATACCAGGTACTGTGATGACTAAGCGGAGTCTGCTTTAACAAGTGCTCCAGTCTAATGAACCTCTACAACCCTTAACATCATTGAATCCCGCCTCGGAGATTGAGATTTGTCAAAAAAAACCCACTGATTTGGTGGAATCCCTTCAGAACTTCAATTATGATAATGCGGCTAACGAATTTTCGCGAATTTACACCAGAATAATACACATTCAAGGAAGGCTGGACTTTATTGTCACTGCAGACACAACACAGTTACAATTGATTGAACAAATGAAGGCGACTTAAGATAAGGCATTAGAAACACTTGAGGAGCTGCGTAGGAATAGTAATCGTGGACAGCCGCAGACATCAGACATGTTTTGTTAACAATTATTATTGGTGAATAAAGATATTCTATTCATCCAACCGGGATCAGAGGTCTCTTTTGGATGTGGAGGTGCTCAGGTTCAGTTCATAGGATGTCACCTATCCAACCGAAAAGGATTTCGAGGGTGGAGACATCACTGATCGACTTGGGAGATGGTGTCGATCCTTCTGTAGCAGTCAATGTCTCACGTACTGATACACCTGTAAGGAATCCAACATTAGAACAGATCATGAATGAGACAAGGCAGACATGTAGAGCATTACTGCGACAGTTACCAGCGATAACTGTCACACAGTCACAGGACTGTAGGACAACACCTGAAGGTCCGACACAAGGAAGATCAACAGTACCAACTGTCCCCGTACACAAGTGGAACATTTCCTTTGATGGCACTGGTAACACTACCAGAGAAATCCGGTTACACAACCGGGTTTCTTGAAGAGGTCGGTCGGCTGGTTGAGTCTCGTGAAGTGTCACTGAAACAAGTTTTCGAGTCAGTTTATGAATTACTACGAAGGGATGCTATGGATTGGTTTATTCCCAGGAGGGGAACTTACGAGGACTACGAAGATTTCAGCAACCAACTGAAAAAGCATTTCTGTCTGTCAACTACGAGGAGAATCTGTTGGAGAATATAAAAAAACACAGGGTCCTGAAGAAAAGTTGCTTCTGTATGTTACCCGGATGCAGAGCTTATTCCAGAAACTTACCTATGCAAAACCATCCGAGGTGGAACAGATCTGGCTCATCCGACCTAGGTTGATTCTGCCCTTACAGTAAGCCTTGGCCTTCCAGGAGACCAAGACGTATGATGAACTTCTCCGTAAGGGAAAAAATTTTGAACTGGTCCAGTGGCAGATGAGCCAGTACACCCGGCTACCCTCCAAACCCGGTTTCGGGGAGGAACCTCACCTGACGTACAGTCCCCGTCTACTGAACCGATATCAAGCAAGTTTTTTAATGGATACCGGAGAGCGGGTTTGCCCAACACCTGATCGAAGGGAATCATTCCCGCCGACACCAGCCAACCAGACACGACTTTCTCCGCCGGGGCAAAGCCGTCCAAAGTCACCCAGATCCAGAGAGTCAATAGTCCAGCAACAGGAATCACACCGCCACCCCGCCGTCAAGCCGAAAATAGCCACGCTGATCGAACCGAACCATCATCAGGGAGGAGAGTCTCCTTCCAGACACAGTGTTTCTGGTGTGGTGGATATGGCCACATGCGTCGAGAATGTCGAAGGACACTGAAAATCTTCTGTTGTCGATGCCAGTGGGAAAATATCCTCTCACGAGATCGTCCGCGTTCGGGAAACTGAACGGGAGATTGGAGGCGGAGTCGACCACATCTCCCGGAGTCCTGACTCCACTGGCACCGACTACCTGTAATGATAACCGTTCGTTAGTACAGGTCAGAATAGCCGGCAAACACTTCCGAGCACTGATAGATAGCGGGAGACCAGGAGTTTCTGCAGTCAGGCCGTATCCCACCAGTGTGAAAGTAAAGGAATTACAGGACAAACAATGCACAACAGTTTCGCAGTAATAGCGAACGGACAAACCACCGTCACACCGAAACTGTACACCACCACCGTGCAAATTTCCGATTACACACTGCCTGATTTGAAATTCTTACTGGTACCAAACTTACCGGTAGACATTATTCTGGGGATGGATATTCTGTCCACATTCAGGTTTTCCGTGAATCTCAGTACCGCCGAGTGCTTTCTGGAAGGCCGACTGATCTCGAAAACGATGACTCCCGTCGAAACCACCGCAGAAGTTCACACCGACGAAGAACACCTATTGGAACGGACGGAATCTCAGAAAAAGAAACTGGAGGCATTTCTGACAGAGGAATTGAAGAAGTTCGAAGACCTATATGGTACCACCGACCTGATTGAACATAAGATCAAACTGAAACCGGGCACCGAACCGATAAAACAACGATACCGACCCCTAAACCCGAAAATGCAGGATATCTTCAATCAGGAAGTGGACCGTATGCTGGCTGAGGGAGTGATTGAACCCTCCAAGTCACCATGGAGTTCACCAGTGGTATTGGTCAGGAAGAAAGACGGAAAATACCGTTTTTGCATCGACTTCCGTGCCGTCAACGAAGTGTCTGCAAAAGATGCATACCCGTTGCCGTACATTTCTGGGATTCTGGATAAACTGCGTAATGCCAAGTACATCTCCACACTGGATCTGAAACAAGGATACTGACAGATACCGTTAGCAAAGGAGAGCCGTCCGATTACTGCCTTCACAGTTCCGGGAAAGGGACTGTTTCAGTTCACCGTCATGACGTTCGGTCTTCACGCTAGTCCGGCCACATTCCAGAGATTCCTATACACCGTTATTGGCCCAGAAATGGAACCAGAGGCGTTCGCTTACCTGGACGATATAGTTGTCTTGGGGGAAACTTTTGAGGAGCACCTGAAGAACTTAAGAGAGGTATTCCAGAGGTTGAGAGAAGCCAATCTTCGTCTGAACCCCGACAAGTGTGACTTTATGCGTAAATCCCTGAAATACCTAGGACATGTCGCCACTTCCGAAGGAATCCGTACTGACACGGATAAAGTTTCCTCTATAGGAGCATTCCCAGCGCCGAAAACCATCCGTGAATTGCGCCGTTTTCTGGGAGTTGCTAGCTGGTATTGCCGTTTTATAGAGAATTTTTCCGATGTCGTTTCACTGTTGGTTCACTTGTTTATGAAGAAACCACGTTGGAAGTGAGGTGAGGATAAACAAAAAGCGTTCGACTTCCTGAAACAAAAACTGACCGAATCACCGATACTGGCCTGTCCGTTTGTCCTACAAACAGACGCCAATGACGTAGGCCTTGGAGGAGCCCTAACCCAAGTTCTGGATGGAGAGGAAAGGATGATCGCCTATGTCAGCCGTACCTTAAACACCGTCGAAAGAAATTACTCCGAATCTGAAAAGGAATGCCTCGCCATCGTTTTCTCGATGGAGAAACTGCCACCATACCTGGAAGGATTTCATTTCACCGTAATTTCCGAACAAATTAGTCTGAAATGGCTAAATTCCATCAAGTCACCGTCCGGAAGAATTGCTCGATGGGCCGTTTTCCTTCAGCAATTCGACTTTGAAGTCCAATACCGAAAAGGTGCCCTGAACAAAGTCGCCGACAGTCTGTCCCGAAACCCGTTACCATCTGTGGATTCCGTATGCCCGGCCGACGTCGAGGTTCGCTGCAGTTGGTACAACAAAAAGCTTCAGGAGGTACAAAGAGACCCAGAAGTTTTCCCTGGCTACGCCGTTGAGGATGGGAAGCTGTATCGTTACTTCTGGGACTCTTCCGACTTCACTGAAGTTGGATCCGGACAACCATGGAAGCTCTGTGTACCCACCGAACAACGACTAGAAGTCCTGAAAGAAAATCACGATTCCGAATTAGCTGGTCACCTGGGAATCTCCAAAACGATCTCTCGGCTAGCCCGGAATTATTACTGGCCAGGGATGTTCAGAGATGTCGCAAAATACGGGAGAAACTGTCCTGTCAAAGGTACTAAGTATCACAACAGAAGACGCCTGGAAAAATGCAACCACACAGAATGACTGATGCACCGTTCCAACAGGTCTGTACGGATGTGGTTAGGCCACTTTTCTGGTCCAAGAAGGGAAAGGGAAGGGATTCTTACGTGGTGGTGATACAAAATCGTTTCACGAAGTGGGTCGAATGCTGTCCGTTGCGGAAAGCCACTGCTAAAACCGTTTACTCAGCCCTATATGAACAGGTTATTCTGCGATATGGCTGTCCAAAACTGGTAATATTTGACAACGGGGTACAGTATGACAGTAGACTATTCAAAAGCAGTCTCCGACAGTTAAACATTGCTCACCGTTTCACCCCTCCGTATACACCCTTGTGCAACGCCGTATAACCGGCCAATCGTACGTTGAAGACTATGATAGGTCAGTTCTGTGAAGCCGACCACCGTACGTGAGATGAGAAATTCGGGGAACTAACTTTTGCCCAGGATTTACACCGGCATTCCTGAACTATGGAAGGGAATAAGCAGCTCCAAAGGCAATATATTCTTCAAACAGCCAAGACGATGACACCGAGGAGACAAACAGAAGCCCAGAATAAAGTAGAGTAAATCTTACTCACCGTACAGAACAAATCCGTAATCTTCAGGAGGTCTATGTATTTGTCAATACCAGGTTGTACCGTGCTTTTGAGCAGGATGCTCAGTTACAACCTCCGTCGACGGGAAGTTCGTTTTCATGTCGGCGACCGATTTCTGCGCCGTGCTAATCTGTTGTCATCCGACGTTGATAGCTTCGCAGCCAAGTTGGCTCCGAAATTCTCTGGTCCGTATACCGTTGTGAAGGTGATCTCACCCGTTGTTTATGAACTGAAAGAAGACAGTGGTAAGAAAATCCCCAATATTCATGTGAAAGATTTAAAACCGTTTCACCCGTCAGATCGTTAGTAAGTATACCGTATATAACCGTTTAGAATATCTATCGAACTCACCGTTTGGTCCCGGTCCCATTCGACGGGGTTTCCCGTTTCGTCCGCCATAACTCTCCGGCCGTCAGTGGGTGCTGACCGTGTTGAAAGTAAAATTAGTTTCAGATATCCGACTTGAGACCACCGTATCTGGGGCGTGCTGCCGTTGTGGCCTCCCCGGACCGAACTGGCTGACTAGGGGGCCGACGGCTCGAAGCTGTAACCGTTGTGGCCTGTGGGACACCCTGGAGGCCTGCGACTGTATCGAGGGTAGGGAGGATACCCCTTGGCCGCGCCGGATGCTGACGAGCGAAGAGCTCGCTCTTCGAGCATGCCCGAGGTTCTCCACAGACTTGCAGCACCTCCACTTGGTAAACTAGTTAAAATGTTTGTCGTTTTACCCCCCCCCCGGTGGATACTAATATTGGTTACCGTTACAGGATGGAGAAATTTCGAGGCCTTTCTGGGGGAAGGCGGCTTTGGCCGCGTTTATAGTGATAGTGCCAGGGAACGATGCCAAGAGGGCCAACGTCGATCCGTCAAAGAGGTCCGCCTGGATCCAGAAGCCGCCAGGGAAGCGGAATTAATGGACCTCTTTGACCACCGTAATGTCCTACCGCTCATCAAGACGTTGGTGGAGCCCCCGTACCTGTACTTCGCCTTGGCATTGTATGAGGAGGATTTTGGGGACCTGCCTCGCCTGAGAGGGTCCGAGGAGGGGCCCCTCGTCCTTCTTTCGGATGGTCCGCCAGATCGATGTGGGCCTCGCAGAATGCCATCGGCAAAGCGTGGTCCACCGCGATCTGAAACCCGGCAATGTGCTGAGACAGGGGGCTCTGTTTATGTTAGCCGGCTTTGGAGTGGCCGAGCAACTGGCACCGTGCCGACCACTCCTGAACGAGTTGGCTGGCACTCCAATGTACTGGAGCCCGGAACAACTCCGCCGGGAACCTTACGACACCGCGGTGGACCTGTGGGCCTTAGGACTTGTGGCCATGGACGTGGGCACGGGCCGGCCGATAGCCTACTAGAGTTAGAGGCCGGAATGTTGCTTGAAACTGCGACGTTGCCGTAATGACATCGGAGGGTCCATAGACAAACAGGGAGTGTTGTAAACATTACGACATTTGGAAACGCTACGGTATTCCGGTTGTTCACTTTAGAGTTTCTAAGGGAAACGCGGTAAAAAGTTTTTGTTTTTTAATTTTTCGGTTTGTTCGGTGTTGTTATCAGTGTTTTGAGTGAATAGCAGTGATACGAGAACAGTGTTAGTGTAGTGTGTTATCCGTAGATAGAGTGTTAGCAAAGAATATAATTTGGAGTTTCATTATCTGGAGTAATCAACAGGTAGGTTTAGGTTTAGTACCCATTTGGAAATCTTCGATTTGATATAATATGCCCCGTACTTATGCAGTACCTGGTTACAAATGCAATTATAAATCGTCTAATGAGAAGTTGTCGGTATTCAGATTTCCTAAAGACCCCGCGAGGAGATTAAAATGGCTTAACGCAATTCATAGGGAAAGCAGTTTTAAAGTAAACGAAGATACCGTAGTATGCATCAAACATTTTGCAGACTCACATGTTTTGAAAGAGAACTATTTTCCAACATCAATATACCGCGAAAAGTTCCTAAATTAACCGATGATGCATTTTCCTCAATTTTTCCGAATCAACCGAGATATATATCGTCTGCAATTGGTCCCAAAAGAATCGATCCAGAAGAACGTAGACAAAAATTAATTTTTCATTTTGATAACGTTTATAGCGACTGGGACAAACAAGATCAAATAAGTTGTTTTTCACATTTTTGTGATCATTTCAAAGACAAGGCAATTTCCAACTTCTTTTTCAATGTCAAAGAAAATGATTCCGTCCAATTTTATAAAATAAATTATAAGGTTCATTCCCGAAAATATCGTTAGGGCTTAAAATTCTTAGTTATTTGAGAATCGAAGTATTTAGAGACGAAATTAATGTACCCATTTCTGATTTCAAGTGGTTACTAGGTGACAGGTAGATATATTTGTGATAGGTGGTCGAAATTTGAAAACTTAGTTGCGCAGTCAAAAAGGACCGATGTAGAATCAGATATCTCTGCCAGTAATACTTCAGATCAATGTCTTTTCGATGAAGTTGAAGAAGACATCAAGAAAACTTATAGCGCCCTCAAAGGTTGTATCCAAAAATTAAAAAAAAAAAATGCTCAGACGAAATTGACACTTCTAAAATAATCAAAAATTTATCATTCTTAAGTCAACAACTAAAATTGATTAGTAGTTTAACTCGAAAAGGACACACAGGTAAGCTCACGCCAGATACATTTTTTTGCTCTAAAAAATACTAGCAGAGCAACCGTTCTTCTTGTGGATTATATGTTTTCAAAATTTACGGATATGAAATACGTTTTATTGGGAAAATTTCAAACTGACAAGCTCGAGGAACGGTTTGGTACTTACAGGCAATATAGCGGGACAAATTATCATGTATCTTTGAGTCAGATTCTTGAATCGGAAAAAAAGTTGAAAATTTTAAGTGTTCTCAAACTTAAATCAGCAAAATTTGGATCATTTTCGTTGAAAAATTTTCGTAATTTAGATTCTGAGGAAAACACTTCTTCCAATACTTCTGTTAGTGATATCGGTCAATTCGAAAATTTAAAAAATTTAAATACCTTCAGTAATTTTTCACTTGAAAGCAGCGAATTAACATCCCTATTTTATGTACCTGGGTACTGTACTCATAGTTTGATTAAGTTTTTGAATCATTGTCCACACTGTACTGATTTGGTGAGCTCAAACGAAGAATTTCAAGTGGAATTACCAGATCAAGATATCTCTGTAAGTGATTATCTTCTTAACTTAACAAGTGGTTCATTGAAGAGTCCTTCACAATTTTTATTTCAATGTAGAATAGATTGTTTCCAAATTTTCAATACAATTATCACTGCCGAATATGAAGAGAAGTTTAGTAAATCAGAGAGACATTTTGAAATCCTTGTTTATGAAATATTTCGAGGGTACTTGGGCATTTTATGACGATTATTCATCATTCATTATGTCAGCAGCCGTCTGAAAGTATTCTAAGAAAATTTTCTCAAATATTGTCTAATATCTTCCTCAATAATTATTCCAAAATGATAAGTGATAGAATCCCAAGAACTGCTCTTTCTGACAGAAAATTGCTAACTTTCAATCGTTAGTAATCAACTTTTTTTTATTTATTCAGAGTTGATTTTTTGTTCAATATAATCTATTTTAAGTTTGGTTCTACAGTTATTTATTTAGAGTTTATTGTTGTTGATTATCTGTTTTAAAGAATTTATTTCAAGTTTTGAGATGAGCAGTCAGTGCGTAATTAATCGTTTTCGAGGGCAAATCATATTCTATTTTTAGAAATGATTTTATTTTAATCGCATGTTTGATTCAGTTTTAATGCCCCAGAAAATCGAATAATACTTATATTCTGATTGTAATCTTGTGGAACTCAATACTACAGCTACCTCCTCGTGGTGAGTTCTGGATTATTTGCGATGAAACATTATGAAACTGATCGCAAATAAACTAAATGCTGTATTGTTTTCCTCCTCACAGTTCTTAATTTTGAATTGAATTGAAAGCAAATCGGAATTAAATCGAAAACTGTTGAAGTTGCCTATCAAATCCGTGCACTCTCTATCTCTATCTGCCCGTGCTTCGTGACCCTCTGATGGTAACAACGGCAACGTCTAACATTAAGGCCTCGAACTTCTAGTAGGCCATGGCCGGCCCTGCCATACCGACGACCAGGCTACGGAGCACTGGGCCTCTTTCCCGTGCGGAGAACGCCAAAGGGAGTTGGCCCTCCCGCACCCGTCCGTTGTCTGGTTTGTCGAAGGGCTTTTGATGGACGAGCCGTCCCTCCGCCGACCAGTGGGAGTGGCAGGCCATTCATCTTTCCACTGTGGTAGATTTGGAGAAAACCCTGTCACCGTCGTCCGATGGTCCGTGGATAGTCCGCTTACCACCGGACCTGGCACACCGCGCCACAACCCCCAGAATGAACAGGAATAAATGAAAGGTACCTGGACACTAAGGCTAGGATACAGAAGAGGGAACAAACACGAAAACACCAAACCAACCAAGATGAGTACTTACCACCGTCCACCAGAACCGTTGGGACTATGGGCCCCCAGGAGTACTTTAATCTCCGCCCGGGTTTGTGTTGGAGATATGGCCAAGGGGAGCATGCCAGAGCCACCTGTAACAGAACACCCATACCCTTCTGCAGCCGTTGCGGTCTACTGGTCACCCTCTCCCGGAATTGTCCATTTGGCGATGCGAAGAAGAAAGGTCCAGCACCGAACTTCGAACCGCTCCAGCCCAGAAGAAAGAACCACTCTCCCGGAAAGTGTCCAGGAAGCTTACCCAGGCCTGCCCAAGGTGCCATTATGTGGCCAAAACCTGTGACAAGAATTGAAGCCATACAGTAATATGTTTTTCCGCTGGCTTGTTTAACGTACACGAAATTAATTAATGGCCCTTTTAAAGGCTAATCCTATTAATGTATTATGTATAAAATGTATGATATAACCGTAGAAGATCTTAATTTTATCTTGAACGTTTTAGAACTATGAGACAAGTTGTTAAAAGAGATGTGTGTTCTGCATACTCTGAGTTCATAAAAAATCCAAAGATAGTTTGGTGTCAAATCCGCAAGATTTTTGGTTATATTTGAATTCTATAAAAATAAAACCCGTATTCCTGGAGTTATGTTTATGTTATGTGACAGTTTTTACTGTCATCCTGTGTCACTATTATTCAACATAATATTAAGAACCAAACAGTTTCCCGCAGTGTGGAAAACCTCACGCATCTGTCCCGTGTTCAAATCAGGCAAGGTTGCAGATGTCAAAAACTACAGACCCATCGCACTTATTCGCGAATCCAATTACCGTTGAGGGCGCTGCGAAATGAAAACAAACTTTGACGTTTGTCAGTACTCTTTTCGAGATTTGTGCGGCCTAACAGAGTTTTTCTAGAAAATCAAGATATTTATCGGAATTATCGGAAGTGAATTGATTGATTCAGTTTCGTGAAGAAAGATCAACATTCTTTGGAAATATTTCATTTGAAAAGGATGAATTGTGAAATAAAATCGAGCGATGATATTGGTGATCCACTGTACCTAGACACAAAATCCTATTATTTCACAGATTCTTTCTTGAATTAAACCTAGCTAATAATGTTGAGGCAGCATATACTGACTTTGTGACGTTTCTTTTTAAAGTATTTCAATTCCATGTTATGATATAGGTATTCCTCATACTGAAATCTCAAGAGACATAAATATGATTCAGCTCATGGAACGAGTTCTACAGATGAGAAAAAGCATTCATTTGGAAGTATGAAAATTATGAAATTGTATTTCTAAATCGTCAATTGAATTTAGCAGAAAACACTCACAAAGAAAAATCGTTTAACCTTACTCCTCCCAGTTGAAAGCACTGTTATGAATACCTTTTCCAATATTTTTTCGGAATCAATATTTCTATTCAGAAACCCAGACAATAATCCCAATATAACTTCTCCAAATAATAATTGTAATACTTAGTTGGACAACGTGAGATAAGAAAAAACATAAGAAACAAAACTTGTTTTGACTTCGCAGTACTGACAAAGTAGTTTCGTAATTCAGTCGGCAGAGGGCGTCTAGATTTTTGGATTCGCCAATATCCGTGTTTTCGAAGTAATTTGAGACTGTTCTCTACGATCTGATCTATGTATTCACATGTGCATAGCAGTTTATCAGAGTCCCAGCATGGCTTTATGCGGTCGAGGAGCGCTGTCTCGAATAGGTACCTTCACACTAACACTCTTTCGCGCGCGATCGAATCGCGAGTGCCAGTCACTCGTGTTTTCGCGCGGTATGGAGTGGCGCGTGTTAACTATTTTGTGTCTTGAGATCGCAACGGCTTTTCGCGCAGTCTTGCGTGTGCTTTGGAGCGTCCAATTCGAAATCTCTCATTATAAGCGAGAGGTTGGCTTGACTCGTGGCATGTTGAAATTTTCAACGGTTTTAGCGGCACTCCATAGCTTGAAATGAACAAATTGAATAAAAAACGCAAACTGAAAGTAGCTTTGTGCTTGGCAGTGTATCTGAATATTCCAAAGAAGAGAAACAGAAGATGTTGGGTGAAAGAATGGATGGAAAATCGTACATATGGACTCTCTTGATTGAGTTGCGTGAAAATTTTTCTATGGACTTCAGGAACTATTTGAGAATGGATGGCGAATCCTTAAAGTCCCTGCTTCAGAAGCTTGAATCTCCCATGTTCCTTATAAATTAAACACTTGTATGAATAATCATTAATTAATACATACCTACATGTACTTACGAATTTTGAACGTATATACTTCTTCAATTAGAAACCCGCGCGAATACACAATCGCCCCGAATCCACATACTCTGTCACTCGGGCTAGTCGCTCGCGAGCTTTTACACGTCCAAACACCGGGCAAATGATTTGCCCTTAAACTAGCATTCTTTCGCAAGCGATTGGCACGGGGCGTTCTAGTCGCGCAGGAAAGAGCGTTAGTGTAAAGGTGCCTAATCTCAGTCACTCGGGCTAGTCGCTCGCGAGTTTTTACACGTCCAAAAACCGGGCGAATGATTTGCCCTTACACTAGCATTCTTTCGCAAGTGATTGGCACGGGGCGTTCTAATCGCGCAGGAAAGAGCGTTAGTGTAAAGGAGCCTTATTAGCGGCACTCCTACTCAGTACATTTCGGGCTCGATGTATAATCACAGGCAAGTGAAGAGTTTAGTAAGCTTGATCTTTCTGATGCTTATCAGAAAATTTGCCTTGATGAAAAATCACAAGAATTACTCACTATATCGACACATAAAGGTTTATTTAGGTATAATCGATTGAATTTCGGCATAGCCTCAGCACCTGCTAAATTCCAAAAAATTATGGAATCTGTTTTGGGAGGTATGGATGGGGTGGTTGTCTTCCTGGATGACATTTTGATAACGGGTAAGAATAAAGAGAAACACTTACAAAGATTAAGACTTGTTTTGGAAACATTGAGAAATTCAGGTTTCAAAATTTCCTTAGATAAATGCGAATTTTTTCAAAGTAGGGTTAATTATCCGGGATACGTGATCGATAAGGAAGGGTTGCATACAAATGCTAGTAAAGTGTTAGCTATTAAACAAGCTCCGAGGCCGACAAATGTTACAAGTTTAAAGTCGTTTTTAGGTACGGTCAATTACTTTGCGAAATTTGTAAAGAACATTGCCACAGTTTTATATCCATTGTATAGGCTACTAAAGAAAGATGTAAAATGGAACTGGGATGATAATTGTGAAGCAGCTTATGTCAAAATTAAATCCCTGTTGATATCATCTGAGGTCCTGGTTCATTTTGATCCAAACTTAGAACTTAAATTAACTGTGGATGCGTCTGCCTATGGCGTTGGCGCAATTTTGAGTCACGTAGTAGCGCCAGGAATTGAAAAACCGGTAGCGTATGCTTCTCAAACTTTAACCAGAAGTGAACAGAATTATTCTCAGATTGAGAAAGAAGCACTAGCAATTATTTTCGGGGTATTTAAATTCAATCAGTACTTATTTGCTAAGAAGTTCACATTGGTCACGGATCATATGCCGTTGGTAGCAATTTTTGGTCATAAACGACAAATTCCGCAATTCTCGGCGAATAGATTACCGTTAGAAAATGAAGAAAATGAGAAGAAAGGGCTTGAAGATGTAGAAATAAACTATTCTTTGTTTTTTGCGGAAATTAGGGATATCAATGTGAACTTCAAATTGATTCAAGCGGAAACAATGAAAGATCTTGTTTTACAAAGGGTAATAGATCTGGTAAAAAATGGTTGGCCCAAACAGTGTTCGGATGTCTTAGTCAAACCGTATTATACGAAAAGATTCGAATACAATATATCAGATCAGTGCCTTTTTTGGAATCATAGAATTGTAATTCCAGAGGAATTGAGAATTGATGTCCTGAACCAACTGCACGAGTCCCATCAGGGTGTAGTAAAAATGAAAGCATTAGCTAGAGCGTATTTTTGGTGGTCAGGGCTAGATAAGAATATCGAGGAATTGGCAAATAGATGCGTATGTTGTTCAAGTTTAGGTAATAATCCTCCTAAAGTTGAACTGAATAAGTGGAAGTAGATTTCTTAGGACCATTGAACGGTCAGTTCTTTTTCATTATCACAGATGCGTATAGTAAATGGCTCGAAGTATTCATAACCTCGAGTACTTCCTCTCGTGTAACGATAAGGGCTCTGCGAAACACATTCGCAAGATATGGACTTCCTAGAGTCTTGGTTTTAGATAATGCGTTAGGTTTTGTATCGGAAGAATTCAAATCTTTCCTAATGAAGAATGGAATCCACCAGATAACCTCTCCCCCATATCTCCCTAGTTCGAATGGTGCAGCCGAAAATAGTGTCAAAACGGTAAAATTAGCCTTAAAGAAAAAATTTCATGAAAACCTTCCTGCAGACACAGAAACTATTCTTTGTAGATTTTTGCTTGATTATAGAAACACTCCTCATAGTACCACCGGAGTCACCCCCGATAAGTTAATGTTCGGCAGAAATTTAATTAATAGATTCGATCTCTTGTTACCCAACATTAGACAGTCGGATATCAAAAACGATAATTTGGATAGAAGGATAGAGTCAGAACAGGCTAGACAAAAGTATCATTATAACGGAAAGAAGGAAGTTAATTTTATAAATGGAGAGGAAGTATATGTGAAAGATTATAGGGACCGGAATCAAAGTAGGTGGATTAGAGGAAAAATTAACAGAAAAATTGGAAAATGTACGTTTCTGGTTGATGTTTCAGAATTGAATAAGATCTGGAAACGCCATGCGAAGCAGATTAAAAAAAGGTTCCCGGAAATTGTCTACCCAATAAAGATCCCTGATTCTGAGGCATCAACCCACGAAAGCAATAGTGATACAAATTCGATAACGACACAGGAATCACCTAAATGTAACGCTAGTGTAAGTTTACCTGTAAATACGAGAATGTTAAGAAAAGTTATTAAACCACCAGATAGATTAGTTTACACTTAATGAGTTGTATAATGCCATGTAATTATTGTAATTAAAGGTGGAGAAATATGTAATGTATTTGCGCACTTCCCTCTCATCAAATGGTGAAGTGTGGGAGAACTCATATGTTGTAAAAGTAATAAAAGTCAGTTTAAGGATGATTTCGTGTTTGATTAGACCTGTTGAAGATTAAATTTGGTTACATTATTTATTGTTTTGAATGTTCAAATCAAGTAATTTTTGAGTAGTTGACAGTAGAAATAAATATTGATTGAAACAAGTTGTCAGTCAAAATTGGGAATAAATAAAAAAGATTTTTACACAAAGGGTGTTTTTGTATAAACCCAAACATTAGTGGTCCTTCGGCATAAAATTAACTAAAATATGGAGCAGTACTGTGTAGTTACCAGAAGTAAAAGCAAATCTTTACAAGCTCTTCATACCCAACCTTGTTGTGTGGAGGGGAAAGAAGATGGAATAGTATTGGAATCCAGGGTCGCGCAGAATACTACAGAAAACAGGTCTGAAGTAATATCCAGAGCGATGGTTCCACCTCTTTCATCGACCAGTGTTGTGAGGAATATTTCGGAGCAGAAATCAGGAATATCAAGCCGATCAACAAAGAGGAAGCAGCACAAGGTAGCAGCTTCAACTGGTAAGTCCCACTCTAAACACTCTAAATGTACATCACGTAGAGAGCTTGAGAGTCAAATAGAGGCCAATAATGAATTGTTACAACTGGCAATAGAAGAACAAGAAATCGCTAGAAGGAAGATAGATTTAAAAAAGAAATTAATAGAAAGCAGATTAGAAAAATCTTTTTTATTTATTCCCAATTTTGACTGACAACTTGTTTCAATCAATATTTATTTCTACTGTCAACTACTCAAAAATTACTTGATTTGAACATTCAAAACAATAAATAATGTAACCAAATTTAATCTTCAACATTTTCTCCTCCTCGTGAAGAACCTATTTCTTCGCCCATCTCTAAACACTCTACCTTACATAGCTTGGATACTGGTCTACGATAAATACCACTTTTTAATTTAATGTCTACAACTCTAACTTTGCCATCCTTTCCTGGGTACGTCTTTTACACTACTCCTTTAGGCCAATTGTTTCTTGGCAACTTACTATCCATCAAAACTATTAAATCACCTTCTTTCAAATTTTGATTCTGTTCAAACCATTTCGTGCGTTTTGTCAAGGTAGGTATGTATTCCTTGACCCACCTGTTCCAAAAATGTTCGTTTAAATTTTCAGCTATGAGCCACTGTTTTCTAACGTTCCATTTTGTTCCATCGAAAAGTCCAGGTGGTTTCAAAATACTAGAAGTCCCAATTAGAAAATGATTGGGAGTAAGGCTTTCTTCGTCTTCCGGAGATGAAGATATGTAGGTGAGGGGGCGGCTATTCACTATGTGTTCAGCTTCTATCATAACTGTGTGAAAAACTTCTTGTCGTGGTGATCTATCCTTAAGAATTATATTTAAAGTGGTTTTCACAGATCGAACCATCCTCTCCCATGCTCCTCCCATATGTGGACTACCTGGAGGTATAAACTTCCACTCTATACTTTCAGCGCATAAACCTTGTCTTATTACTTCCAAATTCACATCTTCATAAGCTTTTTTAAGTTCCTTCTCTGCAGCGTGAAAATTCGTTCCATTGTCTGTAAGAAACATCTGCGGTTTTCCTCTCCTCGACATGAAACGTTTTATCGCCAGAAGAGTTGAATCAGTGTTTAGTGTCTCAGCGGACCACTAATGTTTGGGTTTATACAAAAACACCCTTTGTGTAAAAATCTTTTTTATTTATTCCCAATTTTGACTGAAAACTTGTTTCAATCAATATTTATTTCTACTGTCAACTACTCAAAAATTACTTGATTTGAACATTCAAAACAATAAATAATGTAACCAAATTTAATCTTCAACATTCCTACAGGAAAAGACCTCAGCAAATCAGTGGCGCTGGATACCAACAAAGATGAATGTTGCAGATGATCTAACAAGAGATCAAGACGACATCAAACTAACAACTTTGGATAGGTGGTACAAGGGTCCAGACTTTTTATATCTCAAAACTGAATATTGGCCAAAAGAAGACAGTCAGCAAACGAACCTAGACACTGCAGCATCACTGGAATTGAAAAAAGGGACAATATGTTTGATAACATCTTCAAAATCTATCGACGTATTACCAGAAGTTCAAAGATTCTCACGTTGGACATCATTAATGAAAAGTACAGCCATAGTGTTGAAATTCATCAGATTATGTGCGAGAAAGGAGGAAAATAAAGTAATAACATGTAAGGATATCGAAGAAGTAGAAAAAATATGGTTTAAGAGGATACAAAATGATTGTTTTAGGAAAGAAATCGCGATTATCGCAGGAGGAGGAACTTTACACAAAAAAAGCAAATTATATCAGTTAACACCGTATATGAAAAACGAATATTTATGTGTAGAAGGTCGAACAAATTATTCCACAGACTTACCTGATACAGCTAAAAGCCCATTAATTTTTGATAGCCGTCATTTTGCAGTGAAATTATTGATTCTACATTATCATGTGATAATGGGACACCAAGGTGTAGAAGTGATCCTCAATGAACTTCGTCAAAGATTTTGGATACTACAAGCAAGGAAGGCAATAAAAAGAGCGATGAGATATTGTCCAATTTGCAGCCTGAGGAGAGCAATTCCCAGAGTTACACAAATGGGACAGTTGCCTGATTTCAGGTTGAAGAAACCACAACCACAAAGAGCCTTTGTGTACACAGGTATAGATTTTTTCGGACATTTTGAAGTAACTATTGGTAGGCGAAGGGAAAAAAGGTATGGTGTACTATTTACCTGTATGTCAGTAAGAGCTATACACATTGAGATTGCTGAGACGCTAAACACTGATTCAACTCTTCTGGCGATAAAACGTTTCATGTCGAGGAGAGGAAAACCGCAGATGTTTCTTACAGACAATGGAACGAATTTTCACGCTGCAGAGAAGGAACTTAAAAAAGCTTATGAAGATGTGAATTTGGAAGTAATAAGACAAGGTTTATGCGCTGAAAGTATAGAGTGGAAGTTTATACCTCCAGGTAGTCCACATATGGGAGGAGCATGGGAGAGGATGGTTCGATCTGTGAAAACCACTTTGAGTATAATTCTTAAGGATAGATCACCACGACAAGAAGTTTTTCACACAGTTATGATAGAAGCTGAACACATAGTGAATAGCCGCCCCCTCACCTACATATCTTCATCTCCGGAAGACGAAGAAAGCCTTACTCCCAATCATTTTCTAATTGGGACTTCTAGTATTTTGAAACCACCTGGACTTTTCAATGGAACAAAATGGAACGTGAGAAAACAGTGGCTCATAGCTGAAAATTTAAACGAACATTTTTGGAACAGGTGGGTCAAGGAATACATACCTACCTTGACAAAACGCACGAAGGACCACTAATGTTTGGGTTTATACAAAAACACCCTTTGTGTAAAAATCTTTTTTATTTATTCCCAATTTTGACTGACAACTTGTTTTAATCAATATTTATTTCTACTGTCAACTACTCAAAAATTACTTGATTTGAACATTCAAAACAATAAATAATGTAACCAAATTTAATCTTCAACATTTTATTACTTGATTTGAACATTCAAAACGATAAATAATGTAACCAAATTTAATCTTCAACATTTTCTCCTCCTCGTGAAGAACCTATTTCTTCACCCATCTCTAAACACTCTACCTTACATAGCTTGGATACTGGTCTACGATAAATACCACTTTTTAATTTAATGTCTACAACTCTAACTTTGCCATCCTTTCCTGGGTACGTCTTGTACACTACTCCTTTAGGCCAATTGTTTCTTGGCAACTTACTATCCATCAAAACTATCACCTTCTTTCAAATTTTGATTCTGTTCGAACCATTTCGTGCGTTTTGTCAAGGTAGGTATGTATTCCTTGACCCACCTGTTCCAAAAATGTTCGTTTAAATTTTCAGCTATGAGCCACTGTTTTCTCACGTTCCATTTTGTTCCATCGAAAAGTCCAGGTGGTTTCAAAATACTAGAAGTCCCAATTAGAAAATGATTGGGAGTAAGGCTTTCTTCGTCTTCCGGAGATGAAGATATGTAGGTGAGAGGGCGGCTATTCACTATGTGTTCAGCTTCTATCATAACTGTGTGAAAAACTTCTTGTCGTGGTGATCTATCCTTAAGAATTATACTTAAAGTGGTTTTCACAGATCGAACCATCCTCTCCCATGCTCCTCCCATATGTGGACTACCTGGAGGTATAAACTTCCACTCTATACTTTCAGCGCATAAACCTTGTCTTATTACTTCCAAATTCACATCTTCATAAGCTTTTTTAAGTTCCTTCTCTGCAGCGTGAAAATTCGTTCCATTGTCTGTAAGAAACATCTGCGGTTTTCCTCTCTTCGACATGAAACGTTTTATCGCCAGAAGAGTTGAATCAGTGTTTAGTGTCTCAGCAATCTCAATGTGTATAGCTCTTACTGACATACAGGTAAATAGTACACCATACCTTTTTTCCCTTCGCCTACCAATAGTTACTTCAAAATGTCCGAAAAAATCTATACCTGTGTACACAAAGGCTCTTTGTGGTTGTGGTTTCTTCAACCTGAAATCAGGCAACTGTCCCATTTGTGTAACTCTGGGAATCGCTCTCCACAGGCTGCAAATTGGACAATATCTCATCGCTCTTTTTATTGCCTTCCTTGCTTGTAGTATCCAAAATCTTTGACGAAGCTCATTGAGGATCACTTCTACACCTTGGTGTCCTATTATCACATGATAATGTAGAATCAATAATTTCACGGCAAAATGACGGCTATCAAAAATTAATGGGCTTTTTGCTGTATCAGGTAAGTCTGTGGAATAATTTGTTCGACCTCCTACACATAAATATTCGTTTTTCATATACGGTGTTAACTGATATAATTTGCTTTTTTTGTGTAAAGTTCCTCCTCCTGCGATAATCGCGATTTCTTTCCTAAAACAATCATTTTGTATCCTCTTAAACCATTTTTTTCTACTTCTTCGATATCCTTACATGTTATTATTTTATTTTCCTCCTTTCTCGCACATAATCTGATGAACTTCAACACTATGGCTGTACTTTTCATTAATGATGTCCAACGTGAGAATCTTTGAACGTCTGGTAATACGTCGATAGATTTTGAAGATGTTATCAAACATATTGTCCCTTTTTTCAATTCCAGTGATGCTGCAGTGTCTAGGTTCGTTTGCTGACTGTCTTCTTTTGGCCAATATTCAGGTTTGAGATATAAAAAGTCTGGACCCTTGTACCACCTATCCAAAGTTGTTAGTTTGATGTCGTCTTGATCTCTTGTTAGATCATCTGCAACATTCATCTTTGTTGGTATCCAGCGCCACTGATTTGCTGAGGTCTTTTCCTGTATCTCTCCCACCCGATGAGCAACAAACATCTTGAAATTTCTCGTCTCTGATCTTAACCAACACAAAACTGTTTTCGAGTCACTCCAAAATACCGTCTTTTGAATTTTCAATGTGTGGCCTTTTCTTATAGATTCTCCGAGTCTGGAAGCCATCAACGCAGCTTGTAATTCTAGTCTCGGGATTGATAGAGATTTCAGAGGGCACACTTGTGTTTTCGACATAACCAAGCTCACATGTATTTTTTCTTGAGTTTCAAATCTAAAATAAGCTACTGTACCAAGTGCCTGCTCACTTGCATCACAAAATATATGCAATTCTAAATTGAGGTATTGGTAAGGAAAGTGACATCTATCGATTTTCAATTCTTTTATTTTCTCAAATTCTTTCAACCATTTAAACCATTTTCGTTCTGAAGATCCACTTATTTTTTCATCCCAGGAGATTCCAGATCTCCAGACATCTTGCAAAATGATCTTTCCTCTCACAACATAATGACCCAGCAATCCCAGGGGATCATATATCGACATAATGATTTTTAGTATTTCTCGTTTGGTAGGTGTTCTTTCTCGAGTTAAAATTTTTTTATTCACTTTATGGCAGTTCAAGGGAAAGCATAAATAGTCATCATTTGGATCCCATTTAAGGCCCAATATTCTTTCCGTTGGTAGAATATTTTCGGTGCTGGAATTACCATCTATGTTTCTCAATTCGTCAGGAATTTGATTTAGAATTTCCTTAGAATTACTAATCCAACCTCGTATTTCAAATCCTCCTTTTTTATGTATATGAATTACTTCTTTTGTCAGCTGAATTCCTTCTTCTACGGTATCTACACTATCTAAATAGTCGTCCATGTAATGAAGATATTTGATAGCATTAGCTGCTCGTGGATATTCATCTTGGAATTCAGAAGCATTTCTGTTTTTGATGTACTGAGCAGCAAATGGTGAGCATACTGCTCCGAAGATCATTGCCTCCATTGCATACTCTGCTATTGTATTGTTGATTTTGTCATACCATAAAAACCTTTGAGCTGATTGATCCTCTCTCCTTATTTTTATCTGGTGAAACATTTCTTTTATATCCGCACAAAAGGCAAATTTTCTTTCTCTAAATTTCATCAATATTTCAACCATAGAGTTATATAAATCAGGACCTCTCAGAAGGAGATCATTCAAACTTGTGCCATCAACTTTAGCAGCAGCATCTAAAACAAATCTCAATTTTCCTGGTTTGTTTTCATTAACAACTCCGAAATGAGGTAAATACCAAACCCTCTGTGTTTTTCCTTCAATTTCATCTAATTCCAATTTTCTCGCATAACCTTTATCAAGATATTCCTTTATTTTATTCTCGTATGCATCAGAAAAACTCTTATTTTTTGACATGCGTTCATTAATATAGCGTAAACGTTGAATTGCAAGTGGCTTCGAATTAGGAAAATATACTTCTGTTGTTTTCCAAATAAGGCCTGTTTCCCACCTTTCACCACTTCTATGGGAAATTTTTTCGATTAAATTTCGTGCTGCTTCGTCTTCCTTACACAAAATTTCATTTTTTGATACTTTTACACCTAGAGATTCAGTTGTGAAAAAATCTTTTACCAAATTGTGGAGTTCATCCAAAGGATCCAAATTTTGATGTCTGATATGTAAAATCGCTTCATCTACTCTACCCCTAAATTCTCTCAGGTTTCCATGTAGAATCCAACCCAGTTTAGTTCTGGACAGAGCCGGAGAATTTTTCGGACCTTCTATTATTTCTCTAGTAACAATCAGATCCCAGTTATCCTGACCTATGAGGAGTTGAGGTTTTACATTTAAATAATCAGCAAAATCAATGTTCCTAAGATGTTTCCACTTTTCTCTTAATTTCTTTGCATTCACAGATTGAACAGGAAGATCCATGTCAGGAAGAGTGTAAACATCATTCAATTTATGTACATTCTCATCTGCACCTATAATATCAAACGAAAGCTTTTTACTTAAGATTTCTTTTTTCGATTTCCTATCTGTCCATCTTATTCCTAAAACAGTATTCTCACCTCTGAGATCTAAACGGTCTACAAGAGATTCATCTATAAGTGTTATAGTAGATGCTTCATCAAAAAGTGCATATATCCTAGCAGACTTATTACCATTTTTAATTGTAACAGGTGTTACCCTTAGCAAAATCTCATTACTTGAACGTGAAGTGTGAGCAACGAGCCGATTCTCCAATGCATTGTGAGTATCAGAATATTCTTGCTCTTGATCATGCTCCTGATGAAGTTTTTGATTATGCAGTAAAGCATGATGAAATTTCTGACAAGTATTGATACCACATTGTTTCTTCTTCGAACATTTATTTATTCTGTGAGCAGACTTAATACATGAAAAACATAATTCCTTAGATTTAACAAATTTCCACCGGTCTTCTGGAGATAAATCTTTGAATTTCTGACAGTTTTCCAAACTATGTTCACCCTTGCATAAGCTACATAATTTCCTATTTTTGGCCATTGAAGTAACTAAAGTTGAATCAATTTTATTTTTGTTTACATAATTAGAGGAATTCGATGATTTGTAAGGAGTCAACGTTCGTACAAAATTAACTGCTTCTGCTTCACTAAAAATCCAACTTTGAAAATTTTCTAAATAATTTGTAGATTGCTTACTGACTAATCTCTTTCCCCAAGATACTTGCATAGCATATGGCAGTTTACACAAAAGATCTTCCAAAAGCTGTGGACACGTCAGATAATTTTTCATATTGAGATTCTTCAAAGTTGACACCAAATTTTGAAGTTTGTCTGAGAATAATGCCAATGCATTGAAATCGTGGGTTTTTATGAATGGCAAAGATTTAACCTCTTGGATTAATACCTTCACGATTAATTCAGGTCTGCCGAATCTATTTTGCAGAATACGCATTATTTCTTTAGTACCCGTGCAAGATACTAGTAATCCCTCTACGGAACGTCTAGCTTCACCAACCAAACATCTCCTTAAACGACAAATATTCTCGGAATCATTAAAACCTAATAAATCAGTGGTGTTACGAAACTGCATATAAAAATTAATCCATTCTTTTATATCTCCCGAAAACTTAGGTAAATCCTTATCAACACATTGTCGAGCCAAGAATATTTTGAGAGTATCAGCATCTCTATTTACTTCGTTTTCCTGAGGATTACTTTTTTTTTCCGAATGAGAATTCCTATTGAAAACTGCTACAGAATGGACAGAACTCACAGATTTAGATTTTACAGAAGTATTATCATCTAACCATTGCTCTACCTTTGCTTTTCCACCAATAGATTTTTGTAGAACATTCAAATCAATTGTACTCAAATCATTCGATTCATCAACACTCCTTTCCTCGAGATGAAGTTGCTGTAAGGCTAATCTGCTTTCTATTAATTTCTTTTTTAAATCTATCTTCCTTCTAGCGATTTCTTGTTCTTCTATTGCCAGTTGTAACAATTCATTATTGGCCTCTATTTGACTCTCAAGCTCTCTACGTGATGTACATTTAGAGTGTTTAGAGTGGGACTTACCAGTTGAAGCTGCTACCTTGTGCTGCTTCCTCTTTGTTGATCGGCTTGATATTCCTGATTTCTGCTCCGAAATATTCCTCACAACACTGGTCGATGAAAGAGGTGGAACCATCGCTCTGGATATTACTTCAGACCTGTTTTCTGTAGTATTCTGCGCGACCCTGGATTCCAATACTATTCCATCTTCTTTCCCCTCCACACAACAAGGTTGGGTATGAAGAGCTTGTAAAGATTTGCTTTTACTTCTGGTAACTACACCGTACTGCTCCATATTTTAGTTACTTTTATGCCGAAGGACCACTAATGTTTGGGTTTATACAAAAACACCCTTTGTGTAAAAATCTTTTATTTATTACCCGTTTTGACTGACAACTTGTTTCAATCAATAATTTTTTTCTCTACTGTCAACTACTCAAAAATTACTTGATTTGAACATTCAAAACGATAAATAATGTAACCAAATTTAATCTTCAACATTTTTGTTTAGAGATGGGTGAAGAAATAGGTTCTTCACGAGGAGGAGAAAATGTTGAAGATTAAATTTGGTTACATTATTTATTGTTTTGAATGTTCAAATCAAGTAATTTTTGAGTAGTTGACAGTAGAAATAAATATTGATTGAAACAAGTTGTCAGTCAAAATTGGGAATAAATAAAAAAGATTTTTACACAAAGGGTGTTTTTGTATAAACCCAAACATTAGTGATTTTCTCAAATTCTTTCAACCATTTAAACCATTTTCGTTCTGAAGATCCACTTATTTTTTCATCCCAGGAGATTCCAGATCTCCAGACATCTTGCAAAATGATCTTTATTCTCCGGCTCTGTCCAGAACTAAACTGGGTTGGATTCTACATGGAAACCTGAGAGAATTTAGGGGTAGAGTAGATGAAGCGATTTTACATATCAGACATCAAAATTTGGATCCTTTGGATGAACTCCACAATTTGGTAAAAGATTTTTTCACAACTGAATCTCTAGGTGTAAAAGTATCAAAAAATGAAATTTTGTGTAAGGAAGACGAAGCAGCACGAAATTTAATCGAAAAAATTTCCCATAGAAGTGGTGAAAGGTGGGAAACAGGCCTTATTTGGAAAACAACACAAGTATATTTTCCTAATTCGAAGCCACTTGCAATTCAACGTTTACGCTATATTAATGAACGCATGTCAAAAAATAAGAGTTTTTCTGATGCATACGAGAATAAAATAGAGCAATATCTTGATAAAGGTTATGCGAGAAAATTGGAATTGGATGAAATTGAAGAAAAAACACAGAGGGTTTGGTATTTACCTCATTTCGGAGTTGTTAATGAAAACAAACCAGGAAAATTGAGATTTGTTTTAGATGCTGCTGCTAAAGTTGATGGCACAAGTTTGAATGATCTCCTTCTGAGAGGTCCTGATTTATATAACTCTCTGGTTGAAATACTGATGAAATTTAGAGAAAGAAAATTTGCCTTTTGTGCGGATATAAAAGAAATGTTTCACCAAATAAAAATAAGGAGAGAGGATCAATCAGCTCAAAGGTTTTTTATGGTATGACAAAATCAACAATACAATAGCAGAGTATGCAATGGAGGCAATGATCTTCGGAGCAGTATGCTCACCATTTGCTGCTCAGTACATCAAAAACAGAAATGCTTCTGAATTCCAAGATGAATATCCACGAGCAGCTAATGCTATCAAATATCTTCATTACATGGACGACTATTTAGATAGTGTAGATACCGTAGAAGAAGGAATTCAGCTGACAAAAGAAGTAATTCATATACATAAAAAAGGAGGATTTGAAATACGAGGTTGGATTAGTAATTCTAAGGAAATTCTAAATCAAGTTCCTGACGAATTGAGAAACATAGATGGTAATTCTACCACCGAAAATATTCTACCAACGGAAAGAATATTGGGCCTTAAATGGGATCCAAATGATGACTATTTATGCTTTCCCTTGAACTGCCATAAAGTGAATAAAAAAATTTTAACTCGAGAAAGAACACCTACCAAACGAGAAATACTAAAAATCATTATGTCGATATATGATCCCCTGGGATTGCTGGGTCATTATGTTGTGAGAGGAAAGATCATTTTGCAAGATGTCTGGAGATCTGGAATCTCCTGGGATGAAAAAATAAGTGGATCTTCAGAACGAAAATGGTTTAAATGGTTGAAAGAATTTGAGAAAATAAAAGAATTGAAAATCGATAGATGTCACTTTCCTTACCAATACCTCAATTTAGAATTGCATATATTTTGTGATGCAAGTGAGCAGGCACTTGGTACAGTAGCTTATTTCAGATTTGAAACTCAAGAAAAAATACATGTGAGCTTGGTTATGTCGAAAACACAAGTGTGCCCTCTGAAATCTCTATCAATCCCGAGACTAGAATTACAAGCTGCGTTGATGGCTTCCAGACTCGGAGAATCTATAAGAAAAGGCCACACATTGAAAATTCAAAAGACGGTATTTTGGAGTGACTCGAAAACAGTTTTGTGTTGGTTAAGATCAGAGACGAGAAATTTCAAGATGTTTGTTGCTCATCGGGTGGGAGAGATACAGGAAAAGACCTCAGCAAATCAGTGGCGCTGGATACCAACAAAGATGAATGTTGCAGATGATATAACAAGAGATCAAGACGACATCAAACTAACAACTTTGGATAGGCGGTACAAGGGTCCAGACTTTTTATATCTCAAACCTGAATATTGGCCAAAAGAAGACAGTCAGCAAACGAACCTAGACACTGCAGCATCACTGGAATTGAAAAAAGGGACAATATGTTTGATAACATCTTCAAAATCTATCGACGTATTACCAGACGTTCAAAGATTCTCACGTTGGACATCATTAATGAAAAGTACAGCCATAGTGTTGAAGTTCATCAGATTATGTGCGAGAAAGGAGGAAAATAAAATAATAACATGTAAGGATATCGAAGAAGTAGAAAAAATATGGTTTAAGAGGATACAAAATGATTGTTTTAGGAAAGAAATCGCGATTATCGCAGGAGGAGGAACTTTACACAAAAAAAGCAAATTATATCAGTTAACACCGTATATGAAAAACGAATATTTATGTGTAGGAGGTCGAACAAATTATTCCACAGACTTACCTGATACAGCTAAAAGCCCATTAATTTTTGATAGCCGTCATTTTGCAGTGAAATTATTGATTCTACATTATCATGTGATAATGGGACACCAAGGTGTAGAAGTGATCCTCAATGAACTTCGTCAAAGATTTTGGATACTACAAGCAAGGAAGGCAATAAAAAGAGCGATGAGATATTGTCCAATTTGCAGCCTGAGGAGAGCAATTCCCAGAGTTACACAAATGGGACAGTTGCCTGATTTCAGGTTGAAGAAACCACAACCACAAAGAGCCTTTGTGTACACAGGTATAGATTTTTTCGGACATTTTGAAGTAACTATTGGTAGGCGAAGGGAAAAAAGGTATGGTGTACTATTTACCTGTATGTCAGTAAGAGCTATACACATTGAGATTGCTGAGACGCTAAACACTGATTCAACTCTTCTGGCGATAAAACGTTTCATGTCGAGGAGAGGAAAACCGCAGATGTTTCTTACAGACAATGGAACGAATTTTCACGCTGCAGAGAAGGAACTTAAAAAAGCTTATGAAGATGTGAATTTGGAAGTAATAAGACAAGGTTTATGCGCTGAAAGTATAGAGTGGAAGTTTATACCTCCAGGTAGTCCACATATGGGAGGAGCATGGGAGAGGATGGTTCGATCTGTGAAAACCACTTTAAATATAATTCTTAAGGATAGATCAACACGACAAGAAGTTTTTCACACAGTTATGATAGAAGCTGAACACATAGTGAATAGCCGCCCTCTCACCTACATATCTTCATCTCCGGAAGACGAAGAAAGCCTTACTCCCAATCATTTTCTAATTGGGACTTCTAGTATTTTGAAACCACCTGGACTTTTCGATGGAACAAAATGGAACGTTAGAAAACAGTGGCTCATAGCTGAAAATTTAAACGAACATTTTTGGAACAGGTGGGTCAAGGAATACATACCTACCTTGACAAAACGCACGAAATGGTTTGAACAGAATCAAAATTTGAAAGAAGGTGATTTAATAGTTTTGATGGATAGTAAGTTGCCAAGAAACAATTGGCCTAAAGGAGTAGTGTACAAGACGTACCCAGGAAAGGATGGCAAAGTTAGAGTTGTAGACATTAAATTAAAAAGTGGTATTTATCGTAGACCAGTATCCAAGCTATGTAAGGTAGAGTGTTTAGAGATGGGTGAAGAAATAGGTTCTTCACGAGGAGGAGAAAATGTTGAAGATTAAATTTGGTTACATTATTTATTGTTTTGAATGTTCAAATCAAGTAATTTTTGAGTAGTTGACAGTAGAAATAAATATTGATTGAAACAAGTTGTCAGTCAAAATTGGGAATAAATAAAAAAGATTTTTACACAAAGGGTGTTTTTGTATAAACCCAAACAAGACCCTTCCTAATATTAACGAGCAATAAGTGATTAGTAGAAACATTACAAGTCAATGTGAACTTCAAATTTAATATTATACATATTCAAAAAGTCTCTCTCTAATATTGGTGGCCCACCACTTTCCAAGACATATAATTCTAGTACTTGTTGCAAATTCTTAAAACTAACCTTAACTTCCAAAATTCCCTTCGGGTGTACTCTGGCACCATTATAAAAATACAAGTACTTATTGCAAGGTTTCAATGTATATTTATTGAATTTTTCTTTATATGTTTTATCGGATATAGCTGATATACTAGCACCAGAATCAATCTGAAAATTCATTTGAACATTTCCTACCCAAACTTTAATCCAATCATTTTTTTTAACTTCCGATAGGGAATACAAACAAAGGTCATCATAATTTTCAATATCATTCACTTCTGTTTCATCCTCCAGTACATCTACAAGAAAATTCTGTTCAAAATTACCTCTGTTGAAACAAATTTTTGCCAAATTACCCCTTTTTTTACAAATTCTGCATGCAAAAGATTTATAAACACACTTATCTTTCGAATGTCCGTTTTTCCCGCAACATTGGCAGCTCTGTAGTTTTTGCTTTGGTGGTGTTCTTGCTCTATCACGTGTCTGCTGACTCTGCTTCTGCGTGTAGCTTCTACTCTGGTCTCTGACGTCATCATTTCCATTTCTTCTTTCTGCGCGAATATGATTCACCATTTCTTCCTTCACGCCTGAAATCCGGTAGCTTTGTTGGGCGGCCATCTTGTTCTCTGCAACTCCAATGGCTTCTTCGAATGATATGGATGCTTTTTCTTCCAGCATTCTGTCTAGAATCGGCCCTTTCTCGAATCCACATATGAATTTGTCCCGAAGTATCACTCCCAATTCCATTCCAAACTCACAAGGCACCGCCAAACTTCGCACTCTGGCCGACCATTCCTTAATCGTCTCGCTCGCATTCTTCGTAGCATTATAAAATTTGTATCGTTCGGCTAGTACTGATTTTTGTGGTGTAAAATATTTATCCATAACAGTTACCAGCTCCACGAATGATTTTGTTTCAGGCAAGTGCGGACTGCACATGTTGAACATCAGCTTATACGCCTCTTCATCCAGCATATTTAATAAAATCGATCTTCTTTTCTTATCATCGGTCAATTCATTTGCATCGAAGTAATTCTGAAATCGGGCTTTGTATATATTCCAATCTGAAATATTCAGTTGAAATTCCCGTAGTTGACCAATGATGTTACGTGTAGATACGTCGGCGGCTACGCTTTCCGTCATCGTGATGGCACTTATTGTTATTCTACCTAATCTTGAACAATTATTGTCGTTTGTTCACTTCCACACTTTTTAATCGATTAATTCGTCGATTGACTTGATTTCCTCGTCGCCAAATGTAATGATTCTACTAATCACTTATTGCTCGTTAATATTAGGAAGGGTCTAATCAAACACGAAATCATCCTTAAACTGACTTTTATTACTTTTACAACATATGAGTTCTCCCACACTTCACCATTTGATGAGAGGGGAGTGCGCAAATACATTACAATGTAGTTTACGCTGATTTCAGCAAAGCGTTTGATAGAGTATCCCATAGACAGCTCTTGAAGAAGTTGTCGAGGTTCGGAATTTCTGTTGACCTTCGGTTGCTCTTATCTGGATGGTAGGCTATTGTATGTTCAATATGGGGAAGAGAAATCTTTCTATTTAAAAGCATGTTCTGGAGTTCCATAGGGTTCCAAGCTGGGGCCTCTACTGTTCCTCATGTTCATCGACGACGTTTGTAGTATTCTAGTATCGTTGAGGCTTCTCTTCGCAGATGATTTTGAATTCTTCAGAGAACTTGTCTGTATAGCTGATTGTCTTATCCTGCAGCACGATATCCAGCGCTTGTCTGATTGGTGCTCATCTAACAAATCACCCACGAATAAAGAGAAATGTAAAGTAATGAGTTACTTTCCCCTATTGAATTCTAGTATATAAGGTGGGCAAAATTCGTTGTCTACTGACACATTGTTGTGTGAGAACTCGACAAGAGCGGACGTGTTGTAAAAGAGAAAGTGGAAGAGAAAGTCGAAGTGAAATGTACACTAGCGAAGCTACGGAATTTTTTGCTTCCGTCCATGAAACTTCCGAAGTTTTTTGTGAGTAAAAGTAGGAGTAGAATTTTCGTAATTTTCTGTGGAGTATCATCAGATTGGTTCCGAAGTGTCCGTGAATTTTTATCCCTAAGTTTGAACTGAAAATACTACTTTAATTGTGTTGAATTAGTGGTGAGAGGGAAGTGCGTAAGAAACTGCCAGATAAGATATAACATCTGCATGCTATAAGTACAGTCGCGGATACAAACATCCTATAATTGTGATTGCGGAAATTGAGGAGCGTCAGATGAGAAAGAGAAATGTTATCGTGTATGGTGTCAAGGGGCTTGGTGGAAGAGGAACTACTGACGAAAGAATCAAACATGATCATTCCATGGTGAGCAAGTTGTTCGATGAAATTGCTCCTGACGTTTCCCGTATAGCTGAGAATATCAGGGTATTCCGATTGGGTAAATTCAATCCAAGGTCAGACAAACCAAGACCATTGAAGGTTTCCTTGAAAAGTTGGGATGAAGTTCTTAATATACTCAAAAAATCGAAAACACTCAAGTCTACAACAAATTTTTCAAACCTTACCATAACCTCCGACAAGACACCAAGACAATCAGCCCATTTTAAAAAAATGAAAGAAGAGGTGGAACGACATAAATCTCAGGGTGAAAATGTTGTTCTGAAGTTCAAAAGCGGAGTTCCCACCATCGATACAGTCGATGGTGGCGTTTCGTTAAACTACATGCACCCAATTGCAGACACAACCAATTTCACTGTTATTACCAAAACGTTAGAGGACTTAACTCGAAAGTGCGAGATTTTTTTGAGAACATTTTGAGTGGTGATTTTGATTTGGTGGCCATAAGTGAAACTTGGTTGCAGAATGAGACTTCGAATTCGGAGCTGTTTCCTGTGGATTATGATGTCTTTCGTTGTGATAGAGATCAAATAGCAACTGGAGCAAAGAGAGGTGGTGGTGTATTGCTGGCTGTACATAGTAGATATAATGCAACTCTTATTGACTTAAATAATGTGAGAAGGTGTGCTCCAACTGTTGATTTTGTCTGTTGTAAGGTAAAACTGAAGTATTCTACTTTGATTATAATTGTTTTATATATTCCTCCAAGTACTGAGAACCGTACATATGAGTTATTTTTTGATATTCTGCTCAGTGTTGGCTTATTAATTGTTGGCGACTTTAATGCCACACTGTATATCGAGGATTCATTGGACAGTAAAAATTTAGCTTTAAAATTGTTTTCCCAAATATTGGAATTCAGGCAGTTCAATAACATCTTGAATGTAAAGCGGAGACTGCTGGATCTTGTATTTTCTAACATAAAATGTAATATTCTGGAGGATACATTTTCGCTTGTAAATGTTGATCCCCACCATCCTCCTATTCATTTCGTTCTTGAGAATGTATCTGTGCGTCGTCGAGATATCGGAATTGATCACTATAATATTACTAATGAATTTAATTTTAGAAAAGCTGATTTCTTGACGATGTATAGGATGATTCTCGATGTTGACTGGTCAGGAATTTTGTTAAATCAGGTCAATTCAGAGGAGGCCTGCGAAGTTTTGTACTCTATGCTTCATGAAATTTTTAATAGAACAGTTCCTCGTAAGTCTTCTAGAAGGAGACGTTTTCCTATGTGGTACAATGCTGAGGTTGTCAGTCTTGTGTTCAGGAAAGAGAAAGCTTTGAAACGGTTCAAAAATACAAAAATGATTTCTTATTACAGTGAATATAAGCAACTAAGAAAATTGTTAAAATCTAGTATATCCATTGCTCATGCTAATTATGTTCAATCAACAGAACAGAAAATTATGTCGGACCCGGCTCAGTTTTGGACTTGGGTAATTCTCGTATTCCGGGTGAGTTGAGGGATACTGATGGAAATGTTAATAGCAGAGCGCGTAATATTGCAGACACGTATTTTGAGAGTGTTTATCGGAGTCCGCAGTCTGTGCCGTCTGAAGATTTTGCCCGCGTGGCTGACTCATCTCTTGTTCATATTGATTCCGTATGTGAAGATGATTTAATATCGGCGGCCAAGAAATTGAAAAACAAAAATACAGCTGGTCCCGATGGAATACCGAGTTTTCTTGTTAAGGATTGTATACGTGTATTGGCGGTACCACTCATGCACATTTTTAATTTATCCTTGAGAACGGGTGTATATCCTTCAATTTGGAAACTTCCAAAAATCATTCCAGTTTTGGAGAAGGGAGACAAATCTGACGTGACCAACTATAGACCCATCTCTATATTGTCAAACTTGTCTAAGATTTTCGAGATCATCTTGCACAGACGTATATTTCCGGAAATTAAAAACAAAATAATATGTGAACAGCATGGAGTCATGCCGCATCGCTCGAGTCTAACAAACTTGGCGGTGTTTTCACAGACACTGGTCGAGATCTTAGACCAGTCTGGGCAACTAGATGTTATCTACACTGACTTTAGTAGAGCATTTGATAGTGTGGATCATCGACGGCTTATTATGAAGTTGAAGTATATCTATGGATTTTCGGACAGTTTGTTGGGACTCATCACTTCATATCTCTCAAACAGGAGACAATATGTCAGGGTGGAGAATTCTAATTCATTTTTGTTTCTTGCATCATCCGGAGTTCCCCAGGGCTCAAATTTGGGCCCATTATTGTTTATACTGTTCATCAATGACTTACTGGATGAAATTAAAGTTTTGGGTTTAATATTTGCGGATGATTTCAAGTTTTATCTCAGGATAATATCTATTCTCAACTGTGCCACATTACAACTAGCAATTGATCAATTGTCTCGCTGGTGCAATCTCAATAACTTAGACTTAAATATAAATAGATGTCAGGTAATGTCTTATACTCGTAAAAAAAATGTTATTATGTATCCGTATAATATTGGAGGAAAAGAGCTGGCACGTGTTACACAGATTAGGGATTTAGGTGTGATATTTGATGAAAAATGTTCTTTTGTATCTCACATTGAAAATCTGATATCGTCAGCATTCAGAGTATACGGTTTTATAGTTCGTAACAGTGTGTATTTCGCAAGCACTAAAACTCTTCTATCCATTTTCAATTCGTTGATAAGAAGTAGACTCGAGTACGCCAGCCTTATTTGGCGACCTATATACCGGTGTCATGGGGATCAGTTGGAGAACGTTCAGCGTAAATTCTGTAAATTTCTAGTTTGGAGGGAAGACTCTGTATATCCTCCAATAGGGTGTAATCACAGACGTCTACTGGAAAGGTTCAATGGACAAACATTGGAGAACAGGAGGGCTGTATTAGCCCTTAAAACTGTTTACAATTTGCTGAATAACAGGATTGATTGCCCGGCATTGTTGGGGAAGTTACCAATTTTTATTCCACGGTTAGAAACTAGAAATAGACATTTGTTTTATTTGAACTCTGGTAGGACTAATCTGAACCTACAATCACCAATTAATTTTATGTGTAATATTTACAATACTCTGGCTGATAAGTGTGATGTAACTGTTGATTCTATAGATAAAATAGTTGACATATATGTTAATTCTATTGAGTAGAAATTTTTTGTTCGCAATATTCTGTACATTTTTTTTTCTCATGGGGGTCAGTTGATATTCGGCCGGATTTTTTTATGTTAATGGGTTTGGTCATTTTTCATGTTCAACATTACAAATTTTTGTTTCATGGCTATGCTGTCATACGTTAGTGTTCATTTCTGATGATTTATCACAATTTTCCTGTAATTGGGTGTTAACCTGTTGGAAATAAAGGACTTATTATTATTATTATTATGACTTTAGCCTTGCGGCTTTCACACTCCTCTCCAGAGGAAAATTCACTTATGCCAGATATCTCAGATATCAAAAGGATTAAGCTCTGTTGGAGCCCTTTCCAGGTTTTCGGGCTCGTGGTGTTGGTCGGGTTCGGGTCGCTCCTCGGCTCCCTGCTGTAGGTTGGATTCCTGCTCCGTCCGCACTTCCTGTCGGAGCAGACGGTGTTCCTCTGAATTTCCCATGTACTTGCGTACAGTTCTCGCCGTTCCCAGCAGTACCGCCTTCTGCATCACTCTATAGATATTTTCGTCCAGCTGAAGTTTCCTCAAGTTCTCTAGTAGTTTCTTCGGTATCAGGCCTGTAGATGATATGACAATAGGGATGGTCTTGACATCTTTCAGCTTCCACTGTCTCCTGGTTTGCTCCTCGAGATCTCTGTACTTTGAAATTTTTTCAGTGTGCCTATCTAGAAGATTGTTATTATTTGGAATCGCCACATCGATGAAAAGTGCTGTGTCCTCATCCTTATTGAGCAATATGAGGTCTGGTCTATTGTGGGTTATTTTCCGGTCTGTGAGAACCGTGCGATCCCAATAGAGCTTGTGATGTTCATTTTCCAATACAGCATCCGGATGGTAATTGTAATAAGAAACCTTTTTCGAACTTAGAAGTTGGTGTTTTAGTGCCAATTCTATTATTATGACTTTAGCCTTGCGGCTTTCACACTCCTCTCCAGAGGAAAATTCACTTATCCCAGATATCTCAGATATCAAAAGGATTAAGCTCTGTTGGAGCCCTTTCCAGGTTTTCGGGCTCGTGGTGGTGGTCGGGTCCGGGTCGCTCCTCGCCTCCCTGCTGTAGGTTGGATTCCTGCTCCACCCGCACTTCCTGTCGGAGCAGACGGTGTTCCTCTGAATTTCCCATGTACTTGCGTACAGTTCTCGCCGTTCCCAGCAGTACCGCCTTCTGCATGACTTTATAGATATTTTCGTCCAACTGAAGCTTCCTCAAGTTCTCTAGCAGTTTCTTCGGTATCAGGCCTGTAGATGATATGACAATAGGGATGGTCTTGATATCTTTCAGCTTCCACTGTCTCCTGGTTTGTTCCTCGAGATCTCTGTACTTTGAAATTTTTTCAGTGTGCCTATCTAGAAGATTGTTATTATTTGGAATCGCCACATCGATGAATAGTGCTCTGTCCTCATCCTTATTGAGCAATATGAGGTCTGGTCTATTGTGGGTTATTTTCCGGTCTGTGAGAACCGTGCGATCCCAGTAGAGCTTGTGATGTTCATTTTCCAATACAGCATCTGGATGGTAATTGTAATAAGGAACCTTTTTCGAACTCAGAAGTTGGTGTTTCAGTGCCAATTCTTGGAGAAGAATCTTGGCAACGGCATCATGTCTATTTTTGTACTCCGTGCCCGCGAACTTCTGACATCCCCCGGTGATGTGCTGGATAGTTTCATGTGTCGCACAGCCATAACGACAGCTATCGTCCGCCACTGAGGCATCCTTGGCGATGTATTTCATGTAATTTCTTGTTGGAATCACCTGATCCTGGATGGCGAGCATGAAGCCCTCTGTCTCAGGAAACAACCTTCCGGAAGTCAACCAGTAGTTCGACGCAGATATGTCGACGTAATCATGGTTGACCTCATTCTGGTGCCTCCCATGCAGAGGTTTGCCAATCAGTTTCTGCATTTTACTTTCTGCAGAGTGTTCGACGGTTTCCAAGTGATCCTGGTGTAGCTTTAACGGTGTGGAAGTATCAGCAACACAAACTACTCGATGGAGTTCTGACGAAGCTGCCTTGCTCAAGAAATAGTTTCGAAGTCCTTCAATTTCCTGGGACATACGGTTGGACAAATCAACAATTCCTCTACCCCCAAGATGTCGTGGCAGCTCTGTCCGTTCTATTGAGCTTTTGGGGTGATGTTTATTGTGTTTAGTCAGCATCGTCCGTATTTTTCTCTGTAAAGCTGCTAAATCGGTGGTCGTCCAAGAGATTATACCAAATGAATAGCTCAGCGCCGAGCAAGCGTAGGTGTTAATCGCTTTTATCAGGTTCTTGCTGTTAAGACCAGTTCTCATTATCCTCCTCAATCTTCGGGTGAACTCCTCCGTTAATTCTTTCTTCATCTGAGTCTGATTGATTTTTCTTGCCTGTTTTATGCCTAGATACTTGTATGTGTCTCCTTCCTTTAATGCTTCAATTTCTGCACCTTCCTTGAGTTTGAACGTACCATCTTCTATTTTCCCTCTCGTTATGTTTAGCAGTCGACATTTTTCTAGTCCAAACTTCATTTTGATGTCTTCCGAGAATCCTTCCACCATTTTCAGCATCAGTTGCATTTGTTTTTTGGTAGATGCGAAGAGTTTCAAATCGTCCATGTAAAGGAGATGATTCAGTTTCATCATAGTTCTACTGCCGCTCTTGATGGAGAATCCGTAGTCCGTAGAATTCAATCTATGAGACAAGGGATTCAGGGCCATGCAGAACCACAGAGGGCTCAGCGAGTCTCCTTGGAAAATTCCGCGTCTTATTGGAATAGGTCCTGTTGTAATGGAGCAATCTGCTGCTTTCATTTGAAGACTAGTACGCCAGGTTGACATGGCGTTTTTAAGGAACTTAACAATATTGGGATCCACCTTGTAAATCTTCAAGATCGTCAAGAGCCATTCGTGAGGTATAGAATCGAATGCTTTTTTGTAGTCTATGTACGCAGCGTAAAGATTCCTTCGCTTGGAGAACGCTTGATTGCAGATAACTGAATCTATTATTAGTTGTTCTTTGCACCCTCGGCTGTCTTTGGTGCATCCTTTCTGTTGCATGGCGATGATGTTATTCCTTTCGCAATGGTTGTAAATTCGGTTCGAAATGCACGATGTGATTAATTTGTACATCGTTGGAAGACATGTGATTGGTCGGTACTTGGATGGGTCTTCTGTATTCCTTTGGTCTTTAGGTAACAGGTATGTTGTGCCATGTGTAAGGAATACTGGCATTCTTTCAGGATTTTCAATGACATCATTTATTGCGGAAGTCAATTTGTCATGCATGATCCAAAGTTTCTTGATCCAGAAGTTCTGTAATCCATCAGGCCCAGGTGCTTTCCAGTTGTGCAGTCCTCTGATAGCTGATTTTACTTCTTCAATTGTGATCATGTCATGCTGCATCGGCTCATATTTTATAGCTTCAGATTTTTCATCTTCAATCCATCCGGTATTTCCATTGAACTGAGGTTTCGTTGATAATTGTTCGGTCCAGAATTGTTCAATGGCTTCCTTTGGTGGTAACTTTCCATTTTCGCCATCCGACGATGTGAGTGACCGGTAGAAAGATTCTTCGGACTTTTCGAATGAATTATTGTCTCTTTTCCGGCTATAATTGCTTTTATATCTCCTCAGGCGTTCTGCATACAGACTTAATTTTTGCTTCAGAGTGTCAAGGCAATGGTGTGCTGTAGCATTCTCCGTCTCTCGTTCGGTGTGTGTTCTGTTTCCATCGATGATTTCTTGGGCAGCTTTCACAACCTTCCTTCCGCGATTCCCGTTCAAGTACTCCGTCAGTCGTCCAATGTCTCTTCTTAGCCTTTCTGTTTTTTGTTGAAGACGTTTCTGCCATGCTGGCGCGTGTAATTTGTGTAATTTTGGACCATCGTTGTTCGTTCGGCGAATTTTTGCCCCCATGGTTTTCGCTGTCGTCAGCGCTGCACAGTGAAAAACTAGATGCAGATATTCCAATGAACTTCCGTTCTGTAGGTATTCAGGTAAAACGTCCTTATTCAAGATGTCGATTATAAGTGACAGTTTCTTGGATGTATTGAGTCGTGGAGGTGCTACTCGATGAAGAGGATCTGTTCCTTCCAGTTCGGCAAAGTATCTCCTCATGTCAGAGTCAACTTGTCGGTGGAGCTCTTCCCTATCGTCCTGGTGTTCAGGCTCACTTGCGTTGCAAGATGGACTTTCAGTATCAGTTTCTTCTGCCTGTTGTTGTCCCGGCATGTGAATTTCATCAGAGGTGTTGGTGTTATTCTCTATTGTAGGCGGACGCTGAAGTTCTCGTTTGATTGCGTCGATTCGGGCCGTTGGTATTAGTTCATTTCTCAGAATTACGCGGTACTGGTCTGCCACTCGTTGTTCAGTGACATTGAGATTTGGGTAGGCGTTGCAGAATTCCTCATGGAGCCTTTTTCTATAGTTGTTCGTGTTCTGCCCTAGTCCCGTGATGGAGTTATATATGCGCACAATAGTTTCATTCATGGACGTTGTCCACTTCATGCGCTTTCTAACTAACCCCGCTTGGGTGAGCACTGGCTGAATATCCTGCGCAGCACCTTCAGCGGTTCGAGTCGACAATTGAATTGGACTCGTTGGTTGCTGTTGTTGCTTTGGAGCTGTAGCTTCTTTTGCAGCAGGAGCCCGCTTCCTCAACATCCTGCCACCGACGTCCCGCATGCTGTCATGTCCAGCGCCGGCTCCAGACATGCCCTGACGATCCCCAGGCAGCGACTTGTTTCCGAGGCTTCTCGTTATCACCATTTTCATGGGTTTGTGCTCCCCTTTCTCGGTTTGGGTGAGGGGTAGAGAAATGAGAGCAGAAAGAGCACCCCTATAAAGGATGTGAAAGAGAGAGGAAAAAGGAATGGGACTGCGGACAGCAGGCGTGGCTGGCTGCACCGTCTACGTCGTTACGATGGCTACCTGGCAGGCCATCTACCAGATAGCTGCCAGGCAGGCCAGACATTATTATTATTTTTATTATTATTATTATTATTATTATTATTATTATTTTTTTCCTTCGTGTGAGGGGAAAACCCTTTATGGGCGCCCAGAGGGTCCGCAATCTAGGTAGTGTGAGACTCCGAGATCTTGTTTGGCTACTCACTAAAAACCCCTCACACATTCCACGGAGAAGTTCTTCGTCCAGCCCTTGCAGCGTCCCTCAACAAAAGAGATGAGCTGCAAGTGGCATCTAGAGTTCATGGGATCTGATGATATGCAGTGACCCAAGCAACACCGCCTTCTGCATTCTGTGCGCTAGTATCTCGGCCCAAGATCTGCAGGCCGGAATAATCTTCAATTCTTCCACGTAGTTGGCTCTCATTCCTCCGAGACATCCTATGATCAGTACAACCATCCTGACTTTATGACCTGGGTACATAGTTCCAAGCTCGAAAACAAGATCTTTGTATTTTTGCCTTTTCTGCTCTTCCTTCATCACCATGTTGTTTTCTGCAGGGGATGAGAATTCCACGACGAACAATTCCTTCAGCTCTTTGTCCAAAAGAAGTATGTCTGGCTTTATTGCATTGATCTGCCGTGTTATTGAGACAGGATAGTTCCAGTATATTCGAGCTTTCTCGTTCTGGACCACCGCTTCAATCTCCAGAGGCACATATGGTAGCACCGGTTCTTTGTCTATCTCATATGCCGCCCTCAGATGGAAGTAGAGAACTCTGAGTGCCGCGTTGTGTCTCTCTATATACCCCGATGGAGCATGGACTCTACAGGCGGAAAGAATGTGCATAATCGTTTCTTGTTGACTATGGCACGCTGTGCACGTTGTTGGGGTGTCCATTTTCATGATGTTCTTTTTATACCATCTGGTATTTATTACTCCATCCTGACACGCCATCACAAATCCCTCCGTCTCTGACTTAAGGCTAGCCGACTTTAGAAAGGCGAAAGACAATTCTTCCGACAGATCTTGGTCTTTTAAACTCCTGAAAAATATGGAGTGCAGGCTCTTACTCATATGATGTTCGAGTAATGTATTCGACTGAGACTTCCGGATCAGTCTTGCTAGCCTTCTTTGGTCCGCTTGAGTGATCGGTGCTCCAGCACGCTCAGGATCGATCGACATGCCGGTTATACCGAGCTTCTCCAAGGCTCTCTGTCCGGCTCGGAATAGGAAGGCTCCGTGGTTCGCGAGTTCATGCTGAGCTACAAACTTCAAAAGCGGATCTTCACTTCTTAGGACCCTTACTGCTGTTTCCAATGTTTGTTGATAGTGTTGATATTCCAAACATTGCAATCCTCTACCCCCCTGGCTTCGGGGAAGGTATATCCTCTGAATCGAGCTATTTGGGTGAAGGCTACGATTCATGTTCATCGTTTTTCTTGTTGACCTATCAAGATCGAGGAGTTCGTTCACCGTCCAGTTTACCCCCCGAAAGAGTAGGTAAGTATCGGGATGGCTAGCATATTTGTAGCTGATACTTTGTTCTTTCCTGACAACTGTGATTTCCAGATGTCTCTCAGCTTCTTCTTGTAGCTGGCTGATAAGGCGTCCTTTATCTGGGTTGTCTCCAGTACTCCCCTTTGTTTCATCCCGAGAAACTTGTAAGTTTCTCCCTCTTCCAGACGTCGAAAAGTCATTCCATCTTCCAGTTGGATATCTTCTCCTGGATCATCAACCCTTCCCCTGCGGAGATGAAAAACAGCACACTTGTCCAAACCAAATGACATTCCCATTGCAGAGGTGTAGTCGGAAACGATATTCAATAGTTGCTGTAGTGCGGTCCTGGAGGAGGCGTAGAGTTTCAAGTCGTCCACGTACATAAGGTGGGAGATCAGGTGGTTCCTTCTGCCTGGTTTACCAGCCTTGTATCCTATTTTGCTTGCCCTCAGCTCAATTGATAGTGGCATGAGTGTTATGCAGAATAATAACGGGCTTAGCGAATCTCCCTGGAACACTCCTCTTCTGTACCTCACCCATCCCGTTTAAACGGTTCGTCCCTCTGCTCGGATGGCAAACTTCGTTTTCCACAACGCAATGATGGCTTCTATCGCATGGATGATGTTAGGGTGGACTTTCAGCATTTTTAATAGCCGTATGATCAGGTCGTGCGGCGAGGTGTCAAATGCTTTCGCGTAGTCTAACCATGATGTATGTAGGTCGCGCTTGTAATGCCTGGCGTCTAGGTATACGCTCTTGTCGATCAGCAAGTTGTCCTTGCATCCTTGCACTCCTTTCTTTGCTCCCCTCTGTTTGTAGATACTGTCCCATACTGGTCCAATAACCCTCAGAATTCGATTCTGAATAACACTTGTGAGTATCTTGTACAGTGTATTGAGGCAAGTGATTGGGCGATAGTTCTTGGGTTGCCCTAAGTCCCCTGATTTTGGTATCAGCACTGTCCTACCCTCCACCAACCATGAAGGAATGGGCTCACGGCGAATCAGCATTCCGCTGAATAATCTTGCCAGGTGTTTATGTGTAGCCGGAAAGCTCTTCCACCAGTAGTTCTGAATACCGTCTGGTCCGGGTGCTGTGAAATCATTCTTGTTCTTAAGGGCTTGTGTAATATCTTCGGCTGATATTTCAGAAAGTTCGTCGTTCTGCTGTAGGGTTTGATCACACATCTGCTGGAATCTGGGAAGTGCTGGAGTATCCCTGGTTTTTGCTGGTTGTTCGTATAGGCTTTTCCAAAACTCTTCGACGTCCTGAGGTGATGGTGGGTTTTGCACCTCTTGCTGTTGAGGTTGAAATAATTTCGGTGGTTCCGCGGTGAAGGTGTTGTTATCTTCGATCCATCTTTTTCTCCTTATCAATTTCTTTCGTGCTGCTGCAAGTGATCTTATTTTATCTACAGCTTTCTGCTTCAGTAGATGGACTGTGGGCAAGTTAACGGTACCATGTGTAGCACGAAGCTCCTCAATCATCTCCTTCATTCTCTTGCTCGACTTAGTTTTTCCTTTCAGAACATCTATGACACATTGGTACCAAGATGCCTGCTGCCTCATTGATTTTAATTTTATGTCAAGTCGATTTAGCCTTTTCCTATGCTTATTATTATTATTCGCAGCTGTACTTTTCGGTGGACATAGTAGATAAGCGGCTGCTCTCACTGCAGCCTCCACCTCTTCCAGTGAGCAGGTCTCGTTAAGATGATCTTGAATGATGCTATTCAAAACGGCTAGATCTTCAGCCTTGTGTCTGGATTTTATCCGGGTGGGTTTGATCAGTGGGTCTCTAACGGCAGCCTCAAATGCCTCTTTCGTATTGTCGATTAACTCTGATGAATCTCTCACTGTCCTTGGCCTTTGTTGCTGTCGGTCTGGAGCATCTGTCACCTGCTCTCCAGCTAGTTCTATCTCTGGAACTTCTCTTACTTGTTCCGTTCTTGGCCTTGCTTCTAGGGCTACAGCTTCACCTCTGTGAGTCATCGCTTGGTGTTGTTGGCCTGGAGCATCTGTCACCTGCTCTTCAGCGCGTTCTATATCTGGAACATCTCTCACATGTTCCGTTATTGGCCTGTTGGAGCGTGTACCAGTCCTGGTTCGGCCCGCGATATCACTCAAAAGGGCTACAGCTTGTTCTTGAGTTATGTCAACCGTCAATTGCTGATGTTGGCTCAAAGCATCTGTCACCTGCTCCTCATCTTGTTGTTCCAACCTACCTTGCTCTCGAGACCGCTGCAAGATTCCTCTTCTTTTGAGATGACTGATCTGATCTCTCAGGTTTTGCTGCGTCATGTAGTTGAGGTCTGGACAATTTTCGCACCACAGACCATGCAGCCTATTCATGTATCCCCTTCTGTCGGGTCCTGATCTTCTGTATAGCGCAGACAGCAGGCTATGCTGCTCGGGCGTCCACTTGTGGCGTCCCCTTTGTGCTGTCCTGTTTCGGCTGCCGGTTCCGACTACGGGGTGCTCTTGCGAGCTTTGAATCCCTATGCGACCGACAACCTGAACTCTCTCCTCGTCGATGTCCGCCTCGTCTAGAGGCGTAGCTTTTTGTGTGGCAGGCGCCCGCCTTCTTAGCGTTCTGCCGTTGGTGTCCCGCATGCTGTCACGTCCAGCACCAACTCCAGACGTGCCCTGACGATCCCCAGGCAGCGACTGTTTTCCGAGGCTTAGCTGATTTCTTTCCGACATCGGCTGAGAGTGACCGGGGTCCGCGGGATTGTCACACCCGTATACTACTAAGTAGTACCCCCGTGCGGGGTTATTATCATTATTATCATTATTATTATGACTTTAGCCTTTCGGCTTTCACACTCCTCTCCAGAGGAAAATTCACTTATCCCAGATATCTCAGATATCAAAAGGATTAAGCTCTGTTGGAGCCCTTTCCAGGTTTTCGGGCTCGTGGTGGTGGTCGGGTCCGGGTCGCTCCTCGCCTCCCTGCTGTAGGTTGGATTCCTGCTCCACCCGCATTTCCTGTCGGAGCAGACGGTGTTCCTCTGCATTCCCCATGTACTTGCGTACAGTTCTCGCCGTTCCGAGCAGTACCGCTTTCTGCATGACTCTATAGATATTTTCGTCCAACTGAAGTTTCCTCAAGTTCTCTAGTAGTTTCTTCGGTATCAGGCCTGTAGATGAAATGACAATAGGGATGGTCTTGATATCTTTCAGCTTCCACTGTCTTCTGGTTTGTTCCTCGAGATCTCTGTATTTTGAAATTTTTTCAGTGTGCCTATCTAGAAGATTGGTATTATTTGGAATTGCCACGTCTATGAATAGTGCTCTGTCCTCATCCTTATTGAGCAATATGAGGTCTGGTCTATTGTGGGTTATTTTTCGGTCTGTGAGAACCGTGCGATCCCAGTAGAGCTTGTGATGTTCGTTTTCCAGCACAGCATCCGGATGGTAATTGTAATAAGGCACCTTTTTCGAAGCTAGAAGTTGGTGTTTTAGTGCCAATTCTTGGTGAAGAATCTTGGCAACAGCATCATGTCTATTTTTGTACTCCGTGCCCGCGAACTTCTGACATCCGCCGGTGATGTGCTGGATAGTTTCATGTGTCGCACAGCCATAACGACAGCTATCGTCCGCCACTGAGGCATCCTTGGCGATGTACTTCATGTAATTTCTTGTTGGAATCACCTGATCCTGGATGGCGAGCATGAAGCCCTCTGTCTCAGGAAACAACCTTCCGGAAGTCAACCAGTAGTTCGACGCAGATATGTCGACGTAATCATGGTTGACCTCGTTCTGGTGCCTCCCATGCAAAGGTTTGCCAATCAGTTTCTGCATTTTACTTTCTGCAGAGTGTTCGACGGTTTCCAAGTGATCCTGTTGTAGCTTTAATGGTGTAGAACTATCAGCAACACAAACTACTCGATGGAGTTCTGACGAAGCTGCCTTGCTCAAGAAATATTTTCGAAGTCCTTCAATTTCCTGGGACATACGGTTGGACAAATCAACAATTCCTCTACCCCCAAGATGTCGTGGCAGCTCTGTCCGTTCTATTGAGCTTTTGGGGTGATGTTTATTGTGTTTAGTCAGCATCGTCCTTATTTTTCTCTGTAAAGCTGCTAAATCGGTGGTCGTCCAAGAGATAATACCAAATGAATAGCTCAGCGCCGAGCAAGCGTAGGTGTTAATCGCTTTTATCAGATTCTTGCTGTTAAGACCAGTTCTCATTATCCTCCTCAATCTTCGGGTGAACTCCTCCGTTAATTCTTTCTTCATCTGGGTCTGATTGATTTTTCTTGCCTGTTTTATGCCTAGATACTTGTATGTGTCTCCTTCCTTTAATGCTTCAATTTCTGCAGCTTCCTTGAGTTTGAACGTACCATCTTCTATTTTCCCTCTCGTTATGTTAAGCAGTCGACATTTTTCTAGTCCAAACTTCATTTTGATGTCTTCCGAGAATCCTTCCACCATTTTCAGCATCAGTTGCATTTGTTTTTTGGTAGATGCGAAGAGTTTCAAGTCGTCCATGTAAAGGAGATGATTCAGTTTCATCATAGTTCTACTGCCGTTCTTGATGGAAAATCCGTAGTCCGTAGAATTCAATCTATGAGACAAGGGATTCAGGGCCATGCAGAACCACAGAGGGCTCAGCGAGTCTCCTTGGAAAATTCCGCGTCTTATTGGAATAGGTCCTGTCGTAATGGAGCCATCTGCTGCTTTCATTTGAAGACTAGTACGCCAGGTTGACATGGCGTTTTTGAGGAACTTAACAATATTGGGATCCACCTTGTAAATCTTCAAGATCGTCAAGAGCCATTCGTGAGGTATAGAATCGAATGCTTTTTTGTAGTCTATGTACGCAGCGTAAAGATTCCTTCGCTTGGAGAACGCTTGATTGCAGATAACTGAATCTATTATTAGTTGTTCTTTGCACCCTCGGCTGTCTTTGGTGCATCCTTTCTGTTGCATGGCGATGATGTTATTCCTTTCGCAATGGTTGTGAATTCGGTTTGAAATGCACGATGTGATTAATTTGTACATCGTTGGAAGACATGTGATTGGTCGGTACTTGGATGGGTCTTCTGTATTCCTTTGGTCTTTAGGTAACAAGTATGTTGTGCCATGTGTGAGGAATACTGGCATTCTTTCAGGATTTTCAATGACATCATTTATTGCGGAGGTCAATTTGTCATGCATGATCCAAAGTTTCTTGATCCAGAAGTTCTGTAATCCATCAGGCCCAGGAGCTTTCCAGTTGTGCAGTCCTCTGATAGCTGATTTTACTTCTTCAATTGTGATCATGTCATGCTGCATCGGCTCATATTTTATAGCTTCAGATTTTTCATCTTCAATCCAACCGGTATCTCCATTGAAGTGAGGTTTCGTTGATAATTGTTCGGTCCAGAATTGTTCAATGGCTTCCTCTGGTGGTAACTTTCCATTTTCTCCATCCGACGATGTGAGTGACCGGTAGAAAGATTCTTCCGACTTTTCGAATGAATTATTGTCTCTTTTCCGGCTATAATTGCTTTTATATCTCCTCAGGCGTTCTGCATACAGACTTAATTTTTGCTTCAGAGTGTCGAGGCAATGGTGAGCTGTAGCATTCTCCGTCTCTCGTTCTGTATGTGTCCTGTTTCTATCCATGATCTCTTTGACAGCTTTCACAACCTTTCTTCCTCGATTCCCGTTCAAGTACTCCGTCAGTCGTCCAATGTCTCTTCTTAGCCTTTCTGTTTTGTGTTGAAGACGTTTCTGCCATGCTGGCGCGTGTAATTTGTGTAATTTTGGACCATTGTTGTTCGTTCCGCGAATTTTTGCCCCTATGGTTTTGGCTGTCGTCAGCGCTGCACAGTAAAAAACTAGATGCAGATATTCCAATGAACTTCCGTTCTGTAGGTATTCAGGTAAAACGTCCTTATTCAAGATGTCGATTATAAGTGACAGCTTCTTGGATGTATTGAGTCGGGGAGGTGTTATTCGATGAAGAGGGTCTGTCCCTTCCAGTTCGGCGAAGTATCTCCTCATGTCAGAGTCAACTTGTCGGTGGAGCTCTTCCCTATCGTCCTGGTGTTCAGGCTCACTTGCGTTGCAAGATGGACTTTCAGTATCAGTTTCTTCTGCCTGTTGTTGTCCCGGCATGTGAATTTCATCAGAGGTGTTGGTGTTATTCTCTATTGTAGGCGGACGCTGAAGTTCTCGTTTGATTGCGTCGATTCGGGCCGTTGGTATTAGTTCATTTCTCAGAATTACGCGGTACTGGTCTGCCACTCGTTGTTCAGTGACATTGAGATTTGGGTAGGCGTTGCAGAATTCCTCATGGAGCCTTTTTCTATAGTTGTTCGTGTTCTGCCCTAGTCCCGTGATGGAGTTATATATGCGCACAATAGTTTCATTCATGGACGTTGTCCACTTCATGCGCTTTCTAACTAACCCCGCTTGGGTGAGCACTGGCTGAATATCCTGCGCAGCACCTTCAGCGGTTCGAGTCGACAATTGAATTGGACTCGTTGGTTGCTGTTGTTGCTTTGGAGCTGTAGCTTCTTTTGCAGCAGGAGCCCGCTTCCTCAACATCCTGCCACCGACGTCCCGCATGCTGTCATGTCCAGCGCCGGCTCCAGACATGCCCTGACGATCCCCAGGCAGCGACTTGTTTCCGAGGCTTCTCGTTATCACCATTTTCATGGGTTTGTGCTCCCCTTTCTCGGTTTGGGTGAGGGGTAGAGAAATGAGAGCAGAAAGAGCACCCCTATAAAGGATGTGAAAGAGAGAGGAAAAAGGAATGGGACTGCGGACAGCAGGCGTGGCTGGCTGCACCGTCTACGTCGTTACGATGGCTACCTGGCAGGCCATCTACCAGATTGCTGCCAGGCAGGCCAGACAATATTATTTTTTTTTTTTTTTTTTTTTTTTTTTTTTTTTAAATGTGGAACGCTTCACGATTTTGCGTGTCATCCTTGCGCATCCATGCTAATCTTCTCTGTATCGTTCCAATTTTAGTATATGTACCGCCAAAGCGAGTACTTATTATTATTATTATTATTAAGTTCTATAAGTGTATGTGTTATAGAGCGGCAATTCGTTCAAATTCAATGTATTCAGTGTCTGAGTCCAGATCATCTCCAAGATCGCTGGTTCCACGGTTATCACTGGTGAGTCGATTTATTTTTCTGATAGTATAGAAAATATATAACTTAGCCACATAGCTTAATAGTAACATATTAGTGAGGATTTCCAATATTCATTATTACACAGAAATACCTCATATAGTTCAATACGGACAAAAAGCCATGTCGGAGGTCTCAGACAATGAGAGCTCCTACATGGAAGCTACGGACACCGAAGAATTCAGCGATGGAGAAGCACAGGAGCTTGTAAGGCTCAAAGAAGAGAATGGGCAGTTGAAGGCTCAAATAAATAAATTAACTGAAACCGTGGCTCAGTTGGTCGGGGAGATACGCCTCTTGAGAGAGGAAGTTAATAAGAATAAAGCGCCTCAACCCCCTAGTTTTGCTGAAATTGCAAAACCGATTACGGCACAGAAATCCCCCACATTTGAAGAAATTGCAAAGCCGGTAGCAGTCCCCAAAAATTCCTCCAAACAGGAAGTAGCTCCAGAACCGGAAAAAAAGAAAAATTTTGCAACTCAAGTTGCGAAAACCCAGAACGCGCCTCCCACAAAACGCGCGCTTAAAGAAAGTTCAGACGAAGAGACCGCAAAAACGTACTCTACCGATCGTACCTTCTGGAAATTGGTCACTAAAAAGACCAAGAGATCGCCAAGATCGAACCAAACCAGCTCGGGGCCAACACAAAATACTCCGAAGCCAGCCCAAAACTCTTCGGAAGTGAAGAAACCCCAGGAAACTGCAACCAAAGTAGTCAAAGGGACGAAGAAACCAGAAAAAAAGACGGAAAAGGCAAAAACCGTCAAAAAAGCCGAAACCAGAGAAGAAATTTCTGGAATCACTGGGGAACTGGATAAGTGCACGAAAAACCTCCTCAGCACGATGATGCAGAATCTGGAGAAAGAGATTGAGAAATAGATGCAGCAAATTATTAAGAATATTTAATGGCTGATACGACGAAAAAAAAAAAAGAAAATATTTGATTCTCAAATATTCAGTACGTTCATTCTGATAGGCAGAGTAAATGTAAAAAACCGTTTATCTGTGTTTAACGTTGTTTTTCTTGCATGCCGTTGAAGATTTCGACGTTTTTCTGATGTTGATATGCGATAAACCGGAGCTTAACGTGTGGGGGGATTTGCCTATAAAAGCAGATTTTCCCTCCGCGACGGGCACTTCTACTTCAATCTTTCACTTGGTGACATCTACTTTTACTTTTGACTTTTGATTCTGTTACTTCAGTCGCTTTTACTGCTCTTTTACTTCAGTTAGTTTATGCTCCGTACTTTCTGCGATTCGACGATTGATTTTTAGTTTTTTTTTCATTTGATTTTCGCGAGTGCCTTTACCGTTCAGTTTCTTTGTTAGACCTATACCGGTTACTTCTTTGACATTGACACTGCTGTACTGCATCGCTTTCTGTTATATTTTATCGTTCTTTACCCTGTTTCGCGAGTTTGACTTTTCCCTTCGCTATCAGTCATGGCGCGTAAGCCCTTGGGGTACTGCAGGGAGAGTCCCGTCAACCCCCCTGTCCGCGTTCCGCGTCACAAGTGTTGAATCCGAAATCTCTTTCTTTTTCTATCAATCATGGCGCGTTATAGCCCTTGGGGTAGAGAATAAGAGATACCGCTCGTCGTCAGTGAACTGTGAACTGAACTGTTGTTGCGCCTTTATATCAGTGAAAATTATTTCCGATTTCTTATTGTTTCCGATTTATTGAATTAAACTGTTTTAATCTCGTATTGAAGGTGAGTGAATTTCCGAACATTGAAAATTTATTGTCGCAATTGGTAAAATTTTAGGTTTGATTTACCAATAATAGTGAATCACCTATTACCCTGTTGATAACTTGTCTACCTGCTTTTATTTTCTTTTGACCTGTACTGTTGAAACTTACCGATTATTTCTGATTTTTCTGAAAACTGAAATTCGATTATTGTGATTGATATTCTGACTATTGAACTTGAAAAACTGTTTGGAATTTAACCTGTGCGTTCTGGTGCTATTCGAATTTCGGGACATTTTCTGGACTATACGAAACGACTTGCAAGTGTGTGCGGCATTTCTAGAATAATTTCGGACTTTGGTGGGCCTGATTGAAATTTTTTCGAGTAACGTTGGACTTGTAAAATTTTTAGTGTGATACATCGGGACTTAGATTGCTTTTGGTGCGCCGGGACTCCGGGATTTTTTTTTTCTTCTTCTGGTCCACCGGGACTTAGACTTGATATCTTTTTTTTTGGGATACACCGATACCCGCTTCGAACTTGAGTGAATAGGTTGGCTAACGGTTAACTTACCGGGTCGGACTTGGAACTCAAACGGATTGTGAAAGACATACCGAGTGTGAATTATTGGTGCGTTCTGAATCGGACTTAGTTGAATATAATATGTCGAACATGGATGTGAACCGGATACTCAGTGATGAACTTAAATACGAATTACAACTGAGGGGACAGTCGATACCGGGTACTGTGATGACTAAACGGAGTCTACTACGACAAGTACTTCAGTCTAATGAACCTCTACTACCCTCAACATCACTGAATCCCGCCTCGGAGATTGAGATTTGCCAAAATAAACTCACCGATTTGGTGGAATCCCTTCAGAACTTCAATCATGAAAATGCGGCTAACGAATTTTCGCGAATTTACACCAGATTAATACACATTCAAGGAAGGCTGGACTTTATTGTCACTGCAGACACAGTTACAACTAGTTGAACAAATGAAGGCAACTACAAATAAGGCGTTGGAAACACTGGAGGAGCTACGCAAGAAGAGCAATCGTGAACAGCCGCAGCCATCCAGCCGAGATCAGAGGTCTCTTTTAGATGTGGAGGTGGCCAGTTCATCTAGGGTGCCGTCGATCCAACCGGAGAGGATGTCAAGGGTTGAGACATCACTGATCGACTTGGGGGATGGTGTTGATCCTCCTGTAGTAGTGGATGTCTCGCGTGCTGGTACACCTGTAAGGGGTCCAACATTAGAAGAGGTCATGAATGAGACAAGACAGACATGTAGAGCATTACTACGACATTTACCAGCGATACCTCTCACACAGTCACAGGACTGTGGGACAACAACACCTGAGGGTCCGACACAGGGTAGAGGGATTAATTCTACACGAAGGGTGTCTTTTCCACACTTACCTGCACCTTGGATAGGTCCTGACCGACCAATTGTCACAACACCTGCCAGATCAGAGCCGGAGTCCCGATCAACAATACCGACTGTCCCAATGCACAAATGGAACATTTCCTTTGATGGCACTGGAAGTGTGACAGGATTTCTTGAAGAAGTGGAGAGGCTGGCCGAATCCCGTAAAGTGTCCCTGGAACACGTTTTTGAATCAGTTTATGAATTACTATGAAAGGATGCAAGGGATTGGTTTATTCCCAGGAGAGGTACTTTCAACGACTGGGAGAACTTTAGCAACCAACTGAAAGAAGCATTTCTGCCTGTCAACTACGAGGAGAATCTGTTAGAGGAAATGAAAAGACGAACACAAGGCCCTGAAGAAAAGCTGCTTCTGTATGTTACCCGGATGAAGAACTTATTCCAGAAACTCACCTATACCGAACCATCCGAGGTGGAGCAGATCCGGCTTATCCGACAGAGGTTGATCCCTCCCTCAAGCAGGCCTTGGCCTTCCAGGAGACCAAGACGTATGATGAACTTCTCGGTAAGGGAAAAGATTTTGAACTGGTCCAGTGGCAGATGAGCCAGTACACCCGGCCACCCTCAAAACCAGGTTTCGTGGAGGAACCTCACCTAACGTACACTTCCCGTCAACTGAACCGATATCAGGCAAGTTTTTCTGTGGATACAAGAGAACAGGTTCACCAAACAACTGATCACGGGGAATCAGTCCTGCCGACACCACCCAACCAGACGCGACTTTCTCCGTCCAAAGCCGCCCAGGTCCAGAGAGTCAATAGTCCAGCAACCAGGGTCACACCTTCCGACTCCTGGAGACGGGTCCGAAGGTCGATCCGAAACTTCAACACCGCCACCCCGCCGTCAAGCCGAAAATAGTCACGCTGACCGGACCGAATCATCATCAGGGAGGAGAGTGTTCTTCCAGACACAGTGTTGTTTCCGGTGTGGTGGATATGGCCACATGCGTCGAGAATGTCGCAGGTCACCGAAAATCTTCTGTTCTCGATGCCAGAGGGAGAACATTCTCTCACGAGACTGCCCGTGTTCGGGAAACTGAAGGGGAGATTGGAGACGGAGTCGACCACATCTCCCAGAATCTTAACTCCACTGGCACCGACCACCTGTAATGATAACCGACCGTTAGTAGAGGTCAGAATAGCCGCCAAACACTTCCGAGCACTGATAGATACAGGAGCGACCAGGAGTTTTTGCAGTCAAGCCGTATCCCATCAGTGTGAAAGTAAAGGAATTACAGGACAAACAATGCACAACAGTTTCGCAGTAATAGCGAACGGAAAAACCACCGTCACACCGAAACTGTACACCACCACCGTGCAAATTTCCGATTACACACTGCCTGATTTGAAATTCTTACTGGTACCAAACTTACCGGTAGACATTATTCTGGGGATGGATATTCTGTCCACATTCAGGTTTTCCGTGAATCTCAGTACCGCCGAGTGCTTTCTGGAAGGCCGACTGATCTCGAAAACGATGACCCCCGTCGAAACCACCGCAGAAGAACACCTATTGGAACTGACGGAATCTCAGAAACAAGAACTGGAGGCATTTCTGACTGAGGAATTAAAGAAGTTTGAAGACCTATATGGTACAACCGACCTGATTGAACACAAGATCAAAGTGAAACCGGGCACCGAACCGATCAAACAACGATACCGACCCCTAAACCCGAAAATGCAAGATATCTTCAATCAGGAAGTGGACCGTATGCTGTCTGAGGGAGTGATTGAACCCTCCAAGTCACCGTGGAGTTCACCTGTTGTACTGGTCAGGAAGAAAGACGGAAAATACCGTTTCTGCATCGACTTCCGTGCTGTTAACTAAGTGTCTGTGAAAGATGCATACCCGTTGCCGTACATTTCTGGGATTCTGGATAAACTCCGAAAAGCGAAGTACATCTCCACGCTAGACCTAAAACAAGGATACTGGCAGATACCGTTAGCCAAAGAGAGTCGTCCGATTACCGCATTTACCGTCCCCGGAAGAGGGCTGTTCCAGTTCACCGTGATGCCGTTGGGTTTGCATGCAAGCCCAGCCACCTTCCAGAGATTCCTAGACACCGTCATTGGCCCAGAAATGGAACCGGAGGCGTTCGCTTACCTGGACGATATAGTTGTCCTGGGGGAAACTTTAGAGGAAGACCCAAACATACTATCCCTGCACGAGGCCATCATTGAGGCAGAATACCTTTTCATGGTGATGCCTCTCTGCGACGAGGACCTCAACGCATTCCTGCGTCGAGAGAGACCGAGAAGCCAGCCGTCTCGGTTCTTCCGGGTGATGAGGCAACTGGCAGCTGCCTTGACGGAGTGTCACCGTCAACGTATAGTGCATCGAGACATCAAGCCGGCCAACATCTTACGCCGTCGGTGCCGATTCCTGCTGGCAGATTTTTGGTTGGCCGAAAAGCTCACCACCGCCCAACCCCTGCTCACCGAGCCAGCAGGAACCATTGTATACTGGGCACCGGAACAACGAAGACTGGAGCCGTATGACACGTCCGTCGACCTGTGGGCGTTGGGGTGAGTGGCCTACCGACCGGCCTACCGTGCCGTCAGGGTGAGGAGGAGCAGCATTGGGCCTCATCCCTGGGCGAAAGATACCGGGCGGAGATGGAACGGTTGAGATTTCCCGTCCGATGGTACATCGAAGGCTTGCTCCAGGATAACCCATCCCACCGGAGACCTGCTGCACAGTGGGAGTGGCCCGGAACAAATACCGTACTGTTGGTTGAAACCGTAGCCCAGCCACCCCCACTGATATCCACACTAAGGCCAGCACCGCTTCCACCAGCATCTCCGTTAACGCCACCACCCCAACCGTCAATTGCCCCACAGGAACCGCCAGCTCCAGGGAAGACACTGGCTGGTATCCAAGATCCAGGCTAAACCCAATCCCCGTCTGTGGTAACCCAGTTTTCGGGCTGAGGTGATCGCACTACCACCAACCACCGTCGAGGGCAGACGCCGGATCCGACTGAAACTCTGGTTTCCCTCCGGCACTGCCCGCCGTCTTTTGGTGCCAGTAGACTGAATCCGTAAGAATTATCTTCCTGAAAAAAAAGAAAAAAATTTGCGCCAATCAAGCCGTGTGTTCACCGTTTTGAAATACATAATTGAGAAATACCAGGTATTAATGATCTTACCTCTTTTCAGACTCCCGTTAGACGGCTGCAACATGAGCGACTCAGAATTCCTGGACCGACTCGACGAGGAGCTGGGCTTTGTCGATCCGTTCAAAGACCAGGAACCGGAATCTCCTCCTCGTCACGTGCCGTTGCCGCTGTGAGCACTCAAAGCATTCGGTCGCCCCAAACCGATCCGCCATACACAGTTAAATTGGGTACTCACCGGGAAAATGGAGCACAGCACGTTTCCGACCAGCAATGAAAATGGATTTCCACATAGAGAAAGAAGATTTTCCACTATTATACACCCACACCATGTATCCACGGATACACGTTTCTGCGTGCGCATTGGAACTACCACTGCCAATCATAGAGAGGAATAGGAACTTCATTGATAAGGTTATTTCACTTGTAAGTCCGGTCACATGCACATACATAGATGGCGCGTGCGAAAGTAAGGTCATTATTTCTTGGGAAAGATAGAGTCGTGAAATTAAACTCACTATTTCATCGTAAGTTAATTTCTTCCGAGCTGCGAGGGGTGTAATGAATCCCAGTTTTCTGAGGAAAATTGGTATTCATTTTAGTGCATTCCTTTCGTTTTCATATTTCCGCCTTCGAAAATATTTAAATCTCAAATATTCAGTACGTTCATTCCGATAGGCAGAGTAAATGTAAAAAACCGTTTATCTGTGTTTAACCCATAATAACCTAGTGTTACACATATGTAACGCAAATTTCATTGGCAAATCTATTTTATTTCTCAGTAACTGTAGCTATTAGAGCTACATATATGTAACACCATTTTTCTCAAACAAAAACCATACAATTTTCAAACAGAAATTGAGTGGTTTTTGTCTTGTACACTCTATAAAGAATGTTTATTCAATTAGAATAGTGATCATAACTCAGGTTATTAAGGGTTAACGTTGTTTTCCTTGCATGCCGTTGAAGATTTCGACGTTTTTCTGATGTTGATATGCGATAAAATGTAGATGGCGACATTTTTCATTCTTGTCGCATTCTGGAATTTTCAGATTTCTAACGTGTGGGGGGATTTGCCTATAAAAGCAGATTTTCCCTCCGCGACGGGCACTTTTACTTCAGTCTTTCATTTGGTGACTTCTACTTCTACTTTTGACTTTTGATTCTGTTACTTCAGTCGCTTTTACTGCTCTTTCACTTCAGTTAGTTTATGCTCCGTACTTTCTGCGATTCGACGTTTAAGAATAATTTTGTGTTACTAGCATCAGTGATATTGAGAATTGATTTTCAGTTTTTTTTCATTTGATTTTCGCGAGTGCCTGAAACAAAGGAGGTAGGTCCCCGTCTTTACCGTTCAGTTTCTTTGTTAGACCTATACCGGTTACTTTTTTGACTTTGACACTTCTGTACTGTTTCGCTTTCTGTTATATTTTATCGTTCTTTACCCTGTTTCGCGAGTCTGACTTTTCCCTTCGCTATCAGTCATGGCGCGTAAGCCCTTGGGGTAGTGAAGGGAAAGTCCCGTCAACCCCCCTGTCCGCGTTCCGCGTCATAAGTGTTGAATCTGAAATCTCTTCTTTTCTATCAGTCATGGCGCGTTATAGCCCTTGGGGTAGAGAATAAGAAATACCGCTCGTCGTCAGTGAAATCCCGTAGTTGCGGTAAAAATAGACCTTTTCTTCGCTATCAGTCATGGAGCGTTATAGCCCTTGTGGTAGCGAATAAAAGTCTCGAATGGACCCGCCCTGGTTGTGTTTCATTTTTGGAGAAATACAATTACATCCCGATACCGTATAGCAAGTCATTTCACTTCGCGAGGTCATCCTTATTAATCATTTCGTCAGTTCTGGTTGGCGCATTTTATTGAACCTTTGATTTTTCACTGCACCCGGTAAAAACTTTATAAAGTGCTCGTGACCGGACAGAATTTACCGAATGTATGTTTGCTGATAGATTCGCTCATATTTCATACCTACACATATCTCCGTTGTACAAATAATCAGTTTCCGAAGGTGTGAATAAACTTTTAAATAATTTGATTTTGACTACTTCGTTATCGCTACCACCCTAGATAACAGCGAACTCTGTCTCCGACTAGCAGCTACTCTGGTAGGTTTGCTATTCTTCCTAGTGAAAAGAATAGCTGGCGCTCGAGATAAGTATTCTCCGAGGTAACCACGTCACAATATGACCTGATATACCGACCTACATACCAAGAGTAAATGGACTACCCGATGTACTGGACATTGTCGTAATGAAAGACATCACTGAAAAAATCAGTATTCATACAATAGAAGACGGAACTTCAGACCACAATCCCATAGAATTCATAGTGGGACATGGCCCAAGAAACGAAGAAGAGACAAACCAAGCATCGCACAGACTGGGAGAAATATACGAATTTACTTCAGGAGAAAATTACGGAAATTCCCCAAATAAACACCCGGGATGAATTAGATGAAGCAGTTGAAAAATTGGAAAATCAAATAAAAGAAGCCTATAAAGAAAGCACCAAGAGAATAAGGAAACCAATTCCGAAACATTCACATGGAGATACGCCAAAGGATATAAAGGAACTTATTAAAAAGAACAGAAGACTCAGAAAAATCTACAGAACAACAAAAAGAGAAGAAGACAAGAAGAAACTGAATAAGCATAGTCAGATATTGAAAAATGCTTCAACAGATTTTCGTAATTACAGATGGCACCAGAGATTGAGGGAACTAAATACAATAGATCACTCGGCTTGGAAAATGCAAAAACGCTCACGACGAGAACGGACAGTTATACCTCCACTGCATGGGGAAAACGGAATGGTATATACGAGACTTGAAAAAGCCGAAGCACTTGCCGACTCAATTGAGAGAGAAGCCAGAAAAAATTACAGAAATGATGATGACAATGAAGATCTAGAAGAAGAAGTGGGGGCAAACGAAGAACTGATGATGGAACCACCGGAAACCGAAATCATTCCAAAACCGGCTTCACCAACAGAGATCAAAGAGATCATAATGATATTGAAAAACAGGAAAACGCCGGGAGAAGATAGGATAACGAATTATATGTTGACGAAATTGCCTAGAAAAAGAATAGCAGCCTTGACGAATATAACAAACGGAGTGATGAGGACCGAATACTACCCAAAGAGATGGAAAACTGCAGAAATGATAGTTTTCAAAAAGGAACGGAAATTTCCTCAAAATTAAAGACCAATCAGCCTACTATCAGCACTAGGAGAAATCGTCGAGAGGGTTATCGCTAAAAAGCTGAATGAGGAAACAGAAATGTTGAAGATGATCAAGGATCGGTACTTGGACCTCTGCTTCACGTAATATACGTTTATGATATCCCTTGTACGCAGATGACACAGAAATAGCGTTCAGACATCGACGCCCAGAGATCATACACCGGAGACTGCAGGAAGCCATAGATGAATTACTCAAATGGTGCATCAAATGGAAAATCCAAATCAATGGAAGAAAGACTCAAGCAATATTTCTGCAAAAGAGAAAATTGAGGATGGAAGAAAACCTCGAAGTTGATGGAGAAGAGGTTGAATGGAAAAATGAAGCAACATACCTAGGAGTGACGCTTGACAGACGACTTACATGGAAAAACCACATCAAATGTGCAGTTGATAAAGCAAAAGCCGCAATGAGTAAACTTTATCCACTCATAGGCAGAAGAAGTCATATGAATTAGAACATCAAGTTGACGATGATTAAAACTATTGCGCGACCACAACTCACATATGGATCGGCGGCATGAGGCTTCGCAGCCAAGACCCACATCAAGAGAATACAGGCCACTGAGAATAAACTCCTTAGAATGGCGATGGACGTACCCTGGTTTGTTAGGAACAAACAAATCTACAAGGACTTGGAATGGGAACCAGTTACAGAATTTATGAAGAGAAAGGCGGAAAGGATATTCGACAAAGCCAAACAACATTTAAATGAGGAACTACGAAAATTAGTCGACTATGATCCAACAGAAGAAGCTAGAAGGTCAAAAACCTACCACCGAAGACCGAGAGATCAGTTAAGGATTTTAAGTAACCAAAGAAGAGCTCAACCTATAAAAGCTATAGGCAGCATACAACTATCAACGACTATGATCGTGTGAGAGTACAGAAACCATAAGACTCATAAGAGTCAACTGGTTAATAGGCAAAATGCCCGGAACCTATGAAGAAGCAGTTAAGGGTTTTTAGTGGGTCTCGAGCTCAGAGAGTGAGAATCCTCACACTGTTCCCCCTCAGGAGAGGGTGTTTTCGTCTGTTTTGCAGATTTTCCCCCTGCTACACTAAAAAAAAAAAATGTCTACTGAGGGGATATCGAGAACCATTGCAGCTGGAAGGAAGCAGAGGACACAATCTGGAGGTCTTTCTTTATGACTAATTTAAATTTGAAAACATAATCGGTCTATCATTTGTAGATTTCGAGTTATAAACAAAAATTGAGATTTTGACGATTCCGAAAATTTCTCATTACTTTTTGTCTTTGAAATTACAAATCTGAAACTTGAACCTTCTTAAGCACTTTCATACATAGAATCTACTAACAAAAGATTATTTTCCAATTCAAAAATATCAAATTCAAAAGTTTGCATTTAAAACAATTGTTCACCTTATGATTCAAAATGAACAAATATTATGAGCTCATCGGTGGATTTTACGTAAAAAAGTGCCTATACAAGGTTTCAGATTTGTAACTGCGAAGACAAAAAAGTTATGAGGACTTTTACGAAATTGTCAAACTCAAAAACGAAGTATCGTAGATGGCTGTGGTTTTCACCATTCTTTGTTTTTCCTAAAATGAGCTCGGGAATGTGTCTTTCGTTTTCTTCTAGCAGCTAAAGTTCTCGAGATCCTTTCAGTAGATAACGAATTTTGCTCACCCTGTACAATTGAGGGCAAAAGTTTGAGAAGAGTTGTTCAAACTGAAGACTTGGGCGTTTTGTTCGACCGCAAGCTCTCATTCAGTCTCTATATCGAAAACGTCATCTGCGCTACCAATAAGTCTTTGGGTTTTCTTCCTTGCAACTGCAAGGAATTCTCAAATTTTCGAGCTATACAATCACTGTAATTCTGCTTAGTGCGTAGTAAGCTTGAATACTACAGTGTGGTGTGGAATCCATTTCACAGTAAGTACATTTCAGCGTTGGACTCCATTCAAAGAAAGTTTTTGAAGTTTTTGTACTTTAAAAAACATAATATTTATCCTGTTCATCCCGACCATATCAGTCTTTGTTGAACGAGTTGAATAACACTAGTTTGAGGGAAAGAAGAGAAATTGCTGATGCTACTTTATATGATGCATATAAATTGATCAATAATCGTATTGACTCAGTATCTTTACTTTCTCTTCTGAATTTCAACGCGCCTAGACTTGCGTCAAGATCTAATGTAACGTCCACAGCACAAATTCCACAGACCTGTTTTGTCGATGTGTAGAAGCCTAAACAATATCCCTCCAGTGGATGTTTTTTCTGTCCATAAATGAATTTAAAAGACAATTGTATTTTCTGATTGATATTGATTTTCTGCCAAAGGCGAAAATGTTGTAATCAACTAGTTTATTAATTGAGCGCTTAATGATCTCGAACATTAAAATATCTCAATCCTTAATCGCTGCCATTTAACCTAGTTGATTGAATAACTATAATGTCCCTATTTGCCAAAAAAAAAACCATAGAATGTAGAAATAATGTCATCTTTAGATGTGCCAGCACATAACCATGCCATAACACAGCCAACGGGGACTTCCTTCCAAGTGGGACAAATGTCTCATTGTTGGCTACGATACGTGGCGTGAAAATAATTTCCTTGAATGTTTCCAAACCTGGACACATGATGTCCCAAATGATCTCGCTAGTACAAAATGCTAGCTCAAATTATCCTTACTGCATTTTGAAAGTGAAATCGGACTTTTTTTTCAGTATATGTGAGATCGGACAATTAATGTTAGTCAACATAGCTTCTCATTCAGCTAGAACAAAACATTAGAAAGATCACGAAAAATAAAAACGAATCCTGGGAAAAAAATGTACAACAATCGACGCATATTTAGGAGGAAGAAAAAGCACGGAAAGCTGGAAATTATTTATTTTATTTATTTATTCATTTATTATTATTATACGGGATCAACCCCATTACAACAGACAACATTACAGATAGATACTATCTTTGAATAGTATCTAGCCTTAATAATGAAAGAAAATACAATATAATGTGTACTGCCCGCACAAATCCAAGATTACAAAACTAAAAACTATCCTGGATCTGTCTCCTGAAGTGAGGCAAAGAAACACCCAAAATATCAAGATTCTTTGAATTAATCAATCTCAGCGTCCTCTCAATAGGCAAGTGCATTGCATAGTTGGTACCATGACGGGGCAGGAAAAATAATCGGTTTGCTCTCAGTAAACGTCCTGGAACATTGAAGGAGATTTTCGCAAGAAGTTCCGGACAGATCACCTGGCCATTCAGGAGTTTGTAGACAAACAATAAATCTCCACGCACACGCCTATCATGGAGACTCCTCATATTTGGCACTGATCTTGCTTCCTCATATACATGGTCAGCTTGAATTCTCAAGTGAAGCTTAAAAAGACAGAACCTTAAAAACTTACTTTGAATCCTCTCCAAAATTAAGCTGCTGTTTCCATAATATGGAGCCCATACCATAGAGAAGTACTCCAACAAGAACACAACGAGGGACATATATACCCTTTTGCAGGTTTCCACCGACAAATCTCTGCAATTCCGCATCACAACTCCCAGAACCTTGGAAGACTTGACCACTACCATATTTATATGGTGTCCAAAGTTCAAGTGCTCATCTAAATAAATTCCAAGGTCCCTTATTACCTCTAGATACCTGAGATCCACATTCCCAACATAGTAAGTAGATGAAACTTTCCTATTTCCTCTATAAAAGCTGGTATAACTACACTTGTCCACATTCAAGGTCAATCCATTTACTATGCACCACTCACACAATCTATTTAAATCATCCTGCAACGACAGCATATCCTCTTCTGAAGTGATCTCCTTGTAGAACTTCAAATCATCAGCAAATAGCAAATATTTACTACTCCAGAAACAAAGTACTATGTCATTTATAAAAATGAGGAAGAATAGAGGCGAACAGTGCCCACCCTGCAGTACACCCGAAGCTACATTTATAAGACGGGAGGGAGCAGACGCCACCCAAACGGATCTGTTGAGTTCTACCGTATAAGAAACTCCCAAACCAAGACACCATAATCTCTAAATAAGCCTTAGCTTATTTAGCAGTAAAGAGATATTAACTTTATCAAACGCCTTACAGAAATCCGTATAGATAACATCCGTCTGCCGCCCACTCTCCATTGCACCGACTAGATCATCCTAGAACACCAACAAGTTAGTCAAAGTAGATTTTCCTTGGATAAAACCATGCTGTTCATTGACCAGCATCTCCTTACAATTAAAGTAGATCTGGTCATAAATTAGGCTGTCCAGAAGACTGATTGGTCACACTTCTGTAGTTCACAACTTTACTCCGATCACCAGACTTGAATATTGGTATAATAAAGCTATGCTTCCATTGTGTTGGAAATTCTGCTGATTCAATAGATCTTTTAAACAAGTCAAAAAGAGGGTAGCAGAGAGCACACACACAATTCTGGAGGTTAATAGGCAAAATGCCCGGAACCTATGAAGAAGCAGTTAAGGGTTTTTAGTGGGTCTCGAGCTCAGAGAGTGAGAATCCTCACACTGTTCCCCCTCAGGAGAGGGTGTTTTCGTCTGTTTTGCAGATTTTCCCCCTGCTACACTAAAAAAAAAAAATGTCTACTGAGGGGATATCGAGAACCATTGCAGCTGGAAGGAAGCAGAGGACACAATCTGGAGGTCTTTCTTTATGACTAATTTAAATTTGAAAACATAATCGGTCTATCATTTGTAGATTTCGAGTTATAAACAAAAATTGAGATTTTGACGATTCCGAAAATTTCTCATTACTTTTTGTCTTTGAAATTACAAATCTGAAACTTGAACCTTCTTAAGCACTTTCATACATAGAATCTACTAACAAAAGATTATTTTCCAATTCAAAAATATCAAATTCAAAAGTTTGCATTTAAAACAATTGTTCACCTTATGATTCAAAATGAACAAATATTATGAGCTCATCGGTGGATTTTACGTAAAAAAGTGCCTATACAAGGTTTCAGATTTGTAACTGCGAAGACAAAAAAGTTATGAGGACTTTTACGAAATTGTCAAACTCAAAAACGAAGTATCGTAGATGGCTGTGGTTTTCACCATTCTTTGTTTTTCCTAAAATGAGCTCGGGAATGTGTCTTTCGTTTTCTTCTAGCAGCTAAAGTTCTCGAGATCCTTTCAGTAGATAACGAATTTTGCTCACCCTGTACAATTGAGGGCAAAAGTTTGAGAAGAGTTGTTCAAACTGAAGACTTGGGCGTTTTGTTCGACCGCAAGCTCTCATTCAGTCTCTATATCGAAAACGTCATCTGCGCTACCAATAAGTCTTTGGGTTTTCTTCCTTGCAACTGCAAGGAATTCTCAAATTTTCGAGCTATACAATCACTGTAATTCTGCTTAGTGCGTAGTAAGCTTGAATACTACAGTGTGGTGTGGAATCCATTTCACAGTAAGTACATTTCAGCGTTGGACTCCATTCAAAGAAAGTTTTTGAAGTTTTTGTACTTTAAAAAACATAATATTTATCCTGTTCATCCCGACCATATCAGTCTTTGTTGAACGAGTTGAATAACACTAGTTTGAGGGAAAGAAGAGAAATTGCTGATGCTACTTTATATGATGCATATAAATTGATCAATAATCGTATTGACTCAGTATCTTTACTTTCTCTTCTGAATTTCAACGCGCCTAGACTTGCGTCAAGATCTAATGTAACGTCCACAGCACAAATTCCACAGACCTGTTTTGTCGATGTGTAGAAGCCTAAACAATATCCCTCCAGTGGATGTTTTTTCTGTCCATAAATGAATTTAAAAGACAATTGTATTTTCTGATTGATATTGATTTTCTGCCAAAGGCGAAAATGTTGTAATCAACTAGTTTATTAATTGAGCGCTTAATGATCTCGAACATTAAAATATCTCAATCCTTAATCGCTGCCATTTAACCTAGTTGATTGAATAACTATAATGTCCCTATTTGCCAAAAAAAAAACCATAGAATGTAGAAATAATGTCATCTTTAGATGTGCCAGCACATAACCATGCCATAACACAGCCAACGGGGACTTCCTTCCAAGTGGGACAAATGTCTCATTGTTGGCTACGATACGTGGCGTGAAAATAATTTCCTTGAATGTTTCCAAACCTGGACACATGATGTCCCAAATGATCTCGCTAGTACAAAATGCTAGCTCAAATTATCCTTACTGCATTTTGAAAGTGAAATCGGACTTTTTTTTCAGTATATGTGAGATCGGACAATTAATGTTAGTCAACATAGCTTCTCATTCAGCTAGAACAAAACATTAGAAAGATCACGAAAAATAAAAACGAATCCTGGGAAAAAAATGTACAACAATCGACGCATATTTAGGAGGAAGAAAAAGCACGGAAAGCTGGAAATTATTTATTTTATTTATTTATTCATTTATTATTATTATACGGGATCAACCCCATTACAACAGACAACATTACAGATAGATACTATCTTTGAATAGTATCTAGCCTTAATAATGAAAGAAAATACAATATAATGTGTACTGCCCGCACAAATCCAAGATTACAAAACTAAAAACTATCCTGGATCTGTCTCCTGAAGTGAGGCAAAGAAACACCCAAAATATCAAGATTCTTTGAATTAATCAATCTCAGCGTCCTCTCAATAGGCAAGTGCATTGCATAGTTGGTACCATGACGGGGCAGGAAAAATAATCGGTTTGCTCTCAGTAAACGTCCTGGAACATTGAAGGAGATTTTCGCAAGAAGTTCCGGACAGATCACCTGGCCATTCAGGAGTTTGTAGACAAACAATAAATCTCCACGCACACGCCTATCATGGAGACTCCTCATATTTGGCACTGATCTTGCTTCCTCATATACATGGTCAGCTTGAATTCTCAAGTGAAGCTTAAAAAGACAGAACCTTAAAAACTTACTTTGAATCCTCTCCAAAATTAAGCTGCTGTTTCCATAATATGGAGCCCATACCATAGAGAAGTACTCCAACAAGAACACAACGAGGGACATATATACCCTTTTGCAGGTTTCCACCGACAAATCTCTGCAATTCCGCATCACAACTCCCAGAACCTTGGAAGACTTGACCACTACCATATTTATATGGTGTCCAAAGTTCAAGTGCTCATCTAAATAAATTCCAAGGTCCCTTATTACCTCTAGATACCTGAGATCCACATTCCCAACATAGTAAGTAGATGAAACTTTCCTATTTCCTCTATAAAAGCTGGTATAACTACACTTGTCCACATTCAAGGTCAATCCATTTACTATGCACCACTCACACAATCTATTTAAATCATCCTGCAACGACAGCATATCCTCTTCTGAAGTGATCTCCTTGTAGAACTTCAAATCATCAGCAAATAGCAAATATTTACTACTCCAGAAACAAAGTACTATGTCATTTATAAAAATGAGGAAGAATAGAGGCGAACAGTGCCCACCCTGCAGTACACCCGAAGCTACATTTATAAGACGGGAGGGAGCAGACGCCACCCAAACGGATCTGTTGAGTTCTACCGTATAAGAAACTCCCAAACCAAGACACCATAATCTCTAAATAAGCCTTAGCTTATTTAGCAGTAAAGAGATATTAACTTTATCAAACGCCTTACAGAAATCCGTATAGATAACATCCGTCTGCCGCCCACTCTCCATTGCACCGACTAGATCATCCTAGAACACCAACAAGTTAGTCAAAGTAGATTTTCCTTGGATAAAACCATGCTGTTCATTGACCAGCATCTCCTTACAATTAAAGTAGATCTGGTCATAAATTAGGCTGTCCAGAAGACTGATTGGTCACACTTCTGTAGTTCACAACTTTACTCCGATCACCAGACTTGAATATTGGTATAATAAAGCTATGCTTCCATTGTGTTGGAAATTCTGCTGATTCAATAGATCTTTTAAACAAGTCAAAAAGAGGGTAGCAGAGAGCACACACACAATTCTTTAAAAAATAATTAGGTATACCATCCGGGTATACCACCGGTGGCAGGTGAGCTATCTTATCAAAGATTAACTATACAGATAGCTTTGGATCAGGAATTGACGAGTTGCCACTCGTCTGGCCAAGGGATGAATCTTCAAAAGGTCCATCGTCACTATTATATACAGATTCAAAATATTGGGCAAAGCCCTCACAAACCCCCACGGAACCCATAAATTCACGATCATCAAGACACATCAAGTTGGGAATCTTATCCGATACTCGCCTATTATCATAGTTCCTCCAGAAGCTTCTGGGATTAGTATAAAGTTCTTGGTCTAATCTTGATACAAAATCCTGGTATCAAATATTCACTAGGGCTTTGCACTCAGACCTCAACGTTGAAAAGGTGTTATAGTTATTAGTAGTCTGGTTCAGTTTATATTTTTTGTGGGCCATTTTCTTCCGATAAATTAACGATCATAGTTCCGCCGAGTACCATCTGGGAAAATTAGAAGTTCTGAATCTCTTTAGGGGGACAAATAAAGCCAAAGCCATATATATTATATGATAAAATGACGCGACGGCCCCGCCTATGCAAAGAGAATTCAAAAAAAGATCCCAATCGATTCCACATAAGTAGTCATTCAAACCCATATAGTCTCCATTCTTGAAGTCATAAAAAAATTCCTCATAATTTAATCTATCCTCCTGCTCAACATCCATATCGATCACAAAGTTGTAAGCCCTATGATTAAGAGACTTTTCAAGAATATAATCAATGGTCTCAGTAACCAACACCCCATATACACTTGAAAACAGAAGATCCAAGTAGACAAGTCCATCATTTGGGATTAATATTTTTTGAGAAAAATTAAGCCCGGCATAAAATTGACCCAGTAAGAGTCCGTTCGAGCTTGAGGGACATCTAACACATACACCATAATCATCATTCTCCCAAAGCGCCTCAGGTATGTTGAAATCACAAAAAATATAGAAATCATAATCTGAATATTGCTGCCTGAGTGCTTCAACCGACCGGCAATGCAGATCGTAAACTACAGAACTCGAGCTAGGGGGAATATAAACCCCTCCCAAAATGAAGTTACAACCATTAAACCTACACAATAAAAAGAATAGCTCAAGTGACTGATCCCATAATCTGAGTCTTACAACATTGATTGAGTCTTCAACATAAATTAACACACCACCACCACGTGTTTTGCTGCTTGTAACTATTGACCTATCACACCTTAACAGGTTAAACGATTGCTCAGACAATTCAGCATCTGAAAACTGATCTGACATCCAGCTCTCTACAAAAATTAAGATATCATAGTTCGAGCTTATAATTCCATTACGCAGGTCACCAATTTTAGTTCTTAAACCACCTGCATTCAAACAATAAACTTGTAATGGGGTTAGTCGGTGTTTTTTCTTCTCTGACCACCAAATCTCATCACACTGGCAATAAAAGGAACACCATTCTTATATTTCAATGTTAAGTTATCTTCACCTTTCTCCCTACGTCTATTTAACTCTATAATAACTGTTAATGCAACACTCTTATTGAATTGAAGTTCTAAATTCAATTATATATATTTTTCTTTTGTTTCGAAACGATCGTTGAATCAACGCGTCAGTTTCTATAATTAATTCTCCTTTTTTTCTTTCCTTCATTTATTCGTTTATATTTCAATTCATTATCGGCAAATACGCTGGGAAATCTCGGACTGCATATAAAGACATATGGGCGAGATTAATATATCTTCTCGATTGACGAAGGACGGAACACGGTGCCAATTACAATCTGAATTTCGTCGATTTTTTTAAATTCCGATTCCGTTTTTTCTTAAATAGTGCTTTCAAAGATAGTGCTCTCAAAAGGACTTCGAAAGATAGCAGGAAGTGCCAGCTCCCCATTTTCTGGTGTTCATCCCGACAAAGTAGGTCGAGTGCTTCCAGCGTATCTCTATAGTTTCTTTTCTCAATTTGTCTCATATTCTCTGAGCTATCGTAACAATAACCTTCCTTCTATACTCTCTCTGACTTCAATAGATTTTTTTTTTTTTTTTTTTTTTTTTTTTTTTTTTTGTGTAGCAGGGGGAAAATCTGCAAACAGACGAACACACCCTCTCCTGAGGGGGAACAGTGTGGGGATTCTCACTTTCTGAGCTCGAGACCCACTAAAAACCCTTAACTGCTTCTTCATAGGTTCCGGGCATTTTGCCTATTAACCAGTTGACTCTTATGGTTTCTGGACTCTCACACGATCGTAGTCGTGTTGATATTTGTATGCTGCCTATAGCTTTTATAGGTTAAGCTCTTCTTTGGTTACATTTAAATCCTTAATTGATCTCTGGGTCTTCGGTGGTAGGTTCTTGACCTTCTAGCTTCTTCCGTTGGATCGTAGTCGACCAATCTTCGTAGTTCCTCATTTGGATGTTGTTTGGCTTTGTCGAATATCCTTTCCGCCTTTCTCTTCATAAATTCTGTAACTGGTTCCCATTCCAAGTCCTTGTAGATTTGTTTGTTCCTAACAAACCAGGGTACGTCCATCGCCATTCTAAGGAGTTTATTCTCAGTGGCCTGTATTTTCTTGATGTGGGTCTTAGCTGCGAAGCCCCATGCCGCCGAACCATATGTGAGTTGTGGTCGCGCAATTGTTTTAATCATCGTCAACTTGATGTTCTTATTCATATGACTTCTTCTGCCTATGAGTGGATAAAGTTTACTCATTGCGGCTTTTGTTTTATCAACTGCACATTTGATGTGGTTTTTCCATGTAAGTCCTCTGTCAAGCGTCACTCCTAGGTATGTTGCTTCATTTTTCCATTCAATCTCTTCTCCATCAACTTCAAGGTTTTCTTCCATCCCCAATCTTCTCTTTTGCAGTAATATTGCTTGAGTCTTTCTTCCATTGATTTGTATTTTCCATTTGATGCACCATTTGAGTAATTCATCTATGGCTTCCTGCAGTCTCCGGTGTATGATCTCTGGGCGTCGATGTCTGAACGCTATTCCTGTGTCATCTGCGTACAAGGTGAGCATATTTCTAGCATTCTTCGGGATATCATAGACGTATATTACGTAAAGCAGAGGTCCAAGTACCGATCCTTGAGGCACTCCCGCTTCTAATTGTCTGGTTTGAGAGGTTGCTCCATCTATTTTCACATAAAAGTTTCTATTCCTCAGATAGTTCCTTATAATCTTGCACAGCTTGGTCGAATATCCTGCTTTTTTCATCTTGTAGATTAGGCCTTCGTGCCATACTCTATCAAAAGCTCTCTCGATATCCATCAGAACTAATCCTGTGGCCTGTTTGGTCTGCATTCCTTCGGTGACGTATTCTATGAGCCGTAGTAATTGGAGTTCAGTCGAATGTTCTCGTCGAAATCCAAATTGTTCAGGTGGAATTATCTTCAACATTTCTGTTTCCTCATTCAGCCTTTTAGCGATAACCCTCTCGACGATTTTTCCTAGTGCTGATAGTAGGCTGATTGGTCTATAATTTTGAGGAAATTTCCGTTCCTTTCCAGGATGGTTGAAAACTATCATTTCTGCAGTTTTCCATCTCTTTGGGTAGTATTCGGTCCTCATCACTCCGTTTGTTATATTCGTCAAGGCTGCTATTCCTTTTCTAGGCAATTTCTTCAACATATAATTCGTTATCTTATCTTCTCCCGGCGCTTTCCTGTTTTTCAATTTCATTATGATCTCTTTAATTTCTGTTGGTGAAGCCGGTTTTGGAATGGTTTCGGTTTCCGGTGGTTCCATCATCAGTTCTTCGTTTGCCTCCACTTCTTCTTCTAGATCTTCATTGTCATCATATATATATATATATATATATATATATATATATATATATATCCGGTTTTATAGCGTCCTACGCCTTCCGGTTCCCAGTCTCCAGCCTCTTCTATCCTCCCATTCTCCTGGTCTCAGATTTCTCTCAGACATTGCTTTTTGTATGCCGCTCATCCAGGTAACCTTTGGCCTTCCTCGCTTCTTCCTTTCCCTCGGTACCCACTTCAGAGCAAGTTTAGGAATTCTTTGATCTGACATTCTCTCAACATGTCCATACCAAATGAGCTGCTTCTGCTGAGTATCCTCTATTATTGTTTTTTCTACCTTCATAAGTTCCCTTACTCTTTCATTTCTCATCCTATCCATTCGCGATACTCGGGCTGATCTTCGCCAAAAGTCCATTTCAAGAGCTAGAGCCTGTCCCAAGCCAGGTTGAAAAAGGGAGAGGGATCGAGGAGTAACACCTCGCTAAAAAACCAGGGTTCATCTGGCCCGGATGATAGCACCCTGTGAGGGCTCCTGCCTAGGATACAGGCGAAGCTGCTGCCTTGTAGTTCTTGATGTTGGTTCACCAAAGGCTAGGAGAAGAAAACTCTGATCACAAATTACCTGGTCCTCCAAGTTGGGGGTTGAAGCAATGGGTCTGCTCCCCATTATTCGGAAAACCTGATACAGCAAAAAAAACCACAAACCAGCCTCGGAATCATTGTCATCATCATTTCTGTAATTTATTCTGGCTTCTCTCTCAATTGAGTCGGCCAGTGCTTCGGCTTTCTCAAGTCTCGTATATACCATTCCGTTTGCTCCATGCAGTGGAGGTATAACTGTCCGTTCTCGTCGTAAGCGTTTTTGCATTTTCCAAGCCGAGTGATCTATTGTATTCAGTTCCCTTAATCTCTGGTGCCATCTGCTATTACGCAGTTCTGTTAAAGCATTTTTCAATATCTGGCTATGCTTATTCAGTTTCTTCTTGTCTTCTTCTCTTTTTGTTGTTCTGTAGATTTTTCTGAGTCTTCTGTTCCTTTATATCCCTTGGCGTATCTCCGTGTGAATGTTTCGGAATTGGTTTCCTTATTCTCTTGGTGCTTTCTTCATAGGCTTCTTTTATTTGATTTTCCAATTTTTCAACTGCTTCATCTAATTCATCCCGGGTGTTTATTTGGGGAATTTCCGTGATTTTCTCCTGAAGTAAATTCTTATATTTCTCCCAGTCTGTGCGATCCTTGGTTTGTGTCTCTTCTTCGTTTCTTGGGCCATGTCCCACTATGAATTCTATGGGATTGTGGTCTGAAGTTCCGTCTTCTATTGTATCAATGCTGATTTCTTCAGTGATGTCTTTCATTACGACAATGTCCAGTACATCAGGTAGTCCATTTACTCTTGGTATGTAGGTCGGTATATCAGGTCCTATTACAACTGCATCAAGTTTTTCAGCATAAATCTTCAGTCTTCTCCCGTTGGTATTTTCCACTCTACTATTCCATTCCTGCGATTTGCAGTTAAGATCACCAATTATGATTTTAGGGTGTCTTCCTTCTAGTAGCATTTTTAGATCCTCTTCCAGCATGTCCTTATCCGGTGATTTATAAGTCGAAATAATCTTCACTTGCCCTCGATTAGTATTCACAATAATCGATATTGCTTCTACTTCTTGTCCATTGAATATTTGGTCGAAATGGTGATCCATATTCCTTCTAGCCAGTATAGCAACGCCACCTGTGCTGTTAGGTCTATCATTTCTGTAGATATCGTAATTGGGAAATGCTATCCGAACGTTGGCGCTAAGTCTTGTTTCTTGGAGAGCTATGACATCCGGTCTCTTCTCTTCAATCAGTTCTTCGAATTCTGATCTGCGGGCTCTCAATCCTTCGACGTTCCAAGAGACAATTATGAGATTGTTCTTTATCGTCGTATCAGCCATTAAATATTCTTAATAATTTGCTGCATCTTCTTCTCAATCTCTTTCTCCAGATTGTGCATCATCGTGCTGAGGAGGTTTTTCGTGAACTTATCTAGTTCCTCAGTGATTCCAGAAATTCCTTTCCTGGTTTCTGCTTTTTTGACGGTTTTTGACTTTTCCTTCTTTTTCTCTGGATTCTCCGTGTCTTTGACCACTTTGGTTGCAGTTTCCTGGGGTTTCTTCACTTCCGAAGAGTTTTGGGATGGCCTCGGTGTATTTTGTGTTGGCCTCGAGCTGGTCTGGTTCGATCTTGGCGATCTCTTGGTCTTTTTAGTGACCAATTTCCATTCGCTACATCCCTTGTAGCTGGCTGGATGTCCTTGCTCTCCGCAGAGAACACAAAAGGCATTTCGCTCCTCGTTCTCCCTGGTAAGCGTACACTCCTTGGAGCTGTGATTACCGGAGCATTTCACGCACCTCCATGGAAAAGTGCACTTACTTTGGGCATGTCCATATCGCTGACAGCGGTAACTGACTTCAATAGATCCTATGTTCGAACACTTCTTGCATCTGACTATTCTGTACCAATCACATGGAAAGCCGAAGACATCTCCCGGATTTTTGGGTGGATCCTTGAACGAGCATTGTGCTTTGCACTCGGCACAAACCCCAGACATTGCGGAATATTCAGAATCCACAGCACATCCAGTCTTTGTCTGTCCCAAATTGAGGTTATGAATGAACAATTTCGAAACTATTACAAACTAACGATTTTACGAATAAAAGGAAAATACGAACTTGATGTCACGATTCAAGCAAATCAGCACGCCAACACCAGCGAAAAATTGCACCGAAAATTCGCGGAAAATGCGATCTTTAGCGGGAAGAAAATCAAAACAAACAATCAGACATAAGGTTAGCATTCAATTATTGAAATCATTGCGTCAGATGCCTCGTTCCAAAATCACATCTTTTTCATCCTTTCCATCTGTTACGTCAATACCGTCCAATCAGAGCGTAGATCTACGTCTATCTACGAATCAGAGCAAAGTCTGCTCTCTGCTCGCTCTCTTTCCTCCGAGATGTAATTCTGGAACTCTACTAGAGTAGAACGACAGATATAAAATATCCCCCATTTCTTTACAAAAGTGGGACCAATATTTCAGCAAACTGCTGCAAGGAGATAGAGACCAATATCTCTTTTATCTGCCTCGCCCATTTTAATACAGGTAAAAGATGTGAAAAATGCATTCAAACTTTTGAAAAACAGAACATCTCCTGGCCCGGGTAATATGCCAGGTGAATCAATTAAGTACGGAACGGAAAAATTGTTCAAACATCTGGCAAAATTATTTCAATCATGCATTAATACTGGTAAGATTCCAGAATAATGGAAAGAATCCTATCTTACTGCAATACACAAAAAAGGTAATGAAGAGGAATGCGAAAACTATAGAGGCATTGCAGTTGCGGACTCGATAAGCAGACTTCATGGAAAAGTACTGAAGGCTAGAATAGAATAGGTGTTTGCTGAACAAGAAGCTGAAGAACAAGCCGGATTTCGAGCGGGACGATAGATCACCTGTTTAGTCTAACTCAAATACTAGAGAAAATGTTAGCAGTTAATAAGGAAGTACACCTGATATTTGTATATCTGAAAAAAGTATAGGTAGTACAGCGTTCCGCTTAGAAAACTCTGGGAGGCATTGGAAACAACCAAAATAAACATAATGATGATCAAAGCTGTCAAAGAAATCTATAGAAACTCCAATACCGAAATACCGAAAATACCGAAAAAAATAGGGAATAAACTCCCCAGTGGTTTTTATATCAATGAGGGATTAAGGCAGGGATGTTGCTTGTACCCTACGCTTTTTAAAATTTTCCCAGAAAAAACTTTACAGCAATGGAAGCTTAAATGCAGCAATATACGCTAAACAACACTACCATTTACACCTTGAGCTTCGCGGACGATCAAGTAGTCATGGAACAAGGCCTTGACGATCTGGAATATATGACTAGGAAACTTATCGAAGAAAATAGCCATGGGGGACTGGAAGTGAACTAGAAGTGAACATATCCAAAACAGGTGGAACATATGCGTCGGGGAACTTCAACAAGATATAGTACTGCAAGATGGTCGAATTATTAGGGGCGGTGTAGAGTATAAATACCTGTGAACAAAGATAGCTAGTAACGGGACCCTAGATGAAGCTATTAAGGGCAGAAATACCCAAGGAAGAAAAGCAATACCTATCTATGCTCAACAGCGTTGAGTCAGTAATATATCTAAAACAAATAAACATCAAATATACAAGGCGATAGTAAAAAGCATAGTATCCCATTGTAGTGAAGTTTGGCAACTGAAGGATAAAACGGTCCGAACGCTTGAGGCAACAAAGATGGCTTTCTGGCAACGTGCCGCAGAAAAATCCACAAGAGAAAGAATACCGAACGACAGAATACAAGAAATAATGGAGGTACATCGCACAATAACTGAAGATATAAGAACAAAACAGTTGAAATGGTAGGGCCACGTACAAAGAAGGATGGCCGATGAGAGCCTGCCAAAACAAATTTTAGATTGGAAGCCAACTGGAAAACGCAAAAGAAAACGAATGCCCCCGAAAAGCTGGAGAGGGAGTAGATAGGGAAATGAGAGATCTTCGACTGGAGGAGGATCTCTGGAGAGATAGAGATCAATGGAGACTGGGTATCGTTGGGTTATAAATTTGTAGTTCAGTTATCACCAATTTTGCCCACCCTGTACATAGATTTTCCGAAAAACTTCAATAGACCCGTTTCCATTCCTACAGAAGATTTTTTTTCGAGTTTTTCTTCAGCATTTGTCACCACTTGTCTCCCATTTTATTTATTTTTTTCAGGATGTTATAAAAACTTCGGTTTTATATGTCACAAAAAGTTGGCCAGAAAAATTCGATACCCAATTTTTTCAGAGCTATTGAAGATTTTTCAATTTTTTTCAGCATTCGCCAGCAAGTAGCTAACATTCACTATTTTCGAGATATCGATGAAAAATGCTGGCTTTTCCGGGCTACACAAAAGTTGGCCAGGAAAATTTCATTTTCAAATTTTTCACTACTACCCAATATTTTTCAATTTTGATATAGCACTCACCAACACTTAGATAGCATTTCCATTGGAAACATTTTCTTTTCAAAATGGCACAACTTCCGGTCTAACTTGATAGACATGTCTACATCTAAGGTTTTCCATAATATACAATATCAATTGACTAGAAGGACATTGATGCGTTTCGTTTTGCAGTCAGGAAATTCTATTCTATTTTCACGATTCCACCACATAATATAATCATAATATACATTGATTGCGCTCTCCGGAAAATGAAATTATAACGAATCTGGAAAATCCAACATGCGATTGATTAAACGTGGTTCGGGTTAATTGAAGTTGGGCGCTATGCATGGACTGCGGATAAAGTTGCACCCAGCTCAGAATTTCCAGGAAAAACCGTCCTCTTGCCAGTTGGATTTCGGAGCAAAACAGAGGAATTCCCGAGAATCTTCCCTTAAGACTCTAGGTAAGAATTTTGTACACTTCTGATGCGTCTTCATAATATTGAGTTTGAAATCGAAGTTGCCTGCGAACGGAAAATTTTAGTACACTCAATAATTAACACTTGATGGTTTCAAGAATTTTAGAATGGAAAATTAGGGGAGCGAAATAAGTGCACAATACTTTGTCACTAGAAATAAAATACATCAATCATGCCATCCGCTGTATTGTAACGACGTTTCCTCGAATGTCTCGAGCGCCAGCTATTATTCAAAGGGAAAGTAGCTTGCGACTTGTTTCGCAATAAGGAACACACCTCATAAAATCCAGCGATATACAGGATATAAAATAAAATCAGTAGAGTGAAATTCACACTACAATAGGTGGAAGAGAAACAGTCTACTTTACATAACTGAAATGGTTTTTCTTGGGGTGATATACAAATAGCAATGAAAAGGTTATGATTTCACACAGTGAGTTGGACGGAAGGAAAGGTGGATTCGTCCGCCAGCCAGAACCAAGGCCTACACTTAGCATACAATGGAATCGGAGCAGGGTTAGGATTCTAGAAGGACGGAAAAGAAACACTACGCTTCGCCCCTGAGTGATTTCTGCTCCCCCCGTCTTCCAAACCACCAGAGAGTCATCAGAGGAACATCAGAGATGGAACACGGACAAAATGTGGAAGAAGAACGGCGGTTCACCCCTGAGTGCTTTCTGTTCCTTCCGGGTTTTCACACTAGAAAAGAATCGTACTTAGAGTAAAGCTGTAACATGAATAGAATGAAGAGAAGTTCCCAGATAATAGTGCAGAGAGCTGTTTTACCTCTGGACTCTGGACGACTGGTCTAGAAGGTTGGTCCCAGCTATTGCTCTGGCACGCGGCATACCTGGAGGACTCCTTCACTTAATCTACTGTGACGGTACCAAAAAAAGTAGCAGAATTACGGAAAAAAAGTTAAACGGCAATGAGTCCCGACTACAAAGCTATGCTTGGACTCACCTTGATTCTTGACGCAAAGAAGAACAGAACAAGATTGTTTAATTAAACTCGAGTAACGAGTATTACATAAAACGGGCTCTGCACTCACTGCAGAATTATACAGAATAAGAATTAATATTACGGCCTAAACAGAATATTACAGCATAAATACTAAAGATAGAATTAATCAGAATCATGGACCAGCGTGGGGACATCTCCATTTGTACCCACCGGCGGGTTGTGGAAATGGTCTCTCATGTACAAACAATCTGTTAAATGTCCTGCAGTGGGATTCTGTGACGTGTAGAATTCCATATATCGCTCAGAATCTATACGACTGGCATTCTGTGCACAGTCATTCTCGCATTTGGGCGACGAACGACATCGAAACGAGGCGATAGCTGCAGACGTATCGCTTGATGTCAAAAATCATAAAATCGATGTATTGTTTCTCTTGATATTGTTGCTCCAATTCTCAGTATTCTATTGTATGTACTAATTTCATTAAAAAAATTTCAATATTCATCAGTTGAACTCTAGAAATAAAAATTAACTTTCAGGTAGTTCTTATATTTTGTATTATTTACCAATGATTCGAAAGGTATTGAGTGGAGCAAGTTTAAATCAAATTACTTCGGTCACTTGTAACATTTTCATGGTGACTTCCTTCACTGCTCTCGAAGCACTGAACTGAGGTATTGAAATATCAAATTTTTTCCCAACACTTTGTTAACATCCAGCTTCCTAGCTCCCAATTCCCAAAATTTCAGTACAGCAAAAATTTTATTGTAGCATGAATGGCAACTGAGTTTCTGTAGTTTTCCATACGGGGTGAAATTCCGTTCACCAATACATATTGAACCATATTAGCTTCATTCAATCTAAGGAGTTGAATAAATTTTTCCATCTTGATGGGAAAGTAATCACCTGCTTGACGCATTGAATGTCTTATCATATTTAAGAACTTCAAATCTTCCGATTTTTCTTCGTTCTCAGGTATTCGTACATTGACTGAGATATTATGAAACTGTACGATTAATAATGACAACTGCACCTGAACCTAGTCAAATTGAAATATTGTCCGCCAAATATCAATCTGACAATTATACAACACAAAATTCACTAGAATTCAACTTATGTTTTTAGTTCAGATAGTAAAAACGCCGAAATTACCCGAACAGTAAGCGATACGTCCACAGAGTGCCTAAGCAGGCGATTATCTTTTCAAAACGTAGAAATCGACCATAGAAAGCGACATGTGGAATTCTACATGTCACAGAATCCCACTGCTGATTTGCTTATCGGTACTAACGAACAAAAACTCGATTATCTCCAAATTCAGGATGTTCCTCAAGTTATATCGTTTTTGATGAAAAGGGGATACAAACGGTTACCAACTATTGTTGGTAATGATCTTGATTAGAACCAAAATGAGACAAATAATTATCGCATCACTCCAAAATGACACCCATTATGGGGGTGCCATAAAAAAATTAAACATCACATCTCTCCCACCCAGAGAGAAAAATTCAATCCACGATAAAATATTGGCTGAACTTTTCAGGTCAGAATTCATCAATTCTGAATCTGAAATTTCAGCTTGAAAATACAAAGTTCTGGGTATACTCCTATTTAACTTCACAAATTTCCAAAAATACTTCGGGTTCATTTCTATAGTGTTTTCGACAGAATTTATGTATTCACGATAACAGTTTTCGGACTCGATTCCACATTTTGTCTGAATTCAGCACACTGAGTATAATTTGCTATGATATTCGATATATTGTATGATATATGTGCCGCTTTTTTAGAATAAATTAGGCCTTTCAGACGAGGTAAGAACCAATTTGGAAATATATATTTTTCTTTTATTCGACTGATGAATTGATAACTATATAGTACCCTCTGAAATGTTTTCAATAAAACTATCTTGTTTCGCTCTCTCTCTCTCTCTCTCTCTCTCTCTCTCTCTCTTTCTCTCGTATAGAAAAAATATTTATTACTATGTAGTATATAGTAAAACTTTGAAATGTATTTCTGAACGTCCTTCTCAAAAATAATTTCGTTACAGTCATTTTCGAAAAGCATTTCAATAAATCATCCTAATTGGCCTTTTTAAAATGAAGAAATATGTAATTTTGTTCCTTCCTAATCGAATATCCAGAATCAATGTGAAAACATAATGCCGGATGATGTTTATCAGAAGGAAGCAATGTATCAGACGTCAAAAACCATATTGTGTTGTATTCTATTGTCGAATGATGAAAATATCAAATATAGTGCCTATATCACATCATTCACGTTGAAAGTTTTATTTATTTGCATCATATTTAATGATATTACGAAGCACTTTGCGATTACCGTTTGAATTTTTGATATTTCATTAAATTTGTATTAGGCTAGAAATTCCAATAAATACCAGGAAGATGAAAGTCTCCATAGCCCACCAGATCTGGGTCAGAATAACGATCATATAAATATTATATCTTCTGAGCCTTTCGGAATGTTTTCATAACAAGAAATGTTATTTTGTGGAAAGTATATACTACTATAATAATATATCTCCCGTTTAGTGTTCACTAAAACAAATACAACATCTATGTCATCATTTGAACTTGATATAATTCTTGAAGATATCGATTTCTTTATGGCTATCATCATACCGCCACTCTTCGATTCACAGCTAGTTATCTTTACTGTAAATATCAAAATATCAAAATTATTAATACTCAATTCAGAATTCGAGATATCTCGAAACCAAAATTCATTTGAAAATAAAACATCCTCTTTCGAACTGATTATTGATGAAGCAATATGTATTGCTTGATTATGAGAGCAATGTTCCTGAATGTGCTCCCGTGTAGAGGCTTTTCGTCACTAATAAGAAACTTTATGATGAGTCTGTTTGCTGATGACGTTTCGGTAGTGGTTTCAGCCCTAACATTCGATGAGCTTCAGGCTCTATGTCAGCTATTATTAGAAAGTTTCGTAACCTGGTGTCATAAAAATAACTTAATGATAAACATAAATAAAACCGAATGTATTTACTTTACAATCGGGCAAAGTGATCGTATTCTGGTGCTTGGCCATTTCAATAATGTTATTTTGTCTAAGAATGGTACTAAATTTCTTGGCATTCACCTTGACAACCACTTGAAATGGGGCTTGCACATAGAGTCCGTATGCAAAAAGTTGAACAGTTCTTACTATGCCATCAATAGGGTTAAAAACTTACTTCCGCTAGAGTCTCTCATAGACATCTATTACAGTTTGGCTTATAGCCACTTATCGTACAATATTCTGCTGTGGGGAAACTGTTCGGACGTTGGAAGAGCTTTTATATTACAGAAGCGTATCTTGCGATTGATATTCAGTATACCTCCACGTTCATCCTGTAGACCCATATTTACAGAGCATAGAATACTAACCTTACCTTCCATTTTTATTTTCAAATGTCTTCTGCACGTGAAAGAAAATGAAGAAAATATTGTTCGGTTGTCTAGTTTGCATAACTATGGTACCAGAAGTGAAAGAACTCTATTTGTCCCTAAGCATAAAACAACTAAGTTTGAGATGTCTCCATTCCTATCAATGTATTAGACTTTATAATCATTTGCCTCACAGTGTTCGGTCTCTCGATTCCAGAAATTTTAGAAAAACTGTTAAGAACTTAATGCTGAACAAATGTTATTATACAGTAAATGAATACCTTACTGTTGTCATATTGCTTAGCTAATGTAATTTCTATTTTCCACCTTATGACTTGTCATATACATTATAAATGTCTCAAAGTATCAATAAACGTGACTTCATCGATTGAAATTTATTCTGGGAGGATTCTGCATCTCTTCATAAACTTTTTAGGGTTTTCACTCCCAATCTCTGAAACAAAATCAATTAAAATTGAAATCAACGATTTGCTCCTGCGTAAATTCTTGCACTAATTTGTCAGGAGCAAATTAACTAGAAAAAATTGTTGCCTGACAATAAACTCAAAATAAATAACGTTGAAATTATAATTCTGTAACGTTTCGGAGTCTATATCAGACTCCTTCATCAGACGAAAAATCTATTTTTTAGAAAATCTTCTGAGTTGTGGTTTTTGTTTGACATTAATTGTCAACACACAGAAACAGAGACTGCAAAGAAACGTTGATTCATTTAATTTTTAAATTACCGGATGACAGTTCCTTCTTTAGTAAATTGATCCAAATATGATCTATTCCTACCGAACAATTTGCCAAATTATTATCTTGATCTAATAGAATACACGTAGACTCTTCAATTTTTCGTTTAAAATGGTCTGGTTCCGTCATTAAAATTTTAGTGTTGTCCCAATCCATCATGTGGTCCCCCGTATTAGAACAAATGTGATCTGCGATTTGTGATCGATTAATTTCTCTATTTTTAATATTATTTTCATGTTCGCGTTTTCTTATTTCTAGAGGTCTGGACGTTTCACCTGTATATGTTTTACCACAAATACAGGGTATGTTGTAAATACAATTTTTTGATTTTTGTTTTTCGTTCAAAGGTTCAGTTTTTGTTAATATAGATCTTGAATCATTTTGCGTCTTAAAAACAGTTCGTATGTTGAACTTCGAACCGATTCTTCTTATTTTTTCTGAAAGGCCATTAACATAAGGAATTCCACACAACAAATTTGGTTGTTCTTGACGGTTTGTTGGTTGTTCCTGATCATTATTACGATTTTGGTTGGTCATTTTTCTCTCTAAATTTGATATTGTTTTTTCAATAAAATTTTTCGGGTATTGATTATCCCTAAGAAAATGTTTAATGAAGTCAACTTCATTATTTCTAATTTCGGGTGTAGATGAAATTAAATTAGCTCTATCATAAAGTGTTTTAATGATACCTCTTTTGATCAAATCGTTGATTTCAATTTTAATTGATTTTGTTTCAGAGATTGGGAGTGAAAACCCTAAAAAGTTTATGAAGAAACGTGACTTTAGCCTTAGACTCTCCAGAGGAAAATTCACTTATCCCAGATATCAAAAGGATTAAGCTCTGTTGGAGCCCTTTCCAGGTTTTCGGGCTCGTGGTGGTGGTCGGGTCCGGGTCGCTCCTCGCCTCCCAGCTGTAGGTTGGATTCCTGCTCCACCCGCACTTCCTGTCGGAGCAGACGGTGTTCCTCTGCATTCCCCATGTACTTGCGTACAGTTCTCGCCGTTCCGCCTTCTGCATGACTCTATAGATATTTTCGTCCAACTGAAGTTTCCTCAAGTTCTCCAGTAGTTTCTTCGGTATCAGGCCTGTAGATGAAATGACAATAGGGATGGTCTTGATATCTTTCAGCTTCCACTGTCTTCTGGTCTGTTCCTCGAGATCTCGGTATTTTGAAATTTTTTCAGTGTGCCTATCTAGAAGATTGTTATTATTTGGTATTGCCACGTCGATGAATAGTGCTCTGTCCTCATCCTTATTGAGCAATATGAGGTCTGGTCTATTGTGGGTTATTTTCCGGTCTGTGAGAACCGTGCGATCCCAGTAGAGCTTGTGATGTGCGTTTTCCAGCACAGCATCAGGATGGTAATTGTAATAAGGAACCTTTTTCGAAGTTAGAATTTGGTGTTTTAGTGCCAATTCTTGGTGAAGAATCTTGGCAACAGCATTATGTCTATTTTGGTACTCCGTGCCCGCGAACTTCTGACATCCCCCGGTGATGAGCTGGATAGTTTCATGTGTCGCACAGCTATCGTCCGCCACTGAGGTATCCTTGGCGATGTATTTCATGTAGTTTCTTGTTGGAATCACCTGATCCTGGATGGCGAGCATGAAGCCATCTGTCTCAGGAAACAACCTTCCGGAAGTCAACCAGTAGTTTGACGTAGATATGTCGACGTAATCATGGTTGACCTCATTCTGGTGCCTCCCATGCAAAGGTTTGCCAATCAGTTTCTGCATTTTACTTTCTGCAGAGTGTTCGACGGTTTCCAAGTGATCCTGGTGTAGCTTTAACGGTGTGGAAGTATCAGCAACACAAACTACTCGATGGAGTTCTGACGAAGCTGCCTTGCTCAAGAAATTTTTTCGAAGTCCTTCAATTTCCTGGGACATACGGTAGGACAAATCTACAATTCCTCTACCCCCAAGATGTCGTGGCAGCTCTGTCCGTTCTATTGAGGTTTTGGGGTGATGTTTATTGTATTTAGTCAGCATCGTCCTTATTTTTCTCTGTAAAGCTGCTAAATCGGTGGTCGTCCAACCACCATAATACCAAATGAATAGCTCAGCGCCGAGCAAGCGTAGGTGTTAATCGCTTTTATCAGATTCTTGCTGTTAAGACCAGTTCTCATTATCCTCCTCAATCTTCGGGTGAACTCCTCCGTTAATTCTTTCTTCATCTGGGTCTGATTGATTTTCTTGCCTGTTTTATGCCTAGATACTTGTATGTGTCTCCTTCCTTTAATGCTTCAATTTCTGCACCTTCCTTGAGTTTGAACGTACCATCTTCTATTTTCCCTCTCGTTATGTTAAGCAGTCGACATTTTTTTAGTCTAAACTTCATTTCGATGTCCTCCGAGAATCCTTCCACCATTTTCAGCATCAGTTGCATTTGTTTTTTGGTAGATGCGAAGAGTTTCAAATCGTTCATGTAAAGGAGATGATTCAGTTTCATCATAGTTCTATTGCCGCTCTTGATTGAAAATCCGTAGTCCGTAGAATTCAATCTATGAGACAAGGGATTCAGGGCCATGCAGAACCACAGACAGAGGGCTCAGCGAGTCTCCTTGGAAAATTCCGTGTCTTATTGGAATAGGTCCTATTGTAATGGAGCAATCTGCTGCTTTCATTTCAAGACTAGTACGCCAGGTTGACATGGCGTTTTTCAGGAACTTAACAATATTGGTATCCACCTTGTAAATCTTCAAGATCGTCAACAGCCATTCGTGAGGTATAGAATCGAATGATTTTTGTAGTCTATGTACGCAGCGTAAAGATTCCTTCGCTTGGAGAATGCTTGATTGCAGATAACTGAATCTATTATTAGTTGTTCTTTGCACCCTCGGCTGTCTTTGGTACATCCTTTCTGTTGCATGGCGATGATGTTATTCCTTTCGCAATGGTTGTGAATTCGGTTTGAAATGCACGATGTGATTAATTTGTACATCGTTGGAAGACATGTGATTGGTCGGTACTTGGATGGGTCTTCTGTATTCCTTTGGTCTTTAGGTAACAGGTATGTTGTGCCATCTTCCTCGATTCCCGTTCAAGTACTCCGTCAATCGTCCAATCTCTCTTCATAGCCTTTCTGTTTTGTGTTGAAGACGTTTCTGCCATGCTGGCGCGTGTAATTTGTGTAATTTTGGACCATCGTTGTTCGTTCAGCGAATTTTTGCCCCTATGGTTTTCGCTGTCGTAAGCGCTGCACAGTGAAAAACTAGATGCAGATATTCCAATGAACTTTCGTTCTGTAGGTATTCAGGTAAAACGTCCTTATTCAAGATGTCGATTATAAGTGACAGTTTCTTGGATGTATTGAGTCGTGGAGGTGCTACTCGATGAAGAGGATCTGTTCCTTCCAGTTCGGCAAAGTATCTCCTCATGTCAGAGTCAACTTGTCGGTGGAGCTCTTCCCTATCGTCCTGGTGTTCAGGCTCACTTGCGTTGCAAGATGGACTTTCAGTATCAGTTTCTTCTGCCTGTTGTTGCCCAGGCATGTGAATTTCATCAGAGGTGTTGGTGTTATTCTCTAATGTAGGCGGACGCTGAAGTTCTCGTTTAATTGCGTCGATTCGGGCCGTTGGTATTAGTTCATTTCTCAGAATTACGCGGTACTGGTCTGCCACTCGTTGTTCAGTGACATTGAGATTTGGGTAGGCGTTGCAGAATTCCTCATGAAGCCTTTTCCTATAGTTGTTCGTGTTCTGCCCTAGTCCCGTGATGGAGTTATATATGCGCACAATAGTTTCATTCATGGACGTTTCCCACTTTCTAACTAACCCCGCTTGGGTGAGCACTGGCTGAATATCCTGCGCAGCACCTTCAGCGGTTCGAGTCGGCAATTGAATTGGACTCGTTGGTTGCTGTTGTTGCTTTGGAGCTGTAGCTTCTTTTGCAGCAGGAGCCCGCTTCCTCAACATCCTGCCATCGACGTTCTGCATGCTGTCATGTCCAGCGCCGGCTCCAGACATGCCCTGACGATCCCCAGGCAGCGACTTGTTTCCGAGGCTTCTCGTTATCACCATTTTCATGGGTTTGTGCTCCCCTTTCTCGGTTTGGGTGAGGGGTAGAGAAATGAGAGCAGAAAGAGCACCCCTATAAAGGATGTGAAAGAGAGAGGAAAAAGGAATGGGAGTGCGGACAGCAGGCGTGGCTGGCTGCACCGTCTACGTCGCTGTCATGTCCAGCGCCGGCTCCAGACATGCCCTGACGATCCCCAGGCAGCGACTTGTTTCCGAGGCTTTTCGTTATCACCATTTTCATGGGTTTGTGCTCCCCTTTCTCGGTTTGGGTGAGGGGTAGAGAAATGAGAGCAGAAAGAGCACCCCTATAAAGGATGTGAAAGAGAGAGGAAAAAGGAATGGGAGTGCGGACAGCAGGCGTGGCTGGCTGCACCGTCTACGTCGTTACGATGGCTACTTGGCAGGCCATCTATCAGATAGCTGCCAGGCAGGCCAGATAATAATATTTTTATTATTATCTTTGTACGTAGACCACCCACATTTTGGTAATGGCAACATAAAAAGTTATTCTGACATAAGTTTGAACTGAAACGACTAGCATTCACCTCACGATAGCTTCTTTGATACTCAGCATCATTGTCAGCTTGAACCGCTCTAAGCTAGATATTCTGGAATGGTCTAAGTAATATATCCTTAGGGCATGCTTCTGGATTTAGTGGATTCTCCAGATCCAAATTTTTTCTTCCTAAAATATATCTTAGTATTTTTAGACCTCAGATCGAAACATAGTAAATCACTGACCGGTCATCTTTCAGTTGTAAACGATAATAAGTTGGACGACGAAATTTCACTCAAGGGACCAGTGAGACAACCTAGTCCATACCCACTTTCTATCTATCGGAGCTAGTTTAATATTGATATTAGGTTTTTTGCATGGACTGCTTAATCTCTTGAAATTTGCTTTTTTAAATAGAAAGGCTGATGTTCCATAAGTTCCTCCGTAGGAGCAATTCTTTTTGATGAGTCAGATTGAAGGATAGCTGATTTACTGCTTGTTTTTTGTTTCAAATTTGACGGTATCGATGGCAGTTTGGCGGATGACTCGTCCTCGACTATAGTAATTTAATTTGATCCGGATGTCCCCGCTTTCATCGGATGACATCAATCGAATAAAATCTTCAGCAAAAAATAAATAAAAATAAATAAAAAATAAATAAAAATAATAAAAATAAAATCTTCAGCAAATCTTCATCCTTTAAAGCAACAATTTCTTCTTTATAGCTTGGTGTGTTTCTTCACCAAAGCATCCAAAACATCCATTTCGTTTCCCACGCCATGGATGTCCTCAGGTTTATGATCCAGTTTTGCTCCTTCACTCCTTCCAGACAATTATCACAAAAAAAAAACAGATGTTCTCAGACTCGAAGAATTGCGTCAGGACCCTTATTTGGACGCACATCGATTTGAAATCAAGCCGACGCGACGGGAACCACACTTTATAGATTTTTGTGTTGACAATAAAACTGTCACAACACTTAGAAGAAGTAGACATATTTATCGTGGTAGGTATGGTAACCTTCAAATCGAAATCAAAGTCCTGAAATTGTAATTTTCAATTGTTAAGACCCAAGGATGACTTAAACTATTTTATAAATCAGCCAAGAAGAAAACCATGAAAAAACTAATTTTGCCAGTATTTCACCATAAACTTAGACGCAATCGAAGAAACGTGTACACACTCTCATTATTATGTAGTATAGAGGTACATTTTCAAAATCAAACATAACACCAAAATGAAAAAAAATCAGCTTTTTCGAACAATGTGAAACAAAAATTATATAGCAACTAGAAGAACATTCTGAGTTCATTGGCACTTCTACACTTGCAGTATAGGGTATATACCGATGCACGCCCCAACAAATTTGTAAGAGGTGTTGCAGACAAAAAGAGGAGCATACATAGAGACATGTTCCTTCGAACTGTAATGCTCATTTTTGACAATAAGTAAGACAAATCGCACATTGCAATTAATGTCTTTCGGACAACAATAATATTCGCATAATCTCATAATGAGCAAAGATCAGACTCACGTTCAGTGTTGCCGGTTTTCCGAAATTAGACATTTTGAAAAAATCTCCTATGGATTCGTTCGATCTGACTTAGATGATATAGGTATCGCAATTTTGTATGGACCGTGAAAAAACACTTTTTAGGCAAAAGTTACTATAGTAGATTCCTCCCAACGTGCGAAAAACATTACTTCCATTGAGATCACAAGAATCCAAACGATATGGATCGGTTGAAAAAATTCTTGGTTGTAAAAGAGCATCGTCTCTATGGACTTTCTACTCCATTCTATAAGGAGCACACTTAACATAAGATGGCTATTATGATTGGTCCATAAGTTCTTTCTCTGTACTTGTATCTTAGTATTCATTGTAATAGAATAAAGTATAATATTCAACTTGCAGTAATGGTCGTAACTAACTTTATCTGCATGAATTAAGACCTACATCACCGCTCTTGGCGCTCTTCAAACTATATAATATTATTTATTTACAAACACAAGGGGATGCGAACAGGTACAAAACTCACTAATGTATCAGATAAAATGGAAAGATCAATCCGAAAGACACACTCAAATCAATTTTATGTACCTTAAGAAGATTTTAGTTACTACTTCGGAATCGCGTCTCTGAATCTATATTACGATTAGGTATATTTCAATTGATTCGTTCAACATTAATGTTTTCGTGATAGGGAAAATGAGGACACGGCGAAAACAATGGGTGCAACGCAATCGCTTGAGCACATTTTCTGGACAAAATTCAAAAATAACAATATTCTAACATCCTCGTACCTAGGAACAGAAATACAGAAGTTGGTATATAAAAATCATAATGATGATAATAAATTAATTTTTATGACCTGCTGGGCGTTAATTGCTAACTGGCTGACATCGCTGATCAAAGGATGAATAACTGCAGTTACGCGATACTTCGTGCAGCGAATTCATATACAGTTTTCCCCCCACAGGAATTCGAGTAATATATCACATCCACAAAGTCAATAAAGTAAATTTAAAATGGCATAATTACCAAGTTTGATTAATCTATATGAATCAGATTCGCGATTGCAATGTCCATTGGGATATATGACTGAAAGAACCTTGTGAATTTTCATCGAAAGTAAAGTTTAACTAAACTGAGTTACACTGACTGATAGTTATCATATCGAAACTAATCCATTAGAGATTTATTCACTCTGGAAATTTCATATATAGAGGTCATCAGCTCGCACCCAGTTAATTTGGTGGTGATAGTGCTAATGAAATTTTTGAAATCCACAGAGTTTGGTTCTATAAGTTTTCTCATACAATAAGAAATTTTATGATTCGGACAAAGCAAAATTATAATTTGCATTGAAATATTCAATATAAAAGACCTAAATTTAAAAAATTTGGATTATAGCAAAATTTGCCGGCCAGTATATCCTCGATGATGCTAAAAGGGTTAAGCAATTATCCATAATGATTGAAAAAACTTCAGATGTTCCACATCACGAACAATTGTCTCTTGCTAGGTATAAGATATGGAACAGAAAAACTCGAAATCAAAGAAAGCTTTCCCGGTTTTTATAAAACGTATTTGACTAATTGTGAAACGTTATAAAAGCTCCTTTTTAAAATTTTCGGCGAATTTGGGATTGCCCCTGAAAATATTATTGTTCATTGCCATGATGTAGCGGGAAACATGAGTGGTACTTACAAGAATGTAGGAACAAACCCCGTATGTTAGGTTTATACAGGGTGGGCAAAATTCGTTGTCTACTGAGAAGATCTCGTGATCTACAGCAGCTAGAAGAAAACGGCCGCTCAGAGAGAATTTTCCAACCAAAACTGAAAAATGTTACATCAAAATAACTTGAAATTTTCTAAGGAATCTATTTCTGCAATAAAAAAATTGTGTTCTAATTTGAAAAACGGAATTTGACGTCATTTCCGGAAAAACCGGAGGTGCTCATGACTTGAAAATATTTTAGATTTCATCAGCATCGTGAAATACTTATAAGTGCTGAATTTCATGAAAATATACGTTCAGTAGTTTTCCGTATAAATATGCGTGAGGTTCCTCGTGAAAGACCCTGTAGAGTTTGGTCTCCCTTTTCATGAACTGAACTGCTAGCTTCAGTTCATCTGGAAAATAGCCATATTAAAAGCAGGCATTTATGAGCTCTGAAAGTGAACCTGCCAGGCAGTCAACATCCCTAGCAACCTCACCGAGAAACCATACACAGATTATGAAAATTCAACGCCGAACGTACGGAATGCTATGAGAAAGAAGAGGTCTGTAGGAATGTAATGGCCCAGAAGAATTGTATTACATTACATGTGATAAATTATTTTATATTCAACGCATTTCTGACTAATTTTTTCCTCAAAAAGTTGTCGCTCATCTCCGCTATAGGGTTCTGTTCAACAAGTTTTTCTACGGCCTGTCAATGTTTACAATTGAAAATGAGAATCAATGAGAAAATGCGCTCGCAGATGTAGTACATCTTTCAATTACTCATCAAATTGGAACATTGTTTTCCACTATCCAAAATGCTTCCTATCGTAAACTAAGGATTCGTGGCGAGTAAAAATATGGTAAATGTCTGGCGTTATTTTGGGCCTGATGATCAGCTGATGAGCTAAATGCATATTTCAAGTCGTCCGTTTTATGGAAGCACATTAGAACCCTTAAATAAATCATGCAACTGCATGTACACTCGCAGAATGATCAAACTGGAATAGTATTTTCAAAACAATTACCTGACATTGATAATGTAGAAATTTCCACTAATTCCTTTGGAGATATGTAATTCCCAATTAATTTTGTCAGTTCACCGAATCAAAACACCAATTAATCGAAAAAGTGTTCCCGGACATTGCCAACAACTACGAAAATCATAATAAATGAAGAGAACAAGCTGTTTTGGCAGTAAAGAACGTTTATGTCAATGAACTTAATTTTAGCATAACAAATGCAATGCAATTGATGATGAATCTAAATTCACAAAGAATGGTTCTTTCAATAGGCATAACAGTCATTATTGGGATGAAGAGAACAACCACCACTTCAGACAATGGAACTTTCAAGAGACCTGGAGTTTCAATGTTTCCTTTAGACTATTATGTTTGGGGTAGAATAAAAAATATTGTCTACTCAACTCCCCTGACTGATAAAGAGGACTGCATAGAACGAGTCAGAAATGCGTTCAGGTTTGTTTAGATTTTTAGATTCATAGATTTGAAACTCAATTTGGTTTTTAAACACTTTTGCAGATCTCTTCCTCCCGATGAAATAAGAAGAGCAACGCACGAAGCATTCCTGAGACGTATAAATAAATGTCTAGAAATTAACGGTCAAAACTTTGAGCATCTTCTCTAGTTATAACTGCGAGAGTTTGCCATGGTTCTCCTAATAGTAACTTGAAGTCGGTTTCAAGAAGGGGTGAAAAATCTACAGCAGGGTTCAAATAACAGTTTCTGAAAATTTCATCTTTTTGGCGTGAAGGGAAAAGAAATAGCTGAAAATTCAAGACGAAAAACAGTTTTTTGTGAATAACTCAGTAAATATCCATTTTAGGGCAAGGGTGTGATGCTTACACTCACATTATTTTTTAACGTAGATTCAATATCTGCCATAAAAAAATGGGGTTCTAATTTGAAAAAATTGATTTTTCACGATTTTGTCATCCCTAACTTTGAAAGCGATTTTTTCACCCCCTGTATCATGAATCGCGATTTCGATTTCTAAAGTGGATACATCAATCTTACATCTTGAAAAATCCCAAAAATGAAAATTTTCCATCCAAAAACCTCGAAGTTATTCTTGTTTCAGCGGAGCTCTATTTTCGAATTTTTTTTCGAATTTTCCCGCTCAGAGAGAATTTTCCAACCAAAACTGAAAAATGTTACATCAAAATAACTTGAAATTTCATAAGGAATCTATTTCTGCAATAAAAAAATTGTGTTCTAATTTGAAAAACGGAAGTTGACGTCATTTCCGGAAAAACCGGAGGTGCTCATGCCTTGAAAATATTTTAGATTTCATCAGCATCGTGAAATACTTATAAGTGCTGAACTTCATGAAAATACGTTCAGTAGTTTCCCTTATAAATATGGGTGAGGTTCCTCGTGAAAGACTCTGTATACCTACGTATAAATATACGTACCTATCTGACTGACATTTTTTACAAGAAACGTAAGATAAATTTTCTTTCACTTTTATGCTAACTTTATCTCTCATTTTTCTTCAATATACGGAATTTTCCTTCATCTCTTTTATTTTCAAATTAGAATAAGTTTCCACAGGAATACATTGCTTTGGTCTGGAAGGTATGAATTGTTTTGATTTGATATTCTCATGATGACTTCTATTCGAATATCAAACTTGACAACGCTCTAATTTTTCATCAAGATATCTTGGAAGAGCCGAGAAAAGTAAAAGAAAAAACACTAAGACCTTAATTTATTTACAGAGATATTTCTAAAGACTATGTTAACATCATCAAAGTACAGATGTAACATCACCTAAGAATAAGGTTAATTTATGACAAATTTCTATTTTCTCTCCTCCTCGTTGAAAATATTTTCCAAAAGCTGCTTCGTTATGGACCGGTGTGGAAGAGTGGGGTCCAATTTGGGTCGTCCGTATAATCTGCTATTAATCACGTACAACCTGAAATGTAGGTACATATGAAAAATTCAATTTATCATATATTCTGAATGAAGCGGGAAAGTATAATAATACCTCAAGAATCTCCATTCAAAAACGGCATTCACTAGTTCATAATTTATGCTTTCAATTTTGTACGTAAAGCTCTGATATTTTTTAATTGGAGTTAAAGGACGTCTTGATGTCACCCCGTCCCTTTTTTTCAATGTAGTTGGATTATTATGAAGAAACAAAAGTTGAACTTTAGTATCTATAAAACTTTCGACGGTTTTTCAACATATTTCGATAAAAATAGCGGTGGGGTGATATCGGCGATTCAATTCTTTAAATATCTCAAAAACTTTCATAGTGAAATATACCAAAATTAGTGTGAAATTCAGAAATACCTAACTCTCACGTGATAATTTCTTTTTTTCAGTTCGTAATTAAGGGTATATTGCTAAAAGATGTGGCACATTTCCCTATTTGGGTTTGCTCGAGCCCCGACAAACTGTCTCGTCGAAGACTGACTGTCGTTACGCGCCCACCGTAACGCAAAAAAAACTCCTTCGGAAAATTCCAATGGCGCCAGTAGTCTATAGACAACTCTCGTTAAAGTTTGTACTGAGAAACATGGAGACGAAGTAGTCAAAAAGTTATTATAAAGGTTATCAACCCACCACAGTTGATTACAACTAAAAGAAGGGAATTTAAGCCTCAAATCAAGAATCCAGTTGGTCCTGAACTTCCGAAAGAAAAGGAGGTGTAAGTTTAGGATCGAAAAGCGTCGGTAGATTTCGTTAATAGGTGAAATTTACCGGATAACTTCGGAGTTACATAGATCTGAAATTATTTTCTCAATATTTGAAAAAATTCCACTCCAGTAGAAATCGAATTCGGTAAGTAATTGTTAAGTACGAAGACTTCTGTAACCCTCAATTTTTTTTCAGCTTCGATTTAGTCGAGAATTATCGCTTTTGGGGCCAAATTGGAAACAACTAAAAAATTCAGTATGAAAAGTAGAAAGCATTGGTGCTATCATTGTTCTGAGATTTCAACCCATCGTAAGGAGGGTTTGGAGAAATTCAAATGAATCAGACTTACTTCGAGCTTAGGTCACACCTAACATTGAACCACCAATCGCAGACAAAGACAGCTTGACTGAACTGGGTTCCGTTTGGACAGAGGAACGTTGTTTGTCTTCCGTCAATGTCGCAATAATGCCAACTTTGACACCTTGCTTCCTCGTCGGCGTAAAAGCCAGGATAGGCCTGGTCATCACAATAAAAATTGGTATAAGGCACTGTTCCAAGCACTGGATAGTCTGTTCCTGGTCGGCCTATGAGTGAAAAATGAAGAATTAAAAATTAGGAGAAATAAATAAAAATGGATGATTTGTTAAGGTGGCGACCGGCTATTTCTCGGAAAGGGAGAAGGGAGATCTCATTACAAACTCGGACCGAATAGAAGAGTAGGTATTTTGCAATATTTTCATTGCCGTTGTTTTCCATTCTCTACAAAATATTTCCTTATAAAGATTGGAAAAAGGAATTGAATGAGAAACTACTGTTTTTTTTCGCAACATTTGTTCAAGTCATTTTTCCATATTTTATATATCAGGTAATAGTTATTTGTGCAACCAGTTGGAAAATCGCTTCACTCGTTGCGCAAAACAACGCGAAATACGAAAAATACTGCTTCCCGAGGTGTTTCACACAATTTTTTTTTTCTAATTTTGAATAGGATGTTGGTAAATTATTAAATTTTTCACTCCGCTACTATTAAAGCAAGTATCGTTTCATCGTCAGTTCCGAAAAGCAAAACTTTTCAAAACGTCAATGAGTTTTAAAAAGTGTCACTTCATATGTCAAAATTATAAAAATAATTTTTCCCTAGATACAGAAAAAACAATGTACCTTCCGTAAATTTGACCAGAAATTAATTAGCTTGGGCTCTTTTTGGGATTATTCAGCGTAGATATCAGAAACAGTTAAATACGAACATATCGAATATGTTTGGATTGCAACTGAAAAGAGTTGTGGAGCACCTTATGACTTTAGCCTTGCGGCTTTCACACTCCTCTCCAACGGAAAATTCACTCATCCCAGATATCTCAGATATCAAAAGGATTAAGCTCTGTTGGAGCCCTTTCCAGGTTTTCGGACTCGTGGTGGTGATCGGGTCCGGGTCGCTCCTCGCCTCCCTGCCGTAGGTTGGATTCCTGCTCCACCCGCACTTCCTGTCGGCGCAGACGGTGTTCCCCTGAACTCCCCATGTACTCGCGTACAGTTCTCGCCGTTCCGAGCAGCACCGCCTTCTGCATGACTCTATAGATATTTTCGTCCAGCTGAAGTTTCCTCAAGTTCTCTAGTAGTTTCTTCGGTATCAGGCCTGTAGATGAAATGACAATAGGGATGGTCTTGATATCTTTCAGCTTCCACTGTCTTCTGGTTTGTTCCTCGAGATCTCTGTATTTTGAAATTTTTTCAGTGTGCCCATCTAGAAGATTGTTATTATTTGGAATCGCCACATCGATGAATAGTGCTCTGTCCTCATCCTTATTGAGCAATATGAGGTCTGGTCTATTGTGGGTTATTTTCCGGTCTGTCAGAACCGTGCGATCCCAGTAGAGCTTGTGATGTTCATTTTCCAACACAGTTCGGATTGTAATTGTAATAAGGAACCTTTTTCGAAGTTAGAAGTTGGTGTTTTAGTGCCAATTCTTGGTGAAGAATCTTGGCAACAGCATCATGTCTATTTTTGTACTCCGTGCCCGCGAACTTCTGACATCCCCCGGTGATGTGCTGGATAGTTTGATGTGTCGCACAGCCATAACAACAGCTATCGTCCGCCACTGAGGCATCCTTGGCGATATATTTCATGTAATTTCTTGTTGGAATCACCTGATCCTGGATGGCGAGCATGAAGCCCTCTGTCTCAGGAAACAACCTTCCAGAAGTCAACCAGTAGTTCGACGCAGATATGTCGACGTAATCATGGTTGACCTCATTCTGGTGCCTTCCATGCAGAGGTTTGCCAATCAGTTTTTGCATTTTACTTTCTGCAGAGTGTTCGACGGTTTCCAAGTGATCCTGTTGTAGCTTTAACGGTGTAGAACTATCAGCAACACAAACTACTCGATGGAGTTCTGACGAAGCAGCCTTGCTCAGGAAATATTTTCGAAGTCCTTCAATTTCCTGGGACATACGGTTGGACAAATCAACAATTCCTCTACCCCCAAGATGTCGTGGCAGCTCTGTCCGTTTTATTGAGCTTTTGGGGTGATGTTTATTGTGTTTAGTCAGCATCGTACTTATTTTTCTCTGTAAGGTTGCTAAATCGGTGGTCGTCCAAGAGATGATACCAAATGAATAGCTCAGCGCTGAGCAAGCGTAGGTGTTAATCGCTTTTATCAGATTCTTGCTGTTGAGACCAGTTCTCATTATCCTTCTCAATCTTCGGGTGAACTCCTCCGTTAATTCTTTCTTCATCTGGGTCTGATTGATTTTTCTTGCCTGTTTCATGCCTAGATACTTGTATGTGTCTCTTTCCTTCAATGCTTCAATTTCTGCACCTTCCTTGAGTTTGAACGTACCATCTTCTATTTTCCCTCTCGTTATGTTCAGCAGTCGACATTTTTCTAATCCAAACTTCATTTTGATGTCTTCCGAAAATCCTTTCACCATTTTCAGCATCTGTTGCATTTGTTTTTTGGTAGATGCGAAGAGTTTCAAATCGTCCATGTAAAGTAGATGATTCATTTTCATCATAGTTCTACTGCCGTTCTTGATGGAAAATCCGTAGTCCGTAGAATTCAATCTATGAGACAAGGGATTCAGGGCCATGCAGAACCACAGAGGGCTCAGCGAGTCTCCTTGGAAAATTCCGCGTCTTATTGGAATAGGTCCTGTTGTAATGGAGCAATCTGCTGCTTTCATTTGAAGACTAGTTCGCCAGGTTGACATGGCGTTTTTCAGGAACTTAACAATATTGGGATCCACCTTGTAAATCTTCAAGATCGCCAAGAGCCATTCGTGGGGTATATAATCGAATGCTTTTTTGTAGTCTATGTACGCAGCGTAAAGATTCCTCCGCTTGGAGAACGCTTGATTGCAGATAACTGAATCAATTATCAGCTGTTCTTTGCACCCTCGGCTGTTTTTGGTGCATCCTTTCTGTTGCATGGCGATGATGTTATTCCTTTCGCAATGGTTGTGAATTCGATTTGAAATGCACGATGTGATTAATTTGTACAGCGTTGGAAGATATGTGATTGGTCGGTATTTGGATGGGTCTTCTGTATTCCTTTGGTTTTTAGGTAACAGGTACGTTGTGCCATGTGTAAGGAATATTGGCATTCTTTCAGGATTTTCAATGACATCATTCATTGCGGAGGTCAATTTGTCATGCATGATCCAAAGTTTCTTGATCCAGAAGTTCTGTAATCCATCAGGCCCAGGTGCCCACCAGTTGTGTAGTCCTCTGATAGCTGATTTTACTTCTTCAATTGTGATCTTGTCATGCTGCATCGGCTCATATATTATAGCTTCAGATTTTTCATCTTCACTCCATCCGGTATCTCCATTGAACTGAGGTTTCGTTGATAATTGTTCGGTCCAGAATTGTTCTTTGGCTTCCTTTGGTGGTAACTTTCCATTTTCAGACGATGTGAGTAACCAGTAGAAAGTTTCTTCCGCCTTTTCGAATGAATTTTTGTCTCTTTTTCGGCTCTAATTGCTTTTATATCTCCTCAGGCGTTCTGCATACAGACTTAACTTTTGATTCAGAGTGTCGAGGCAGTGGTGAGCTGTAGCATTCTCCGTCTTTCGTTCTGTGTGTGTTCTGTTTCTATCCATGATTTCTTTGGCAGCTTTCACAACCTTTCTTTCGCGATTCCCGTTCAAGTACTCCGTCAGTCGTCCAATGTCTCTTCTTAGTCTTTCTGTTTTGTGTTGCAGCACGTACCTTATTATTATTATTTGAACCGGGGTCGCTGTGGCTCTATTAACCTTTCGGGAACTGCGACCATGTAGATCCTTTGTTCTCTACCCTACTCATTCATAAGAACCCAATGAGGTCGTCAATGGTGTTGATAAAACTGACAACATCCTAAGCCTAAGCCGTTACCTTGTGAGTATCCAGGACCGGTTTCCCTATATGATTGGTTCTTAGGTCCGTCAGCTATGGACACTTGCATATCATGTGTTCAGCTGTTTCTGCTTCTGATCCACAGAGCCTACAAATCTCATCTGCTGACTTACCCATACAGTACAAATGATATTTTTACCGACAATGCCCCGTCAGCAGTACCACCATCACCTGAAGCTCAGCTCGTGACAGCTTTAGCAGTTTTCTGGTGTAGATCGGTGAAATCCTCACGAATTTCTTTGACTGAATTATTCCAGGAGTATTTCTCCAGAGGGTTAAGCTGTTGTTCAACTCCAATTGTTCGATCGCTGCCTTGTTTGGTATTTTCCAAGCCCACAGAAAGGCTCAGGTCCAGCAGGTATTAACCTCGATGCTCTTTTGAAAGTTCATCGGCTTTCTCGTTTCCTTCAACACCACAGTGCCCTGGTACCTATAGTAGAGTCACTTTGTTGTCTCTGGCCAGTTGCTTTATGGTATTACGGCACTCCCATGTCTGCAGAGATCTCTAGCAGATTGATTTCAGGGACCTCAGCGTGGCCTGGCTGCTGTCCGTGGTAATATAGCGCACCTTTGAGGTTCATTTTAGGACACTCCTGAGCGCATACGTAAACAGTCAGTGTCTCGGTCTGTTTATGTCCATATACGACAATGCCGGTGCCCCTTTCTGATTTTGATCCATCAGTGAACCACATGGATGACTTATTGTCCAAGCGATTTACGAAAATTATTGAACTAGGACGGTCAGCTATGACCGTTTCAAAGGGCGTTTCGAAATCGAAAATGATTGGCAGAACATCCGATGGTTTTGCCAAGAGATTTGAGTCCAGTTGATTCAATATCCTCATACGTCCAACCCAGTTTCCGGGTAGAAGATTCCCCTTAAAGGATATTTTTATTGCTTCTAGCAGGCTACATTTCCTCAAATGTAAGTGTAGGGGAGGCAGATCAAGTATGGCCTCAAGCGCTGCTGTGGGAGCTGTGTGCATAACTCCCGTAACACCAACACAGGCCAGCCTTTGAATTTTCTGCAGCCGGCTGCATGTGATGACCTCTTCGGTTTTGGTCCACCATGCTAGAGACGCATCGGTGACAATAGGGCGTACAACTGCTGTGTATAGCCACAATACCATTTTCGGTTTCATGCCGCAAGTCTTTCCAAAGAGTCTTTTGCAAGCGCACCTGGCCGCCGTGGCTCTGGAAAGAGTCTTATCTATGTTTTTCCTGCAGTTGAGTTGGCTGTCTTGGATGACACCTAGATATTTGCACTCACTGGAGAACTCCAGAGACTGGCCGTTCAGGACCAGCGTTCTGAATTCGAGATTCCTTTTTCTTGTGAACGGAATCAGTCTTGTCTTCGAGGGATTGACAATTAGCCCCTCCTCCTCGCACCACTGTTCTATTATCCTGAGAGCGGTTTGCATTAGGCTGCTCAGTGGGCCTTCATGCTTGCCTCTCTCAGTCACCACTATGTCGTCGGCGTATGACAAACAATAACAAAAATTTCTTTATTTTAATTGAGGAAGAGGTGTTATTCGCCTTCAACAAGACCAGATCTCCCTCCATGAATGGTACAAATCTGCCCCCAGGACTTCTGAAAGCTCTCCTTTCAGCTCTTTTCGATAGTGTGGCCTCCGCAAGCCGGAGTTTCACTTCGAGAGGAGGTTCAGTTTTAGAATAACAACCGGAGACATGCAACGATTTAGGCAACAATCTCACCCGTTCCGTGTCACACTGTAGTTCATTCGGAGAGTATCCAGTCGATTCATGGACTATCTCATTCAGAAAATCCTGCACATTAGCCACCTCAAAAGCCCATTTCGAATGTTTATCAGAACAAAACGTCCTAAACAATCGTCCCAGCTCACGCATCACTCTCTCCGAAGGGTTTGCTTGGGGGTGTCTAACAGACGAGTAAACAGCCTTTATATTGTGATCCTCTAGGGCCTTTTTCCAGAGACTAGAGGTGAACTGCGTTCCCCTGTCACTCAGAATCCTGCAAATAGGACCGTATTTAGGTAAGTAATCCTTCAATAACCGCGTCAACAGCGAACGAGTGGTAGCCTTTTTCAAAGGAAAAAGTGCCACATGCTTGGTAAACAAATTTAGTATGACAAATAAATATTGGGCACCTCCTCTAGATCGAATGAGTGGCCCATATATGTCCACAGCAACAATGTCTGACCTGTCCAGCGGTAAAATACAACTTTGAGGGGGTGAAGAAAGAGTAGATGTCTTGGCATATTGACAGATATGACAAGCTTTGACTACCCGCTTTATATTCCGATGTAAATTGGTAACCCACATCTCAGACTTCATATGTAACCACGTTTTATAAACACCAAAATGCCCTAACGCATTACGGTAAGCCATAATACACCGATCGACTAGTTCAGAGGGCAAACATAACAGCATACGATCACCATACGATCCATGACCAGACTCCACAGCAGGGGTGATAGTATCCCTCCTTGAGGGCATCCCCTGTACGTCAGCACGGTCACTTCAGTTTCCCCCAGGTAGGCTGTGAAGGTTCGCCCTTTCAACCTAGCTGATATCCACTTAACAGTGGAGGGTTCTATCCCTTTCCGTTAAGCTGCATTGCATATAGAAACATGTAGGGTATTATCAAACGCACCCTCAATGTCTCCAAACATTGCGAGCTGAATCTCATTTGCCGCAAGGGTGCCCTCCACCTCTGAGAAGATGGTGGAGGAGAAGTGGATTTACCCGCTGTATGGGCAAATCCACAAATTGTTATGGAGCCTTAAATTTCCCCTTATAATGTTGTCAATTATTTTCTCCTATGCAGCACCTCACTTTTTGTTTGATTTTTAGTGAAAAATTTCGATTAAATTATTCAACTCTAATGTACTGATAGAAGGCCAAATCGAATTCTCTTTTCACCTGTCGAAATCGCAAACTCGTAGCTCCCCTCGTTCCGAAGGTATTGGCATTTTATCAATTTTGGTCGCCACCCTCGATGAATCATCCTGTATAAAATGAATTTCGTGAATTTTTTTTTTGAAATAGGAAAAATTTGATTAGACCGCTTCGATAAGAACCAATATGTTAAATCCCAAAAGATATTCGAATATCTCTTCGAAATTCGTTTCACTATTTCGAATTTTTTTCTGCTACTCTGACGAGTTTTTCATCTCCGAAGGGTTCTCTGATTTCACTCATTGAATTTAGTTTCTGAGTCTGCGTCAGTGGAGAGATTGTTTGCACGTGCGCAATCATAAAATTTTAGTCCAACGCAAAATTAGAACCGTTCCGGACTGCGAACCAAAACAAGCCTACTTTGTATCACAATTCAGTTCCTATTTTGCTTTGCAGGTTGAAGATATTGTCGAACGAAATCAGCTGGTCTGTTGTTCAATCCTCGCCGTGCTTTGTTTGTCAACTTAATAGCTATTATTACAACTAGGGAAATATGAACAGTATATTTCCCGAGGTTGTCAAAGTTACATGTATAGACAACCGAGGGAAATATATTCATATTTCCCGTGGTGTAATCAATAGTTTTTTTCTGATTGAAATAATCTGTTATGGGGAAATCATTGTTAGATTGTATATGTTTGTAATAATTAAATTTTTAACGTTGCTATGGGCCATGTTTCTGAAAATCATGGTTGACTGGTTTCATTTTGACGTCTTGTCAGAAATAAAATTATTGAAATAATGTCGAACTACGTCGAAACTCAATCGGCAAAAGCCCGTGAATCTTTGGTTCCGGCCAAATCTCAAGCTGCCTACAGTAGAGAGTACGATTGCTTTCAGGAGTGGAAAAGAAAAAATTTGGTGGACGGTGTGAGCGATAATATTTTGTTAGCATATTTCCAAGATTTGGTATGTTGCTCTGATTCTTGTTATTCTTGATGTATGATTAATTCATTCGATCCCCAGTCGCAGAAATATTCACCAAACACGTTATGGCCGAAACTATCGATGTTAAGATCAATGCTACATTTGAAGGAAAAAACTGATGTCAAATTATTCGATGAAGTCGAAGCATTTGTTAAGAACAAAAATAAAGGATACGTTCCTAAAAAATCAGCAGTGTTGTCCCGGGAATAGCTCAAGACATTCTTGAGTGAAGCTCCTAATGACGTTTTTTTGATGTATAAGGTAAAAGTTTAATTTTGATTTCCTCTGTTTATAAGATTTTTACATTCACAATTTTGAAGGTTGTTTTAATAATGGAAATCTTTGGCGCCTGCAGAACACAAGAGCTGGTGAATATGCTATCTTCAGATATCGAAGATCGTGGGTCGGTAATCATAATTAAAGTCTCAAAAACTAAGAATGATATAAACAGAATATTCACTATAATTGATGAAGAAGATCTGGGTGCTGCTCGTTTGGTGCGGGAGTATTCGGCGTTGCGTCCGCAAGGCGTTCTTAGGTTCTTCGTAGCTTATAGAGATAAGAAGTGTACTCTTCAGCCTGTCGGCAAAAATACCTTCGGAAAAATTCCGAGTAAGGTTGCTGAATGGTTGGGATTAGATAATCCGAAAATGTATACAGGCCATTGTGGAAGACGAACATCCGCGACTTTGGTTGCCGATGCGGGAGCCTCAATGACAACACTCAAGAGACATGGTGGTTGGAAAAGTTCGTCTGTTGCAGAAGGCTATCTGGCTGACAGTATGCTGCACAAAAATAAGGTAGCGAAGATGATAGCAGGTGTGGAGGGAGAGCCATCTGCAGCATCACAGTCTTTGAAGACCGTTTTGGGAGAATCGTCCGAGACTGCTGCTGCACGGAATGTTCTCAAGAAAACTGTAGTCTCGTCGACGAATAATTATGAACAAGATATTTCTTCTTCCTTTGTATCTGGTGGAAAAACTTTCAGTGGAAATTTCAACAATTGCAGTTTCCATTTTGTTACTAAATAAAGAAATAAAATATGATTTGACGTTTTGAAAGAAATATGATTTGACGTTTCATATTTCCCTAGGGAAATATGAACTGACATTCCATATTTCCCTAGGGAAATATGAGTGTGTTATGACACATGGTAACTAAGGCGATATAGCTCAATATTGGTTCGATCAGAAAAAAAAGTATTTTTTTATCCAGTTTTTCGATTACAATAAAGATTAAGAGTATTAAAAGTTTTTATGAATCAATATCCTTCTTTTTTTGTTTCATAATGTGATTCGATTGTTTTCTTCATAATTCCATAATACATAACCCAGTATCCCAGAAGAAGTTCTTTCTATTCCCCGCCTACTTCCTGCATGTGAGCCGATCAAGATCAAAAAAACTCGATCCATAAAAATGATGGAGTGAAATCTCTTGTCTTGTTCCTCTTTGCTGCAGAAGTGGGAGATAGAGATCTATCAGTTATTCAAGTAGACAACAAGGAGATGAAACGGAGTTATGATTGATCCAATTTCAAAAAAATATGGTAAGATATACAATGATAATCATGAGAAATTTTGATTATGTTACGAAAGATGCTATGGATGGTCTGGTTCGAAACGGAAGTTTAAGTTTTGTCCCAGTTGGTGGCACCGAAGCTATTCCGGGAAACACATGCAGTCTGTTGATCCTGCCTGGTGACATGGACGATATATGACTCAAAATCATGCCACTTGATGAATCGAATTCCAAATTTCAAAAATGCTCATAAGTATATACTTCTCGAGAATGGGAGTGGATAATAATGATATACTAATATGAAGGAAATAAAAAAACGTTTTTGAGTATGTTCTAATGTATTAAGTTGTCTACATTCGATTAACCTGCTCAGATGAATGACAGCAGTAAGCAGTAAGACTGTTTGAGCGTCAACTTGGTAGAGAAAGTTACAAAATGAAGATTCTACTTTGTGGCCTCTGCAGTTTTAAAACAAGTTCCTTCTGTGCAAACACCTTAGGGTAGCCACATATACCAGAATGTCCTTCTGACGGAATTCAGAGCGTCTAGAATTGTACCTATATAATTTCAATATGCACCACACACATTTTTTCAGATCTATCTGTCAGAATGCACTGGAGGAGAGTTTTGAATTCCGGATATGAAAATTTTAAATTATGAATTCATAACAAACTTCCATTCTACCTTTCATATAATTCAAACGAGCCAGCTCATACACGACGGAATTCAGATTCTGATTGATTATTTCAGTTGCACAAGGCGAGGTGGTGTCAAATTGATAGGATGAAACCAGTGTTTAGTTTTGCGTTTTTTTTTATGAACAACGAATATTAGTGCGTCTTCTTGTTACTTTTTTCCTTTTGGTATTCTATTATATGACCATTATTGTTACCATTTGTTTGTAATAATTTGTAGAATAAATTTGATTTAATTTGATTTGACTTGATTCCATAATAACATAGCTCGCTAAGATGATACGCTAAGCTCTCTAGGATGAACGAAGGAATGAAAAAATGATATTTTTCCAATTTGGTACATTCATTTTTCAATTCTAACATACCTTGTGCAAGAGAAAAACGAACGACAAAATCATATGTTATGTTCATTTTTGGGAATACGGTCTTTTGTTTTCAATTATTTTGTTATAAATCTCATTGCCACCTGGCAATATTTTGGATATCAATAGCCTTCCTTTGAAGGAATTTTCATTCTGAATCATCAAGACACACCAAGTGTTCAAGTACGCTGGCTAAAAATATATTTTCTAAGCATTAGGAACTTATTCAAATGATAATGGAAACACACATGCGAAGTGGAAATTGAATTGGATTGGGAAATAGTTATTTTCCTATCAAGTGCGGAAAGTGATACTTGCCCGCACGAAACTGCCGTTGCCCGAACGATGCGAAGCAGAGTTCGGGTAAGCAGTTGAGTGCGGGCAAGACACTTTACGCAATATTTTTTCTTCAAGCGCTTGAAATATATAAATATATCCATTTCACGAAACAGATCATATCTCATTTGATTAATTCATATATCCCTATAGCACGAAGTAGTCCTATGGACATCCATAGGACGTCCTCTTCGGACATTACGGACATCCATGGGACGTCCATTTCTGGTACAATGGACGTTCTATGGACATCCGAGGGACGTACAAATGTCACAACTTTGAACCGAATTCGGACGTCCATCGCGGACGTCCAATGGATATCCCGTTGGGACCATCATAAGCTATCTCAACGGTACAAAAATTTACCACGACGTTGGCTATCCTATCTATTAGAATTTTAATGTCCTAGAACCCAATGTCTTACACTCAGACGCAGATGTTATTTTTTCTGTGTTGTTCTCATTTTCATCCATACTTACTAGAAAGTTTTTACACTTGGCCCGGATTCGAACTCGCGAGTACGTGGGAACATCGCATTACTGAGTCTTCGCTGCAACCGTCATAGCTACCGAGACCATACGATATACCTACTTGTAGGAACATATTCATTATATTGTTAACTGATTTATGGAATAGTAGTCGATTAATACAGAAATACCATATAATAAAAACTAAAGTCTTAAAACTCAAACATAGATTATTTTATAATAGTAAATACTCAAGTATTTAGTCTCCGTTCATCATAACGTTATACATAATATAATATTCATAAGATATTCATATACTACAAAGCGTAAAAATGGAGTTTAGTGAAAAATAATATTAAATTTTGGTATTCATTGATATACATGTATGTATTATTGGGTCCATATTACGGACTCCTAGTGATTATCCGGTATGGACATTCAAAAGATGTCCCTACCGGATATCCAATAGGTGTCCGTCATGGACGTTATACGGACCATGTAATATATACATGTTATTTGGTTCATATAACGTCCATTACGGACTCCTAGAGAATAACCGGTGAGGACATTCAAAAGATGTCCCTACCGGATATCCACTAGGTGTCCGTGATGAACGTTATACGGACCATGTAACATATACATGTTATTTGGTCCATATTACGTCCCTTACGGACTCCTAGTAAATATCCAGTATGGACATTCAAAAGATGTCCCTACCGGATATCCAATAGGTGTCCGTCAGGGACGTTATACGGACCATGTAATATATACATGTTATTTGGTCCATATTACGTCCATTACGGACTCCTAGGGAATAACCGGTGAGGACATTCAAAAGATGTCCCTACCGGATATCCACTAGGTGTCCGTGATGAACGTTATACGGACCATGTAACATATACATGTTATTTGGTCTATATTACGTCCCTTACGGACTCCTAGTGAATATCCAGTATGGACATTCAAAAGATGTCCCTACCGGATATCCACTAGGTGTCCGTGATGAACGTTATACGGACCATGTAACATATACATGTTATTTGGTCCATATTACGTCCCTTACGGACTCCTAGTGAATATCCAGTATGGACATTCAAAAGATGTCCCTACCGGATATCCACTAGGTGTCCGTGATAGACGTTATACGGACCATGTAATATATATATAAGTTATATGGTCCATACTATGTTCATCTCGGACAACTAAAGGATATCCAGTAAGGACATATATTTGACATTGCCTGTATTAAGTCGGTAAGGGACTATTTTGGGACTACATGATACAGACATGTGTCATATGGTCCGTATTATGTCCATCACGGGCATCCAATGGATATCCGATACGGACATTGTACATAAATTGGACTAACAATGGATATCCATCTTGGACGTCCTAAAACTGTCCGGAAACGGACGTCCAAAGGACATGCAAATCAAGTTCATGGACGTTCCGACGTTAAATGGACATGAATTGGACGTCCCAAGGACGTTGTGTGCTATTAGGGTCATGACAGACGTAATTCTGCATGTCATTACTATGGGTTTCTCATCGTTGACGTTCTATGCATAGAAACATGATAGAATTTAATTTACTCTATAATATTTGCGTGCGGGAAAAACCCCTGCTAATCCATTCCAAGAAATAGCAGGCGTTTTTCCCGCACGTTTTGGGAAAGTGACTCTTTGCAACTTGGAATGCGTGCGGGAAAAAGGTTGAACGCACACGCTTGTAGAAAAAATTTTTTTCGTTCTGAAAACAAAAATTATATTGATAAAAAAAATTGATTCGGCTATTTGGAAAATAAATCTCAATATCTTGAGTTTCGTCCTGATGATCTGAGAATAGAATATGCCATCTGGAAGGGTTATTTGAAGTAAACGAGTCCACAAATTTCCATCAAAATCGGATTAGGTACTCGTTCTCAAGTTATGGATATCGAAAATTTAAGCCGAAATCCATAGATCACCTTCTATCTACGAAACTAATGACCTTTGTGAACAAAAGAAGCAACTTCACTGAAAGGCCTAGATCACCTGCATTTAACACCCTAGTGTTAAATACGCCTAAATAGCCTACCATGACTAGCCGCTCTTCCAACACCCTGTATATTGTATCATCCATTGTAATATTGTACTGTTAGGTTTCAAGTACAACTGTACCTATTTATCAGTGGCGAAGTAAGTACATACTTCGTGGTATGTGTAGTCATGTACTCCATTCAGAAACATATAAATACTACACTACAAGTGCTCTGCGAACACTACAACATTGTTATTTCGGTCCAATTGGGTAATTTGGACCGTTACCTCGTGAGAGGTCACACCCGGTTCCGAAATCCAAAGCTGTTCTGTCTGGAAACACGAAAAATTATAATAAAGAAAGTTAACCGCATAACTTCAATCGATTTTGACAACCAAAATTGCAGAACTTATATACATCTGTTCTTTCTGGCGTTGAATATAAATTCTGCATTTTATTTTGGTTATCATCGATTTGAGTTATGCGGTATAATGACGGCAAACAAACCAGAAACCAGAAAGGGCTTTGACTGCTATTCTATCAATCGATGACAGCAAGTTTCCAGCAGTTCACTTCTCAATTTATATTCCCACTAGTCCATTTTCGTTGTTGTTATTACGTGACCTTCTTTCTGGTAGTTAGACGGTCCTATTAGAACAAGGCTTAGTATCAAGAAAACAACTTCACCAGACGGGATATGTGCTCTAGTTGTCCTAGCTTCCGAAACAAAGCATGCATAACCTTAGGTTATTAATTTTTTTTAAATCTCATACTGGTTACATTCACCCATGTATGGAGTCGAAAAAGAATCGAGCATGATAACCATTTAAGTGCTTTTTTATTGGGAAATCTCATTGTCTTGATGTGGCAGATTAAATTTGGGTCACTGCATCTCACCTTGACTTTGTCAAGGTATAATTATTTAAATACGGTCGTGTCTGTGACTGTGAATTATTCATTCATTATTCAAGATCAATGGGTTGTTTATATAAATTCGGGGCATCGATAACAATGGATTTCTTGTTTCCAAGAAAATGTCGAAATGGCTTCTTAGTATTAATAAGCTTTGTGAACACACTGTCGAAAGTGGGGGGTATCTATCTACAATAAAAGAGATTCATTGGTTGACTAATATGTTTTTTTGACCGTATAGACTGTGGCAGTAAACAAAGATTAAATCCTTAAACCATCTTCATCTCATAAAAGTTCAATGCTTAGATGTGATTTGAGAAATCTTTGTTTTATGAAACGGTGTACATGGCAATGGAAGAAAGAGAGCTTTCCGAAAATCTTTGGTTGAATAGAGAGGAATGGCGGTTAGGAGTCGGAAAGCGTCAGAGAACGCTGTAAAACCGCGATCACAGAGAAATTTAAATATTTTTATACATAAAAAAGAATATTCACAATCATGTGAGGAGAATTTGGTTATCATCACGAATTAATGCAACGGGCGAGTAATACCTCCTTTTTATCAATATATACAAACATAATGGAAAATCAGGCAAAATTATTATGAAATACGAAAAATGGAACGCAAATAGAAGATGCCAAATACAATACATGAAAAAACTCATAAACATATAGGAAAAGCATTATATAGTGCATACATGTTTATGGTTCTTGATATAAATATTTCAAAAATATTCTATTCGTTCGCATTCATATTGAGAAAAACTGAATAGGTAAAGGTAAGAGGAGTAAACAGGGAATAAGTGCAACCAGCGGCGGCTCGTGCGTTGAAGCGACATACCGACTCATGCAAATATTGGACGAAAATTTGAAACATTGTTGCCTTTTCAATCGCTCTTGTACCCCTGAATCAAGCGTAACTAATAAATTGAATGAATGGGTTTTTTCATTGTGTTAAAAACAGTTCATGTTTTGTTAAATAGCGAATTACGTCGATCGAGTTACTCTTCAACTTTCGGTTCTTTCTTTAAATGACATTGCAGACAGACATTTTCAAAGCGTCTTACATATATAGAGCCTATGTTCTATTCTTGTTTTCTCAAACTCAAAATACTCATATGTTGCTTCGAGATCACTTTTTTTTCAATACCAGAGGAGAAATTTTTCAAATCGGTGCATCTCTGTGGAACTCACACATTATTTTTGGCCGAATTACGTCCATTAGTTACTCATCAACTTTCGATTCTTTCTGAAATATTTATCATATAAATAATTAAACTGATATATCTGACTGGTATTCTCAAAGCATCTTGTATACAACTACCGTTTTTTCTTGTTTTCTCTAACTCAGAAAGCTACTCATATGCTTCTTCGATATCTCGTGTTTTTTAATACCAGAGGAGAAATTTTTCGAATCGGCACATCTCTGTGAAATTCATTATGTCACACTTTACAACCAGATAGAGAAACAGTTCAATTATCGAGAACGCAGAAAACAAACAGAAAGCTATATGGAATTTGATAAGAAGAGAAACAAACAGAGGAAAGAAGAGGTTACCTGAAACGGAACTCAACAGAGAACTTCAACATTTTGATGTTCATTAAGCAATATAGCATAGCCCTTTATGAACATCGATATGTTAAAGGATGTTGATACCTTGATTTAATAATTTATTCAAATATAAATCATTTTGATTGGTAGATGTGTTACGGACAATGTAATTATTTAGGTCAGTATTCATAATGCTTGGTTATTATAAATAATGACCATTAAAATTGGGCAATTTGATATATTCGAATTACTTTACGATAATTCCTCACATTGCCCGGTCATTATAAATACCGCTATTATTTCATTAGGCACTTTGATTAAGTGTCAGCTAATGAAGAACAGAGCTCATCCACAGCCCTCTTAAGAGGGCTGTAGCTCATCATAGTGGCATCAATTGTAACTCCGTATGAGGCCATGTTTGGGACAAAGTTAAAAGTTGGTCTAAAAAGTTCATTAACCACAGACGTTCTGCATAATATAAATTGTGACGAAATATCATTTCTTATTTCCCTTGAGACAATATGAAATCGTATCAATATTTGACTAAAAGAATACTTCATTTCTATATTGGAGCAACAGAATAAAAATGGCAATTATTAAAATTTCCACTAAAGGTGCTGCAATCAGATACAAAAAATGAAATATCACATTTATTTTAGCAGTCGGTTGGGCATGAAATAATTTTCTCAAGTTTTTGTAACTATACTCCATTCACTTTTATTTTAGCAGTCGGTTGGCCATGGAAATTTGACACATTTCACTCTGTATAGTACGAAAATGTGGGGTTATGACGCTTGTCAAAACATTTTTGTGTTTTAAATCAACGCTATGTTGCCCGTTCTACGTAAAAGTTTCTGTTATTACGTATTTTATCACAATATCGAATATCTACGGAAAATATGTGACGAACATAATTTAAGTTTATACAAACTGATTGGAGGCATACCAAATCTAGTTATTTGCATGAAACGGAGTAAGGTTGGCACTCATGAAATATCGTTAATGTCATAACGCCGTTGCCACAACTTATATCAACTAATATTACGAAAATGCCGAAAGTGATTGAAAAAAGAGACAGGGTTTCAGAAAGTGCTATTTAGAATTCAGGTCCGCTCACTCAAATAGTCATACCCCATATCCTGATATTCTAAAATCCACAATACGTCAGACGGTAGCGAACATACTGTAAGAGAATTTATATTATGTTTCATCTGAATCTAAACGACTTATATTTCAGCTGAATATTTCCACAATCAGAAAGATTGTGAATGAAGAGCATGACAAAGAATTTCCTTCTATTGGGAGACCCAAAAAATTGGTGGCATTTGAGAATTTTCTGTTTGGGTGAATTAATGCGAAAATTTTACTACAGTATCTTCGATTAATGTCATCGTAGAATAAGTTCCCGAAAATTGATTGTTCTATTTTTCATTCGACTTGTCCTATACATTGTAAATGTCTTAAGTTATCAATAAATACCTAATTATTAATATTATATCAATGTATTAAGATGAACAGCCACAAATACGCGCCAGTTGTCCTGTTAATTGTTTATTCATGTCAAATTTTTGTTCAAAGTTCATCTTGACTTGAAACTTCCGTTAATTCCTTATACTTATATTGATGCAAGATGATTTTTGTTGAAGAATTTAACATTCTTATAATTATTATCTGTTAATTCCTTCGAGAGATACCCATTCCCAACCACTGCATCATATGCATTTCATCTTCGGGTTAATATTTTTGAAATCTACAACTGATGTAACGTTTTCAAACTTTATCCAAAGAAGATATCGAACATTAACTCTCCTCAAGCTAGTTCATATTATAATATTATACTGAACTCTTGTTTTTTCCATGCAAATAACTGGATTTTGTATGCCTTCAACCAGTTTGAATAAACTTCAATTATGTTAATCACATATTTTCCGAAGAGATTCGACATTATGATAACATACGTAATAACAGAAACTTTCACGTAGAACGGGCAACATAGCGTTGATTTAAAACCCAAAAATGTTTTGACAAGCTTCATAACCCCACATTTTCATACTATACAGAGTGAAATGTGTCAAATTTTCAGGGCCAACCGAGTGCTAAAATAAAAGTGAATGGAGTATAATATATGGTACATTTATTTATGAATACACAGTTATGGTTTATGTTTCAAATTTTGTGTTCGTGTTATGTGGCACTCAGAGCATTGAATCTTTTCAATTCCGTAATGAGAATATACCTATATCTACATAATATATACAGTGTGTACCGGCATGACTTAGCGATAATTTGAGGACATCAAATATACATACCTAATTTTATCGACAAAAACAAACACTTTGGGGGGTTTACGCCCCTATTTTTGGAACAGAAGCCATTTTAAATTATTTTTTTATTTCAGGTGACCCTTTCAAATAATATCGATTTCTTTGGATTTAAAGGTCCTACAGATATGAAAAAAATATTTTTTGGAAGATAATACTAACACCTTTCATTGAAGTAGAGCAATATGAGAACATTAAACATAAAAATGTCATAAAAAATTCTTAAAACAACTGTACTGATTCTATTAGTAAATCCGCAATAGCACTAGCACATTGAAGTATAATTTTTTTCAATGATCTAATACGCAAGGATATTAGCTACAAAAGGACACAAACGTCATTTCTGTAAGTTACATAATTTGAGAGTTATTGCTATTCGAATACGACCCTCATGAAAATTGATAAAATAAAATAAAAGTCAGTACTGTACTTTTTATGATTTTTAATTGTAAAACTAATGAATTCATCATAAAAATTGCTCAAAATGACCGCCTCTGCTTTGTAGACAGTTAGTATAACGACTTGTCTTGTGTCATAAGGATCATGTTCGAACAGCAATAACTCTCAAATTATGTAACATACAGAAATGATTTTGATGTCGTGTTGTAGCTAATATCCTTGAGTATAAGCTCATTGAAAAATAATGATACTTCAATGTGCTAGTTTTTGTACTATTGCGGATTTACTAAGAGAATCATTAAATTTTTTTACAAAAAATTTTTTAAAGAATTTTTTTTATGACATTTTCAAGTTGAATGTCCTCATATTGTTCTACTTCAATAAAAGATGTTAATATTATCTTTCAAAAAACATTTTTTTCATATCTGTAGAACCTTTGAATCCAAAGAAATCGATGTTATTTGAAAGGGTCAACTAAAATAAAAAAATTAATTTAAAATGGCGGCTATTCCAAAAATAGTGGCGTAAACCCCTCAATGTGGGTGTTTTCGTCTATAAAATTATACTTCATTCAACTTTATTTTAGCAGTCGGTTGGCCATGGAAATTTGACACATTTCACTCTGTATAGTACGAAAATGTGGGGTTATGAAGCTTGTCAAAACATTTTTGGGTTTTAAATCAACGCTATGTTGCCCGTTCTACGTAAAAGTTTCTGTTATTACGTATTTTATCACAATGTCGAATCTCTTCGGAAAATATCTGACGAACATAATTGAAGTTTATACAAACTGATTGAAGGCATACCAAATCCAGTTATTTGCATGGAAAATACAAGAGATCAGTATAATATCATATTATGCACTAGCTTGAGGAGAGTTAATGTTCGTTATCTTCTTTGGCTTACATCATTTGTAGATTTCAAAAATATTAACCCGAAGATGAAATGCATATGATGCAGTGGTTGGCAATGGGTATCTCCCGAAGGAATTAACAAATAATTACAAGAATGTTAAATTTTTCAATAAAAATCATCTTGCATCAATATAAGTAAAAGGAGTTGAAGGAAGTTTCAAGTTAAGATGCAACTTCACCGTTGAACAAAAATTTCACATGAATAAACAGTAACAGGGCAACTTGCGCGTATTTGTGGCTATTCATCTTAATACATTGATGTAATTATAATAATTAGGTATTTATTAGTACCTTAAGACATTTACATTGTATAGGACAAGTCAAATGAAAAACAGAAAAATCCATTTTAGGGAACTCATTCTCCGATGACATTTATCGAAAATCCTGTAGTTAACTTTTCGCATTAATTCACTCAAACATAAAATTCCCAAATGCCACCACTTTTTTGGGTCTCCCAATAGAAGGAAATTCTTTGTCATACTCTTCATTCACAATCTTTCTGATTGTGGAAATATTCAGCTGAAATATAAGTCGTTCAGATTCAGATGAAACATTATATAAATTCTCTTACCTTGAATATGTTCGCTACCGTCTGACGTATTGTGGATTTTAGAATATCAGGGTATAACTATTTGAATGAGCGTACCTGAATTCTAAATAGCACTTCCTGAAACCCTGTCTCTTTTTTCAATCACTTTCGGCATTTTCGAATTTTCGTAATAAAAATTGATATTAGTTGTGGCAACGGCGTTATGACATTAACGACATTTCATGAGTGCCAACCTAACTTCGTTCTAGTTACAAAAACTTGAGAAAATTATTTCATGGCCAACCGACTGCTAAAATAAATTTGAATGAAGTAGAGGTATATTTGATGCCCCCAAAGTATCGTTAAGTCATGCCGGGACACACTGTATACACTGTGAGTCGGGAGGATGGTCCGTTCCTCCCGACTCACAGTGTGTATTATACACGTGAAAATAATTTCAAAAAACCCATATGTTCTTATACGATTCTCATTTGTTTTCAAGATATGTCGTAATTAAAATGTTTTAAATATTTTGACGAAGAGTTTCCAGGAATACTGATTGGTCGCGGTGGTCCTCCAAGATCTCCAGACCTCACACCACTGGACTATTGTTTGTAGGGTTGGCTTAAAAATGAAGTGTACAAAGTGAATGTCGACACCCGAGAGGCCTTAATTCGACGCATTAGAAATGCGACAGTGCTTGTCGAATAATGACATTAATCACTTAAAAAAGCAACAAGAGCCCTTCGCAGACGAAGTAGAATGTGTTTAGAGATTAATGGCGGTATTTTTGAACATTTGTTGAAACAGTAGCGCTATGATTGAAATTATGTTAATGTAGGAAATTTTGTTAGTTTGTAATTACGCTATATTTTGAAAACAAATGAGAATCGTATGAGAACATCTGGCTTTTATGAAATTATTTTCACGTGTATAATACACACCTGGAGTTTGGTCCGTTCCGACTCACCCTGTATATTATTTTTTCTGCAGCAGCCCCGCAAATGTAACTTTCGTTATCATTGAATATGTGAAGTAACACTTCACATTAACAAAAGTTAATATTTTCCGGGCGATTTTTTACTTTATATTACCAGATTGGATAAATAGAATTATAATATATTACGAACTGGATGACTCGACTGGATAGGGGTTGAATGAAGTAGCATAATTATGACAAGTTTTCTATCTTCATTCGAAATACCGATCGACATCACTATATGTTACAACCAATATCAATCTTCTTTCATTTCCCATCCGCAGGGAGCGGAAGCTATGCTTCTCATGTGCTGAAAACTTATAAAATTCTCATCAATGAAAATGTCTTTGATCTTCCTTTTCGTTGCTAACGGACAAAATCGCATTTAGCTCCGAATTCATTATTTCTTTTTTAACGATACTGCATCGCGTTTCAGAACTGAAATATTTGCGGTTTTCAACATTTTCTTAATCCTGAAAGTAATATTAATCAAAACCAAAATACGGGAAAAATCGCAGCCTAATGTCAAAAAAAAGACGGATTTTTCGTTGATAAATAACTTACTATTCTTATAAATATATACAGGGTGAATTCTGATAACCTGTACATGCTCCATACTGTGATAGGTGACACTCAGGCGGTTCCAAAAATACTCCACATGAGAAAATCCACATGCAAAAACTGGAAGACATTCGTAGTATAGATTCCCTATTAATATGTGGTAAGGTATTGTTGGTGACCAATGGATGGAACCTAATTTTTTGATGGACCGTTGAATACGAAAATATATTTAGACTTCCTGACTACTTCCTTGGCCTGCAAAATCTCCAGATTTATCGTCGTTAGACTTTTTTCATGGAGTTACCTTCGCGATTTGGTTTATAAAATGGAGATCATCTTCAGGAAAGAATCCAAAAAGCATGTAATGAGATAAGGAACAAACCGGAAATGATAAGAAAAGCAATAAATCATCTCTCTGTCAGAGCACAAAAATGTATTGAACTGGAGGAAGGACATTTCCAACATCTGTTTTTTTCGTTTTACTTCATTTTTCAAGACGCAATCAAACTCTATTGATTTTATCCCACAGCTTATAATATTCCACATTCTTCTGTACAGGTTTTCTTTCGAAATAAATTCACTCGCCGAGTGCATGTAATAATTAACTAATTTTTTTTTCCAGAATTTGTGGCTGTGACATAAAATTTTGTGAGACTATATAGAAAGGTATATAGTGTAGTTTGGACCAGCAAAATAGTTTTTCAATTTCCCTTTATACAGGGTGATTTTCATCATGATTTCTGAAAATATAAAAAAAATTTATGTCCTGCCCAGAAAATTGAAAACCTCTCACCTTATCTATTTAGAGATTCATGTGGTACTTCTGTATACCAAATTCCACAAACTTGTGGTGATTCATTTGACGGATGGAGGATTTTGAAAATATGACCCAAAAGTAGAAATCGCCCTGTATCGATAAAACGAACAGTGTAAAATCATGTGGGGTATTTTTGGAACCGCCTGAGTGTCACCTATCACTGTATGAAGTATGTACAGTTTATCAGGATTCACCCTGTATATCTATAATTCATACATTTCGACCACTCTGAGCCCATAAATATATGCATCTAAAAAAGAACGAATTCTTATTACATCAATCAATTGGTATAATGCATTCATGAATTCAATTAGGGTCACGCCATGTATCGTATGTAAACAAAACAGGTTAACATATTCGCAGAAATATCTAAAAATGATATGTAACCTTAGTATCAAGGTAGTCAAGCGTGTATCGAGAGTATCGACAACGCCATAAGAAACGTAAGATGAATGGTTCCATTGACTGATTGGCTTTACAGCTCTAGTGGTTTCTCGGTAATCTGGAAAAGAGGAATCAATCGACCTTTTGAATTCTCAATGAATATTCAATGTGAATATGAATCAACAGTGTATACTTATATAATTCCCCGAAAAAGTGGTTTGTAAAGTAAAGGAATAAATTCAGATTTGATATCCATTTAGGTATCAGATAATGGTTTTGTTCACTGCAATATTGTTCGAGATGATTTTTTTACAATCAAATGCACCATGAAATTGAAAACCAATGCGACAGTTTCTTCTTTCAACATCAACTATCCGTGAAAATGGGTTTTTCAATCTATTTCTGGAGAATGATGACCAAATATCACTGCCTTCAATGCCTTTTCATTCAGATTTAAGTCCTTTCTTTTCACAGCCATAATCCAGTTATTCCTCATGACCTCGTTTTTCGGGAATCTAGATGAGAAGAGAATTGACAATCATTTATTGATCTGAAATGAATAATTCAACTATGATATAATAAATCGATTAATACATTCAAAGGTACTTTACCAGTTACCAGTTATCTGCCTTTTCAACTCATTTCGAACTATTAATTGCACTCTACGAGGACACTTTTATTACTTTCATAACAGGAAAAGAATACAACATTCAAAGTTTATCTAAAATTCATGAGGAAACTCTGAAAATTTCGATAAATACAAAGTGCAAACGAATGTTTTGCCCATACTAGCTCTATCTTATTTCGGCCGCACCCCCTCTCCCTCTACGCCGTGTCCATGTGTTTAATATGTCTATGCTATATGTCTATATATCTATGGACAAGAAAAACAAACAATGACACAAAATGTCATCGGTTTCAAGAAGGTATAGGGTACTCTAACGATTTGTCAAAATCAGCTGACCGTTCGTTACCGTGGGGCACACAAAGCATTTTATTATCACTGTAAAGAGGCATTTCTGAGAAAGTTTCAGTCTAATCACTTTAATCTAACGTTGGAAACAACATTTATTCCAAAAACATGCACAAAACACAATACTCGACTGAAACAGCATGCGAATCAATGTAAGGAAAAGCTTGTGTGCCCCACGGCAACGAACGCTTAGCTGGATTTTGACAAATCGTTAGAGTTCCCTATAGACACGGATTACAGAAACAATTTTATACAATCTGTGGATATCTTCTTGATCGGTTCCACTGTTGTCGAATTAACAAAAATTACTAGACTTTAGTAAAGGCATTCTACGTCACAAGCTTTCACATATTCGAATGTTTATTAAGTTTCGAAGGATGTATTTCTGAAATTTCTGAATTTTGAAGCGAATCTTTCAGGTGTTGGATAACTAATAAAAAAGGGTTTCCATAAATAATCTCAAATTCGATTTTGAAGTTTTAGGAAACTTGCCCATTATAACAAGATTTGTGCCCAGTATTCTCAAACTGGAAAGACTGATACCATTGATATCTAGATCACCCAAGAAGAAGAGTTTCGTTGGTATCAGTGGCGGCTGGTCTGTGAGGGCTATAGGGCTACAGCCCTATCCTTTTATGCTATTTACCTTCACATACGATTTTCAATGAAAATATTACTTTCCACGGTTATTCATATAATTTGTTAATGTAAAGTTTTCATGCGACTCCTGCAGTTTTGTTTATTTCAATAATAATCTAGCAGTTCGTCCCTGCATGGGCGATGAATCGTTTAGTCCCGAATTCTTGCATTCGGACAGTCATTCGGCTCCAGCCGCAACTCTTCGTATCGGTCGTTTTAAGGAGTAAAAGGGCTACGATAAAAGTCGCCCCTATCCGCTTCATTCTAGCCGCTGCCGGCTAGCGTATAGACATCTTAGCGTGCGTTCGTATTTGTTTACGTTTTGAAATCACGGCGGACAATAGTGTTCAAAATATTTTAAAAACTGATTTCGCGAGGCTTTCGCTGGCGGAAAAAAGCCGTATTCAACTGCTGGGTAGACTGACTCCCGACTTAAATTTAACCCAGGCAGATAAAACTCCAAAAACTTCTTAAGCAAGACGATTCTCAAGACAAGTGTATAACAATTGATAACGTATGGGCAAGGGCAGGATTTAGAGATTTGAAGCACCTTATTGAAAAAATTAAGAAGCATGAGCTATCTGCCAAGCATGTAAATTGTTCGACAGAATTAGCTTTTCTGGTTACGACTAATATCGCTGCTCAATTAGATTCAGCTTACCGGAATAATATTATTAAGCATAACGAGCAAGTAGATAAGAACAGGTATGTTTCAAAAAGAATTATAAATTGCATAAAATTTTGCGGAAAACTGGTTTTAAAATTTCATATTTTTATTATTATTCTAAAAGTAGCCCCCTAGTGAACTAGATCACGAGCCGCCACTGGTTGGTACTGATGTCTTGGCTGAGCTTAAAGCTGGCCATTTACGTAAAACGAAGAATCAGTGGCAGAAAGAATGGTTTGTCAATCTAAATAAATTAACGCATTTTCGGTTGATTGAACACCTCAAGTTTGAACTTACTGACTGGCATAACTACTCTGTATGGATGAAGCAACATATCATATATTACTGAAAATGGTGACATCTATCATGAAAAATGATTGCAATAAAATTCACTCAAAAAACTATGTTTTGGTCCTTTTCAAGTAATTTCCAAAGTAATGAAGAAATAATGATGAGTGGACTGAATAACTGGGTTTCATATTTGAATACCTCCTTTACCTTGCAGTTCCCCCTAGTTCTCAATATTCAAATCTGTATTAGCTTTAGTGACAAATAGTGATTATAAGTCAATATCAGTGGATATCTTGACACCATTAGAAAAAAAAATCAAAATTACATGAGTCAAAACAAATGTTGTTTTCCATGAGGGAGTATGAAATCCGATTGATTTATTGTAGTTACACGAATAAAAAAATTTGATCTAAAAAAGTTCGCTTTTGTAAGTAAGCCAGCTCTTTGAGATAGAGTTCTCGGGCAATTTCAAATGAAAATTTGAATTTACATAATGTTTTTATTGTGGTATCGATTACTTCATATTTAAAATCTGTGTAATATTTTCTTACATGGAAAAGAACGAAATTTAAAATAGCAATCGACCTATTCGCGCATATTGACTGTCTTCGATTTACTGAATTTATTCCAAGTTACAGGCTGTATAGCAATGGCTAGCTCAAACATGTTTCCAAATAATTTTCATTGAAATGTCTACTAAATCAAGTCTTGAGTTGAGGAAAAGGTAATCAAGTGAACTTTTGTATTAGAATAGAATAGAAAATTTCCTTATATTCACCCACTGTACAGCACTGTATTGTTCTTATTGGGCTCTATTGGATAACGATACATCATATATCACAAGCTAGCAGGATAAGAATCCTACATAAATTCACATCAATAATTTATCATCTATCTGATCTACCTAATCTCTGTTACCAGACCTCTTGTATTTCATTGTTCAACCCACTTAGCAAACAAAAAATAAACAAATATAATCACGAATCCTCAATTATCATTTACATATTATTTTCGTTTGTAAGACAACAGAATCATAGTCGTAAAAATAAATTGGTCACGAAAACAAGAATGCAATCAACCGCTTCCACCTCCGAAGAATTCATTATTCATGCATTCATTGAAATGTGCCGGGCACCACGCATGAAGACCACTCCATCTACACATGGAACCAGGCTGCGTGATAATCACGGATTATCTAAACAATCACTTTCAAGAATTGTACGTCTGAAACGTCGACAACATGAAAATATATAATTTTTCATTCTCTCAACTCAGGGAGTGAGGAAAAGTAATCATCTCACCGTGACGACCATTTTGGAACTCCATCTCCGAACAATGTTACCTATATGATAATTGTGGAGCGGTATAAGTTTTATATTTCGGAACCCAGGAAACATCTATAAAAAAATAAATCTTTGCGGCAAATTATTTTTTGTACCTTTTTTCAACAAATTTTATCAAAAAATAATAGTTGCTTCTTATTATTTATTTATTTATAAACAATCTAAATGACTGGATAAGCAAAGTCAAAATCACACTAAGAAGTAGTTACGAGGATTGTATGTGAGCAAAAATGTATCAAAAGTTTTTTGTCAGCAGTTTTCTAGTTCTATCCATGCCCTGACTGTGGAAGGATCTGCAGGTCACGGTTGGGTCTCTCCAGTATTAGGGGGGCACACAGTCGCAACTAGCCCTAAGAAATTACAAGTCTGTTCGCACCTTTAAATTTTTTTTTGTAGATTTATTCCCGGTAACGAGATACAGCAATGAATGAATGAATGAAAGTTCTTTCCGATTGAAACCAAAGATTTTTCAGCTGAAAAAGCTACGTTTCTGAACGTATTTTCACGAATTACTCAAAAACTGCAGGCTTTATCGAAAAACTTGTTGGAAACAAAATTATAACTCATTAAAAAACACGAACTACCTGAATGCAATGTGAACCAATATATGTATACGAGGTATACGACCTTTTTTGAAGTACTTGAAAATAGCTTCCAGAATAGCTTTATTAAAAATGAATTGTGCCAATATTGACGGAGGTACGACATCCAAAACTTTAATATCATTATTTTTCAGCGTGAAGTTTTCCCGCAATACCCCCACAATGGTCACCGGAATCAAAAATAGACGTAATCCCTTTACACTTCCTAGCAGTTGAGTAGGTACTATCAAAGTTATTCAGGAGTTTGGAATGTGTCTTTGATGGGAAGAAATTTTCAAAATTTTACAAAAATTAAATTATTTTTCAATTACTCAAAAACTAAAGCATATACGAGAACAGAGCAAGAATTCAAAAATTGAGTATTTTCAATATACTATGAACAATGCGATGTTTTCAAGTAATTTGATACCCAAAAATAAAAAATATCTGTGATATTCGGAGAAATGGGTACTTTGGCTGAATGCAACTCTATTTAAAATAGCCACAGATGTGTAGTGTCATAATTTCAGCTAGGTATTCTGAAGGAAATTTCGTTTCTCCAGGAGTGCCAGAGCCGAGGCCAGAGCTCATTATCAAAACTCAAAATGGCTATATCTTTTTATCTAAACGGAATTGCAAAAAAGGCAGAGGAAAAATGTGTTTTTTTTTGACTTCATAAAGTTCCTCCTGAAAGATGTGACTACCAATTTGATTCAGACATCACGCAGCCTAGACAAATGAATCAGCCCCCAGGTCCTGAAAATCTGCTCAAAATTTATTTCTGCAGTTGAGAGACAGGATGTTTACCTTCACGAGGATGTAGAAAAAGTGGCCTTGAATGATCAGTTGCAACGGAAATACCTGTTAAAACCCTTCTCAGTAAAAATTGACGAGGTTTATGATGATTGATATAAAAACTGAAAATTTCAGCACCATTACAATTTTCATTTATAAAACAGGAGAATAAATTATTATATTTAGTAACCTTTGCTTCCAATAATATCAAATGAACGATAAATACTTCGAAAACTTTCAGGGATGTTCCATGATAGTAACAGAAATGACGATCATTATATGTATATTATCTGTCTGTCACTTTTATGTTGCAAAAGTAGTAGAGAGGCAGAATAACCTGCCAGGAGAGCATATCGAAAGAATATTTTAGATACCAATGTTTCAAGTTATTATGTTGGCTATCCGATATAAACTACAACTTTTTCCTCGATCATCGAGGTCAAAAGCGCTCTTCCAAATGGGACCCTTCTGACCCCAAAAATGAAAAGCCAAATCATAATAAGATCTCATTGAGCAAAATCTTTCAACGTCAGCGCCAAGTTCGAATCCTCAACAGTCGCCGAGGATTCCATTTCCAATCAAATAAACGTATCAAAAAGCATTCTAACAGGTAAACCACTCGAAGAGAGAAAAGTTTTGGAAAAAGTGCACCTGCATCTGAAGTTGCATCAACAAGTAACCAAAATCAAAACTTCCCTTTGGATCATCTTCGACAACACGAAGAATAATCTATAATTGCACCAACTTCACATACAGTATTCATGTTCGAGATTGATATCATTCTGTCGTACAATAATAATATAGTGTTGTTTCAATTCAAATCAGGATACATTTCGTTTAAATTCATTAAAAGTATCATCATGTATTTAGTTCGAAAAGTGGGCCGAGACCAGCAATCAAGTGAGTACTTTCTTTCATTGAGAGATACGTAGTGGTCGACGAAAAAATGTAATATGCACCTCGGCAAAAAACTGTCCATTGTCGAACCTGCTTGCTAGCCTCCGCTATCAATTTGCAGGCTCAACTATAAAAAACAGTTTTTCGTTCTTGGTACATAAATATCTATTTTGCTAATTGTACACTGAAGTGAAAATTAGGAGTTCCACATTGTTGCCACAATATTCCATTATAAAATCTTTGCTGAACATTGAACATGGGATATACACTGAGAAAGGCGAAAGGTTTCACGAAAAAACAGTTGCACTTATTGAGCAATATTTTAGAATTAAGGTTATTATAAACTCAAACTTTGGAAATCTGATTAATAACCTGCCTTAAGGTAACTGTACATGGTGGGCAAAATTGGTGATACCTGAATTACAAGTTTTACAACCAAACGAGATACTGGAAAATGCATTTCACATTACGGTCGTCTTTTTTCGAGTAACTAATAATGCCTTCAACTGCGTTACTCTATCTTCTTTTGTTTTCGAGTTATAGGTCAAAATTAAAATTTCAACTTTGGTCATTATCTTCGTTTCTGTTTAAGTTAGGATGTTGAAATGAAGACATTTTACAGACACTTTTTTGATACCAATCCAATGGCGTACTATGATTTTTTCCAACAGGTATATTTTCTGAGCTATAACATAAAGATGTATTTTTTCTTGTGAAAACAGTAGTTTAAAATGACTTAGAAATACTGAGGGTGATGTATAATATATTTCTGAAACGGAAAAAAATGGCGATTCTTTCTAAGTCATTTTAAACTACTGTTTTCACAAGAAAAAATACATCTTTATGTTATAGCTCAGCAAATAAACCTGTAGCAAAAAATCATAGTACGCCACTGGAGTGCTATCAAAAAAGTGTCTGTATTGTGTTTTCATTGAAATATCCTAGCACAAACAGAAACGAAGATAAAGACCAAAGTTGAAATCGCCCAAATTCCAATTTTGGCCTATAACTCAAAAACAAAAGAAGAGGAATGCAGTTTATGGCATTATTAGTTTCTCGAAAAAAGACGACATGAATGGTACATTCATTTTTCCCTATCTCGTTGGGTTAAAAAGTTGTAGTTCAGGTATAACCAATTTTGCCCATCCTGTACAGTGCATCCCATTTTGGGTGAGACATCCAGGTTTCTCGCTTGTTATTCAAGATAGAGCCTTGCGGTTTTCACGTTCCTGTCCTACTTTTTTGTGAAACCCAAGTTGGCCTAATCAGATTTTGCATAACTATTTCCGTTTATGAGATACAGGGCGATTTTGGAAACTGATAGTTTTTGGACCCCTCCTTTAACTCCGAAGTTATTAGAAATAATGCTGAGCTGAAAACTGCGTCTGATACAGAATTCTGCGTAGAATCCAGGGGCGTACTCAATATTTTTTATCGGGGTATGATTTTGAAGATACGACACAAACCTATACTTTTTGTCAATGGAACACCCTGTATTTTATTACTTCGTTGAATTCGTTATTTTTTTCCCTTCAAAATGATGTATAATATTATGTAGGCATGATGTTCAGAAATGCACTAAAACATCACATAATGATGATTTTTTGTTAGTGGGCCATGAATTTCCCAAGTTTCAAGGAGAGAATTATTAGTTTTGATTATTAAAAGTAATAGGTCATGGATGATAAAATCATCCTTGTTGTTATTATGGCTACTATGCATTTGGCAGCATTGTTTTATCAAGTAGGCATTGCAGAGAAAAAAACAAATCTGATCTAGCTGTCATCGCTATGAATTATTATTGTTTTTCAGAAGAAGAAGAAGAAGAACTTCGTGCATCAACAGAGGCAGCTTTACAGGATTTACAAAACCGCCCTTTTTTGATATTGAATGCACTCAGCCGTATATTGAAAAGGTTTGTTAATTATTTATTAGGGAAAATGGACAGCAATTTGATCAGTTTAATTAGTCAGATATTATGTAATGGTGAAAATTCGTATCAATGATGAATATTTTATTGGGTATTTCTTCTGTATCTAATTTGTATTATGATTTCATCTAGGTAGGTATCTTTTGTTCTTCGTATTAGTGATGAGTGTAATATCTTTGTTCGCTTACTATCCTATAAGTAAAAATCACAAATGAAATTTACCCAAATGATTAATCTTTTATATGGAAAATCCATGACCCACTAACAAAAATCATTATTATGTGATATTTTAGTGTTTTTTAGCATATTTGAACAACCTACCTATATAATATTATACGTCATTTTGAAGGGAAAAAAATAAAAAATTCAACGAAGTGATAAAATACAGGGTGTTCAATTGAAAAAAATATAGGTTTGTGTCGTATCTTCAAAAACATACTTCGGAAGAAATATTCAGTACGCTTCTGTATTCTACGCAGAATTCTGTATCAAACGCAGTTTTTATTTAGCTCAGTATTATCTATATTAATAAAAGAGGATCTATGGTTTACTTCAAAATGCTTTATTGTTCAAACGATCGCACCAAATTGGACAATTCTTTTTTTGTTGTGTTTATTATTGTTAGGGCAAGGTTTATATAACAAAATATTCCAAAAAAAAATTGTACAGAACGGAAAAAAAAGGATTCCTTTCTCTTACGTCCAATCTCATCACGATGAGATAGTTATTATTATCTACCCTAGAAATAATTTAAATGGCAAAACTAGGTTTGCCGGGTCAGCTAGTTTCTAATAACTTCGGAGATAAAGGAAGGGTCCGAAAATTACCAATTTCCAAAATCGCTCTGTATCTCATAAACGGAAACAGTTATGCAAAATCTGATTAGGATAACAAGAAAGTAGGACAGGAACGTAAAAACCGCAAGGCTCTATCTTAAATAGCAAGCCAGAAACTTGACTGTCTCACCCAAAATGGGATGCACTGTACAGTCAGATTTGAAATTTTGTATTGTTCACATATTGTTAAAACATAGACTGTAACCGTGTCTAAGAACTTTGCAGTCGATACACTTAACCTTAATAAAGAAATAATAATAAACTCACGTGCAAAAATTAAAAAAAAAAGAATTTTCACTACCTTCAGGTTGTTCTCATAATAGGTGTGAAAGGGTTATATCGGTTGCGAGGAAATGGTTCATATGACGAGAAATGATGTAGGTACTTACAATATCCTAGATAATTCATACTATTCTTCATATAAAGATCCCTGATAGAAAAAAGACAAGATATTTCATTATTACTGGGAAAAAATATCTTAATCTTTTTCATAGAAAGTATACAAATTTCAAAACTGATCATTTTTCTGCAGTATAAAAACGAAAAATGCCCCTGCATAGTCAAGGAAAATCATGCAAAACGTACTTTGCTGATGTTTGAAGTGTCACGGCGAATGGGAATTGAACGCAATAGCGTGTTCAAAATTGAAGATGGCTTTCTGTGGGTGGTTTCTCAACAAATTCATCGACAACCTGAATCAATTTTTTTTTCAATGAAGCCTCTTTTCATCTTTCTATATTTGTCAAAATATTAGAATGTGGAAAAGCCAAAAACCAGAAAAATTCCTCATTGAGACACCACTTCATCGTTAAAAAATTGGCGTTTAGTAGCCACGAGTATCAATCGGAGGCCAATTGTGGGATCTATTTTGATAGAACCTTTAACCGCAGAACATTATGCAGAAGAAATTCCCATACCTTTTATAAGTAGATCGAATTTTATAATAACACTACCTAATAATAACTCTTTATTGAGTGAAAAAACATGAATGAAATGAAATTAATATACAATTCTGTCAACAATTCTCCTTCACATGTGTAGCCAACAACCTTTCAAATGATTTGTATTTATTACAATTCCCAATTATATGAGCAGCTCATAGGATCTACAGATATCAGCCTGGAGGATGAAACTCTAGAACAGGCTGAGTAGTTCAACTACTTGGGAAGCTTCATAAATACTAGGGCTAACCTGGACACGGAAATACACAACTATATCAATTCGGCATCATGGGCATTCTGGAAGCTAAAAGACAAAGTGTTTCAAAATCACGACCTCAATCTGAAGACCAAGACAGCTGTTTACGAAGCAGTGGTCTTGCCAACGCTTCTTTATGGAAGCGAAAGCTGGATGCCCTACAGGCGACATATTAAACAGCTTGAACAAACGCAACAACGTAATCTAAAGCCCGTTTGCAACAGCCGAGAATTCTGTGGAGAATTCTCTACAAAATTCTCGCAAGAAAAAGGCAGAGATTATTTAGTACGCAACTCAACAGAGAATTCTACCGAAAGTGCGTATGTAACGGTACATAATTCACGGCACATGAAATCTCGAGTAAATTTTCTAGAGAATTCTCGGCTGTTGCAAACGGGTTTTAGACAAATAATGCACATCAGATGGTTCCACCAGTGGCGGCTCGTGACAGTATGAGATGGTGAGGCATATCAGAAAAAACACGAACCTCAAGGGATCGCCAAAAACGGTTTGGTACCTTAAGCAAAGCTCGCAATAAAGGATAAATATAAATAGCTATCAGAAATTAATTATTATTTTTATTCTTAAAAAATTGATTCGTTATATGCGAAAGTTCGCTGAAAATGGAGCGAACACAACTCATAAGCGAACACTACTGTATACAGGATATTTTCAAAGGTGAGGCTTTTTTTTTGACAGAAGGTAGAAATCATCAAAATAAGTCGTCCAACCAAAAATTGTCTATATAAAATATCCAAGATGACTGAGACACAGCCCCTAGCGAGAAGTTCGACAAAATTTCATTGAATTTTAAGTACGAGGTGGAAGGTGACTCCGGCATTGCAAAAACGAAACACATGGCTGGACAATGAATGGTTCAGTAACAAGTTCATCGGATTAAATGCATTAGGTCACTTTTGAGAGAATCACAATTGTTGTGTTGTAGTGTGCGATTTAGGGCAAAAAAAATGTAGAAAATCGAGGCAGTTTCTTGAAAGTGCTTATTATTTAGTTAGGTATGTTGAAAAATTGCTATGATGTTTCCCCATTTCATCCCATTTTAACGACAATTGTTAGAATGTTCGAACAAGAAGATTGTGATGCTCATTGTGAAAAAATTCTTGAATAATTTGCACGAATTTTATTGGTGAGTTTTTGAAGTATAATTCTTTTTTCACACCTGTGTTCTAAGTCTCTTCCGTAAGTTAGTATCGAAATGAGCCATTTCATAAAATCGTGTAAGTAACTAAATAATAATTAGAACAATTCAGCAATCCTAAGTTTCCATTTTCATCACCACGTGAATGGTGAATATCGAACGAGCCAATATCCTAAACGAAACTGCATGGTCGAAACAGGAGATATGTTTTTCCCACTTCTTTGCGATAATTCAGCTAACAAACGGTCAAGGGTTGTATTAAGATTTATTTCAGTAATCATTTTCAATTTTTTTTCAACTTTGTCATTTTGAAAGTTTTGTTTAGGTGATTTTTGGTGAAACGCTTCATTTTGACCAGTTCTACCTCCTGTTGAAAGAAAAAGCCTCACCTTCAAATACACTCTGTATACATATCTACACATAGGAAAATAATTCTTTGCCGGATAATTATGTAAAACTACACTTATTCTTGGTAGATCCACGCGCAGAATGATTGCAGTTTGCCGAGGAAGCAAAACGATCGCGGTTCGAGAGCCGAAGCATGCCTCAAAATGATCATAAGAAGCAGAAGCCGCTTTCAAAGGCGTGTGGATCGTCGCGTCGATGTAGATCACGCGCTAGACAAGGAAGCGTGTAGGCATGCCTCAAACCTCTTATTTCTCAAAGGGAAAGTGAGATGAAGAATCGTGAGATTGAGCTTGGTTATTATGAAAAACAGAGACTCAGTGCCGTACGGTATGATGGGAAATTTGGACTGAAGGGATGATGAAATGGATTAATAAAATATTCGATTAATACGTGTAATTTCCAGAATTTATTTGGTGAGGCACTGCCTCACCTGCATCATAGGACAAGCCGCCACTGGGTTCCACAAAGTTTCAGATGCAGAAGTCTCGCAGCGCACAAGTAACGGTTGGGTCTCTTCAGTCACAGGAGGGCACACAGTCGCAAGTAGCCCGAAGAAATTATAAATTTGATTGCACGGATAGTTTTTTTTTTGAGTCTTTTGGTAGATTTATTCACGGTAACGGGATGCAGCAATGAATGAATGAATGAATTATATGAGTCAGAGCATTATATTGAACAAGCCATCAAAGAATCTAATATAACACCTAAGTGATTGATTGTATTCACTCTTTTCAACGCATTCTGATCTATCGATTCATTCACGCTGCCTTGTCTCACCATTTTTAGGTCTTGTTCCTTTTCTAATAATCATGAAACTGGATTTATCAAAATTTACTTGTAGCTTATGATGAATGTTCCAATAATTATTTTTTCCGCCGACCTCTGATGAGAGCTCTGTTTAACGAAACCGAAATTAGACATCAACGAACCCATTCAATGGTATATTTCCAACTAATGCGTAATCATCATGGGGGGCAAACGAACATAAAAATATTCAGCAACCATCCAAGTATACTCCATTCACTTTTATTTGAGCACTCGGTTGTCATGGAAATTTGACACATCTCAATCTGTATAGTACGAAAATGTGGGGTTATGACGCTTGTCAAAACATTTTTGTGCTTTAAATCAACGCTTTGTTGCCCTTTCTACGTAAAAGTTTCTGTTATTACGTATTTTATCACAATGTCGAATCTCTTCGGAAAATATGTGACGAACAATTGAAGTTTATACAAACTGATTGAAGGCATACCAAAACCAGTTCTTTGCATTGAAAATACAAGAGATCAGTATAATATCATAAAATGCACTAGCTTGAGGAGAGTTAATCTTCTTTGGCTAAAGTTTGAATACGGTACATCAGTTTTAGATTTCAAAAATATTAACCCGAAGATGAAATGCATATGATGCAGTTGTTGGAAATGGGTATCTCCCGAAGGAATTAACAGATATTTATAAGAATGTTAAATTCTTCAACAAAAATTATCTTGCATCAATATAAGTAAAAGTAATTAAAGAAAGTTTCAAGTCAAGATGAACTTCACCTTTGAACAAAAATTTGACATGAATAAACAATTAACAGGACAACTGGCGCGTATTTGTGGCTGTTCATCTTAATACATTGATATAATATCAATAATTAGGTATTTATTGGTACCTTAAGACATTTACAATGTATTGGACAAGTCAAATGAAAAATAGAAAAATCAATGTTCGGGAACTTATTCTACGATGACATTAATCGAAAATCCTGTAATGAACTTTTCGCATTAATTCACTCAAACATAAAATTCTCAAATGCCTCCACTTTTTTGGGTCTCCCAATAGACGGAAATTCTTTGTCATCCTCTTCATCCACAATCTTTCTGATTGTGGAAATATTCAGCTGAAATATGAGTCGTTTAGATTCAGATGAAACATTAGGTATATAAATTCTCTTACATTGAATATGTTCGCTACGGTCTGACGTATTGTGGATTTTAGAATATCACGGTATAACTATTTGAATGGCGAACCTGAATTCTGAATAGCACTTTCGGCATTTTCGTGATAAGAATTGATATTAGTTTTGGTAACGGCGTTATGACATTAACGACATTTCATGAGTGCCAACCTTACTCCGTTCTAGTTACAAAAACTTGAGAAAAATATTTCATGGCCAACCACCTTGTCGCATTGATTTTCGGAATACTTAGAAGGGGAATTGAGGAAAGATAAATTGTATAGGTGGCAGAAAAATAAATCGTTAGAGAGTTGCCAATATTATGTACTACAACATCCACCAGCTCCACACATTCTTTAACATACATTGCAGGAAACGATATCAATGTGAATTCCTCGAAATGTCACAAGTGGAAAATGCCCACCCCAGCCTTAAAAATTGCGTAAAATCTGAAAATGGTTTCAAAAGACAAAGGGCATATGGGAAAAGTAGAGTTAGAGACAATTTTCTGCCAGAGCTCAACTTTTGGGGACCACAAAACCACGAAACAACTTTTTTGTTTCTCCGTAATTTTCACTGAAGAGTGTGAATCGGATAGAAAATTCATGCTCACTTTTTTCGAGAAAGAGAAAACATTCTTCAACGTGACATCGAAATCGTTCGAATCATACGAGTGGTTCAGCCAGAATCGATCGCCAAAATCTGATAATCTCTTTCTAAAAAAAAAAAAAAATTAACTTTTCACATCCATATCATCTGTTTTCATCCATAAATTAACATTTTGCCTGCTTCAGAACTTCTATAGCCAAGTCTTGTTCGAAATGGATTGCAGAATTAACAAAAAATAAGCCAGGAAAAGGAAAGCAGAACAGATGTGTTCATAGTCCGAACGACTATGAAATGTAAATCATAAAGACATTTGAAAAAAGCACTGACCTTCAGAACATTGTTCCTATTTTTATGTAGGTACCCCAAAGTCACAGCTGTCTATTCAGGTGCCATCAACAAAAGACTGAAAACATTCGGCTGCAACTATTTGAGGAGGTCCTCTTCAACCTGGCAAGTATGCCACCCAGAGATACAACTTCAAAAAAGCACTCTCACAAGCGCATATTTGAAGGTTGATCACTTATTATCTCCAATCCTTTCTAGTTTCAATTTTGAAGTATATTATATCATATGAATACATGATATAATTTTTACGACAATTCAAATCATTAGGTAGAGAACTATAAGTCCAAAATACTGGAGCTGTTGTTCAATCGAAACTGGTCCCAATCCAGTCACCACTGATCTGTTTACAGTCCCAGAAGATCTACTGAGTAACCTCTTCTACACCTGAAGGAAGGGTTGTTCAGCAGCATGCTCCTGCAAAAAAGCTGCCATGAAATGCTCAGAGATATGTTTATATTGTGAGGGCCATAATACTCCAATTCACTTCACTGACTTTTAAGATGCCCCTCGTCGTTTGAAACCATTTCCAGCTTGTAAGCAATTTTCAGGAACCAAAACCCTAATTTGCCTATCAGTGAAGCATAAATATCTGTCTTTAATTAATTAATGACTATTAACAAGATGGAGCCAGATCACAAACAACTGCAGAAACCTTAGCTGCTCTAGGAGATGTTTTTCAGGATATGCTCATTAGCTTTAATACCGAACATGAATTTTTCCAAAATTCTGTGATCTTACACCATGTGATTCTCTTCAAGGACCTCATTTCAAGAATTCTGTTTTTCGAACACCTAGTTCTGATTTGGATCAACTGAAAACTAGAATCATTGAGAAAATTCATCACGAATTTGTCAGACGAAAATATGAGGAGTGTTGGGAGCAAAGAGTAGGTATGACCTTTCCGGAAGCTACTTCAATTATAGAGAATTCTGAAACCTGAAACTCATTAAAATGAAAATCATGTAATTATATTCATCTTAGTTCATTTATGGATTTGCATCGAGTATTGGTCACATAAATTAAATGTTTATAGACATATTAAACATATTGAAATTCTTACTGTGATTTCTTCAAGTTAATGAAATTATTATATAATTGAAAGTACAAAATTATCGGCGTCCCAGAAGGCCTTGAAGATCCAGACGCAGCTCAGTAAGTTGGTCTCAAAAGATCTTCAATCATTTCTGTGGTTTAAATCACAGAAGGAAAATATGTAAATATCACCTAGAAAAATATTTGAACTGAAGAAATACTCGATTTCACCGCAAATAAATCTACTTTACAAATTGATACAATTATTTTTTCTATTTTTCAACAACAATACAAAATTCAAACTATCCTCGGTTAGCGCAAATACATATAATTGGCCGTACATTCTCATTATAAACCTGAATTCCGCAACTCAAAATATTACTGAAGAGGATATTATCAATATCAACTTAAATTCGATTTTTCACAGGCACACGAGATTTGAATAACTCTTGAACGGATTACACCTCGATTCATTCACGATTCGTGTCTCTGACGAATGAAAACTATATGAACCAGAAATTTTTTCAATTGCCTCAGATTTTATTAGTATTCTTCTTCAGGTCCGTCCTCTACCGAAGGTTGACGATGATTCCTTCGAATTCCTCTCTACACTGTGCCTTTGTCATCAGCGACTGAAAATCTAGGCCAGTAGCATATCCCAGAATTCTTTTCTTGCCTGTTCTATTCTGTTCCTTATTGCCTGATCTGGGTCCAATCTATCATTCACAAGATATCCGAGATACTTAATTTTCTCCACTTGTTCAATATTCTGCGTGCCAATCAATATACTCGTTTTGGGAGCTACGGAAAAGGATGATGAGTTTGGCTACTTGGAATGTGCAGGGGATTAATCAGAAGGTTGAGATGATTGCGTCTGAGATTGAAAAACTGAAACTGGATATTGTGGCTCTAACGGAAACCAAAAAGAAGAGAACTGGTACCAACTATATCGGTGAATATGTCCATATATACTCTGGAGTTTCCAAAGAAAGAAGAGCAGCTCGAGGCATCTCACTTCTCATAAAGAAAAATCTGAAGACCCCAATAACAAACTGGGAACCAATAGACGCAAATATCCTGACAGTCAATATTAAGGGGACATAGCATTACAATTATAGCTGCCTGTGCCTATGCTCCGTCGAATGATGAAACAATTGGGATAAAAGAGGTTTTTTTTGACAAGTTGGATATGATAGTGGCAAATGTTGGTAGCACTAGAGAAATTGCTCTGCTTGGTGATTTTAATGGGAGAACTGGAAAACAGGTGATGACTTAGTGGTGGGACCGTTCGGTGAAGATGTTTTGAATGATAATGGTCAAAGATTAATACACCTATGTGCAGCACACAATTTAACTATAAGAAATGGTTTTTATAAGCACAAGGATATTCATCGGTTTACTTGGATAAAAAATTGTAGAAATTTGAGAACAATTATTGACTATGTCATAACAAGACAGCAATCAATATTCCAATGGAGAGATGTGCGTGTCCTACGAGGAGCATCATGCGGAACAGACCATCACTTACTGAGAGCTCAAGTGCTCTTTCCATTTAGAAGAGTGAAATCCAAAAGCACGAGATGTGACAGCTTGGATGAGGTAGAAAACATAAAATATAATTTCTACAGCTTCGAAAATGAAAGTACCGTACTGCTATATCATAGAAGATTAGACCAGAAATTGATACCAAATTTAGAACAAGCAAGCTTTGAAGAAGTTTACAACAACGTCATCGAGAGTCTGAAAGAAGCTACCACAGAAGCGATAGGAGTGAAGACAAGAAGAACCGGTAAGAAGCTGTGGTGGAACGAGGACATCGCGACATTGGTAAATGAGGAAAATCGGAAATACTTGATCTGGCTCAACACGAAAAATGAACGAGATCATAAGGACTATAAAGACGCCAATAGACAACTACGTAGGATGATCAAAGTGGAAAAGAACAGAATGTGGGACCTCAAATGCCAAGAGGTTGACAGGCACATAGGTGGACGGAAATGCTCGGAGGTGTGAAAGTTTATAGGAAAGCTAAAAAACAATACAGAAGATCAAGCATAAATCCAAGTCATTGAACCGGAGGAATGGAAAAGATATTATGAACAATTTCTGGGTGAAACAAGACAGCAATTCATTGCCGAATCACCGACTATGAAAATACGGATCGTTGGAGAGGAAATAAGAATACGAGAAGATAGAGTAATGAAAGCCATCATGTCCCTGAAAAACGGAAGATCTAGCGGCCCGGAGGGAATCCACGCAGAAATACTCAAGGTTGGCAGTGATAAGCTCATAAAACATATAACCTACATTATAGACCAATGTATAAATGGACATCCGGCTCCCCAACCTTGGAAAGAAGCTTATATCACTCCTATACACAAAAAAGGCGACAAAAAAATATGCAGTAACTATAGGGGCATATCAGTCACCAGTCTCATGAGTAGACTATATGGTAAAATTTTGGGAGACCTTATTGAGGACGAGTATGAGGAATCCGAAGAGGAAGAACAGAGTGGCTTCAGAGCCGGACGATCCTGCACGGACAATGTATTCTGCCTCAAACAAGTGATAGAAAAGAGAAGTGCAAGAAACATGGAAACCCATATCACTTTTGTAGATCTTCAGGAGGCCTATGACACTGTCCCGTTATCTAGACTATGGCAAATCCTTAAACACTCCAATATAAACTACAGATACATAGAGGCACTACAGGAACTATATAGAGGATTCAAATCAAAAGTGAAGGTAGGAAATTTTCTAACAAAGGAGTTCGCAGTCACAAAGGGATTGACAAGGCTGCTGCATTTCACCAACTCTTCTTAAAATTTATGTGGCAGCCTGCCTGAAAAGATGGAAAAGAAAGATACGAGGGATGGGGATAGAACTGAAGGATAATTATATCTATACCCTACAATTTGCAGACGATCAGGCGATTCTTGCTGGAGACCAAGAGGATATGGAGTATATGGTACGTAAACTTGTGGAGGAGTACAATGAATGGGGCTTAACAGTCAGACTTGAGAATAGGTGGTCCGCTTGGTTTTCTGGATCTTGAATACGGGCATCGCATATCTGGCTGTCGGGACTATGTCTATTTGGGAGTACGATTCGACGAGAGTGGAACAGACATAGGAGAGATTGAAAAGAGAATAACTTCCGCAAAAAAATGATAAGATGTCTCAACAGTGTGCTATGGAGTGGAGAAATAACCAAAAGTAGAAAGTTTCAAATTTACGAGACCATGATCAAATCTTCACTCATATATGGTTCTGAAACCTGGAGAATTCCAGAAAGGTTGAAATCAAGAATAGAAGCTGTTGAGATGGACGCGATAAGGAGATCGCTCAGAATTTCCAGAAGAGACCGGATAAGGAATGAAGAAGTGAGGACAAGAATGGGAATTGAGGGGACCACTTGGTAAGACATAGAGGTGAAACAGCTCACATGGTTCGGTCATGTTAAGAGGATGCAAAATAATCGTCTTCCTAAACAAGTTCTGGAATGGCAGCCACAGGGTCGACGAAAGAGAGGCATACCTAAACTAGAATGGCAGAAGGCCATCGAAAAATCAATGAGTGCCAGACAATTAACACCAGAAGATTGCGGACTGCGACACCGATGGAAATTAGGCGTCGGACAACGTCGTAAGACGTTTGTCTTTTACTTGCTTTTACTAAGCAGTTCTTGGTAATTCCAATACCTACTTAGTTGAATTATTTCATATATTTCCATAACTTTCAACACAGAACTTTTTTCAGTGGCCTGAAGATTAGAAAAAATTACACAAGTGTCGATGAAGAAAAAAAACATTTTCAATTTGATAATTTAATATTCGAACGTCAAATCAAAACTTTATGAGTGGAGAATTCATACCATAAAGAACAATCATATACATATATTAATTTTATAGAAGGTCATTTATTCTCCTCAACAAAACTAAGTCCGAATATAATTTTCCAATATCATGCATATAAATGAAAGAGCATGTCAACGTGATGAATTCGATATGTCCTTCCTCAGTGCTAGAGAATTCTCAAAATTTTTGGGTTGGCAACTTGGGCAGAAAACCTCTATTCTATTCGAATCAATTATTGAAACAACCTTACATCAAAATGGTCAAATTTTCTAGGAAAATATTATGAATTAATTATGATATAAATAACGATGAAAAAGTTCCATTCTTGAAATGAAGTAATCGCTGTTCTCTGAGAAAAACTTGTATGTGAAAATTATACCGTAACCACACAAGTGGAAGTGTTTGGAAACTGAATTTTCCATTAACTTTCACAATCCTGAACGACTATGGTGTTCGCATCGCAACTTGCACAATTGGACATATGAATTAATTTAAATCATTCTTCCTCATTGTTATGGTTTACCATGTGTCGGTTTAACCATTATTTCATTATTTAATTATTGCAGAATGCGAAGAATTCGAGAAGGGTTACTTTGCACATAATAAGTGGAAACGTTCGGTGCGGCGTTCAAAAACGAGGATTACTTCAATGGTAACCTCCTTATTCGTTTTCAGATTGAATGGTTCGACGAACTATTAATGAAACACTTTCCCACAGTTTATCGTTTCTTCGTCAACAGGTTGAAGCACTAACGTGGATATGTCTTTGTTAAGCTGTGAATAAGGATATTCGATTTTCGTTGGGTAAAAGAAAATTATTGGTACACACTGTGTAAATTTGAAAAGGTATCACGTTTAATATCTCGGCCTCCATGCAAAATCAGAAAAAATGCTAATAGAGGTAAATTTTGGTTCGTAGGGGGACACTTTATACGGTTGGTTTCAATAAATTGGTGACACCTTGTTACGAAGGTGATTCATTTCCTTTTTCAAAATGCCATACACTTGGTAATTTTCATTGGGCATAGTTGAGTAGAATAGTAATGATAATAAGCGTTTCATAAAACATGAAAATATTTTCAAAATTAAATATTTTCATTATTTTTGTATTTTATTGCATTCAAACATGAAAATAATGAAAAAATTTTCAATATGAAAGATTTTCAAAATGTTGTCCATTATTCGTAGACCAGAATATAACCTTTTTTCAAATTCGGCTCTTACGTTTTGAAAAACTTCAACTTGAATTTCGCGCCAGGCTGTGCGTATTCTTACTTTCAATTATTCTACATCTCGGGGCTGTGTTTTGTACAATTTCGACATTGAATGTCCCCAGAAGAAAAAACCTAAGGGTATCAAGTCTTTAAACCCTGGTGAATATTCAATCGTGCCACTTTTACCAATCCATTTCTCTTGGAAATGATCTGAGGGTTATTGTCTCACTGAATTTAATAGCTGATTGATGGTGTGTGAAATGAGTCTAACTCTCTCCTACTTTATTTTGGAAATCTCTCGTTTTAAACAGATGGCAGAACTAACTACGGCTATTTTTTCTCAGGCAGCCATATATCATCATATTCGAAAAAAAATTAGTTTTAATTTGATATCAAAACGTGTACGTAGAAACGCATCGAAATGTTACCTGCTTACACCTGGCTGCGAGGTAGTTGCGGCCGAGTGTGCAACGGCACCTATGGATTTTAGGATTCTTTACCAGCATTGTTATGATGGGGATGATATTCTATTTCAAAACGGAGTGAACGAAATTTCTCTAGGAATATTGAATAACATTAATTTAATCACAATTACTTGCCGCCACTTTTGACAGGCTGCGGTGTTATCAGTGTATTCTCCTAACCATAAACGTATGTAGAAATGTGTGTTTGACTCTATACGTAATGAACGTAGTGATTCTGCAGTGGGATCTTAGACTAGTACAAATTATTGAATAGAATAGAATAGAATAGAATACATTTATTGATCCTTCCAGACATTAATAAAAATGTATAAGACACGTCAAGACAATTTCTGAAAAAAAAATTAACATAGTAAAGAACAAAAACAAAAGAAAAAAGAAATTTTTGATCTTAACATAACTTATCTTCTAAAAATTCTTCAACACTATAATAGCACTTGTTGATCAAAAGTAATTTGATCTGACTTTTAAATTGCTTGTCAGTCATACTCTTAAATTTTTTATTTGAGTGATTATAGAGCTTGGTGCCAATGAACATTGGTGATGAAGTGAACTTTGTGGTTCTGTGCATTGGAATGCATAGTACATCATCATTTCTAGTATTATATGCATGAAAATCTGTACACCTGTTCAAAAGGTGGATACTTTGTCGGATATAAATCAAAGTATTCAAAATGTAAATAGATGGCAAAGTCAAAATCTTGTACTGTTTGAAAATCGGCTTACAGGAATCTTGAGGTTTCAATTTGAAAATCATTCGTAGGATTTTTTTCTGGGTGATAAACACACGACCACTGACCGTTGACGACCCCCACAAAACCACATTATAGCAAAGATGACTATAAACCATACCATAGTAAATTCGAAGCAGGGCATCTGTCTGAAAAGTGTTCTTGAGTCGGGATATTGCATAATAGGACTTATTAAGTTTTTTACAAAGATGGTCTATGTGATGTTCCCATCTCAGATTACTATCAAGAGATAGTCCCAGAAATTTAACATAGTCTGTAGACTGTAATTCCTCTCCTTGATAGTTTAAGGTGAGTGGTACTTCATTATGGCGAATTTGGAATCTGATAATTTCAGTCTTAGCCATGTTGGGAATGAGTGTATTTTTACGACACCAATTCGTGAATGCTTGAACAATGTACTCGCAGATTTCACGAAGCTCGTCAGCACTGCAAGCCTTAACTGCAACGGAAATATCATCCGCAAATAAGATCAATATATAAGCAACAATATATTCTGGTAAATCATTTATGAATAGTAAAAAAAGAAGCGGTCCCAGGACTGAGCCCTGAGGGACGCCAAGATCAGTGACATATTCCTGTGACTCGCAATCATCTATTCGTACAAAACTCCTACGTTTCGACAGGTAGGACCTTATCCAATCAAGGAACACACCCCTAAAACCCATTTGGTACATTTTATCAATATATAAGCAACAATATATTCTGGTAAATCATTTATGAATAGTAAAAAAAGAAGCGGTCCCAGGACTGAGCCCTGAGGGACGCCAAGATCAGTGACATATTCCTGTGACTCGCAATCATCTATTCGTACAAAACTCCTACGTTTCGACAGGTAGGACCTTATCCAATCAAGGAACACACCCCTAAAACCCATTTGATACATTTTATCAATTATGAATTGATGCTGGAGACAATCGAAAGCACGGGAAATATCGAAGAATATCCTAGCAACGTGGGTTCCATTGTCCAAGCACTTGTAAATAGACTCCACAAATTCGCAGCAGGCAGTCTGAGTGGACTTTCCGATTCTAAAACCATGCTGCTTGCTTGTCAGTATAGAAAACTTTACCAAGTAGTCATACATTCTATTGAATATAATCCTCTCGAATATCTTGGATAACGGACTTAGAATGGAGATGGGCCGGTAGTTTGCAATATCTGTAATATCATCCTTTTTATGAATGGGTGTAACCCTTGCTAATTTTAAGACAGAAGGAAAGTGTCCTAAGGAAACCGATTCGTTAATTAGATAAGCCATATGCTCAGCTATGTAAGGAGCAATGGATTTAAGTATTTTCGTTGAAATAATGTCAGGACCGGTGCCACAACTATTTTTTAAGGTGGTAATAGCTGATGTGATTTCATCCGGTAGCACGGGAAAAAGAAAAAAATTATGATGCATTAATCGGTGTAGTGTAGTGTAGTACACTGAGTGGACAAGGAATTCCCATAGTGATCTTGCAATGTTAATTTGTTAATCTCCGCAAAATATCTACCGAAAGTCTCCGCGACCCTAAGTGGGCAAGAAATTAAAGCATCATCAATATTAAGTTGAATGTGTTTCAGGTTACAGACATTCATCCCTATTTCATTTCTAACCAATTTCCAAACTGTTTGAATGATATTGTTCGATTTTTGGAGGAGATAACTATTATAGTCTTTCTTGGACTTTCTGATTAATTGGTTGTAGGACTTTCTGGCATTTTTGTACTGATCAACCGCCTCTTGAGTTTTCAAGTTCTTTACCAGCCAGTGGAAATTTCTGAGGCGATCTCGAGCATCGACCACGGCCGAAGTAATCCACCGTGGTTGTTCAGTAGAACAAGGTTTCACAGCTCTAAGAGGACAGGTGCGGTCAACCGAGGAACTCAAAATTTCAATGAATATTTGAAACTTATCGTCTATTGAAGAGTTAAGGTAGATCTGATCGAAACTGGTACCAGAAACATGTGAAGAAAGATTGGACAAATTATTGAAAATAGAAGTTGCAATTATTGTAAAGGAAAAGGTCATTGGGTCAAAAATTGTAAAAAGTGGATAACTGACGGTCGACCAGCCAGAACTAAACCAAAATTGAAAACCAAAATCAAAGAGGACGGAAGTGTGGTAGTTCTATCTGTCAATGAAGCTTTACTTGCAGAGGAAGATCTGGTCAAATTGGTGGGGGGATAATGGAGCCACTAAGCATGTCACGAATACCCTAATTTATTTTTCTGATTTTCAAAAGTTTGAAAATTCTTATAGTATCAAGCATCAAGACAGCGGGGTCAGAGGTAGTGGAAGCAGTTGGAAAAGATACGGTTCATCTCATATGCATTATGTTCGAAGAGGAAATTTATTCAAAGAAGAATTAACGACATTAATTGAAGTTTGGTTTGTTCCTGGCATATAAAAACTTTTGAAACTTTTTTTAATTCATTATTCCAGGATCAGAGGTTCACTGTAGTATTGCTTAAGCAGAAAACACTATGCTTCAATTATATCATGAGAGATGGGACACCAAGACAAACGATATGTGAAGGTAAAACTTGAGAGAGATATGAAAATTAAAGTCAGAATGGATAAGAAAGTTTGTGAACCTTGTATGTATGGAAAGATTCAACGATTACTTTTTGGTAGAAGACAAGCAAATCAACAAGAGAAGGAGAATAAGTTTCGGCGTATTAGTAGGTTTTTTTGATTTTTCCTTCCAGAAGAAAAGATATCTGCTCATCTTCGAGGACAGCTACGCCCAGTTTAGAATGGGTTATTTTTTAAAAGACAAATTGGAAGTAAAACACTGGTCCTTTCAATGAAGGAACTCTTGTCAGATGGAGGAGGAGAATTTGAAAATACTGAAATTTTGTCATTTTTAAAAGGAAAGGGTTAACAGCACCCTACACACCGCCGGAACAGAATGGGAGTAGTGGAAGAGAAAACAGAACTACCATAGGAATAGCTAGAACTGTCAAGTATTCCAACGTAGATATTGATTTTCCACCAAGTATATGGGCAGAATTAGTGAGTACAGCCATTTACATTTCGAATAGAAATTTTATTCACATAATATATACAGGGTGTTTCATTATAGACAAACATAATATGATCTTGTAGGAGACACCGGAGGAATCATTTATGCCTTATGGCCATAGACTAATATGGTCATTTATTAGTCTATGCTTATGACATATACCCCGTTTTCGAAGCATAAGCGAGATGTTCAACGTGATCTTTGAGCAATATTCTAATGACAGTGCAGTTATGTATAAACCTCAAATAACGGTCTCTGGTACCATGTGAGTATTTTTGAATGCCCAATTCCGAAAAAGTGAAGAAAAAAATATATAAAATGGCGGAAAACCTACAATGTTCGTGATTATGGTTGCCAAACTGAATTTCATTTTCTGAATGAACACGAATCTCAAAGAATTTCTGTGAAAGAAATTTTTCATAAATCGAACATAAATTTTTCACATGTCTACAGCGGGAAAAAAATCATCCGAATTTGTTGATATGTTTCAGGATTGTATTGCATCTTATATGTAACACGAATATGAAAACAGAATCGAAAAATAAGTATAGAACGGTTTCTTTACTGTGGCATGTAGCCGTCCAAAATGTCTCGTTGGGATATTTAACATAATTAAACAAAAAACTGGTTGGGCTTTGAGGACCAAAATTTTTAAATTGGATTGTCGAAACAGTCCAGATCGTAATATGAATTTATCACTTACAAACATGAATTCAAAGAAACTTTGTTGGGAGTCAAATTTCACTAAATATCATTTTGGAAGTTCCTTGAAATTGAATTTGATTGGAAATTTTACTATGAAGAAAAATGGTATGCTTGAGGCACATTATGAGACGAATTCCTCAGAGTAGAAAGTTAAGGGGATTTTCGGCTTCATATCAATAATTTTCCTAATATTTATGACATAGCATTATTGCAGAAATTTCTACGAATAACTCCACATTTCCCAAACGCAAGAAAAAACACATTAGTGGAAAAATTGATTCATAATATATTCTCAAAAATATCCCCATTTTTCTGAATACACTTTCTTGCTCTTCTCGCCATGCTATCCACCGCTAAACCAAGAATTTCTGGATTTCAGGGAATGGGCACGTTTCCTGAAACTCCAAAATCTAATTCGAGATTATTTATGGAAACCCGTTTCCATTAGCTATCCAACACATAAAAGATTCGCTTCAAAATTCAGAAATTTCAGAAATACACCCTTCGAAACTTCGTAAACATTCGAATAAGTAAAAGCTTGTGATGTAGAATGCCTTTGCTAAAGTCTAGTAATTTCTGTTAATTCGACAACAGCGGAAAGATATAGAATTCTATATCTGTTAAGTGCTACGGCTAAAGATAGGTGTGAACATAAACTCAAGATTAGCCGGCTAAACTTAGATTTAGCTTCGGGTATTTGCTGATGTTAGTTTCTTCTATCACTAGCCGGCCAAACTTAAGTGTAACCATAACCCATCGGTTAAAAATGTAGAAGCTAATAGCAAAAAGAAAAGTATTGTCAAGGCTTGAGAGGCTCAAATTTTCTGCAATTAAAAAAATGTAAAGAAATAGTAATACAATCGAACAATTAATGCATTGTATTTTTATACAAATTTCACATATTTTTAAAAGCAGAAAAGCATTCTGTTGAGTAGTTGATGAGTTGAGAATGAATATATTTGTTTCTACTGTGTCTCAACCCTTTCTTATTAGCAAATCTAAAAATCTAAACGCCTAATGACAAAATTCGAAACGAACATGATATTTTCATTGTGAGGGAAAATTCACAGTTCGCTTGTCATAGACGAGACTTTCCATATGACCCTAGAAATAGGAATCTAGACGGTGTTCTTTTCTTTGTTTTGAGGAATACCTTCTTCACGCAATTGACGTACCGTTTCCGTGAATGTTTTGATGTTGAGTAAGGTTGGACTGGAAATCTGGAAAATCGAGAGTAAATTTCTCTCGCTTTCCTCCTTGAACTTCTAAGTAAGACTGAATCATATTCTTATTTCCGATATTGAATATGTATTCCAATTTTGTTTTCAAACAAATTTCGCTGTACTTAATATAGTCAGTCCAGTACGTGGAGGTCAAAAAAGGGTGTTTGAATGCAAAAGTTGGGGTAGCAGCGATTTTTTTGTATATTTTTGACTTGGGACCCTAATGAAAAATTCAAGTTTTCGACCTCTAGGCGCATGTACTCGAGCCGCCATCTTGGATTTCATGTACGAAATTTGGTTTTTCATAATAACTCAAAAATTGTGGCTTTCACGACAAAAGATGTCTTATTCAAAGTTGAAGAGGACAACATTTGCAAAATTTTGTGTGAAAAAAAATTTTTTTAGTGCACATAAAGAGCTGCAGCTCCCTTAAATTGCACAATTTGGAAAAAAGTATTATATTTTGTTATTAATTTGAGTAAATGATATTCAGACGCATAACACCTGCCGAATTTTGTTATTTGGCTGATTAAAAGCTCGTGTCTGCCGATGTCCTTTTTTATGAAACAATGGTGGTACAAGTTTCACAGGAGCGAATCTTAACCAATGAAAAAAACTAAGTTCTTCTCATACTGAAGAACAACTTCGAGCTGGCTGCATTTAGAGCTAAACAAGCTGAAAATTATGCCGATGTACTAATTGTCATCACTGCAATTTCAATATGCAAAGAATCAATATTTGATACTGTATATTTGTGGTCAGGGAAGACGTTGACCTGGTAGAGAAAAACTGCACATTTTTTCTTGCATGCCTTCAGTGGTTGTTAGACTACGTCATCCCTATTCAATCAGGGAAAAACTAAATTTTTACGCTGATAGAAAAGAACATTTTGTGAATTTTTTTCTGAAGTCCTTCGCCATTTCTGAATTGAGCACCCAAAAATACTCACTCATATGTGAGCAGAAATCGTTACTTCAAGTTTTACACATAACGGACTGCCCCCATGTGAATATGGCTCAAAAATCATGTTGTATTACTATTACATTGCATCTAGCTTATCCTCCGAAAACGGTGTATATTTCATAAGACGAAAATGATTCTCACTGCGTTATCTACCAACCATATATGTTTGAGATGAAACATCCTATATATTGATATAGTTTATCTTTAATGTGGAGTATTGCCGTCTTAGATTAACTTTAATATAGACGTTTTTAACAATGGTTGTTTGAATCGAAAAGCCCCCACTTGCCAAGCACCCAAAACCCAAATAATTCCATTAAAGACATAGTTTATGACATGTTATGATAATTATTGCCTGAATTTATTTTTATCATTCTATTTTCGCTATCTATAAAGTCCATATTTTGTTTTAATCCGTAAATGTTTGAAGTATAGCTGAAGATATTGACTATGTTTCTGTTTCATGTTTCATTAAATTTTTGAAGTTCTGTAAAATGTATGTCATTTTGTACACGTACACATTCAGGCTTCTCAATCACTTTTTCAAATAGGAAAGGTAAGGATCTTCACCTTCCTTCAAAAGAAAAATCGTCTGTTATTTCGTTATTACATAATACGTAATATTCAGTAAAAGACATGTAGAAAATCAGTAAGGTATCAACCATAACTCAATTCAGCGCAAATCAACCCGTTGATGCTGCGATACGAAAAGCTGTTGTAGTAGGAAATCTTTAATTACTCTTAGAGACGCTGAATTTCGAAGAATCTGAGAGAAGCGGACGAAAAAGAAAACAAAGTTGAAGTGGCAGGCTGCTCCAAATCTGTGGCTTCGATTTATTGTAGCAGTCCTTATTTGAATACAATTTTCGTGCTTATATCTAACGTTATACCTAACGAGGGCATTGTCATATTGCTCAAATGTCTGTGGATTTCGAATACTGATCCAGGAAATGGTCACAAATAATTGAGCTAGATTTACTGATGATGAATTCGTGGTCAAAGTCATTTCTTTCCTTTATTCAATGTGTATATGAAAAATTCCGATTCAATCTAATCGAAACTTAGTTACTAGTTGTACAGTGTCGATATAAAGCTCTGTTGGAAATTTCGTAGGGATCACATCAGTAGCAAATAAAAAAAAATTTTATTCTGGAAAATATTCGCTAAAGATGCTCAAGTTTTGCAAGAATCCTCAAAGATTTATTTGAAAACAAAGAATTTTCTTCAGCTCGATCGGATTTGTATTTTTGGAAATTAAAACTTAAAAGCTCACTTCCTCTCAACATCATGTAAGTGTAAGTTAATGGGAATTAGGAAGGTGAAAAAATCAGAAAATCTTAGCTAATGCCAACGTTTTGCATTATAAATGATGTCGCTTCTTCAGGGCTAAAAAATACAAAACGACAACACACATAGAAAAAAACAAATCAACATGAACATAATAAAATAGACAACTGCAGAGTCACGATCCGCACTGAGACACACTTACACTTACCAAAGCCAAATTATGCCTTCAAAAATAGATGGTAGAAGAAGAGACAGCAAACAGTGATACTTCAACTGTCGAATGAAATTTGTCAACTGAAAAAGGCGGAATTCAAATGAACATACACAGTGCCACCCATATATGCTCCACTATCAGATAGCAGACCGAACCCCTCATCGTTTTCTGGTTTTGAAAATTTCCAAAAAGTTCTCATATAATATATGGAACTCAAATTCTCAGTGTCTACTTTATTATTAACTGTTTCGTTCAGACTTATAAATAGCATTTCACTAATATTGCGCTTCAACCAGTTGTCCTCAAAATCTAAAATATTTCTGGTTCTATAAATTAATTAATAGCTGACAATTTGTAAGAAAAACTACAATATGATTTGTAATTTAAAATCCGACCAGAACTTATTGGTTTACTGTACCAACACGACACAAGAGATCCATCGTCACATCTCCTCACCAACACATCCAGGAAAGGTAAGGTACCACCATCAACCTAAACCCCACTTGTGAATTGAAGTCGTGGGTGATAATTATTGAGCACGCTCAAAAGTTCGTCAAGTTTGTCCGCCGGGACGGCTAGGAAGGTATCGTCAACATACAATTTCAGGATGGGTATAGGAAAAGATAACTTAGACTTACACACCTCAATACATTCCGACATCACCATATTGGCCATCATTTTCAGAAGCAGCATCAGTTTGATTTTGACAGTGTCAATATTTTGGATTTTGAGGACAACTGGTTGAAGCGCAATATTAGCGAAATGATATTTATAAGGCTGAACGAGACAGTTAATAATAGAGTATACACTCAGAATTTGAGTTCCATTTATTATATGAGAATGTTTTGGAAATTTTCGAAACCAGAAAACGGTAAGGGGTTCGGTCTGTTATCTGATAGTGGGACATATGTGGGTGGCACTGTGTATGTTCATTTGAATTCTGTCTCTTTCAGTTAACAAATTTCATTCGACGGTTGAAGCGATGTCGAACGCGCTACAAGACAATAAGTTTTTTCAAAGTATCACTGTTTGCTGTCCCTTCTTCTACCATCTATTTTTGAAGGCATAATTTGGCTTTGGTAAGTGTGTCTCAGTGCGGATCGTGACTCTGCAATTGTCTATTTTATCATGTTCATGTTGATTTGTTTTTTTCTGTGTGTGTAGTCGTTTTTCGTTTTTATTCACGATGATCTGTATTTTTTAGCCCTGAAGAAGTGACAATATATTTTTTGCGATACGTTGGCATTAGCTAAGATTTGCTGCTCCCATTAACGTACATTTACATTTTTGGAAATATTGGGATTTTTTTCTGGAAACAAAGCAACGTTGTTCGAGTTCAGTATCTGGATGGGTGACCTCCTTTTAATGGCTTCGACGAATGAGCGGAAGCGAAAGCTCCTCACTTCAGGTCCGTACCTGATTTTCCGTATTTTTAACATTATTGAAAGAAGAAAAATATGAATACCTACATTACAACATGTTTTTAGCGTCTCTCTAACCCAAATCGGTTAATCGGAAACTCACCTGGAATAGATTTTCCTAGTTCCAGATATTCAATTACAGAGGGACTTATAAATCCGGGGGGGACGTAATTCGCCTTCAGTTGATTGTTCCTTTCCTCTAATTCGCTGTCGACGTCGTTTCCCGCCTCAGACGAAGAAGAAGGCTTCGTTCTCTTTATCCTCGGGCCTTCCTGGGATCCTCCTGTAAAAGGTGGATCGATAATTCAATTAAATCGCAGTTTACAGAAATTGGTGTTACATATACAGAGTGAACCAAATAAAATACGTAGCATTTTCATTGAAGATTGAGGTAACCTAGAGGATTACAAATTAAAACCACCAACGGTCAGCCTCATAATCAAATATGAAGTCTCTTTAAGCTCAAAGTTTCCTTTAGTGTCATTTTTAGTAGGGATAGGATTAGAGGAAGCTTAAAAAGGATTTATATATATTCTTTTGATATAGAGCATTACAATCTTTAACATCAAACAATAATTATAGCACGTGTATGAGATACAGTTTTAGCAGAGGTTAGCGTAACGGGGTACCATACAAGTAATTTAGAGTCTGATAATGCAACTGTTCGTATTTCTCCTGGACGCAGTTACTGATTCAGCTGCTATTTTGAAATAAAGATGACCCACTACGGTTCCAAAAATATACAGGGTGTTTCATGAGTCGTTGGCCATAGCCCAATAGTGAATGCAGGTCATCCAGGCCTTTCAAAAAACTTGCTTGTTTTGTATCCTAAGGCTATTAGTTTCCGAGATACGAGGTGATTCATGAATATTGAACTAAATTTGCGATTGCCATAACTCTCGAATGCAAGGTCCGATTTCGATCAAATTTTATGGATTTGTTCACTTCAGAAGGATCTTGCAAACGGTTCATGAAATATCCATATTTTCAGGGCAGTACTCAGAATATCATGATTTTTCATTCAAGCTCCAAAATCTATATTTTTCACATCTCTTACAGAAATTTCGTTACTGCCATGAAAAACTACATAACCCATTCTAAGGAATTCAGTTTTCACTTTGCATGGCACACTTGTCAAACGGGAATAGGAACCGAACAAACTGATATTTTATGTCATTTTTTCGAAATACGGTCCTGTTTCTGTTTCTTTGGCGAGATTCTGAATTATTTTGAATTCTGTTCACTTCTTCATTTTAAACCCTCAGCACATACTGAGTGTTCGTAAAAAAGTTTTTAAAAGTATGCAAAGTCGAGTTGTGAATTCTTCTGAAATTACATATTGAATTGAGGTAAAAATGATGACAACCATCTTGGAAAATGTAATCCGTAAGTGTATTTGCTTCATAAAAACAGAATTTAAAAGAACTCGGAATCGCGGCAAAGGACAATAAATATTATCATCGAAGGAATAAAAACAGGACCGTATTTCGAAAAAAAATGACCTAAAATTGAATTCGTCCGGTTCCTATTCCCTTGTGACAAGTGTGCCATGCAAAGTTAAAATTGAATTTCTTAGAATATATTATGTAGTTTTTCATGACAATAACGAAATTGGAGTGTAAAAAATATAGATTTTGGGGCTTGAATGCAAAATCACGATATTCTGCGTACTGCCCTGAAAATATTGATATTTCATGAATTTGAAAGTTTGGAAGAGTCGAGCTTTCTGAAGTGAACAAACACATAAAATTTGATCGGAATCGGACCTTGTAGTCCAGTGTTATGGCTATCGCAAATTTAGGCCAATATTCATGAATCACCCCGTATCTCCGAAACTAATAGCCTTAGGATACAAAACAAGCAAGTTTTGTGAAAGGCCTGGATGACCTGCATTCACCATTAGGCTATGGCCAACATCCTAACTATATAGATTATACATCATTTTGAAGGGAAAAAAATAAAGAATTCAGCGAAGTAATAAAATACAGGGTGTTCCATTAAAAAAATATAGGTTTGTGTCGTATCTTCAAAACTAAACCTCGAAAAAAATTGAGTACTCCACCGGATTCTACGCAGAATTCTGTATCAGACGTATACGTCTGATACAGAATAAATATATTTATTATATAATAAATAAATAATAAAAACTATAATTTTTAGCTAAGCATTATTTCTAATAACTTCGGAGATGAAGGAGGTGTCCGAAAAGTATCAATTTCCAAAATCCCCCCTATCTCATGAACGGAAACAGTTATGCAAAATCTGATTAGGCCAACTTGAGTTTCACAAAAAAGTAGGACAGGAACGTGAAAACCGCGAGGCTCTATCTTAAATAACAAACAAGAAACCTGGCTGTCTCACCCAAAATGGGATGCACTGTACTTCATAAATATACACCGTCAGTTCCACGGTGTGTCAATAAAAAAATATCTGAGTAATCATAAAATTTCAGACAGATAAACAAACATTTTAAAATTCAACCAAACTGTAGATTGTGTTCTGTAGTAACAGTTCTTCAACTTTCTTGTTAAAGATTTGTTCACTTAACATTTTGATAGTGTCAGGCAGTTTATTATATAATTTCAGACAAATAAAAGTTGGACCCTGCTGAGTTTTCTTAAGTCTAGTATGTTCAAGAGCAAAGTTATTTCTCCCACGAGTGTTAAAATCGTGGTAGTGACAATTAGTTGAAAATTTGTCTCGATTCTGATGAACATATTTCAGACAGGTAAGTATGAAACATGATACAACCGTAAGAATTTTCTCCCTTCTGAAAACTCCCCGGCAGCTTTCAGTTCGTTCCATCTCATAGAGCATAGAATATTCTGATGGCCCTTTTTCGTTTCAGAAGAACCTTCTTCATATGGGAACTTTGTCCCCAAAGAATGATTCCATAAAGCTGTGAAATGTCGAATAATAGATGAGTTTAGCAGTTTCCACACTCGATATCTGTTTCATCATTTTGATCAAAAATATGGCGGTCGACAGCCTTCTGCACAGTTCATAAATATATCTACTCCAGGCGAGCGAAGAATGAAAAATGTAATTCCTAGGTAAGTTATCGAGTGCATCGATCATTGCCGTGATAGTTGAACGCCGGCGTCTGAAACCATGTTGGGAATGATTGGGGAAAGCATTTCTCTCAAGAAACTCTATCACACGGTTTTTCAAGACATATTCAAAAACTTCAGATGAGGCTGGTAGGATGGATATTGGTCTGTAGTTTTCGCACATATCTGGATCTCCCTTCTTCAGTATTGGTGTTGCCACAGCAGTCTTCAATTTTTCCGAGAACGTCCCTTGTTCAAAAGAGTCGTTTTGACCTTGCATATAGGTTTTCGAACGTATGGGATAATCTTCTTCAACAACGGCATCGAAAAACCATATACATCCTTGTTCTTCTAGTCTTTCAGGGACTAGCTTTCAGGAGTTCGAGCTGCATCTACTTTATTTTGTATTATTTTTATTTTCTTTGGACATTTATGTATTATAGTTTCTCTAATCTCAACTTGTTTTTTAAGGGAACGATGAGTCAAAGATGGATAATAGCGCCTCATGAAAATTGTCGAACTGTGTCTTCGAGTCATCGTCATAAAGGAGTCTCCAATCAACGGGTTTTATTTGTTGAATAAATCACTCAGTATTTTTTGCGTTAATATTTCTCACAATCTTGAAATTATCTTTTTTTTTGGTTTTTCCTGAATCAAATGGACATAACAGAATTTGTGGCTGAGGGTCTGACAAATAGGGTTGCCAGGAGTAATTTTTATTTTCACTATCGAAGAAATTAACGAACATATTGTCAATACATGAACTGGACCGCTTAGTCACTCTGTTGAAAATGTGTTGAAAATAATACATCTTGAATAATTCAATCAATTCTATCTTTTCTTTAGTTGCTTTGATGGAATCTATATTGAAATTACCCGAAAATATGATTTTCTAATTTTCATACCGATCAAAACATTTTTTCAATATGCGAGCCAGGTTAGACAAAAACAGTTGAATATTGCCAGAAGTTGGTCTATATAGTGAAATCATAACAAGTTTCAAATTTCTGAAATTAGCTGCGGCCACTTCAATTTCGTTTTCTATTGAGTATTCTTTCAATTCTGGAATTTCCTTGCACAAAATACCGTCTCTGACAACTAATGCTGCACCTCCATATCTACCTATATCCCGATCTAGATGAAGGGCGACCAAGTAAACTGACAATCATAAAATCCTGAATTCTTATTTTTTCCACTAGATTTTGTGAGAACCAGTGTTCCGTGATACAAATAATATTTACATTTTACTGTTTATATGTAGAGTGCACGAAGTGATCGATTCTGTTACCAAGGGAACTGTCTTCACTGACGGCCATGTGTGCTTGGGAGCTGAGTTTTCTTCTCGAGTCATGTTGTTGTTTTGTATTGTTTAAGTATATTCGCCTCACTTGAAACATTTTTCAAAGTTTGTGACTCGAATTTTTAATTGTAATGAATTTGATTTCATATGTTGACGGATATGTGTGACGGTCGATTTTTATGACCATTCAAACAGCTATGACAGGGCTGCTGCATCGTAAACTGGATTATCTCCTTGGCCCCTTCTTTCAACCTGAAATTATTCCACGCAATTTTTGTTTCTTTTCGTTGCAGTCGTCCTGTTACTTGACTCCTGAAGATGATGATGATGTCTTATAACCTTCCGAAACTGATCGAGCCGACGTGCTTTCGCAGTCTGCTCAAATAACTAAGTTTTCATCAAAATGACGCATTGAATCCTCTCCTCTCATTAATACAAACTTATAATAGTAATATGTAACACAGTTTGAAGAAACTACTGAATGCACACATACAACTACCAGTAAACACATTCGAGCTCTTTTAGCTAGTCAGAAGAGGAACGTATATGATATTTGATATTGACATGTTGCCAAAAATAGCATACTAATGTAGAATAAGTACGTGATCTGAATAAATTTGTATTTTTCTGTACAATGACTTTCAAAAGGGAAAATAAGTAGTTTGAAGAACTTCTTGGACCAAGTCAAACACGAAAACAATTGAAAATTGCAATCGCGGTGTGCCTTTGTGTTGAATACTGATTCTTTTCTTGCCCCTCTCTTATTTGATCACAAATATCACTGTGACATGTGTTGGCCAATTATCGCCAAAATGGATCGTTTTTTCATCAGAAACCTTCACATTCACTCACGATACTTCAAGAATCGCAACACCAATTACGTACGTGTCCGCTTTTATTATTCCATACTGATCGGAATTCATCGCCTTTATGCATTTCATCTTCATACAATAATCCATTAAATTTCTATTGTATTTTACGATCTACAGATAAATCTGAAATTAAAATTGCTGTCCACACTTTTCGATACCACTTTCACCTATTTGTTAATTGGTTTCGTTCACGATTAATTTGAACTCGATGAAGCGTTCCTTGGGATATTCCTATTACCATAATTATAAAAATATCTTCTATTCAATGAATAATGAATAAGAAGTTAAACGATAGAAGAGGATCTACTGTACAGGATCACTAGAAACATTTAATCTCTATTTTATCGAAGTACAAGTAGTAAACTCAGAATATTCCTTTATTTCAAAAACTCCTGATTTCGCCGAAAATATCTAGTGGAAATTTTATTATGTTCGTGCTTTTCTACAACAACGAAAATAACTATCGAAAAATTCTAATATATTCAGCATATAGTGGGCGATTATGTTTATTGTTTGAGACTTCTCTGTACACTACTTTTGTTTTTATGCTTTCTCTGACAGCAAATGTATTGACTTTCTGGAGTTCCAAGTCGACATAAGATAATGTATGAATGCCCATGGGAAAAAACTTCTTCTCAAGTTTATGCCCTCCACATTGAATGTTTGACCCTTATTTATTTATCATGGGGGAAATGAAATTTTTGTTGATTTTAGAGGTTCAGTGAAAAACGTTGAATCCTTTTTATGGTTTATCACACACTTGTGGAGCATTTACATACACTCATAATGCATCAACGCTTGCATCAAGACTTACACTACTGAGACATGTAGAAAAATTGCCGCGTCTTTTTGCTCTGACATTGACAATTAATAACGATACATTTGAACTAAAACTAACCTCTTAGAACTAACAGAATTGTTATTTTGGGTTGCATAACCAACACCCCTCCTCAATTCTGAGTTTATTGAATTACAAATTATTTATGCAAACAACATTCAATTTCTCTCTAGAATACTTAAATTTTACAGTATTCAAAGCTTTAGTAAAAATGTCAGCTTCTTGCTGATCACTTGGAATATAGTTCAGATTTATTTCATTTTTACTGACACAATCTCTAATAAAATGATGTTTCACATCAATGTGTTTAGTTCTTTTTGTTTCTAAGGTTTCAGCCATTTTGATACAAGACTGATTGTCTTCAAAAATCCTCACAGGAAATGTAGTCTTATTTAAAATTTCGCTTAACAATTGTGACAAAAAGATTGATTCTGTAACACAGTTTGATAGTGCAACATATTCAGATTCAGCACTTGATAATGATACAGTTGGTTGTTTCTTGCTTTTCCAAGATACTAGATTATCATATATTTTTATACAAAATCCTGAAACACTTTTCCGATCATTTAGATCATTAGCAAAATCAGCATCGACATAAGCACTAATAATATTATCTTCACAATTAGATTTAACGAATTTTAATCCAAAATTTTGTGTGGCTTTTAAATATCTGAGAACATTCTTCAAAAATTTCCAGTGTTCTCTACCAAAATTATTTTGAAATTGACTGAAATATGTAATTGCAAAGCACAAATCTGGTCGACTACCTAACATCACATACATAAGATGACCTATCAATTGTCTATAAGGTAATTTATCAATACTTTCATTCTCAAAATCATTTTTACTCAAATTAATTTTTGGTTGTATCGGAATATCCGATAAGCTGCAATCGTTCATACAGAACTTGTTCAAAATTTTATTTATTAAATTCTTTTGATTTACAAACAAAAATTTTTCATTTTTGACAATATTCAATCCAAGAAAATTTAGTGTAGATATTTTTGACACGTTTGGACTCAAATCTCTCATTTCAAATTGTGTCATCAATCTTTGTTTCAAGTCGTTCAACTTCTCCAATGACCTTGAGAACAAAACTAAATCATCAACATGCACAATCAAAAATATATCAGCATTGTAATATAAACAAGGATCTGAATTTGACCTTTTTAAACTGATGTCTGTCAAATTACAGTGTAGTTTTTCATACCAACACTTCGGGGCTTGTCGAAGACCATATAACGCCTTTTTCAGCTTACATACCATGTCAGGGCTGTGTTGTTTTATCTTAAGTCCTTTAGGTATCTCCATGTAGACTGGTTCTTTCAAATCGCCATTTAGGAACGCGCACTTCACATCCAGTTGTCCGATATACAAATCTTGTTGAACGCATAGGGAGAACAACACCCTGAGTGTAACCATACGCGCCACTGGTGAATACATTTCGTAGCTTTGATCGCACTGCTTATAACCGCGAGCTACTAATCTTGCTTTCTTCACTAATTTTCCGTCAAGTTCTTTTTCTTTGAAAACCCATTTCGAATCGATTACACTCTGATTTCGCGTTCTCCGCACTATGTCCCACGTTTCATTTTTGATCAACGCACTCATTTCACTTTCAATGGCTTCTTCCCATCCTTTTCCTATGTACATTGCTTCATCAAATGTTTGAGGTAATTCTTCTAACAGATTTCCCGCAGATAATGCTATCATTAGGTTTTCTTCTTGATTCATGTCATAATTTTCATACCTTCTGGGTAATTTTATTTCTCTACCACTTCTTGTTTTCGCCTTTCACTTATCTTCGGTTTCATGATTTTCTTCAAGGCTGTTTTGATGATCATTGTTTATTTCACATTTAATATCTTCAGTGTAGCTGTCATCTTGTATAGGAATATTAACTTTGTTTTCTTTACAGTGTTCGTTGAAAATAACATTTCTTGCTGTAATTATTTTATGTTTTTCTGTATCCCAAATTCTATAGCCGTTGTCTGTGTAACCCATCATGATCATTTTTCTGCTACATACATCCAATTTTCCGTTTCTTTCTTCTTTTATAGTATGGACATAGGCATCACATCCAAATATTCTTATTTTCTCAAGATTTGGTTTTTCCCTATACCATAATTCAGCTGGTGTCTTCTTCTCTGCTATTGTAGAGGTAGCAGTTCGGTTGATTAGATAAGCTGCAGTTTTGATTGCTTCACTCCAGAATATTTTGTCTACTTCAGAATCGAATATCATGCATCTGGTTCTTTCTAGGATGGTTCGGTTGAACCTCTCCGCAATACCATTTTGTTGGGGGTTGTGTGGGACAGTATATTGTACCTTTATTCCTTTGTTTCTGCAGAACTGTTTAAAATCTTTGGATATATATTCTCCACCATTATCACATCTTAGTCTCTCGATTTTGCAACTAAACCTAGCTTCAACCATCGATACATATGTCTTAAACTTTTCCAATACTTCACTCTTCTGTTCCATACAGTATACCATTGAAAAATGACTGAAATTATCTATGAAGGTGACAAAATACTTCTTACCATCGTGAGATGTTGGTGTTATGGGACCGCACACATCTGTAGATACTGATTCCAATATTCTCTTTGCTTTTCTCTCCTCATCAAGCTTCTTGTAAGGTAACCTTGTTTGTTTTCCTTTAAGACATATTTCACAAGTTCCTTCTGATACATATCTTGAGGAATGACCCATTCTTCTGTGCCACAAGTTATTTTGATCTTGTGCTATGTTCGCTTCTACTGTCGATTGTAGGTTTAATGTTAAAGTATATAAGTTTCCTCTCAAATTTCCTTTTGCCATTTCTGTACCATTTTTCATGATTACTGCATTTTTATTTTGAAATAATACCTGAAGGCCTTTCTCTTCCATTCTTCTAATAGAAAGTAAATTGTACATTATATTTTCGCATTCTAGGACATTCTTAATTGTAAGTTTTCTTCCTTTCTCAGTCTCTACATGCAACGTTCCTTGTCTTCTACTTATAATGGTTTCTCCTACCTTGGCTACATTTATTTTACAATGTATATCTTTGACATCTGTCAGATATTTTCCTATACTGGTGTTGACCAGGTGGTTTGTCGCTCCACTGTCTATAATGAAATTGACAATATTATTTGTTTCTAATATTGTTTCTGTACCTGCAGAGGTTATGAAGCATATATCTTCTTCTTTATCTTTTTCAGTGAGGTTACAAGTATTCTGAGCTTTCCTTTTACGACATTCAGACTTCTTATGGTTGATATTACTGTTGATTTTAGAGGTTCAGTGAAAAACGTTGAATCCTTTTTATGGTTTATTACACACTTGTGGAGCATTTACATACACTCATAACGCATCAACGCTTGCATCAAGACTTACACTACTGAGACATGTAGAAAAATTGCCGCGTCTTTTTGCTCTGACATTGACAATTAATAACGATACATTTGAACTAAAACTAACCTCTTAGAACTATCAGAATTGTTATTTTGGGTTGCATAACCAACAATTTTGAAAGGAAACTGCAGCCTTTTGAACGATATTAGCAAATCCGTCGGATTTACGGGTATCAGCGGAATATAAGCATTTTGTCTCATTGCTGGCGGCGTGAGTATGGTCGCCATGATTATATTTTCCCACAATTCTTTTTTGCCATTACACATCATGTTCGAGAGGACTCAACAGCATGACGAAAATACCAATTTTCAATATAACGTCGTGAGGTGGTGGGCAAAAATGACTCAAACAATTTAAAAATTCTTGAAGACTGGTACACAGACAGTGTATACCAGTCATGATAGCCTCTGAGTTTGTAAGGTCTTGGAGAGTTGGTCTACTGCTTCAACATAAGCTTTATGACTCATAGTTCATTCATCCCATATGATCAATGATGCCTCTTAGAAAAGTTTGCCAAGCGATCCATTTTTACGTACCTATAGAACACTCGTTATACCTGCGCGCTTCGCATCGTTCGGGCAACGGCAGTTTCGTGCGGGCAAGTATCACTTTCCGCACTTGATAGGAAAATAACTATTGTTTACAACTTTGACAGCAATGGAAACAAATGTTGATTGAGAACATAGATCTAATATCGAATTGATTGATATTAGGTCTATGATGAAGAAAAACCAAAGACATAACCTTTTATTATCCAAAATAAGCGCTTGAAATATAGAAATGTATCCATTTCACGAAACAGATCAAATCTCATTTGATTAATTCATATATAATGACAGACGTAATTCAGCATGTCATTACTATGAGTTTCTCATCGTTAACGTTCTGTGCATAGAAACATGATAGAATTTAATTTACTCTATAATATTTGCGTGCGGGAAAAACCCCTGCTAATCCATTCCCGCACGCAAATGCGTAAGGGAAAGAAACAGCAGGCGTTTTTCCCGCACCTTTCGGGAAAGTGACTCTTTGCAACTTGGAATGCGTGCGGGAAAAGGGTTGAACGCGCACGCTTGTAGAAAAAAGTGTTTTTCCGATATCTCTAAAACGGTGCCTGGACAAATGAAAAAAAAAAATGGACAAACGACCCTGAAATTTTTGTTTCAAAATTCGCATTTGGGGGTGCCAGCTTCACATAGCTGGAGGTCAGGCTCCTCTAGTCAAGACCAGCTTTAATGGAAAATTTCAAACTTATCCTGATGAACAAAGCAGGGACCAATCTGAAGCCACTCTCAAAACCACGAGACGGAGGCAAGTCTCCGGTCCAATCACGATAAAATGATTGTTGGATTCGGATTTTTTCGTTGCGCCGGCGAACCACAATCGGCTGTTTCTTTGTGCATAAAGCTACATTCACAATCAATTCACAGGCCGAAGTGCACTTCGGCACGGAAGCTTAGCAGATGGCGTTCTCCGATACCATTCACAATGAAATTCAAGACAAAATTTCTTGCAAGTCGCAAACTATCACTTCGGCAAGGAATTTCGTGCCGGCTATAGATGATGCTGATGCTTATGTTTTGATCAGTTACATTTTTGATTCATTTGAGTATTTGGTTCCAAGATTATTGCGAATGGTAAATTTCGTGCCGAAGTGCACTTCGGCCCGCGAATTGATTGTGAATGCAGCTTTATTCCTCAGTATTCTAGCGTCAGTATCCTCCTTTCATCTGAGTATGCGCGTACGGTTTGTGGCTTTATGGGTGTTGCGTGTTGTGCAAAGTTTGTTCCAATATTGAAAAATCATCAGAAGGCCGCCAGTATATGTGCTGATACTTTCCATGCTCTGGAGGGGTTTGCGATACATAGTTACACAAAGTTATGGGATGAAGACGAAATGCAAAAACGATATTCTGTATTTCAGGTTGAAGTTTGGGGCCTTTTAGCAGGTGGTCATTCAACGAGACACCAGAAGTGTCTGGGTCGGAAGCATTGAAAACTACTCTCAAGTTCGTAGTTGAACTAGTTTCCTTCATAACAACGTGATGAGGAATCACGTAAGAAGAGACAGAGGGAGCAGGAGACATATGACCTAAATTCAAATACTCTGTCATGAAGTTCTTATAGGATGCGTGCTTTTCAGGCTGCTTCATAAGTCTTTTCTCAAGACGAGAAACATGATAATGTTTTATAAATCCGATTGAATAGGGTTGTACGTCAGGGCGATACCATATCTCCAAAATTATTCACCCTCGCTCTAGAGAACGAATCGTTGCACTGGGAAACGAAAGATTAACATCGATGGATCGTACCTGAACCATCTCCGGTTTGTGGATGATATTGTCCTGATTAGCAGTAATGCCCAAGAACTGGTAGAAATGCTGAAAGAACTGGCGGACACTGCGGAAAAAGTTGGTTTAAAAATGAACATCTCGAAGACCAAGGTAATGAGTTACATCGAGGAAGACATCTATTTACATTATACAAAGTTGGAGAATGCAACCGAATGGACATAAGATTTTGTAGAGAGAATCAGACAGCAGACTTGAGCAGGCGAATGAGACTGATATGGGTGGCTTTTGGAAACTAAAATATATATTCCAGAACAACTACGTCCCCATAAACCTGAAAAAAAGAATTTTTGATGCTTGTATACTGTCAGTTAACGTTATATGCTGACACAGACATAGCAACTCGACACCGCAACCCAGAAGTAATAGAAGGAGTTCTACAAGAAACGATTGACGAAACAAATGACCGGTGCATAAAGTGGAAAATCAAGCTCAATGGACAAAAGAGCCAAGCAATATTACTACAGAAGAGAAGACTGCGACACACAACGAATCTAGAAATTGACGGCGAAGAAATCGACTGCAGAAATGAAGCCAAATATTTGGGAATAATGCTTGACAAAGGACTCACTTGGAAAAGTCATATCAAACAAGCAATCGACAAAACGAAAGCAGCGATGAATAGACTCTATAGGAAGAAGAAGCCACATGTCGAAAGAGATAAAATTGAAGATTATCAAAGCCGTAGTCCTTAACTGACTTATGGATCAGTTGCCTGGGATTTCGCGGCAAAGAGCCATATCAAAAGAATTCAGGCCACTAAAAACAAGCTGCTACGATGTGCACTAGATGCACCTTGGTTTATCAGGAATAGACAGATTTATAGGGACCTTAAATGGGAAACCATAACGGAATTCATGAACGGAAAAGCAGAAAAATTATTCGAAACAGCGTGGATTACGACCCAGAGGAAGACAAAAGGAGAATGCGAATTTACCGAAGGAGACCAAGAGATCAATTAAAAAGAGATTAAAATAAGAACAGAAACTTATTGAAAAATCTAATAAAGTGTTATCCAATAGAGGATAAACACATCAATCCCAGCACGATATTGTGCGAGAAGAAACCCGACTAAGAGATGAACGGTTTATAGGCAAATGCCCGGAACCAACATTCAAGAAGCAGCCCTCCCCTCAGGGGAGGGTGGTTCGTCTGACTTGCAGATTTTCCCCCTGCTACACCAAAAAAAAAACCAATTGTACCTTTCATAATGGTAGTTTTGTTAAATAAATATGAATAAATATTAAAAGTCAGATTGACAATCAATTTTTTGAAATCTACAAAGTAAAAAGTTATCTTATCGAATACACCTCGAGCCTTGATAAATCCTCTTGATAAATGAGGCCTTCGGCTTCGGGCTTTTATCAAGCAACACGCTTAAAGCATTCTCTATGACAAAATTATCTCTGTATCATCAAGGCCCTAGGGGTATTACTATACTCCATTCACTTTTATTCTAGCAGTCGGTTGGCCATAGAAATTTGACACATTTCACTCTGAATAGTACGAAAATGTGTGGTGTTGATGCTTGTCAAAACATTTTTGGGTTTTAAATCAACGCTATGTTGCCCGTTCTACGTAAAAGTTTCTGTTATTACTTATTTTATCACAATATCGAATATCTACGGAATATATGTGACGAACAAAATTTAAGTTTATACAAACTGATGGCATACCCAATCTAGTTATTTCCATGAAAAATACAAGAGATCAGTATAATAATAATATCATAATATGCTCTAGCTTGAGGAGAGGTAATGTTCGTTATCTCCTTTGGCTAAAGTTTGAATACGTTACATCAGTTGCAGATTTCAAAAATATTAACCTGAAGATGAAATGCATAGGATGCAGTGGTTGGGAATGGGTATCTTCCGAATGAATTAACAGATAATTACAAAAATGTTAAATTCTTCAACAAAAATCATCTTGCATCAATGGAAGCAAAAGGAATTGAAGGAAGTTTCAAGTAAGGATGAACTTCACCTTTGAACAAAAATTTCACATGAATAAACAATTAACAATTACAACTGGGTCGTATTTGTGGCTGTTCATCTTAATACATTGATATAATAATAATGGGGTATTTATTGGTACCTTAAGACATTTACAATGTATAGGACAAGTCAAACGAAATATTTTTCATTCAATCGAAAACTCATTCTACGATGACATTAATCGAAAATCCTGTAGTAACGTTTCGTATCAATTCACCAAAATCATAGTTTTATTAATCTATGACCAAAATATAAAATTCTCAAATGCCACCACTTTTTGGGTCTGCCAATAGAAGGAAATTCTTTGTCATCCTCTTCACAATCTTTCTGATTGTGGAAATATTCAGCTGAAATATAAGTCGATTTGATTCAGATGAAGAATTATATAAATTCTCGTACATTGAATGTGTTCGCTACCGTCTGACGTATTGTGGATTTTAGAATATCAGGGTATAACTATTCGAATGAGCGGACCTAAATTCTAAATAGCACTTCCTGAAACCCTGTCTTCTCCCTCTTTCAAACACTTTCGACATTTTCTTAATAAAAATTGATTTTAGTTGTGGCAACGGCGTTATGACATTAACGACATTTCATGAGTGCCAACCTTATTCCGTTCTAGTTACAAAAACTTGAGAAAATTATTTCATGGCCAACCGACTGCTAAAATAAATGTGAATACAGTATACTGATAACAACGACGGGTGTGATGCAGCACTACTCACGGGGAGACAGGAATAATTTCCTTTCATCATCTCTCTATCTCTTATAATTTTATAATTATTTTAAGAGAACTTTTATGATTCTGGCATCCTTTTCTTCCTCCTGATCGACAACAAGGAGCCGAGAATTACCCAGGGCCCGAGCAACACCATAATATCAAAAACCTGAAAAGAGCTTCAACAGTACTTAACCCTTTAGATCTCCGAGATATCTGAAATAATGTGAATGTTCTTCTGGAGAGGAGTGTTAAAGCTGCCAGTTCATAATATTCAGTTCATAATAATCTTTATTCATCCCTCAAGACATTCAAATGTCAAATCAAATAGTACACATTAAGATCAGGAAATAAAAAAAATTAAAAAAATGTTACATTATATGGGATCTTTTAGTTTAGACATTCACATATACTTAAACATCCTCTTCTTCTCAATCTCAATCAAGGCATTAAACTTTATAACCATTTGCCAAACAACATTCTATCTCTTGATTGGGCAAATTCAAAAAAGTGAATGTCAAATATATGTTATAATATAGTAAATGATTACATTGATTACCTTAGTCCAGTAGAATAGTATATGTAGTTATACCTTGCAAGAGTTTATACACGTGCAGATCTAATTAATTCGTTTCCCAACGTAACATTTCTTCCGAAAGTTAAAACAACATTCCGCAGATAGATTCATCACAAACTGCTACCAGCTTCCAATTATAGCTTTATTAGAACAAGTTCGAAATCTGCAACTTCACAGCCTATTGTGCCATCTAGTTCAAAGGCAGTCAGTTCAGTATCCTCTTCAGGGTGAAATTCTATTTGCTGCTAGTACGTTGGAGTTGGAGATTATTCATTCCAAGTGTTATGATATGGGGATGAATCGATTCAGCAGGATTCGGACAAAAAAAATTCTATGGAAAGGTACTTTTTCTCGCATCATATATGAAGAAAAAAGGGTTGGTAATTTTAGTCATATTTATTTGAAAATTGTCTGCCCTTGATAGGATGAAAATGTAGATGGTGTTTTTTTTTAATAGCCACTTCATCTAACGAAGAATGATCGCCGGTCTAAAGACCCCTCCTCGGTCCGTGAACCAAATCCTTAATATTGTAAATTCGAATATTTTCATCAGAACTAACCGAAAATTGTGACATAGACGTACTCCTACCTCAAAAGACTCAGACTTCAACTGAAGGCAACTCCTTGAAAGGGTTTTTCGAAGGGTACGATTACTTTCTGAGTTCCATTTGTGATCGCAATTTTCATTCTGAGAACACATCATTTCTCACGAGAGTTTGATAAGGAGAAAATAATTTACTGCTTACGTTATTCTGTTCCAGATATAATTAGATGATTTTGAGATAAAAAGAGGAAATTTCCTTCAATATAAATTTGATGTATACTTCATTCACTTTTATTTTAGCAGTCGGTTGGCCATGGAAATTTGACACATTTCACTCTGTATAGTACGAAAATGTGGGGTTATGAAGCTTGTCAAAACATTTTTGGGTTTTAAATCAACGCTATGTTGCCCGTTCTACGTAAAAGTTTCTGTTATTACGTATTTTATCACAATGTCGAATCTCTTCGGAAAATATTTGACGAACATAATTGAAGTTTATACAAACTGATTGAAGGCATACCAAATCCAGTTATTTGCATGAAAAATACAAGAGATCAGTATATCATAATATGCACTAGCTTAAGGAGAGTTAATGTTCGTTATCTTCTTTGGCTTACATCATTTTTTGTAGATTTCAAAAATATTAACTCGAAGATGAAATGCATATGTTGCAGTGGTTCGGAATGGGTATCTCCCGAAGGAATGAACAGATAATTACAAGAATGTTAAATTCTTCAACAAAAATCATCTAGCATCAATATAAGTAAAAGGAATTGAAGGAAGTTTCAAGTTAAGATGAACTTCACCTTTGAACAAATGATTCACATGAATAAACAAGTAACAGGGCAACTTGCGCGTATTTGTGGCTATTCATCTTAATACATTGATGTAATAATAATAATTATAGGTATTTATTAGTACCTTAAGACATTTACATTGTATAGGACAAGTCAAATGAAAAATAGAAAAATCCATTTTAGGGAACTTATTCTCCGATGACATTTATCGAAAATCCTGTAGTAAACTTTCAGCATTAATTCACTCAAACAAAAAATTCTCAAATGCCACCACTTTTTTGGGTCTCCCAATAGAAGGAAATTCTTTGTCATCCTCTTCATTGACAATCTTTCTGATTGTGGAAATATCCAGCTGAAATATATGTCGTTTAGATTCAGATGAAACATTATATAAATTCTCTTACATTGAATATGCGTTCGCTACCGTCTGACGTATTGTGGATTTTAGAATATCAGGGTATAACTATTTGAATGAGCGGACCTGAATTCTAAATAGCACTTCCTGAAACCCTGTCTCTTTTTTCAATCACTTTCTGCATTTTCGTAATAAAAATTGATATTAGTTGTGGCAACGGCGTTATGACATTAACGACATTTCATGAGTGCCAACCTAACTTCGTTCTAGTTACAAAAACTTGAGAAAATTATTTCATGGCCAACCGACTGCTAAAATAAATTTGAATGAAGTATAGATGTATCATACGTCGATATGTAAAGTGTCAGTGTCCTGTTTATATTTGTCTTGGTAATACTCCGACTGTATAAGAATACATGTACGGTCCCTTCTTTCATATGATTTTTTCCTTGTCATCGTGTTCTTAACTAAATAATTTATCAAAGGGCGGCTCATAAGAAAAGAGGAAGCAGGGGAGGTTGAGCCTTCTCATACAGCTGATCACCAAAATTCATAATGAAGATACATTTATAACCTATCATAATTTTCAAAAATAAATTTTCAAAAAATATTTCAGAACGTCTGGACTAGATATTCAGATGAATGAATCTGTTTCGAACTCGAACCCGTGAAACTATCGCATCATATCTAGCGGCCATGGCGTTGTAGTGCAATATGTATTAAATATTAAAGGAGGATTTTCTGCATTTTGTTACGCTGATAGCGAAAGGTTGGCCATCGAGCCTGAATCGGTGAAATCGGCTCGGTTCGATGCTTATTCCACCATGTAGAGGAAAATTTTGGCCGAGCCTGAGCTATCTCACGGTACGGAGTACGTTCACAAGTCTCCTAAGCTACTAAAGTAAGGTAAGGATTCAGCCGACTGCGACTGACCGGTTTCACAGCCGTCTATAGAGGGCTACCTTAGAGCATTTAGAAGGCTGGGCCGATAGTATCTAGGGTTTATTTTCACAAAGAGTTCGCATTGATTCCAATTCAAATTTATTGGCTTTGTGGGAAACTCGAATTTTGAAAACTTTTGTTGTCAGTGGTTGATTCGGGATCGAAAGTATAATGGATAATACTGAGTGTCTCAGGAAGAATGCGACAAATGGATACCATGAATTAATGTCATCAGGCTGGACTCGCATCAAGAGGCTTTAATCGCCTGAGTGCCTTCGTTTGGGATATACATGCAGAGTGATGTTATCTTATAAGTGAAATTTCACAGTTCAATAACTCTTGAACTAATTGACCGAATGATTTCAAATTTTGTCACCCTTTACTGTCCCCTTTCTTTAATATATCAGATCCGTACTTAAAATTTTTAGACTTTTCCTATTTTTGTGAATATTGGATCACCCTGTATACTATAGTAAGTGAATATATTTCTGCTACAACGAATAGCTTGAATGTTGAGAAGTAGGCTCAATTTTTTGGTGGAAGAAGTATTTTTTCTACAAACGTGCGCGTTCAACCTTTTTCTCGCACGCATCTCAAGTTGCAAAGAATCACTTTCCCAAAAGGTGCGGTAAAAACGCCTCCTGAGAATTTCTTCCTCCATAATGAAGAGATGACGAGAAATATCGATTTTTCATAAACAAGTTGTGAATGAATACGTTGATTACAAGCTTTCATGACCGACACTTGGGAAACTATAAGAAATAGTGGAAAAGGATCAAGTACCTACAATTTTGTAGAGCTCGAAAAGTTCTATGAAAAAATTCGCGATTGCATAAATATACTATTCGTCTTGTGGAAAAACAACGCATCAAAAATATATAATACTGAATGTTGAACAAACTGTGTATGTATATCAATCATATTGAAGCTCGAATCATTTAGTGTTAGGAGGCGACTACCATGTAGATAGCCCAGAGGTGATTACCCCATTTCGGACTTGGGAAATATACAAGATGTTCCTGAATAGGAGGTACAAACGCAAACGTTTCGTTTTCGAGATACAGGGTGTTGAATTTCTTTGAAAAGTTTGAATTTTTGGATTGATATCAAAACAAGTTGTGAAAACACATTCATTATTAGAAATACCGAGTTAAATGTCATGTGTCAAAACTAACAATGAATTTATTCACTACAGAGCATACTGACGTTTATGACAATTTCACTCATTCCATTTTTTGTGAGAAAGTTTCCATAGCTCGTTTCACAGTTTCACAAGCAAGCCGGCAAAACTTACGGCCGGTTTCATAATCAAACCTAGAGTCGCTTTGATTTCAAAACTTCCTTTAACCCTACTAACGTCCAGTTTCATAATCGAATTTAACGTCATTTTTAGCTTAAAGCTTCCTTTACTGTCATTTTTAGTAGGGTTGAGGGAAGCTTCAAAATTAAAGCTTCTTTGACACTATTTTTTAAAATTAACAATGGCTCAACAAGAAAAAGTTCTGGAGGCAAACAGCAGACAGGGTTCTAGAAAAAATATCACCCTATAGATTTGCTATCGAAATTTGCATGTCACAATTACCAATTATAACATTCATGCCAAATTTCAGGTGAATATCATGGGAAGTGTAGATACTATGAGAAAAAAACTTGAAATAAATTTTAACTTTCTCACTCTGTATCTCGAAAACGAATCTATTGGATTCCCATGTTTCTGAGATTTTTTTCCTTGAAATTACTCAAGGAATCCCACGTATGAAATTGAAAGCGTAAATTAGGAACTAGTGAATGCCGTTTCTGAATGGAGATTCTTGAGGTATTAGTATTACTTCTTCTTAAGATGCGTGTGGATGAAGGATTGAAGAAATAATTTCTTTTCAAGTGCATCGTTCTGCCTCAAGTTTTTTCCTATTTTAGCGCGCTATCTCAAAAAAATATGATAGTTTTGTGGGATAACAGATTTCAAAGAAAACTCATCCTTCTTTGTTTTAGCTCACGAGACTTTATTGTCTCTCCATCAGGGGTACTGAAAGAATGCTTTATTAAATAATAGCAATCAAATATGGGCTCACGATTTCGAGATTCCATTCTAAAGATGTTGATAAAACTAGAAGACTTAACAGTTATAACTTGTGGAAGTACCATTGATTAAAACCGAAATGGAGGCAACAATTTATATGAAGCAAAGTCGAATTGCCCGTCATGAATTTACCTACTGTTGAATTTAAAATGAAAATTCGTCATCGCCACAAACTTTCTGAATTAAGGAATCACCATAAAAAGTTGTTTCACAATGAACGATGACAAATTTATGCTGTTTATTATAAAGTCTTCAGCAGGTAAATTCATAACGGACAATTCGACTTTCCTTCATGATCATATAAATTTTGTCATTTGTCATTGCTCCCATGTCTGTTTTGATCAATGTCAAAACTTATTATTAAGTCTGCTATTCTCATTAACACCTTAAGAATGCAAGCTCGAAATCGTGAGCCAATTTCCATTTATTTGATTGTAATTTAAGCATTCTTTCAGTTCTCCTGATGAAGAGACAATAAACAGTCTCAAAAGCTTGAGTAAAGATTAATGAGTTTTCTTAAAAATCTAAATTATCATATCATAAATAGTTACAAATACACGCATTAATCATCATATCTCAATATAAAAAAAATCCTTGATAATAAGAAGTTTAAATGATGAATTTATTATTGCCGATAATTAACCCTAAACACTCAGAAACTTGGAATTTCCAAGTAGACAATATTGCTGAAAATTAACTGACATAAATCAGAGAGAGTTTGCACCTATTAATTTTTCGCTCCATAATTACTCGAAATGAATAATCAGGAGAAAAACTTTGGACTTATTTTTAAAAGTCCGAATCTCGGTCTGAATGTAGGTCTCGATGTAGGTATATTGTTGGAATCATTCTGTAGAATGATGTCCACGATGCTCTAGTTCTTCTTAAATAATGTGATTTCAAATCCTGTATCCAGAATGAATGAGATGAGGAATATCAGAATGTTATAAGAGCTCTACTCATCAATACGATATATTTCGCAGAAGTACATCTGGATTGAACCTGAATTATAAATTTATAAGTTATAAACGCAGGTATAAGGAAAATTCACAGTATCTTTTCAGTTAATTATTCCTGATACCTACATTTTTCATTTCAAAATGTCTGTATTTACAAGGTATATTGCCGTTTCAAACCAATTCCTTCAAATAAATATAGATGTGCTTGTATTTTTTCGCAACGAAAAATACACGGATAGGAAATGCGGCGGATGCATTTTTCTATATGATATTTAATTGGACGAAATCTTTCTTTCTCATAGGTATTCTCATATTCTCAGACAGTTTTTGATAGATTTCATTTAAGAAATAATAATATTGAATATCAACCCTGCTTGTATAAAGTTTATACAAGCTTTATACAAGTTTATATAGAATAAAGAATTATATATCCTGATCATCATAAACATTCGATCAGAGCATGGAAATATTACCTAACGTTCTTTAAATATTACATATCACGGACTCACCCAAAGTAGCAAAATATCCTAAGATGATGATCAAACCATGCGCGCAGAACATTTTAGAAAGTGAAACTTAAACGATTACGGTGCTATTGTAAAGACATCTCGCGAAGTACTACTGCTACTACCAAGCCTTTGCAAAGATGTCAGACCGCGGTCATCTCCCCAAACAAACACAAAACAAGGACTCTCACTGTGTGTGTGTGCAGTACCATAGACAATCAATGTGCAGTACAGGTCAAAGATTTGGTATCATACACGTATTCTTGTAGACAATCGGATTGGTGTCATTTATTCTTGACAAAATATATACCATTAGTGAAATGAAGACGAATTCAAAAAAGTTCAGAGGATTTCAGGATGTTATTCAGCACTAATTTTATATAAAATTGTATAGTCCTTCTTATTCTTCAATACGTGATACGTTTGAATATTGTCACTATATGTATATTGAATGAATGGAAATACATAAATGAATTAATCATTACACGCGGTGGTCCAACGAAAACTTAACACCTCGATTTTCCGACTTTGAAATGAAATTATGGAAAATCGCTTCGACCCGTCAATTTCTGATTCGAGGGGAAACATTTTTTCTGCTCTTTCAATCCCCCGTAACTGCAACCCCCTACTATACTGCATTCAACTTTATTTTAGCAGTCGGTTGGCCATGGAAATTTGACACATTTCACTCTGTATAGTAGAAAAATGTGGGGTTATGACGCTTGTCAAAACATTTTTGGCTTTTAAATCCACGCTATGTTGTCCGTTCTAGGTAAAAGTCTCAGTAATTACGTATTTACTTAAAACGCTAAATTAATTCGGAAATATGGTAATTTACATAACAAACGTTTATACAAACTGATTGAAGGCATGCACCAAATCTAGTTATTTGCATGGAAAATACAAGAGATCAGTTTTTAAATGTATTTATTTTCGCTATGGAAGAAAATTAATAATATGCAGTTGGTTGAGAAGAGTAAATATTGGTTTCTTTGGCTAAACGTTGAAGACATTACATCACTTGTTGAATTCAAAAATGCGCGAGTTCACGCAGAATAAATGAATGTGCGACTGTTTTGAACCGTTCTGGAATCATCGTAAAAGCGAAGCAAAACAAGCCTATACCAAAGATGAAATGCATCTGATCCAGTGGTAGTGAATGGGTTTATCTCTCAAAGTAATTAATGGATACTCACAAGAATGTTAAATTCTTCAACAAAAATCATATTGTATCAATGGATATCAAAATAGTGAAAGGGAGTTATAAGGCAAGAGGAACTTCAGAAAAATTTCACACAAAATATTTATTGATCCCTTAAGACATTCACAATGTATAGGACAAGTCAAATGTAAAATTGACCTTCTAGAACTTATTTAACGATGACATTTATTGAAAATCCTTAACACTCTAGTAACTTTTTTATACAAGATACATTTGATTGTTTCTTTTTTTATTGAGCAACTCAACAGTGGTTGGCAGATGATCACACAATATTATGGCCTGATACACCTGAGCAAGAAATTTCATATGGAGATGTTAAAGTATTGAATAATGACTATTTGAACCTTAATAATCTAGGCACCCTGAACCCAACTTATCTGGGCCACTCACGCCCTCTAACAGAAAACCACATATATATATATATATATATATATATGTGATGATAATTTCTGTTGTTCATGGGTCCTCTAAGATCAATGATCTGTTTGAATACTTTGCTCTTGCAGATTTTTTTGAATGTCAACTGAGTTGCTCGTGTCCTGATGAAGAGCCCAACAATAGGCTCGAAATATAGACAATCGAACGACAAATAGTTGTCTCTGTTTACAACCAGCCCCTTGCCGACTACCCATAGTATTTTAACATATATATATATATATATATATATATATATATATATATATATATATATATATATATATATATATATATATATATATATATATATATATATATATATATATATATATATATATATATATATATATATATATATATATATATATATATATATATATATATATATATATATATATATATATATATATATATATATATATATATATATATATATATATATATATATATATATATATATATATATATATATATATATATATATATATATATATATATATATATATATATATATATATATATATATATATATATATATATATATATATATATATATATATATACAAATTCAAATTGACAGATTCAATGTATTTCGTAATTTTATTGTAAATGAATTGATGGTTTGTAGATTACAGATAAAAACAGTAAGTTAATGTGCACGTGATGAAGAATTATGACTGATTTTGAATGTATTTTTAGATGTAAATGTCCCAGCCAAACCTATTTCATAATCTTGAAAAAGGCTTATATACGCCGAAACATATGTCGATTACAAGTTATAAAATCTGAATACCTGAAGTTTTATTGTGCTCTAAACCCAATTGCACCTAAAATATATATATATATATATATATATATATATATATATATATATATATATATATATATATATATATATATATATATATATATATATATATATATATATATATATATATATATATATATATATATATATATATATATATATATATATATATATATATATATATATATATATATATATATATATATATATATATATATATATATATATATGCGAATCGGTCTTTTTGAGGACATTTCATATATTTCTCATATATCAAATATAATGACATAGTTAGGTTCGCATTGTAATTTTGGGTCATATAATTCGATCCGTTTGCCCATATGTGAATTTTTTTGCTATCTATAGGGAAAAATGCATGTATGTGACCATTTGGGGACGCTCGAAAAAAATTTTTTTTTTGTGTTTTTTTGGATAAAGGTGGTGTATTCTTCTTCTTCGCCTGGAATATCATGGTTCGTACCTTGTTGTAGTAGACTTACTTTTTATATTTTTGCAATAAAATGAGTTGATTCACTAATAGTATTGACCACTTGACGAACAAAAATGATATTTAGCAACCGAAAAAAAAATTTAAATCATTATTTAATTTCATATATTGAAGCTGGATTTTACAATGGTGAATCACTTCTTTGAATGATTTTATGCTCAATATGCTGTGAATTTAAAGGAATAAAAGTCAAGAAATGAATTCATGTAAAAATTCAGTCCTGTACATCATCATAACCAATATTTCATAAAATGATTGGATTCGCTTTCAGGATATAATGATAATTAAATTGAACTTCTTAATAGGACATCGCAGTTTATCACCCTATGTAGAGCATGTATTTATTGAGCGAAGAACTGTATTATTCAAATCATCCATTGATATACTGAGTAGCAGTTATTTGATAACAAATAATTGGCATGTATTCATTAATAATTTTATAATATGTATCATCGTTTCGAGGAATGCAACACTATGTCCCATAATCATTTCATGTAATAATGTAACAAAAATTCATTTGAATTAAGGTGAGCAGTCACAATGCCCCCAAGGAAAATCGCCATAATATTCTGTAATGAAATTTATCTGGCAACGCTGCTCAGACCAGCCCCTCTAGCTAGGGGATGAGTTTAAAGACGGAAGACGGAACCGAGATGCGAATTCCCAAAGCAGGTAGAATGGTCCAGTAAAGGAAGGGCTGAAATCACTTTTTCTCGGAAAGAGCTGCATTTTTGATATGTTAATTGTTATGAAAAATGAAACATATGGACAAAAATGCAGGTGTCAAAATTTTCAAAAATTCGTGAAAATATACGGTTTTTCTGAAATTTTCGAGAATGAGAAGGTTTATGAAAAAAAAAATTCTAGTAAGAGTTGTGAAGCGGAAAAATCTAGTCGAAATTGTTTGCTTTCCCGTGGAAAGTGATTTTGTATACTGTTTAGCAAGGTATTTCTCTAACGCGGCAATAGCAGTGAATTCGAAATTTGGCGCCTATTGTTCAAAGCTTAGACTAATAAGAAAGTTAGTATGTTTACATTTTACTGGGAACACACCTTAAATTTGTTCACTTGCGCTGTTGCCAACTCTATGCGAGGGTCAGCCGTCGCGAGCATGTTTTTTAACTAAAAAATGTAAAAACTAAAGAAATTGGGTTAGAAAATTGCTGAGACAGAGATCGAAACTCATAAAGCAAACCTTTTCATTTCTGATTTGGTAAAAGGAATACTTTTCATTCAAAAATGAGTAAATATATTTTTCCTGAAATTGCACTAGAAAAGATAAACATCAGAGATTCAGCCCAATTTGGCAACTCCGTACTATCGGAATGTTTACCTTTGGAATCTATGAATTTGTAATTATTTTCGAAATTAGCGTTACAGGCAGTGTTTCACAGTCTAAAACTTCTGAAATTTATTCGAAGAAAGTTTTCATAATGGTAAGATACGGATAATTTCATGAATTAAATCCGAAGGATTCTGTAAATGGAACACATTCGTAAGTATAGGTTAACTTTATGTTTGTTTTGGTTTTCAGTGTCGACTCATACCACTGGTTTCAATTATATGGTTTCAATGGATAAATATTTTTATTTGTTATAGCCTTCCCAATCGAGATTCGAAATGATGGGTTTTCTCTTTGAGGTTTGGAAATTGATCGGAAAAATCCTAGATTCATTTATATATGCCCGAATCACTTCAACTGGATATAATTTGTGATAAGATAAGTAAACGTTAGCCCATTGCCCTTCCAACTCCATACATTTGAGAGCAAAGAGACTAAGACTTCAAGGTGAGAATTTTCATTGTTGTTCAAAATACTTCTTGAGACTGTATTCATATTTTAGCACTTCTCTGATTAAAAGTATGAGTACTTTATCAGAGGACACTTTTCCGAAGAGGAAACCTAGGGCAAAATTAGTTACCAATTATTTTGTTGTTATGATACCTACATACAATATACATGAGTAAAACCTCCAGACCCTCCCCAACCTTTTGAAAAGAAGCATCAGAAGAAATTGTTCAATCAGAGAAAATATTTACAGAGAAAACATTGAACCTAAAGTTTCTGCAATCAAACGAAGTAGGTAAGCTAGGTGTGGCATTTAAAGATTCATTATTGAAATATGTTTTTGTTATTTTAGAAAAACCTATGTTTGGGACATGGCTGAAGAAGAATTCAGTTCGGATAAAACAAGGCCAAACTTCATATTCATGAGGAGAACTATTTTTCGCTTCGGAGTAATGTTCATTCTGTAGTCGAAGCTATGGAACTTGAATAATCTGCTATATTTCAGAGTAAATCCTTTCATCACAGTCATCTATAAGTGCTTCTAAGGTGTAGTATTCACAAAATCCAACATAAAAATATTTTAATTTTCGTCATGAATAAACATTATTCTGTATAAGAATCAATTATGTTCTCTTTGTAGGCTCCTCTTTCTGGTAAAGGAATAAATGTTTGAGAGGAAGTTGAAAGACCTATCAACACAGATATACAGTCCTGCATTGAGATCATTTACTTTGACATTCTAATCCCCAAGAGCTAATTATTTTGCACGCATTCCATTCAACAAAAATGTTTGAAATATAAATTGATTGTGAGTGTTTTGGCCAGGGAGTTAAAGAATATTTGTGTATGCTATTTCTTTTCATTATCTTTCAAATTTTGGTAATTATTAACTGACAATGAGACATTGGTGTTTTTTTTTTATCATATAACATCATTTTTGTTCTTAATAAAGATTTTTATATATAAGTGTTTATTAATAAGAAAATATCATGCCTATTTAGGCAAGTACATATGTACAAAGAAATGGACTGGTAAGAGCGAAACCGGTCTGTCACTACTCAACCTTGATGATGGCTCGTTTCCAATGGTCATTCATATGATGGTCTTTACCAGTCCATTTCTTTGTTCATAAGTGTTTATTTATACATAAGTTGAATACAAATTCTTGGGCTGAGTTTTTGAAAATTGTGTTACTCAAAATTGTCCACTCGTATAATTTATGTGATTAGGTATATGGAATCAAATATCGAAAGTTTGAATTATAGAATACTGTGTATAGAAATAATAGTGAAATTGAATTCGGTCAGAAATGTACCCACTGTGAATTGCATTGCTAAGATGCAGTTACTATCTGTTCGATGAATAGTCAGAACATTTATTCTATGATAAATTATTCATCAAGCCATGTAGTCGAATCAATCGAAATTACGAATTATAATATATCCGAGTTATAATGTGTAATTGGTTATTTTATTCAACTAGATCAGGAATTATACCATTTTGAACAATTCGCTCAATTTTCTAACTTCATTTTAGTAAAATCGTTGAATTTAAAGTCGAACTTAATTCTGCTATTCGAATTCGAAACAGTGAACCTAATTTCTAAGTGAATTGAGCACCCTTAGGCATGCCTATGGCATGGCCCAGGAAACAGCCATTTTTATTTGTGTTTCTCTCTAACGGATGTCATGTATGCCTCTTTTTCTATATGTTTGTTCCCAAAACAAACCCGTAAATGAATGACTTGCTTGGTCTATTTATTCTTATTAGTATGGTTCAAATATAAGAGAATACGAACAAATAAACCAAATCGGTTTGTTTTGCGCATTACCAACATCTTATTGGTCAAACGTTCTTATCTACAATTCTTTTGTCGCCCTTTCTTTTCTCTACCTGTTAAATTCCCGGTCTATTTTAAAGAATGAATGACAGCTCGTTTGGGCTATCAATAACACTATGTAATTATTTGGTTAAATCTCATCAGTTTGAAATCGATATTTCAGTGACGAATTGAAATGAATAATTGCCTCAACAAAACTTCCTTTTCATATTATCAAGTAACACGTTGACGAGATTCTGAATACTTGCAAGAATAGATTATTGTATAAATATTGTATATGTATAAAAAATTGAAACATATTTTTGAACAAATTTATTTTCACTAGCTAGGGCTCCAAAAATATTTCAGCTCATTAGAGAATTTCGAACAATATCATAATCCCAATTTTAAGATTTCAATTATATTCAGTTCTACAGCCACGTCTAATAGGCACTCGAAATTGGGACACCTGTGTAGTTCTGGGACCACAAAATTCCAAATGGATATTTCTCTCTAAATCGTGATGGGAATGATGGGATACTCTATAGATGAACCGCCAATTATTCCTAATAATCAGGGATACGAATAGGAAAAGATTGTACCCATCTGTTCAATGGATGAAAAAAAAATACATACCTACATATCAAATTTGGGATGTAGAAGAATATAGAGCGATTGGGTTGCCTAAAAATAAACTGTCAAGATTATGATTATGGTCAAATTTTATCAGACTGTACATTTTTAAAGCTTTCAATTCTTATATCCAATCTGAGTGGAGGGGCGTCATCATGAATTTTTGCCCGGTCAGAAGAAATCGTAGAACCGGGCCTGATGATTAAAGGTAAGCGTCCATTAGGCCGATCAGGCCGGGTCGCATCGGGACGGAAAAATACGCTTACCTTAACAGCGTATTCCATATCGATACCATATACTTATTCGATATTTGACGCTGCTGTTTCGATATCAATTGAATACTGAAATTCAAAGTATCGATACTGAATTAAGTAAGCATGTCATCCTAATTTTTATTTTCCTTTTAAATTTGCAACTTATCTCAAATAAGTCAACAATCCAACAACTAACCTGATTTTAACCTATGATATCCAAAAATATTTCAATCCCACCTAATAATGAATGTTGCAATTATTCTAAGTGCTACTACACTACGGAGCACGTCCGTACCATAAAAAAACCATCTGTTATCAATGTGCGCCCTTTCTACATTGGAATTTCTACCGAATTTAATACGTAGGTACCTACACCTGTAAATACGCTATTTTTTAAGAGAAGATGGTTGAACTTCGTGAAACATGATTTTGTTGTTTTTTGCATCCCTAGTAGAGTAGCGCAATGGCAACAAATTTGAAATTCGACGCTCGATGAAATGACTACCTGAATCTAAACGCTGAACCAAACATCTGGCAGATATTCGCCAGAGTTGGACTCTCGTCTCGTTTTGTATTGCATTTATTACATGGAACCCTAGGTGTTCACAAGGGGCGGATGGGCAAAAAGTCAAGAATAACAAGTACGTATAATAAAGGTTCATCAAAGTGTCAATACAATAGAAATATTGAATGTTTGATAAAGACAGTTTTCTTTTAAGCTTTTTGCTAAAGATGTCCAAGAAGATATACTGTGATGAAATCTCCAGAGTACACAAATATATAATCTGGGGGGCACGTGCCATCTCACCCCCCCCCCCCCCCCCTAAATCCGCCTATGTAGAAGGCGATATAGATTCTTCAAGGGGGGCTAAAAGTAAAATGAAAAATGTCAGAAATTCTTGATTTGGATAAATTTTGAAGAGGAATTTCAGGAAAAAATATCGACCAACTGATGATAATTAACGTAGAGATTATCGGGTTATTTGGTAAAATTTATACGACTGATGTTGAAACCTTTTTATGGTCATATGACCTAGCTTTCGGCAAATAACTATGCCTTCTGCAGATTCCTACAAAACGGTAACAATAAGTAAAAAAAGTAATTTAAAAAGGAAATTTCTTAATTTGACCAAATTGAAATGCAAATTCAATTAATTCAGAAACTAATATTCTTTTCAGCCGCAATTTTGAACGAATTCGAATTCCTGGCTGAATTTTCTTAATAAGATGCATACGAGAATAATAATTTAGACGTAGGTATGTTTCTGATAGTGAAATTAAAAGGTAATTCTACGAAGGAAAGGAATTTATTCCGAGTAATGGGACAAAAGTTGAATTGAATAGATGTATGTAGTTATTATTTGAAGAGCAATGACAATATTGAATAAAAATTAAAGTTTTTGCATCGAATAATATCAGGAAAAACAGTTTTTTATTTTTACTAATAATTTTTCAAATAAATAGCTTCCATTTTGATTGAGTGCATAATAAAGATAAAATCGCAATGTAGCTACCACACTTCGGTAGATATTTCTATCCATTAAATTAATACCTGTTGAACTAAATACAGTGAAAGTGTAAGAATTTGAATATCATCTCCTGAGGTGTTCACAAAGATGAATAGGATCATAAGGACCTTCATTATATTGTTATTATGATAAGATACTAATGCTAATTTCAGATGGGACAGAAAAATATTTATACAATAATCTATTATTGTAAGTATTCAGAATCTCGTCAACGATTTACTTGAGAATATGAAAATGAAATTTTGTTGGGGCAATTATTCATTTCAATTCGTCACTGAAATACCGATTTCAAACTTAGTGTTATTGATAGCCCAAACGAGCTGTTATTCATTCTTTAAAATAGACCGGGAATTTCAAATAACACTCTCCAGATAATTCATCTTGAATCCTACCCTGTTCAAGAGGTTCAGACGTTTACGGCCGCTCGCTTTGCAGTTTGCAGTAGGCGCCAAATTGCGAATTCACTGTTATCACCGTGTTAGAGAAATACCTTAATAATCAGTATACAAAATCGCGAAAACAGGAAAGTAAGTAATTTCGGCTAAAATTTTCCGCTGTACAACTTTTGTTTGAAACTTTTTTTCATAAACCTTCTCATTCGCGAAAATTTCAGGAAAACCGTATTTTTTTCTATATTTTCACGAATTTTTCAATAATCCTGAAAATTTTGACACCTGCGTTTTTGACCATATGTTTCTCTCTTCATAACAAACAACATATCAAAAATGCAGCTCTTTCCGCAAAAAAGTGATTTCATCCCTTCCTTTACTGGACTAATTAACAAAAAACCACCCAGAGAAGAAAAACAACTTTGATGTTAAGAGGAAGGTTCACGCTATGGTTGTTGAGAATGAGAAAAATGAACCTAATACTGACTACGAATATGTGGCTTTTATTTTCAGTTTTTTCTCGATATTTTGAAAAGTATTCGAAAAGATACAATGATCTCAATCATATGAGAAACGAAGATATCGAAAAAAAAATTTCAACAAATTTATTTTCGCTCCCTGTATAACCTGAAGTGGTCTCTTAAAATATTTAAGCTTAGTAAAGAATTTCGAACAATATCATAATGCCAATTTTCAGATTTCAAAATATATGTTCAGTTCTCCAGAAACGTTTAATAGACACTCGAACTTGGGACACCATGTATAAGAGGTTGAAATTTTCAAATCATTTTTTATGTGTTCAATTGAAAAATATGCCAAAATATCAGAACAAGAGTTAAATTCGTTCCATTTGAAATTTTTCTGATATCCAAAACTACCGCTTTTGATAACCAAATTGGACAATTTTTTTTCAATTCATTTATTCTAGAAAATACAAAATAATATAGAAAAATTATATTCTTCATAGAAACTGCCAATTAAACCTAAGGTATATGCCTGATAGTTTAAGGAGGTAGTAAAAATTCAATTTACATAAAATGAAACTAAATTTTTTCAATTCAACATTGGAATTGTTTATTTTCAATTATATCCATTACGACTAGATTTGGGCTGGAACTAATATTCTGGCATTAGTTTTATTTCTTGAATAAGATCCAGTTTGTGAATTAATGTTTTCTATGGACAATTTCCTGTTCATTTGAAACTTCAAACGGGTATTTTGAAATGCTAAAAAATATCTTCAATGAATTCAACATTTTTCGTTTTGCTTGAAGCACAAGATTTATGTATCTGAACATGACTATCTATAGCAAAGGTTAACTATAAAATTCCAATTGTTTATCTAAGGTTTTCCTCTTGAAACATACAAAATTGTTGAAATTTCAATTAACTTAAAGTAGGTTCATTTCATGACTTCGAGTCGTTTTTTAATGAATTTTGATACTAGCAGTTTGGATGACGATAATTTATATGATTGATAAAAAAATGTTCATTAGTGGAAAAATAATTTCTTAGTCTTATCGACTGTTATAGGTATGATTCACCCAAAAAACACCCATTTCTTATAACTTCATGATAAAAGATTGAAATCTAGACAAGTTCCATTTCATTCATGCCTATATAAATTCAGAATTCATTTTCAACCTGATAAGAATAAATCCAATGTCTTGTTCATGACGTCGAATAGGAAACATAATAATATTGTTCCAATAAGTATCGGGTCAACTTCAAAGAAGCGAGCGTTCGCTTTTTCTACCTGCTACTGGAATTCAGATCTCGGTTCCTTCTTGCATCAATTACTCATCCCTTTGCTGGTGCACTTTGTTCAGTGTTGCCAGAACAAAATATTACCGCATTTTTAGGCTTACTGTGAATGCATACCCAAGTTTGAATAGATTTGTGTAACATAATTTTATGAAATGATTATGAGAGTGTTGCTTCTTAATTCATATAGAACTGCTAATGTCTTTGATTTTTCTGCTTTATTTTTTTCAAACTGCAATGTGTCTAAAATATATAGGACTATAATTAAAAACAGCAGTAAGCCCAAAATGAAAAACGTACTAACGTACTTTTCTACAAACTAACTGATATGAATGATTCAAGGAATTGAAAATTTGATTTTCGAAAAAAAATTGTGTTGAATTTTGATAGGTTAGTTTGAGCTGATTTGCGCCCTTGAAACTTTGCGTAGAATTCAAGGAGTAATCTGATTATGAATGAAAAAACTGGGCACTGCATTCAATGAACGAAAGTTGAAATCATTTCCGGCAAACGAATCTGAAGTTTTTTTCTAACGTTCCCGACATATTGAATTTTGAAAATTAGGGGATGGAACTGCACCGCTTGGATCCTCAAGTTAAAGAAATTTCCAGCGAATGTTCACAACCATATAACAATTCTACATGCCCAGTCTCATTATGCGAAGTTGATTAATTCGAAGATATCAATTTTTGAAAATTGGGCGATGGAAATTCATCCCCTGGATCCCATTACATTCAGCGAACGTTCACATCAATATAATTTTTTTACTAGCCCAATCTCATTGTAGTGTTCTAGAGATATTGAATTTTGAAAATTAAAGGTTGGAAACTTATCCCGCATTCTAGGGAAAGTTAATGAAATCCTCTTCAATCAATCAATTTGATATAAATGTTCTGCATAGAAAGTTTGTTATTGTGATTACTTTTCCAAATCATTCCTATAATTAACCCTCGTTTTCATTGTTTAATAGAAATCCAAGCGAATCTGAGAACTCTTTGTTCATTATTTATGAGAACCTAGGCTGGTTCTCATTAATAATGAACAAATTTTAGTGAGCCACTGGAAACCTCGAAAAGGTATGCTAAGTTCACACTCGTCAAGAATCATTCAGAAAAACATAGGTCCATATTATAGAAAAACAAATTATATCTTTCCATTTTTTCGAAAGTCCTCGAAAAGACGTCCCATTTGAGGACCGTCCCCAAAAGAGCCAATCCTTGCATCGGCAATTTGAGGACCGTCCTCAAATGGGCCAAATGTCCCCGAATGGACTAATTCATGCTCTGAAATGTCCCCGAAAAGACCGATTCACATATATATATATATATATATATATATATATATATATATATACAAATACAAAGCTCTAGTACACAAGAGCAAGAGTCACGGAGATCATCTCCTAGAATACGAAGAAGTGGACTCTTCACCAGAGCGGAGAGCGAAGATACAATCGAGAAACGCTTTCTGGGCAACCTGATGAAGTTCTCGGGAATTGCACCTGAAACACGACCGAAGCTTCCCCGCATGAAACACTCCAAAGAATTTTTAGCCACTGTAAGGCATTTGAACTCTATACTTCCTAAACACCTGCAGAATGTCGACACACTAGAACCGATTGTTGACATTGTATATGCTGGAGCTGTCACAGCATGTGAGATTCATGGCCGAGAAGTAGGACAGAACAGTACACCGAGACCTGATTCTGCACCTCCCTGGAAGCTGCGCCTGGAAAGGAAGATAAACGTCATGAGGAAAAAAATCGGAAACTTACATACTTACATTAACACGGATAATCCATCGATGAAAGTGACTAAAGCTGTCAGAAGGATAGCGTCTGAGTTCCGTGTTGGACGCAGAGATCCGTCATTCGTGGACAAAATTCTCTTGATATCGGACACTCTAAAACAAAAAATTAGAGCATTAGGGAACAGGATCAGACGCTATAATGATAGAGCAAAGCGCTACAAAAACAACAGGCTATTTTTTTCGAACCAGAAGCAGTTTTTTCGGGATCTTGAGGGTGGCAAGAATGATGGGACGATCCAAGTTGAACCTGCAGAAGCTCACAAATACTGGTCTGAAATTTGGTCGGAGAGTGCGATCCACGACGATGGGGCGTATTGGATCGGCGAGGCCGAAGCACAGATCCCCAAGGTTCAAATGAGCGACATCCAAATCAGCGAGATGGACATAAAGGAGGCTCTGAAAGGTTCGAACAACTGGTCATCACCTGGACCCGACAAAATTCAAAATTATTGGTGGAAACACCTCACCAGTATACATAAAGCGCTCTCTATGGCACTCCAAAAGTCAATAGCCGACCCAACAACAATTCCTGACTTTTGCACCTTGGGAGTGACACATCTTCAGCCCAAAGACGGTGACTTCCGAAATCCTAAGAACTACCGGCCGATCACCTGCCTGTCCACAGTTTATAAAGTCCTCACCGCAGTACTCACCCGATACATCAGTCAGCACCTCAGAAACAACAACCTAATGGCTAGAGAACAGAATGGCGGCCGCATAAGAACTAAAGGCTGCAAAGAACTCCTGGTAATTGACCAAATAGTTACCAAGCAGGCCCGAAGAAAATTGAGGCACATCTCTGTGGCATGGGTGGACTATCGGAAGGCCTTTGACTCTGTTCCCCACACATGGCTGCTAAGAGTACTAAAAATGCACGGGATCGACGAGAAGGTAACGAATCTTCTTGGGCATCTGATGAGAGGGTGGAGGACCCAACTGGCTGTGAGAATGGAGGATCGTACAGTTAAGTTGGAGGTGATCAAAATCAACCGGGGCATATTCCAAGGCGACACCTTGAGTCCAATATGGTTCTGCATGGCGCTGAACCCTCTGAGTATGTTACTTAATAATACCAACTATGGCTATACCATCAGCAAGCAGAGCAGCATCCGTATAAACCACCAATTATATATGGACGATTTGAAGCTCTATGCTGCTAATGCAGATCAACTAAGAAGAATGCTGGAAATAGTCTCATCATTCAGTGATTCCATAAACATGAAACTGGGAGTAGAAAAGTGCGCAACTCTAGAAGTTAAAAGGGGAAAGATACAGGAGCCAAAGCAGGAAACAACGCTTATGAACCAGATCAAGATTCCCAGCCTGAACAAAGACGACACCTACAAGTACCTGGGCATACATCAGGCATTGGACATCAAAACCGCTGAGATGAAGGAGCTCTTCAAACAAAAACTATATAAGAGAATAAGCCTCCTTCTTAAATCTAAGCTCAACTCAAGATCATTGTTCACGGCAATCAACATCTGGGCGGTGCCGAGCATGACCTATTCTTTCGGCATCCTGACTTGGTCTGTTACTGAGCTCCGGGAAGTGGATAGAGCTGTGAGAGCCATGCTCACAAAATATGGAGTGCACCATCCTCACTCGTCGACTATCCGTCTGTACCTCCCACGCCAACATGGAGGACGAGGGCTCCTCAATCTGGAGTCGGTTCATGAGGGAAACATCATCTCATTAAGAAAATATTGCCTCAAAGATCACTCACCTTTCTTCACCGCAATCCGTGAAGCCGACGACAGAATATCACCCCTGAAGCTGGCGGAGTCATCTCATCAGGACACCAGGCGACCCCAGTGTGAGATAATGGAGGAATGGAGGAGCAGGGCCTTGCACGGCAGATACCCTGGTCACCTGGAAAGTGGAGATGTGAATAAGGTCGAATCTCTTACTTACCTGCGCGCGGGATACCTCTTCCCCGAGACGGAGGGACGGCTCTTGGCGATCCAGGACCAGGTGGTGCCGACAAGAGTGTACCTGAAGCACATAGCTCAGCAGGACATCCCCACCGACCGATGCCGCAGGTGCTCCCAAGGACCAGAGTCAATTCAACATCTGACTTCCTCGTGCCCAATTCTAGCCCCAAAGGACTATCTCGATAGACACAACTCAATGGCCAAGATTTTTCATCAGCAGATGGCGTTGAAGCTCGGTCTTCTTCTGAGCGAAACCCAGCAGCACTTATATGTGCCAAAAACACTGTTGCAAAACGCCAGCTACAAACTTTACTGGGACGCCACAATGGTAACGGATAGATCGGTTGCTCATAATAGGCCAGACATCACTCTGTTCGACAATGTGAGGAAAACGTGTCTCCTGATAGATTTCACCATTCCCGCAGACGATAATATCACAAGGGCTTACTCGGAAAAGATCTCAAAGTACACAGATCTGGCCTTTCAACTCCGAGAAATGTACGCACTTGAGGCGGTCAGTGTTCTACCCATGATAATCTCGGTGAACGGAATTGTGGAGAGGCACTTACTTGAGAATACCCAGCGACTCTGTTTGGACAAGGACATCATCTCCGCTTCGCAGAAACAGGTCATCCTGCACACGACCAGAATAATACGGAAGGTTCTGCAAGGACCGTAGCTGCAGCCTTTGCCTTGGCAGTTCTTGCCCGGCAGATGCTGATTATCTCCCGTGTTGGAACGGTGAAAAAAAAAAATAAAATATATATATATATATATATATATATATATATATATATATATATATATATATATATATATATATATATATATATATATATATATATATATATATATAAATGAATACATAGCAGTTTGTTTGGAAATTTCAAGCTTGTGTTTACCTCCGAGTAGTTTATAGATTGTTTTTGGGCAAATTGAATGACATTTTGCTTGTATGTACAATAATTCTTTTTGAGATTAAGAAGATGAGAAGAGAGATCTTTTTGTTTATACAAAAATATTAAATATTCTTGAATATATATAGTACTAAAATGCCATTCCCTCTGCCCTACTGCGAGATTTTATTTCATTCCGTTCAGTTCCAACATTCTTGAATGTATATAGTGTTAAAATGCCATTCCCTCTGCCTTACTGCGAGATTTTATTTCATTCCGTTCAGTTCCAACATTCTTGAATGTATATAGTGTTAAAATGCCATTCCCTCTGCCTTACTGCGAGATTTAATTTCATTCCGTTCAGTTCCAACATTCTTGAATGTATATAGTGTTAAAATGCCATTCCCTCTGCCTTACTGCGAGATTTAATTTCATTCCGTTCAGTTCCAACATTCTTGAATGTATATAGTGTTAAAATGCCATTCCCTCTGCCTTACTGCGAGATTTAATTTCATTCCGTTCAGTTCCAACATTCTTGAATGTATATAGTGTTAAAATGCCATTCCCTCTGCCTTACTGCGAGATTTAATTTCATTCCGTTCAGTTCCAACATTCTTGAATGTATATAGTGTTAAAATGCCATTCCCTCTGCCTTACTGCGAGATTTTATTTCATTCCATTCAGTTCCAACATTCTCAATGAATGATGATCCTATTAAAATTTTTGGATTTCTCGTTTACAACTGCCTAGTAGTCTGGCCGATGGATATTCAGAGAAATCAATTACTTTTCAAAACTTGCTCCAGATGTATACTGAGGGTGTAGGTACCTGAGAATAATAATTTCCATTGAACAGTGTGTATATTCACCTCACTTTATGGAGTTTTAAAAAAGAGATTCAAATTAAAATATTTACATACCTCAAACATTTCATCTTTTGTAGCAGAATGGACAACCTCAAAATTTCCTCTACATTATTATTCCACATTCATTAGGTCATCGATTGAATCAGACTCATCATCAGAAGAATCTGATTCTCCCAATGAAATAATGAATGGAGGAATATCTGCTATTGGGAGATTACCCATAAATTTAGCCCAGTCGTCAGTTATGAGCCTATCACAATGCATACAAAAATTTTTCCACATTTCCGATGTACATTTTGAAAGAGCCAAAGTCCATAAATTCAAAACCCTATCTTTGGAATAGGGAAGAGAATTTATGTTCTTGTTGTAGAAGTTCTTAGAGAACGCCCAGGCCATTTCAATAGGATTATACTGACAATGGTATGGGGGTAATCTAAGAACATCATGCCCATGCTCTTTCAAAAGGTCATCCACTAAATATTTTCGTTGACTTCTATTTCGAAAGGGTAGTATTAATTGCCAAAGTTGTTTTTTATTTGAATTTTGACTGAAATTAATTTTGTTTTTAATCAAACAATCCTGCATTTCACTTTTCTTACTGGAAAATGTGGGTGGCTTGTCCAATTGCACCGAATGATAAGGGGCATTGTCCATTACAACCACACATTTTCCAGGAATATTAGCTAATGCAGGAATCAGTTGATTAATGATCCAATTATGAAATAATTCACTGGTCATTGTATTGGGATAGTCTCTGTCATTGTTTGCCGAATTTAAAATTAAACTACACCCCTCTAAAAATCCACAATTACTTCCTGCGTGTAAAACCGTAAAACGTTTTCCTTCATGTTTAATTTTGGATGGGTTGCTCTTTATATCAGATTTGTGTGTCCATCGACGAACAGAAGAACCATTTTGGTAAATCCAAGTTTCGTCGAGGAACACGAATCTGATATCTTCATCTGAAGATTTATATTGAAGAAATTTTCGCAGGAAAGTAATTTTGGCTGCAACGACATGCTTTTGTTCACATAAAATTTTGCGTTCATCCACCCTTTTGTATTTGTAACCCATCGATTTTAAAATTTTGTAAAGTGATGTCCGTCCCCCGGTATATTCCAAATCATTTTTTGCATAATTAAGTAGAGTGTCAACACTAAAGTATTCATTTTTCAAATTATAATCCCAAATTCGCCGTTGCAGGTCTTTTCTAAAAATAAACTTCTCAATTTCTTCCACCTTTTTGGGTCTCCCAATAGGAGGAAATTCTTTGTCGTCCTCTTCATTAACAATGTTTCGGATTGTGGAAACTTTCAGCTAAAATAAAAGTAGTTCAGATTGATATGAAACATAGGTATTATAAATCTACTTACATCGAAAATTTTGATACCATCTGGAAAATGGTAGATGAAAGAGTATCAGGATTACTTTTCAGATGAGCTGTCCTCAATTCTGCATAACATTTCCTGATACTCTTTCTTTGCGGCTTTTCAACTATTTTCGGCATTTTGTCGACTTTAGAATATCTGAAACAACTCTGAAACTCTGAACAAATATTTTGTTCACTTGGTCTCTGTATTTGTTGATATTAGTTGTGGCAACGGCGTTATGATATTGATGACATTTCATGAGTGCCAACCTTACTCCGTTCTAGTTACAAAAACTTGAGAAAATTAATTCATGGCCTACCGACTGCTAAAATAAATTTGAATGCAGTATAGGTATCTGATCCTGAAATTTCGATTGATAACGAAATGACAGATTTTGGAATTGAAATCAAACTTTGTCGAATCGACCTCCGAAAACTCCATTTCTATCAGAAGCAACGAACTGAAATTCAATATATGCATCTCAATTCGAAAACTATTTATAGTTTCAAGATTTGGGTCGGATTGATTCAACAGTTTTTGAGAAATTGATATACTTTGTCAAATCGACCGCTGAAATCTCAATTCCTATCTGAACTATCGAATTGAAATTCAACATGTGAATCTCAATTCGAAAACTATGTGCAGCTTCACGATTTGAGTCGAATTGATCCAACAGTTTTTGAGAAATTGATATCACACTTTGCCGAATTGACCACTGAAATCTCAATTCCTATCTGAACTATCGAACTGAAATTCAACATGTGAATCTCAATTCGAAAACTATGTGCAGTTTCAAGATTTGAGTCGAATTCATCCAACAGTTTTTGAGAAATTGATATCACACTTTGCCGAATTGACCACTGAAATCTCAATTCCTATCTGAACTATCGAACTGAAATTCAACATGTGAATCTCAATTCGAAAACTATGTGCAGTTTCAAGATTTGGGTCGAATTGATCCAACAGTTTTTGAGAACCTATATCACATTTTGCCGAATTGACCCCTGAAATCTCAATTCCTATTTGAACTATCGAACTGAAATTCAACATGTGCATCTCAATTCGAAAACTGTGTACAGATTCGAGATTTGGATCGAATTGATCCAACAGTTCTCTCGGAATTGAAATCAAACTGTGTCGAATCGACCTCCGAAATATCCATTTCTATCAGAAGCAACGAACTGAAATTCAACAAATGCATCTCAATTCGAAAACTATTTATAGTTTCAAGATTTGGGTCGGATTGATTCAACAGTTTTTGAGAAATTGATATACTTTGTCAAATCGACCGCTAAAATCTCAATTCCTATCTGAACTATCGAACTGAAATTCAACATGTGAATCTCAATTCGAAAACTATGTGCAGTTTCAAGATTTGGGTCGAATTCATCCAACAGTTTTTGAGAAATTGATATCACACTTTGCCGATGTGATCACTGAAATCTCAATTTCTATCTGAACTATCGACCTGAAATTCAACATGGGTATCTCAATTCGAAAACTATGTGCAGTTTCAAGACTAATCTTGACGACCCTAAGGTCGAATTGATCCAACAGTTTTTGAGAACCTATATCACACTTTGCCTAATTGACCCCTGAAATCTCAATTCCTATTTGAACTATCGAACTGAAATTCAACATGTGCATCTCAATTCGAAAACTGTGTACAGAAGTTTTTGAGAAATTGATATACTTTGTCAAATCGACCGCTGAAATCTCAATTCCTATCTGAACTATCGAACTGAAATTCAACATGTGCATTTCAATTCGAAAACTGTGTACAGTTTCGAAATTTGGGTCGAATTGATCAAATATTTTTTTAGGAATTGAAATCATACTTTGTCGAATCGACCACAGAAATCTCAATTCCTATCAGAACTATCGAACTGAAATTCAACAGGTGCATCTCAATTCGAAAATTGTGTACAGTTTCAAGATTTGGGTCGAATTTTTCCAACAGTTCCTAAGGAATTGAAATCAAACTTTGTCGAATCGACCTCCGAAATCTTCATTTCTATCAGAAGCAACGAACTGAAATTCAATATATGCATCTCAATTCGAAAACTATTTATAGTTTCAAGATTTGGGTCGAATTGATTCAACAGTTTTTGAGAAATTGATATACTTTGTCAAATCGACCGCTGAAATCTCAATTCCTATCTGAACTATCGAACTGAAATTCAACATGTGAATCTCAATTCGAAAACTATGTGCAGTTTCAAGATTTGGGTCGAATTCATCCAACAGTTTTTGAGAAATTGATATCACACTTTGCCGAAGTGATCACTGAAATCTCAATTCCTATCTGAACTATCGAACTGAAATTCAACATGTGCATTTCAATTCGAAAACTGTGTACAGTTTCGAGATTTGGGTCGAATTGATCCAATAGTTTTTTAGGAATTGCAATCATAAGTTGTCGAATCGACCACTGAAATCTCAATTCCTATCTGAACTATCAAACTGAAATTCAACATGTGCATCTCAATTCGAAAACTATTCATAGTTTCAAGTTTTGGCTCGAATTGATCCAACAGTTTTTTAGATATTGATATAACACTCCGCCGAATTGACCACGAAAACTGTGTGCAGTTTAGAGATTTGGATCGAATTGATCCAATAGTTACACTGGGTAACGTAAATGTCGGATTTCAGGTGACCCCATAGAAAAAAGTCCAGTGGAGCCAGATCAGGTGATCTGGGTATCTCAATATCACTTGAGACGTCTAAATAATGTCACTATATGTACATTGAATAAATGGTACCGATACTTAAACTGAATAGAAATACATTAATGAATTAATCATTATACACGGTGGTCCAAGGAAAACTCGATTTTCCGACTTTGAAATGAAATGTGAAAAATCGCTTAGACCCGACAATTTCTGATTCGAGGGTGAACATTTTTCCGCCTTTTTCATCTCCGTAACTTCAATCCCCTAACAGAGGTGAGCAGAACTCCTTGATTTTGAATAGAGATTAGGAGTATTGCGATAACTAATTTTGAAGATCGTATCGAGTACTATCTGACCCTGAAATTCCGCTTAAATATATCCATGGATAATGAAATAACTGCGAAAATAGTGAAAAAAGCAATATGAAATTTACCTGGACAATATTATTCGTGTCCGACACAATTAAAAGTACTTTTGTCCAGAAAAGCATTAGTTTTTTCTCCAAAGAAGTATAAATTTTTTGTCCAAAAAAGTAGACCATGAGACCATATGCTATTGTAAGGTTGTATTAGAATTAAAATCTCTGGTTCAGTTCAAAACAAGAAGAGGGTTCATTAAGAGACGAAAAGAAGAGAAAATTGTTTGATTTATCTGGTGTTTCACCTTCAAAAATCATGAGAATCCTTAAATAGCATGAATTCCATCCTAGATACGATTGGTTCAGGAACTGAATAGGGATGATTCCGATCGACGACTCACGTTCTGTGAAGTGCTCAGTGAAATGATTAACGGTAATCAAAACAACATGTTCCATATCTGTTCTTCGGACGGTTGTTCATTTCACCTTAACGGCATTGTAAACCGGCATAACTGTCAGTGTCAGCTATTGGTCAGATGAGAATCCAAGGTCATTTTGTGTGATACATACTCAGCTTCTCCAAAAATCAAATGTATGGGCGGGTATTCATGGAAATCACATAATCGGCCTTTTTTTCACCCGGTAATCTCACTGGCCAAAACATTCCGAGTCATTCGCTTGACAAGAGAAGACGTGCTACAGTGCTCCTAGTGCTATAAAAGAGAAAGCGGACGAGAAAGTCGAAGTGTCATAAAAGAGAAAGCGGACGAGAAAGTCGAAGTGTCACAGTGCCGTAAAAGTGAAAGCGGAGGTGAAAGTGTACACTGGCGAAGCTGCGGAATTTATGATTCCGTCTACGAAACTTCCGAAGTTTTTTGTAAGTTCTATAAGTGTATGTGTTATAGAGCGGAAATTCGTTCAAATTCAGTGTATTCAGTGTAGAGTCCAGATCCCAAGATCGCTGGTTCCACGGATATCACTGGTGAGTCGATTTATTTTTCTGATAGTATAGAAAATATTTAATTTAGCCACATAGCTTAATAGTAACATAGTAGTAAGGATTTCCAATATTCATTATTATTCCGAAATACCTCATATAGTTCAATACGGACAAAAGCCATGTCGGAGGTCTCAGACAATGAGAGCTCCTACATGGAAGCTACGGACAACGAAGAATTTAGCGATGGAGATGCAGAGGAGCTTGTAAGGCTCAAAGAAGAGAATGGGCAGTTGAAGGCTCAAATAAATAAACTGACTGAAACCGTGTCTCAGTTGGTCGGGGAGATACGCCTCTTGAGAGAGGAAGTTAACAAAAATAAAGCTCCTCAATCCCCTAGTTTTGCTGAAATTGCAAAACAGAATACGGCACAGAAATCCCCCACATTTGCAGAAATTGCAAAGCCGGTAGCGGTCCCCAAAAATTCCTCCAAACAGGAAGTAGCTCCAGAACCGGAGAAGAAGAGAAATTTTGCAACTCAAGTTGCTAAAACCCAGAACGCGCCGCCCACAAAACGCGCGCGTAAAGAAAGTTCATCTTCAGACGAAGAGACCGCAAAAAAAGCAACGGAGTTACCTAAAAAAGATAAAATTCCACCCATCACGACGATGGGTACAGCCGATTGGGTAGAGATCTCAAAAGCTCTCTACTTGAAGAAATTCAGCTACAACAGAGCAACCGTCGTAAAAGACGGGATCAGGATCGTAGCCTCGACTGTGGACGACTACAGGAACATAACAAAATATTTTGACCAGATTGGTAAGGAGTACTTCACGTACCAGATGGAGGAAGAGAAAAAGATATATGCAGTTATAAGACATCTCCCAATAGATGCTGACCTAGATTTAATAAAAAATGATCTAAAGGTCCAAGGAATCCATGACGCCGAGGTGTCCAGAATGACATCCAATAAAACCAAAAAGTTTATACCCTTATACCTGGTAAAAACTCAGAGAAAGGAGATTTTCGAAATAAGACGCCTCTACAATCTCTGCATTGTAGTGGAATCAAAAAGAAGGGCAGAAAATCCAAGCCAATGCTTCAGATGTCAGAGGTACGGACATGCCCAAAACAAGTGCTCTTTTCCATACAGATGCGTCAAATGTTTGGGCAATCATTGCACAAAAGATTGCGAACTTACCAGAAAAGGTGAGGAGAGAAATGCCACATGCGTTCTGTGCGGTGAAGAAGGCCATCCAGCAAGCTACAAAGGATGTAGCGAATTCAAATTAGTTACAAGGAAGAGGAAAACAGGCCAGAAATCGGCTCAGCAGAGCACGATTCCTCTAAAAGTCCAGGAGAAAAAGAAGCCCACCCCCTCCAAAGTAGACGACAAGAAAAAAGAAGTACCCAAACCAGTACAGAAGAAGGAGACACCGAAAATGCCCCAAGCTAAACCCACGATCAACAAAACAAAAGAAAACAGAAAAGTCTCTGAATCCGCCGACGATTTAGACACTTTTACTGAAAAAATTTTCAACAAAATCATGTTGAAAATTGAAAGAGAGATGGAGAAAAAACTCCAAGGAATGTTCAGTAAACTGAAATAATGGAACATACAACTAGGAAAAATTCCCTTAAAATAGTCTCCTGGAACATAAACGGGGTCAGAACTCGAAAACCCGAGATAGAAGAAATAATATCAGAGAGAAAACCTGATATTATAGCCTTACAGGAAACAAGAATACAACCAAATACGCGATTGAATATCATGAATTATGAGATATATAGATGTGACAGAATCGCAAACACTGGGGGAGGTGTTGCCTTACTGGTTAGACGAGATCTGAAACACTATTTTAAAGGAAGATCTGACGAGTCACAAATAGAAACAGTGACGATTGTAGCTGAAATAAATCGACAAAGAGTCGAAGTCACATCGGCATATAAAAGACCCCCAAATAACCTATTGGAAGAAGAAATCAACAACTTACTAGATGGAACAAACCCGAAAATCTGCATCGGAGATTTTAATTGCAAATCTCCAGAATGGAACAGCAGGATGGAAAACAGAAATGGCAGAAAACTGAAAGATCTCGCTGAAAAACATGAAGCTATCGTTATTGGACCTGAAGAACCAACGTACCTAGCATTCGGAAATGGATTACCAGATATAATTGATATCGCAATTATGAAAAATATCACTAGAGAATTCTCGATAGAGACCTTGTGGGACGGAACCTCTAACCACAACCCCATCGAATTAACAATAGGAGATGGGCCAAGAGGAGAACTAATGCAAACAAGAGAATACACCGATTGGACTAAATATAGCCATCTGATACAATCGGAGGTAACAGAAATACCGACAATCAACACACCGGAAGACCTAGAAAGAGCAGTTGATAAACTAGAAAAGAATATAATAGATGCCTACAAAAAGAGCACAAAGAAAATAACGAGACCAGCACCGATACATCCACACGGTGATACACCCAGAGAAATCAAAGATCTCATCAGGGAAAATCGGAGACTAAGAAAAACATACAGGCTCAACAAAACAGATATAAATAAGAGAAATCTAAACCGACACAGCCAAGTTCTGAAAAATGCCCTGAAGGACATGAGAACAAATAGATGGAACAAAAGAGTTCAAGAATTAAATACTATCGATCATTCTGCATGGAAAATGCAAAAATGTCTGAGAAGAGAAAAGACTAAAATACCACCTCTCCACGGAGAAAGAGGAATGGCATATACGAATATCGATAAAGCAGAAGCACTGGCGGACTCGATAGAAAGAGAATCGAGAATAAATTACAGACCTGATGACGATAATGACGAGCTGGAAGATCTTGTAGAGAACAACGAAGAAGAAATGGACGAACCACCAGTAGACGACAAAATAGAAAAACCAACTTCTCCATTTGAAATAAAAGAGATAATCAGAAGCTTGAAAAATAGAAAAGCTCCCGGAAGTGATAAAATAACGAATGCTATGTTGAAGAAATTACCTAGAAAAGGTATAGCTGCTCTCACAAATATTGCAAACGGTATAATGAGGACTGAACACTATCCGGAAAAGTGGAAAACTGCAGAAGTCATAGTGTTCAACAAACCAGGCAAAGATAAGAAATTCCCCCAAAACTACAGGCCGATAAGTTTATTGTCCGCCCTAGGAAAAGTAGTAGAAAGGGTAATCGCTAGGAGGCTTACAGAAGAAACTGAAAATCTGAATCTCATTCCAGCAGAGCAATTCGGATTCAGAAGAGACCACTCAACTGAACAGCAATTACTGAGACTCACAGAATACATAACAGAAGGATTCCAAAATAAACAAGCAACCGGTCTCGTACTACTAGATGTCGCCAGAGCATTCGACAGAGTATGGCATGAAGGATTGATTTACAAAATGAGATATGCTGGATATTCAATGAAACTGTGCAAGTTGATTAGGAATTATTTGAGGAACAGAAGATTCTACGTGAAAGTGGAAGGAGAAAACTCCACAACCAGATATATGGAAGCAGGGGTACCTCAAGGGTCAGTACTTGGGCCGTTACTGTATAACATATATATTCACGATATACCAAAATCTCCAAGGACTATGCTGACACTCTATGCCGACGACACAGGAATCGCAATGCGACATCGCAAGCCAGAAATTATAGAAGGAATGTTACAAGAAGCTATAGATGAAATAAATGACTGGTGTATTAAATGGAAAATAAAACTCAACGGACAAAAGAGCCAAGCGATATTACTGCAGAAGAGGAGACTAAGAACTACAACAAATCTAGAGGTAGATGGAGAAGAAATCGAATGGAAAAACGAAGCAAAATATTTAGGTATCACCCTAGACAAAGGTCTAACATGGAGAAGCCATATCAAACAAGCCGTTGACAAAACCAAGGCAGCGATGAATATGCTCTACCCGCTGATAGGTAGAAAGAGCCATATGTCAAATGAGACAAAATTGAAAATAATCAAAGCCGTTGCTAGACCGCAACTGACTTATGGATCAGGTGCTTGGGGATTCGCGGCAAAGAGCCATATACAAAGAATTCAGGAAACAGAAAACAAGCTACTACGATGTGCCATAGATGCGCCTTGGTTTGTCAGGAACAAACAGATATATCGAGATTTGAAGTGGGAAACCATCACCGAATTTATGAAGAGGAAAGCTGAAAAGTTATTCGAAACAGCGAAGGAACATCCAAACGAAGAACTCAGGAGACTAGTGGACTACGATCCGGAGGAAGACAGAAGAAGAATGAGAATTTACAAAAGGAGACCGAGAGATCAATTGAGGAGAGATTAAAATGAGTACGACAACTTATTAAAACTATACTAAGAAGAGATATCCGAAATGGACGAACATGAAAACCCTAGCACGACAATGTGCAAGAAGAAATCAACCGATTAAAGGATAAATGGTTTATAGGCAAATGCCCGGAACCAACAAAAAGCAGGTTAGGTTTAGTGGGTCGCGAACTCAGGAGAGTGAGTAACCCCACAGTGTTCCCTAGAAATGGGTTCCTCTGGGCGAGAGATAGAGCCCCGTGTTTTCACGGTCGCAGATTCCCCCTGCTATAAAAAAAAAAAAAAAAAAAAAAAAAAAAAAAAAAAAAAAAAAAAAAAAAAAAAAAAAAAAAACTGGCCAAATTTATTCAGATCTATTGGAGAACGCTATTTATCCAGCGCTTTTGCAAGTATTGGAGTTTTCAGAAGACCATCAAACAATCCTTTTGCAAAAAGATGGCGCACCACCTCATTTCGTTCGACCAGTGCGTCAGTTCTTAGATGAAAATTTTCCCCACACACGGATTGGAAGAAGAGAACATATTGAGTGGCCACCCTGATCACCTGATCTGGCTCCACTGGACTTTTTTCTACGGAGTCTCCTGAAATCGAAGATTTAAGCTACCCAGCCTGAGTCACTGGATGATTAGCGAACTCGTATTATTAATGAATGCCATCAAATCACCTACACCAGAAATCTTGTATATTGTACGTGAACGTTTTCAGCAAAACTTGTATTACTGCATGGAAGTGAATAGTGCCCATTTCCAGCATTCAATAAACTAAACACAAAAGTAAGTACTCTTCCACTTTCTTACCTGTCATTTCGTCATCAATCGAAATTTCAGGATCAGATACCTAGTAGGTACTTCAACATGAGGTATCGCAACACCCCTCATCCCTATTCAAAATCAAGGCGTTGTGCTCACCCCCATTAGAGGGGATCAATTTGAGCCAAAACTTGAAACTATAAATAGTTTTCGAATTGAGATGCATATATTGAATTTCCGTTCGTTGCTTCTCATAGAAATGGAGATTTCGGAGGTCGATTCGACAAAGTTTGATTTCAATTCCAAAATCACAAAAGTAAGTCCTCTTCCACTTTTTTATCTGTCATTTCGTTATCAATCGAAATTTCAGGATCAGATACCTAGTAGGGGGTTACTGTTACGGGGATTGAAAGAGCAGAAAATATATTCGCCCTCGAATCAAAAATTGACGGAAAGCTGGAAAATCGAGTTTTCGTTGGACCTCAATGTATGTGTTCCAGCATTGAGAAAGTGTATATTGTATTTCTTACAGATCACCATCGCAACGGATGAATTTTAGTGGAAATTTTTTCCACGTGGGTACCCAACAACGAATTAAACTGGAAATTTTTTTTGACGTATATAATGACAGAATATTTTTTTTCACAATCTAATTTTTATTTGTTCACATGATAATTTTGATTCATTTCATCTACAAGCTTAGATATTTTCTAAATTCTTTGGACCATTATGATTTATATTCATATTAAAAACGCAATTATTATACAGGGTGTTTCATCATGAACTGGACAAAAATATATGGTCTGTAAATGTAAATTTTTGCCTTATGATATGAATTTATCCAAAAAAAAATTAAACCATTTTTTTTATTATGTTAGAGGTTATAGGCCACCCAGATCACCTGATCTGGCTCCACTGGACTTTTTTTGGTAGAGGTTCCTGCCAGATATTTGGACGGCTGCAGTGAAGGAACGGTTTGATATTTTTCGATTCTGTTTTCATATTCGTGTTAGGTATAAAAGGAAGTACAATCGGGAAGCACTTCAACAATTTCGGTGAAATTTTTTTTTCGCTGTAGACATGTAAAAAAAAAAGTTGTGTTGGATTTATGAAAAAATTTCTTCACGGAAATTGTTCGAAAATTGTGTTCATTCAGAAAATGAAATTCAATTTGGCAACCGAAAAAAAAATCATGAACAGATGTGAATAGAAACTGAGATTTATTCATGACTGACCACACTCATTAGAATATTGCTCAAATACGACGTTGAACACCCTGTATCTCGCTTATGGGTCTAAAACGGGGTATATGTCATAAAGCAAAAATCATTCTCCCGGTATCACCTACCGACCATATATGTTTGTCCAGTTTATGATGAAACAACCTTTATACTATGGCTGGTTGGTTGGAAGTTGCTTGTTCTTGATTTAGAGATCCTTGGATTTTCTTTGCAGACCTCCTTGCGTTAATTAGATATATCCTGATGCCCGAATCAATTTGCACATATGGTTTTATGGAGTGACTGCTACCATGCCCTGTTATTTTAATTAATTGCTGTTCTCCAATTCCCGTTTTGGCTAAAGTTGAAACAGCATTGGCCCTCGCAGAATGATTTGTTATCTTGATCTTGTTGACATCGATTCCAATCACTGATGCCGCCGATTTGAACCAGGAAGTTATTGTATTTTGTCCAACCGAGCTGCCTTTGGAATTGGGGTGCTGCCAGTTTGGATTTGGAGTAAAAAATAAACGATTCGTTTTGATGAGTTGGTCTCGCTTGCTTCTTAGTTTTTTGAACAGTCTTACAGGGCATAATTGTCGGCCATTCTTTTTGAACCGCCTTGGGTGGTCTTGGAGAAAACCAGGATATACTCAATGCGTCCTGTTGGTTCCCCTTTATTGTCAGATTCCTGCACAAAATAATTGTTGCTGGCGCTCCTTCATCTCCTCTCCAGGCCAATTCATGAGCAGCAATGTGAAAGAACTTTCTTTGCAATCCTTCCGGAGTGTTTTCTTTCCATAGGTTAATAATCTTTCTCAATTCGTCTGCTGATAGTGCGAATGAACTTGGCTTTCTCTTGGTTGGATCTATTTGTAGCTTCCGACGCTTAGCATTCCTTGCAGCTCTTGCGTTGACAAATTCTATGTCAGAGAATGGATTAAATTTGCGATTATACCTTTCGAAAAAATATTACTGCAACTGCTTAGTTGTAGAGTTCCATAGAACTTTGATACACTCTCCTTGTAGTCTTAGGAGTTCTTTTTTCTCATGTTGAAGGCATGGTCTTCAAGAATAAGCGCCAGTTCTTCCACAGGTATATCCGCTCTTTCGAAATCATACGTTTTTTCCCTTCAAAAGTTCATAAACTGCTTCCATACACCTTGGTGAATCCACCAAAATATTGTTCGAATGGTGAAGAACTGTGGATCAAATAATAAAATGGATTTTCAGATATTAAGTTTTTCACTCAACTAAGGAAAATGGAAACGTTGGTATTAAAACTCGTAACATGTGAATCAGTCATTCATTGATTCTAATTTTCAGTGCTCCGAAGTGGATAAAATTCTCAGGGCGTTAAGACAATGACTTCAGCAAACACTACTGACTACACCATGTGTAGTGAACATTTTACTGCAGGTCAATTGAGAACTGTTCATTGTTGTATGCAGAATGCATCCCTTGCATAAACGGCCTATTAAGGGGAAATTATGACCTTTATAGGTCCATTCAATGATTCTCAATTGCTACTCTTTCAAAATATTCAGAAATGCAGAGGTTTTATTGATTTCGATTTGGGAAACGAGTGACTGTTTGGAAAGTCAAAGTTTTATGAAACCTGCTGTGAGTGTTTTGTTCATTCATTAATCAATTTGTATACTCCATTCACTTTTATTTTAGCACTCGGTTGGCCATGGAAATTTGACACATTTCACTTTGTATAATACGAAAATGTGGGGTTATGATGCTTTTCAAAACATTTTTGGGTTATAGATAAGCGCTATGTTGTCCGTTCTACGTGAAAGACTCAGTAATTAAGAATTTCACTACAATGTCGTTGTCGAATCATATGTGACGAACATAATTGCAGTTTATACAAACTGACTGAAGGCATATCAAATCCAGTTATCTGCATGGAACATACAAGAGATCTGTATAATATTATAAGATGCACTATCGTGAGGAGAGTTAATGTTGGTTATCTTTTCTGGCTAAAGTTTGAATACGATAAATCAGGTGTAGTTGTTAAATTCTTCAACAAAAATCTTCTTGCATCAATGGAAGTAAAAGGAAGTAAAGGAAGTTTCAGGTCAAGAGGAACTGCTGCCCACCACAACTATAATAATCTGCTATACGGTATCGGGATGTAATTAATTGTATTTCTCCAGAAACGAAAGAAACACAGCCAGGGCGGATCTACTCGAGACTTTTATTCACTACCCCAAGGGCTACGCTCCATGACTGATAGCGAAGAAAAGGTTTATTTTGAGCGCAGTTACGGGATTTCACTGACGACGAGCGGTATCTCTTATTCTCTACCCCAAGGGCTTACGCACCATGACTGATAGAAAAGAAGAGATTTCTATTTCAACACTTATAACGCGGGAACGCGAACAGTGGGGTTGACGGGACTTTCTCTTCACTACCCCCAAGGGCTTACGCACCATGACTGATAGCGAAGGAAAAGTCAGACTCGCGAAACAGGGTAAAGATAACAGAAAGCGATACAGTACAGCAGTGTTAAAGAAGTGACCGGTGTAGGTCTAATAAAGAAACTGAACGCTATAGACGGGGACCTACCTCCTTTATTTCAAGGCACTCGCGGAAAACGAAAAATAAAAATTAATTTCCAAGAGCACTAACCCTCGCAACACAAAATTTACTCTAAATTCGTTGAACGGCTTGTCGTGAACACAATCAAAGATGAATCGTAGAGAAAAGAGAAAAGAAACGCCGTAGCGGGGGAAAATCTCCTTTTATAGGCAAAAAAAACGTCGTCAGCTCCGGCTTATCGCATATCCACAACAGAAAAACGTCAAAATCTTCAACGGCATGCCAGAAAAAACAACTTTAAACACAGATAAACGGTTTTTCCTACATTTACTCTGCTTTTCGGAATGAATGAATTGAAGATGTGAGAATAAAATATTTTCAAAGGCGGAAAAGTGAAATGAAAGGAATGCACTAAGATGAATTCCAATTTTCTCAGAAAATTCGGATTCATCACAGTTCATTATACCTATGTCTTGTTTCCCGAATTGACCGATTTATGTTCCCGTCCCGAATACGTTCTCCGATCTGTAGTTCAAAAGCCAAATTTTTCTCGCATTTCCGATTATTTTTTGTTCGATGATGCAAAAATACATCAAGACCTCCTATTTCACTGTTTTTATTATGTCTTTCTTTCCGGATTCGCGCATTAACCTATTTATTTCTAGAACCAAATATAACACTTTTACCGATTTGAAGTTCAAAACTCACATTTTCCCTAAAAAAAAGAAAGATCTCCATTCTTCTCATATGGGAGTTGTCAAAATGAAAAGTTTGGCTAGATCTTATTTTTGGTGGCCGAGACTAGACAAGAATTATGTAGCAATTGTGAAAATTTTTTGCTACATAAAAAGAGTCCTGACAAAGCTATACTGAATCATTGGCCTTGGACCCAAGAGGTTTGGTCTCGTATTCATTTAGATTTCATGGGTCCATTTCTAAACAGATATTTTTTTATTTCGATAGATTCTCATTCGAAATGTTTAGAGGTGTACCCGATGACTTCTATTACTGCAAAAAATACTATTGAGATATTGCGATCTATTTTTGCTCGTTTCGGTTTACCTAGACAATTAGTTACAGATAATGCTTCCACTTCTACTTCAAAGGAATTTCAAAATTTCTTGGAGGGAAACAATATTAAGCATTTGACCTCTCTTCCATTGTGAAATTGTGAAAGATTCTCTGAAAAAAGCTCTTGGTAAAAGCTCAAACTTAGATATTAATAAAGCAATCAACAATTTTCTTTTTGATCATAGAAACACTATTCACTGTACTACAGGAATGAGTCCAGCAAATCTAATGTTTGGTAGAAAATTGCGAACGAGATTCGATATCCCTTTGCCTGAAATGAAAAATATGAATTCAAACTTGAAAGATCATGTTCTAAATAATCAAATCAAACAGAAAAAATATCATCGAGGAAAACGTTTTATAAAACTTGACATTACCGATGAGGTCACAGTTAGAGATTATAGAGACATTAATAAAATTAGTTAGATAAAAGGTATAATTTTTAAAAGAATTGGAAAGACTTTATATCTTGTGAAGATACCCGATTTAGCCAATGTCATTTGGAAGCGTCGCCTAAATCAAATAAAGCGAAGGTTACATTTGCTAGAACTTTCTGGATGTAGTTTGTCAGATAATTCAGTAAGCGAAAACATTAAGGATAAGAGATTAGGTGACCCTCCCAATACAATTTCCGACATTCCATATAAAATAAAACCCTTTTCAGTGATTCGTTCCACTGTAACGAAAGATACAATAAGTGATACTCCCAGTGAAACGACAATAAGTGATAATCCCAGTAAAATGAATAACACGACAAGTGATAACCACCCCAGTGATAATAACACTATGTCTACCCGACCTAAAAGATTGATTAAACCTGTAGATAGATTAAACTATAGATAATATTTAAGGATATTGTTCATATTAGATGTAATTTTTCTTATAAATGGGTATGTTTTTTTATTAACATTATAAGGAGGGAGGTATTGTAGTATATTCTACAATAAATTCAAATTCTTTTCGATTACTCATGACTGAAAATTTCTTCATGCGCAATAGAATAAGATTCTCGTATTTCATGTGCCGATTAACGAAGCCACAATCAGTATCAAATTATACCACATGGCGAAGAGTATTTTTATATCTTATTTACAGAATAAAAGTTTAAGTTACAAAAGACAATTTTCTATATTTAAAACTGGAATCAACATTCCAAACATTACACTGACCAAAGGCAACCTCCCTGTACTGCAAGTCCACCCCCAACACAAAATTGAAAAGTACCCAACGAACTACCATTGGATGAGTACCATAATTTATTTTCCCTAAAAAAACTTAAAACTTCATTTTGTTCACTATTTGTAAATGAATGCCGGCACTCATAACAATCAAGCCCTTCAGGCACTGTAAAAGGTATTTGGTAGTAATTCAAGTAGAAGAGTTTTGTGCGTTAGATCAATATATCACTGAATTTCCCGTGTTGTCAGTTAAATTCTGTTCTGAACAGATCAGATACTTTGGTGATTTGAATCATAAATTTTCAGGGGCTTCAATATTCTCGAAAACCACCTGGCGCCCTCAAAATAAATTCCTTTATTTTTTTTTTAACCTACACCCTTCACCACTGCAGCTAAGCCGCGAGCTGTACCCCTGAAAATTGTTTTCTATGTCATTTTATCTGACAATTTGATTGAAATTCAGTTTAGCACGTAACAATTTTTCATTTGACTTGTCCTATACATTGTAAATGTCTTACCAATAAATACCTAATTAATATTATTATATCAATGTATTAAGATGAACAGTCACAAATACGCGCCAGTCCTTTTAATTGTTTATTCATGTGAAATTTTTGTTCAAAGTTCATCTTGACTTGAAACTTCCTTTAATTCCTTTTAATTATATTGATGCAAGATGATTTTTGTTGAAGAATTTAACATTCTTGTAATTATCTGTTAGTTCCTTCTCCTTCGGGAGCTACCCATTCCCAACCACTGCATCATATGCATTTCATCTTTGGGTTAATATTTTCGAAATCTACAACTGATGTAACGTATTCAAACTTTAGCCAAAGAAGATAACGAACATCAACTCTCCTCAAACTTGGACATATTATGATATTAAACTGATCTCTTGTATTTTCCATGCAAATAACTGGATTTGGTATGCCTTCAATCAGTTTGTATAAACTACAATTATGTTCATCACATATTTTCCGAAGAGATTCGACATCGTGATAAAATACGTAATAACAGAAACTTTTACGTAGAACGGGCAACATAGCGTTGATTTAAAACCCAAAAATGTTTTGACAAGCTTCATAACCCCACATTTCCGTACTATACAGAGTGAAATGTGTCAAATTTCCATGGCCAACCGAGTGCTTAAATAAAAGTGAATGGAGTATATACACAATTTTTTTTCGGCACATAATAAAAATTGTCACTATGAACGACAACAATTAAGTATTTTAGTGTTTCTATGAAATGGTACGCATATTTTTTTTGCGAATTGTTTTCTTGAATTATTAGGTATGCTATTTTGGAATCTTGGTTAGTTGTGTAAGTTTTTGATAAAACTTGCCGCCATAGTGTCTATGTTTTTTTTTCACAAAACAATGAGGTAAAGTGGGCTCAACGAAAAAATATTTAGAATTTTCATGGAAAAAACATATTTTGATTATTATTTGTGTAAAAACTATAAGTATTCTGGGAGTTTTAGGAATTGTGGTGGGCAACAGTTTTACTAAAGTTGCCGGTACAAAAAAACAACAAATATTTCTGAAAAATTTTGGCCGTGGTAACTTAAAATATCATAAAGAGTGTTAATTTTCGAAGAATTCATAAGTTATTATGTAATCAAATAAAAAATGGAGCTGGATTTTTTTTCTTATTCTTCCTGAAGTAGTCATGACCATGTCCACCCTACGGCGCCGACTTATCGTTGAATTTTGGGACACGTTGTAAAAGCCTGGCGGAAGGGCAGGGCAGTACAGTACGGTTTACATTGCAATCGGCGAGTGGAAATGAATAGTAGTGATATATCACTAACTATAGTTAGTTATTAGTTGATATAAGTGTAAATAAATAGTAATTATCAGTTGGATGTTTTATTTAAGTTGAGAAACCAATAATTCAGTCATGATCATTCAGAATATCATTTCCGCCTCAAATTATGATGTTCATATGCACATTCTACTATGTTCAATTGCTACTTCTTCAATATATTCAAAAATGGAAAGATTTCAATGATTTCGTTTTAGAAATCGAGTGACTGTCAAATCGTTGATCGGACAATCAAAGTTTTATGAAACCCGCTGTTAGTCTGGTGTATTTTTATTTTTTCATGATCGATCGACAAGCAAATGTGTGAAAATTGTGAGTTCTGAACTCCAACTCGGTTAACGTATTCGGTTCGGAAAAATAATTTCGAATTCGGGAAACAAGAAATATAAGAGACAAAATGAAAAGAGTGGGCTTGGCGTATTTTTGCATCTTAGAACGGAAAATAATTATTGGAGTTTTGAACTCCAAATTAGTAAAATAAATCAGTTAAGACGCGAATTCGAGACACAAGACAGACCGAAGAATAGTTTTGAAGGAATGGCTCCGTATATTTGTGCAACACCGAACGGAAAATAATCGGAAATGTAGGGAACGTGTGATTTTGGAATTCCAAATCGGTGAACGTATTCGGATCGGGAAAAAAGATCGGTTAATGCGCGATTTCGAGAAACAAGACAGATATTAAACACTGTGAATGAAAACTGTGCTCGATATATTTTCGACTCATCGAACAAAACATAATCGGAAATGTGGGAAAATGTGAGTTTTGAATTCCAAATCGGTAAACGTATTCGGCTCGGGAAAACAGATTTGTTAATACGCGAATTCGGGAAAAAAACAGAAAAGAAACATAATGGGCTCGATGTATTTTGATATCGATTGAAATTTATTCTGGGAGGATTCTGCATTTCTTCATAAACTTTTTAGGGTTTTCACTCCCAATCTCTGAAACAAAATCAATTAAAAATGAAATCAACGATTTGCTCCTGCGTGAATTCTTGCACTAATTTGTCAGGAGCAAATTAACTAGAAAAAATTGTTGCCTGACAATGAACTGAAAATAAATAACGTTGAAATTATAATTCTAAGTTGTAACGTTTCGGAGTCTATATCAGACTCCTTCATCAGACGGAAAATCTATTTTCGAAAATCTTCTGAATTGTGGCTTTTGTTTGACATTAATTGTCAATGATGTATTTTGTATTTTTGCGTCATCGAACAAGTTCTGCATCCTCGTACGAAAAATCATCGGAAACATAAGAAATATGAGTTGTCAGCCTTCAGAGCTTACATTGACCGGGCCTTGTCGTTACAATTGTCGAGAGAATGCTTCCTTGAAGATTTGATCCCCACATTGTAGACCGGTCAATAAGGAAGAAAACCACCACCTCTCGTGACAATTTACCAACGGATCTGGTGACATCACAAGTAGACGTAAAGTATGCCAATCTCCCGTTCTTTGGATCCATATCCAACAAAGTGTCTGGTGTATTGACGAGTCATGCTGGCCTCAAAATAGCTTTCAATCCGACGAACACTTTGGGCCAGATTTTGACACCTATTATATTATATTATATCCCTAAGCTTGAAAGGAGTATATAAGCTCAGCTACGCGGAGATGAGCTGTCCCGCGGTGTACATTAGTCGCAGTGGAAGAGCAATAGGTACAAGGGTTCGCGAACATATACAAAGTAATAAGTCTCTAAGAACAGGTCGATCTTCGGGGTACACTTGAGGGAGACCGGCTATTGTTTCAGTCCTGCTGATGACACGGAATTGCTACACACATGCCCATAAGGGTTGAAACATAGACCAGGCGCCAGGTATTTTTGGGTCCGAAAAAATTGCAGAAAGCTTAATTTTTGGTATGTTGTTAGGAGATATGTGAGTAGTATTAAACCAAATTTACAACTTCGAAATACACTGGGAAAATTTTTGCTGGCCAAAAAACCTCGAAAATTCCGTACTTGTTTCAGTTTTTCGCTTATAACTTGTGAAAAGTTAGTTATTTCTCGAAAGATTACTCTTTTCTTTTTGAAAGTTTATAAAATTTGCAACAATCTGTGGTAAATTGTATCTCTTTACCTCTAGTATATCCCGAGATATTCAAGTTCAAAAATTGGTTCATTTTTCCGAAAAGTTCGAAATTAGTAAATTAGTCATTTTTGGGATAGAATATTTTCACTGGTGCTCACACCACTAGAGAAGTAATGAGGACAAAAGTTGAAGAGCATTCATTAAGCTTTCAGTTAAGCATAAAAAAAGGCTGCAATAGATCTTGAGTTATCTGAGATGAAAAGTTGGGAAAATAGGAGTATTTTTTCAAGTGAAATTCATGGAAAATTTGTTTTCTATACGTACCCCAAACACATGAAACATAAAAAAAAGCATAAAATTACAATGAAAACATGCTTATATGAAGAAACTCTACATATGTATCAGGTAAAAGTTCATTTCTAGCCCTAGGGTGACCCCTGAAACATGAAATTGTATTTTTATGATTTGACGGTGTTAATATCGAATCTGAAATGAAACAAAAAAGAATGCAAACAATTCATTAGTTATCGGGCATGCCTGGGTTTCTTTCTTGGCTCGGGCTCTATCTCGTCTTCTCCATCAGGGTGAACGTCCAGTGGAGTTCCGTTGTCCAACTCATCTTCATCTTTGCTCTGGATTAAATTATGTTGAAGAGAACTGTTAATAATTAGCTCCACCACGCAGATGAAGCTGATCAAACGATACTACATGATACCCAAAGTGATGGAGAGTATGCGAAATGTAGGCCGAAACAATATCGCATATAGAGAGGTCACGTTACCAGATGACCGAGTGAAGCCATCTGCCCCCAGTCAACAACAACAAACGTAGTTTGTGTTATGGAGATATTTTCAGGAATAGGGGTGAAAACGCTGTAGAAGGTTGATTTCGTGCCTTTTCGCATACCCTTTTCGGAAAACAGAGCCATGGGATATGAGGGCAGCTCGAAGGCAAAGTGCTCTTTCAAGTTCTCATCTGATTGTTCAGCAATACACAGCCTTCGGAAAACTGTCAAGGGGTCTATGGAACCCTGCTTGTTTTGCACTCTTATTGTGGCGGTACCCAAGGTTCTCACCTTGTCTTTGATCGAGCCGTTTTTTCTGAAGAAATGAAGGCCCTGGATCCATTTATTGAAAAATACGATTTTGCCAACTTTTCTTTTTTTAAATAACTGAATATCTATCAGACCTACAGACTTCGTTTTATACTTGTATTAAAGGCAAATAAATGCTCTTCAACTTTCGTCTTTATGACTTCTCTCGTGCTGTGAGTGTTACTGCAAAAATATTCTAGCCCAAAAATGACTAAAACTGAAATTTCACACTTTTTGAAAAAAATAACCCGTGCTTGAAGTTGAATATCTCGGAATTTAATAGACCTACAGAGATGCAATTAGATTTGAATTATTGCGAATTTCGTAAACTTTCAAAAAGGAAAGAGTGAATTTTCGTGAAAAAACTTACTTTTCCCAAGTTATAAGCAAAAAACTGAAACAAGTCCTGAATTTTCGAGGTTTTTTGGCCACCAAAAATGTTCCAAGTGTATTTCGGAGTTGCAAAATTGATTTAATACTACTCACATATGTCCAAACAATATACCAAAAATTTAGCTTCCTGCAATTTTTTCGGACCTATGGCACTTTTTTTTGTCTACGGCGCCTGGCCTAACAGTGTATAATGGATGAGTTAGAAATATTTAAACACCCGAGGTGATGATAGGTTCGACAAGTTGAATGCCTCTTCAATAACCTATTTCCTTCCCTTGTTTTCTTTGGTCGATGTTTGACAACATTGCTTCAATGCATTTTACTCATATTTTCCAGCACCTCTTGCCTACATTCCGTGCCGTCGGTTTATTCCGGTGTAGTCCATTTGACAATTTCCCACGCATGTGTTCGTCGTTGGTTCTCCTTGTTTTGTTTTTGTGTTTTGACATTTTTGAACTGTTTTAACACTAAATGTGAATGATGACCAGCTCAAGGGTTGGTTTTTATGAAGATATGTTTTTTATATGAATTAGGACTCACGGTGTGTTACCTCACATTCTCCATCCTTTTGTTCTTCTGTGTTCTGTGTGTGTTTATCATTGTGAAAGTCTTCCTAACTAAATGTACAAATGGCAACCAAGTCTCAAAAGACTCCACAAAACGTAACTTTTTTTTCACAATAGAAGCCTTTCTCGACAGCACTCCTCGATAAACTCTTAATTTTTCTATTTCAACGTCTATTTCAACATCTATTGCTTGTGTAATATTTTTAGATTGTGTTCTGATGATGGCCATGGGCCGAAACATGTCGACACAATAAAAATAGATCGTGTCCAGAATATACTGGAATAAGACCACCCTTCCCCTTATAGTTAATCCAGTAGGATGAACTTCAGAGAATCCTTTAAGAAATGTTAGTGTTGCACCCCAACTCGGGGTATTCGGTTCGGAAAAATGAATCGGTAAACACGTGAACTCCGGAAACCAGAAAGACAACATGGTAAAAGGGCTTTTATTATTTTTTTTTGTTTTACATAACATTTTTTAGACGAGGTGACCTATTCTGTTCTTTTACTTTTCTGGAACTATCTGTCTCTGCAATATTTTTTGTTAATCCAGCCCTTGTGGAAGAGTTGTTCATCTCATTTTGGATTATCAGTTAATTCCATTTCTATCATTCCTTTTCTATTTGAATTCTGCAAACCATTCATTGCAGACCATAGTGTTTTATTTTTATTATATGATTTTTCAATTGAAGTTTCGTGTCTTTTTGATTTTTGTTTAGACAATAGTCGGTCATATTCAATTTGAAAATGTGGGGAAATGTGAATTTTTTACTCCAAATCGGTGAACGTATTCGCTTGGGGAAAATAAAGCGGTTAAGTCGCGAATTCGGTAAACAAAACAGATAATAGAAACAACAAAAACGGTTGGCTTGATGTATTTTTGCATTATCGAAAAAAAAAATGATCAAATGATCGGAAGTGTAGGGAAAATGCAATCTTCGAACTCCAACTCGGTGAAAGTATTCGGTTCAGATATAGGTATAAATCGGTAAACAATTGAATTCGGGAAACCAGAGAGAGATTTATTGGTGATTGCCACAAACATTACATTGTTTTCACACGTCAAGATAAAAACTTTAATAAATATAAATAGAACGACCATGAAATTCGTAAACTGAATAAAATATATTAACTGCCAACATCTTCTTCGTTTTATCCTTGAACCTAGCAATTGGCAGATTCTTCATCCACCAGGAAGCTTATTTTACAGCAAAATCTTGCACCCTGTTGGGATTTACTCAATCTTAGGAAATCTTTCTTATGAGTGATCTGTTCCTTGTATCATATTTATGCATGTCTGACTGTAGTAGATATCTCTTTTTATTTTTATGGATGTACATTAAGTTTTCTAGAATAAATAGATTTGGTAACGTCGGTATACCCAGATCTTTAAAGGTATTCTTACAACAGTCGCGATAGCTCAACCCCCCCAAGATCCTGATCGCTCGTCTCTGCAGTCTAAAAACGCCCTCTCAGTACGCGTTTCAGTTACTGTTTCCCTACAACAAGATTTCGTATTTCAAATGAGTCTCTACCAGAACAAAGTAAACTGTTCGCAACACACACTACCAGATAATGAAAATTGCAGTGTTTTCAGGGCAAAAATGTTTCGGCTGAGCTTGTTCAGGAGGACATCAACATGTGACCTCCAAGTAAGTGCAGAGTCCACATGTACACCGAGGAACCTAACCGAGTCGACCGCATCAAATGCGATGATTCAACCATGCCAAGCAATGCACTATAAACTGAGGTGTATGCTTCCTGGGCATTTCTTCACACTATCAGGTTATTCCAGTCGAACCTTCCTATATCTTTCTTCAATCTCGTTATACATTTTCTTGATGTATTACGTCTAACTATACATTACTTTTGTTGATCTTGAATAGCAGACTTTCTCACGTAGGTGAATATTTGGGACCTATGGTCAGAGAAGTGTAACTCTTCTGTTTCAGTCACCGTCTCCGGCTCATCTAAGTTCGTCAAGATGTTATCTATACATGAGGATGTTGTTTGCGTAACTCTAGAGGGCTCAAAGGTTGTAACTCGCATACCGAACGTCTCCAGCAGGCCGAGTAGTCTGTTCTTCTCGATACTGTCCTTTATGAAATCTACATTAAAATCTCCCGAAACAATGATCCCATCACCCTCCTCCCGGCTGACTTCCTGAAGAGCATCGGACAATTTATCGATGAAAAGTTTGAAATCACCACCTGGCTCCCTGTATATTGCTAATACCACACTTTTTATTTCAGGATACCGAACCGCCACCATCTCAGTTTACATCCCCACGGACCGTACCGTATGGAGGAAACTTCCTCACAAATCGTATCTTCCTTATTGAGAATCATAACTCCACCACGCTTATGCAAACCCCTGCAGAGAGCCGAAACAACAGCAAAGCAGTCTATTCTTAGATATTTTGCAGACTCAGCTATAAACCAATGCTCAGTGATACAGAGGACATCAAACTTTAAATACTCCGACACTATATTCAATAAATTTTTGTTTTGTTCTCCAGCCCTTGAATGTTTTTCTGCAATTTGTAATTTTCCCTGTGCACGATAATTATTTTTCAACGTGGCTACGTTGTATTTTTTTCTGTGTCAAGGTCATCTTTGAAGTTTCATTGTTTATTTTATTGTTTGTTAGTTTATTTATTAATATTATTTGATTTTCCACTGACCTTTACTAGCTCTTTTATTAATCTGTTACTGTGGTCCAACTCAGAACTCCATTTGATCCAGGCCGATTCAAATCGTGTATACCACTGGTCTGTTGCATGGCTACCGTTGAATATAAGCAAGTGTGAAGTTCTTCATCTTTTAAAGACAAATCCCAAAACCTGCTACTTTCTGAACGGTGTTCTAGTGTTTCCAGCATCCGAGTTCTATATCCTTGGAGTGGTCATTTCGGATGACCTCTCTCGAACATCTCTCATCATGAACATTGTCAAGAAGTGCTCTACACTACGTATATCCGCCCAATTCTCGAACATGCTGACCCGATGTGGTGTCCACAACTGATCGGTCTCTCACGAACGATCATTAAACTAGATGTGATAGCCTATTGACTCATTGGCTTCATGCTCCTTTATTTTGCAAAAGATATTCATTTATTTTCACTACCCATCTTTTTGATAACTTTATATTTATAACAGAATTATATCCTCGAATACGGACCTGTTATTCTATGCAGCAATAAATAACAAAGGTTGTATGAGTATTCGATTGATGTACCTTACAGAATCAATATGTTCTATAAAAGTTTCATCTGTCATCACAAAATTATATTGAAAAGACGCCATCTTAAAAACTAGAAGGACACGTATCATCAATCGCCATATTGTAAAAAACCAATCAAATGTATGAAAAATTATAATTTTGGGTCTCCTATGTGGATGGAATTATTTTTCATTATATCATTGATGAAAAATTGAGTAATAGGACACATTGAATGGAGCAAGAACAAAAATCAACAGAATTTTTTTTTTTCGAATGGAGTATTTTTTCTTAATATTATTTATTTCTGAAGCGCATGAAAATTTAGTATCATATATGCCATCTATTTCACAATAAAATTAATTTGCCAAGTGAAATACCCTCTGAATTTCGCGACATTACATTTTATCATCAATATATTCGCTGTAACAAAGATTCATCACTTGAAAATGGAAATATATTTATCGATGTGGAAGAATGATTAGTTTGTCTACTAGTGGGGCACATTTACACGACCGTATAGTTTTATAAATATTCTCAGAATCACAAAATAGTCTTATACCTGAACGAAATATAATTAGGAATGAAAGTTCGTATAGGGGAACATTAACAGTTCTGAAAGTTCTATTAAATGTCGTATTACAGTTCGCTAAATGTTTATTCGTCAATCCTGTAACAGTTCTAAAGTGCTCTACCAAAATAATCAAAATAACTGAATTGTCGTATAAATCTTGCCCATTTTGGTTGAATATGTGTTGTATATACGAAATGAAAAAGTTTATAGGACTTTGTCTAGTCGTGTAAAAAACGACTGAGAACGTTTACAGAATTTTTACAAGACATGAAATTGCTAGCTGGGATATCATATGTTATCATCGTCATGTAACAGAGAGAATTCCTATGAAATATCGGATATTAAGAAGCACCTCGGTTTACCACATCTATCCTAATTGCTTGCGCTTTTCCCAATGAATCACTCTGTATATTATTCATTAAAAAACTAACAAAGAAAAAATTTAGTTTTTATTCCAATTCATTCATTTCCTATCGGACCAAAATTATATTATATTATTATTATACCTTATACGGCCTATAATAACTAGAATAAACTAAGTTATTATTTTTCTAGATTCTAGAGCAACCGGAAATGGAAGTCACCAGACTCGTTCATGTTATTTTGCATTTATTTATTTTCTGTGAATGTGGTTGGCAGCATGGACCGTAGAAAGAGGAATGGGAAGATAACGTAAAACAACAAGAAAAGTGAGTCCAACATCTCTATGTTTTTGTTGACATTTACTGTGCATCAGAGACAAGAGAAAAGAGAGACTGCCGAATAGATAGGCAACACGGGGGACACGTTTTTAGAATTAGGTTAAGAATTTTTGGAATCCCGTCGGAAATGGCGCTAGTGTTTGGTGGCCAGTTCAAGAACTAGTGGATGTGGATGAAAGAAATCTGTAATCTATGACAGAACTCAAGTCAGCTGATTTCCGTCATTCCGTCTGAGTTTGTTTTGTTTAATGCAAAAAGTTAGAGTATTTCGAGATTTTTGTTTATTCCCCGAAAAAGAAATTGTTTGCTTTTGAACACATGGTGAGTTTTTGTATATATTTCTATTTCTATAATCAATTAAAATTATGTATTGCTTGATTTTACAAAATTGCGAAATGTTATTCATTTTTTGGATATCAAAATATAGAATATTTTTTCAGATCCCATGCCCAGAAGAAACAAGAAAGACTCAAATGGCTTTCAACCGTCTGTTCCGATATTCCTGAACAGTACTGTCAGTATTTCAGCGACGATGCCTGTTGGCCCAGTCGTTCGAATTCTATTGTATTCGATTGCGGGCCAGTAAAACCAGCAATATCGGAACAGGCCCCAAGTCTGGATGGCTTTAAACAATAAATGCCACACAAAAGTTGTAGGGACCAGAAGTTTTTGAGAACTAGAAGTCTCAATCTAGGGGATCCTCCGGGAAATATGTTTGCTGCTTTTCGAACTGTTATTATTACATGTCATCATATAAAACTGCAATAATTTGATATTTGACCATTTCTAAATCTAACAAGAGTTATGAAAATGATGAGAATGGCATATTGTACCGCCATTTGGGCATATTGCATCGATAACCCCTAAGTTGAAATTATTTTTAAAGTCGCATGTAACATTTTTCTAGTTTACATGTGAAGAACATGTGGACTTGGTTGTTCATGATTAATTGGAGTATGGTATGTATTTCTCTAATAATTGTAAGAAAGTATTACGATAATATACAATATGATATGACCACATAGAAATAAAGCCTGAATCCATCAAATTCAGTTATTCATGTATATCAAAGTTCAGTTTTTGTGTTTAGTTTGGCCCATATTATTTATCCATTCAACCCTGTACAAGATCAGTTCCTTTATATAATGTATCCTGTACAATATTGTAATTATAGTTGTTATTGTCAAATATTTCTATTATATATTCATTTCGGTTAATTTTCTGTATATTTTTTCTATACAAATGTAATTTTCTAATATTTTCATGAATATATATTTATTTCAGTTGATTTTCTATTTTATTACACTATGTATTTCATGATTCGTCCAAAAATCTATAATTACCAAGTTCGAAAAATACACTCCGTCGACTCTCTCTACTCCTATCGTTCTTTTAATCGAATCTTTCCCACTAAACTCGATAAAAAGAACAATAGGAGTAGAGAGAGGCGACGGAGTGTATTTTTCGAACTTGGTAAATATTATTTCAAAAACGAGGCCGTTATTTGAATTTCCCGCGCAAATTTTTTCGGATTAGTTTCTCCAGTAGCCAAGGGGGGCGCCACTAAACGTGTCGCCCATGAATAACACTGAATTGACTACTCTCCTCTTTCCTTTTCTCTATGCTGTGCATCTACTCCATGTTTGTTTACGTTTACCCCAATATTTAAATGTATGTTATCGTATTTGTGTTCGATGTAATAGTGTTTCGTGCGTTTCAAGACTTGAGTATCAAGAATTTCGGTGTTGACATGGCAGGAAATTGTGTAACTTGTGGAAAATATGCCGAAAAAGATAGATTCGGATTGGGGTAAACGTAAACAAAAACAAGTTGATGTTGGACACAGAGAGCTCTCCTTCGTAGCTGCGCAATGCAGTATCTTCTCTTTCCTCTATCTACGGCATGGACCTATAATACCAACAGTTAGTATTATACATCATGCAGAAAAAATATTCCATAAATTTTAATTCTAATATAATATATTCTATGATTTTAATCGGGATCTACATAATACTACAAAATCACCTGCGACCCTAATTAATAATTAATAATAACAACAAGTCAGGGTCACTGTACTTTTGAGTCGCCATCTGTGTAATTTCAATTATATTGAGGACACTTTTACTAAGCCTAGATTATCTTAATTCACTCTACCCTATTGATAAAGTCACTGTAAAGAAGACCTACATTTTCGCCATGTCGATTCCTGTTGCTTGTATATTATCTCATTATCTGTGATCGAATCTTCATATCATTCATTAGGACCAATACTACTACCATCTTGCTGCATGTTTAGCAACTTCATTTTAATTGAGTCTGTCGTAATTCGTATCCCAGAAAGCTCTATGTCTATTATCGTGGAAGCGTAGTTGTCAGGTAGTCCAGCAAGTAATAAAGATCCGACCCATTCCTCATTTACAATGAAGCCTGTTCTTCTCAATTTTTGCGATGTCTCTACAACTTGATTGATGTAGGTTTCCATCGAGTTGTGATTTTCCAATCTGGTAGATATCAGAGTTTTCAAGAGACCTATCTTCTTTGTGAGTCTACAATCGTAAAGATTTTTCAATTTTGCCCATACTTCTTTCGGAGTTCCGGCTTCCCTCACGTGGGTATACAGGGTTGGATCGATAGTCAAAATTAATATTGCCTTCGCCTTTGCTAATAAATCTGAGTCCGATTCACTATCATCAATACACTTGTAAAGTCCTTCAAGCACTAGCAGATTTTCAACGGCGAACGACCATTCTTGGTAATTATCGCGACCAACCAACTTTGGAACACTGGCAAGGTAATTCACGGCCATATTATGTTTCTTACAACCAAACAACCCCTATCTACGTTTTTACAGCACAACTGTGGTCAACTGTCTATCGCTCGGAAACAGAAAAATTAGAAAACTACATAAATATGATAATGGATACGTACATGTTCGGTTACCTTCCTTAACAAAGATACTAGAAAGTAACCGTTAGGATAAGACATATCCTAACTTAACCCAACCATATAATAGAAAGTGTTCTTCCCCAAGAGGGACCAAAAATACGGTGTGTCTGTTTATTTCTCAACAGAGACAACCTTTCTCTATGTTTTTCAATATTTTTCAGTAAATCACAGTTTGGAAAAACAATTGTTGTAACTCATTTCATTAAAGCAAGATCGCACCTAGATCGCGTATGCGCAGTGTAGTAACATAATTCTGGAAAATATGACAGTTTGAGAAATGAACTGGGAAAGAAATATTTATATTTCAGTATTTCACATTGGTTTGCTACCTTTTGGCACATGGTTTTACCTATGGTGAACTTTTGGTATTCGGTATTTTAGGCGAGAACAATGATAAATTCATCTTTCTTCATCTGAGAACGAAAATTCCCATGAGCCATAGGGCTCGCAGTGACCTACTATAGGCAATGTTTGAATTTACGAAGAAGATAATTTAAAATTATCAGTTATCAGCCTGAGTCTGACCAAACAACAAGACGATGGAACACCTTCAGACAGCGGCCATGAAGGAAGCGACAGTGATGATGATTTTTTTTAATAAAATAAAATTTAATGTTTTCCGAAATTGAATAGGTACTCTTTATTCAACAAGATACATTTATATCAAAAAAAATTTTTTATTACCATTTTGTAGTTTGATAAAAAAAAAAATTTATACATATACTACACTCTCCAAAAACCGGGCGCGATCGATATCCGCACATTGAGCGACTGCTGACCAGCTCTGTTCCATTAATCTGTGGTCTGACTAGTTTCTTCATAAAATATAATTTGGCAGTAAATAAATTTTCAGTCATTACAAAACTTTTGCACTTACATCGTTATGTCTACAACTTATGTGGCGTGCTGACGCGCTAAGTTCCACAAAATGCGGTCTGACCACTTTCTTACGTTTTTTCGTACTCTAATCTACTTCACTTAAAATTTTCAATTATTACAGAACACTTGTAGAGCATGTTGTAATTTTACATAAACCAAAGCGCGCCGCCGTCAAGTGTTCCAGTACCTGATCTTGAGAGTAGGTGCTGACTCATGTACACCCTCAATCAAAAATCATAGTTGATTATGGGCCATTACAAAACTCTTCCTGATTTTTATCGCCAGCTCTCGGACTATTAAGTTGATTTCAGCCTCAGAGGTTAAAAGCTAACACAAACTTCTATGGAACTGGGAGACCAATTTTATATTAATCAATTATTCAGAAAATATACTATTTCATTGTGAAATTTAAATTCCAGTCTCTTAGGAAAGGTTCATAAAAACTATTCGATCAGAAATAAATTCGCTGAAATATATACGCATAATTTTTCATGGGCAATTCAGTGACCAGATCCACTAAAGGATCGGGATTAAAAACTCCCGCCTTACCTCACTAATATGGTGAATAAGGTGAAACAAAATACTTTTTCATATCTCAAAAACAGATTAAGCTATCGGAAAACGGTTTTCACTTATGGAGTTTTTCCGCAAATCGGCACTGAGAGACCATTCGATATTTTTGTCTATCTGTTCAAAACGTACGAGAAGCAGCCAAAAACTAATGCCCCAAAACTAATTTGGGGCATCTTGTACAGTGCCTTCAAAAGCAGAGGTCTTGCCTAGCCAACCACTAAAACTAGTCTCCAGCTAAATTATTTAACAAAACTAAGGAAAAGAAGAACAAATTTTCTAGTCGATACGGGTACGGGACATCATTCACTATTGACCATATTAGTGAGGTTAGGCGGGAATTTTGAATCGCGATCCATCCGTGGATCTGGTCCCTGAATTCCCTATGCATTTCTTATGGGACTAAAAATGCCGCGTACTTCTCGCCTGTTTTCGGATATTTTAGCGAATTTCTTAAGATTTATTTCTGTTGGAATGTGTTCTATGATTCTTTCTTAACAGGTTGAAAACAAAATTTCGTAATAAAATGGTATATTTTTTTAATAATGGGTCAATATAAAATTGGTCAGCAAGATCCATGGAAGTTTGTCGTAGCTTCATTTCGTTTCTAACCTCTGAAGCTGATATCATTCTAACGCGCAAGCGTAGCATGTCATTTTCCTTGTTACGGTTCATCATTGACGTATAGCAGAAATGATCTACGACATACGGATATATTCCGTATAATAATGTTTTCAATTTTGATTTTGGGACATATAAAAGTATTTTGTGATGTAAAATGTACTTGGAAACAACCTCTAATAATGGCAGCACCCAATTTTGCATGTCTTTATATTAACATTTACTTCTAGCTAGCGATATTCCATCTTAAAGTCGATTCCAGTGTAAAAAAATTTGAATATGGATCTCCCGCCAATTGAGTGATTCTAACCTCACTAATATGGTCTATAAGCATCGAGTATTAAAACACAATGCTATAGGGTTAAAATTAATGGTGATGTGCCTCCTAAGGTAGCGTAAAGGTACGCGTACACTAGGCGGGCCGGGTCAGGTCGCATCGCAACGGATAAATCCGCCTGCTAACATTTGTATGGAACTGCGTCCACTAGAGGCGCATCAGGCCGGGTCGCAACGGAATCCGCCCACGGATTGCTCAGCGAGCGTATTTTTCCGTCGATGCGATGCGTCTACGCCTGCTCGAACTCAGTGGACGCGGGACTTGCGCAACGCACTGACGGATTACATTACGAGAAATAGGAGAATAGATAGAATAATGAAGGAAGAATTTTTAATTTCTTTGATACAAAAATATCCAGAGATATATGATACTGGAGATAGCAGGTATCATGACGAGTTAAGAAGGAGAAATATTTGGAATGAAATAGGAAGTAATATGAACGAAAGTGGTAAGTGTTTCAAAAATTTATTATGTTTCTTTATTTTATTATTCTGTATTATGGAATCCTCTTCTCACAACATGATGTTGGCACTACAATGAACCAATATTTGAAACAAAAAATCTTTTGAATTTATATCCCTGATGTCTAAGCAATTCGAGAAGCATTTCCACCTATTTGTGATAAACTTTTTAATCTATTAGTTATTACCTCTTCATTTGAATCTTCAAATATTGAATCGGAAGTTGTTTTTATTAAAAAATTATGCAAGCAACAGGTGGCTGCCACTACCGCGTTTGCGTGCTCGGGAGTCATAGATAAACGTCTTTCATAAATCCTGAATCGTTTACAAAGCAAGCCGAAAGTATTTTCACTTACACGCCGAGCTCTGCTCAATCTATAATTAAATTTTTTTTTCTTCATCGTTTGCGGTTTGATTTCCTGGATACGGTCGCATTAAATGTCTTCCCAAGGGGAAAGCAGCATCCCCAAAAAAACATATGGCATAGGCTCTTCAGTATCAGGAAGGGGAGAGTCACTTGGCAAATTCAATTTGTTGAGCCTCAATGCTTTTCCCAATTCCGAATAGGCAAAAATATTTCCATCAGAATTTTTTCCTAGGCCGCCTATATCCACGATCAGAAATTTATAATCAGGACCAACCAGGGCCAGTCATACTATAGAAATTTTTTTTTATAGCAGAAATAACTAGATCCACTATGTGCTGGACATTCGATCACTACATGATTTCCGTCCAAGGCTCCAATACAATTCGGAAAATTCCAATTTTCCCAAAATTCTTCGGCTATCTTTTTCCAGTCACTATCAGCTGGGGTGGTAATTTTCATTTTATTCCAAATAGCAGTAAAAATCTCATAAAAGACATCCAAATAAGCGTGAAAAGTGCAATATTCAAAATTGTTAATGAAGCCGAGATGGAGGCCTTCAGAAGAAAAAAAGAGGTATCGCCTTCAGATGGTCGCCAAGTCGAAAGGGATTTTCGACTACTCGGTTAAGTGGAATAACAACCTTCCCGAGTAATCACAATTCAATAGTAGTGGATAGTAGAGACATGAATATGAGTGAATATTTATTGTTCGATAATTTTAATGAGAATTGATTGAATATTTAAATTTTTTCACGTCATTGTTGAGTTCTTTGTCTTGTAATTTCCTTGTTTTTTATTTATTCAGAATAAATTTTATTTCTACTAATGCTCGTATTTTTTGTTGGCGCTGATTTCTTTGACCTTTAAACATTGAGTTCCAATTCAAAAAGAATATCTATTATTTGTTTATATAAATATGAACGAATTTTTATTTTCAATATTCGTAAGACAATATGAGTATAATAGGCGTTTATTGCTTTTTTTATAGTTACCTAAGACACACCGTAAGTCGGTCTCTCGATTCTATTGGTCTTCTAAAAGACGTTGTTTGTTTACTTAGATCTTCTTGTAGAATTTCATGAAGTTCATCGAAATTTTCATAAGACATTCGAAAATACTTAAAGAATTTTGTTGAATCATTCTTCAAATCGAGAAATAAGTGATGAAATTCACCAACTAGTATATTCTCTTCTTACATATATCATGAACCCAAACTTTATTATGTTTCCGACGTAAATTATTATCTTCCTCTTCAATCAAGATATTGAAAAGAAATAATTCTTCGTCAGAGCTATCCATAGCATATCCTTTTCAACTACCGTACTTGTTCAATGGACGCAGTACGCAATATGCTCGCAGGCCTGTTGCGACCCGGCCCGTCTCCAGTGGACGCTTACCTTAAGAACACAGTAACAAAGCCTACAAGAACACAACTGGTTCTCCGAACTCCTGCAAGCTCACAGAGCTTCTGAGGGTTACTTCGGTCCCAATGGAAAATCCGTATAATATAATACATATAATGATATAATTGCCGCTCAATACTGAGGTAGATGAAATTTCGGTGCACGCGAATTAATTCCATTATAAACGATTGTTTTGGCATGAAACAGGCTGTATATGGAAAAGTGTGAAAAAACCTACTGACGTTTTTTTTCAAAAATAGGTGTGGAAAGACCTATATTTTTTTCAAAAATTCAATACGTGAACGTGGCCGAGAACATGATGGAATGAGTTCTAGTAATGTATGTAAACTGGGATGGGACACACACGAAATAATTCCATAGGTATAAATAATGCATAATATCCAAAGATATTACACATTTGTAATACCTTTGATAATAACTAATAGGTTTATACAAAAAAAAAATGTATAACTGCTGACCGAAGTCATCCATCCTTTGAATAACAAAGAAATCGCCATGTGTGCCTTCCTGGATGTATCTGGGGCCTTTGACAACACAACACACGTGACTGTCAAAGATGCACTTAAGAGACGAGGAGTGAATGATACCATTTTAAAGTTGATGTATGAGGTGTTAACGACGAGAATAGCTGAGACGTCGATGGGCAACGAAACCGTCTTTGTCAAAGCTACTCGTGAAACACCTCAGAGAGGGGTAATATCTCCCCTTTTATGGAGCCTAGTACCTAGTAGATAAACTTCTACACAGGCTAACGGAGCTCGGCTTCGAATGTGTAGGCAATGCTGATGACATAGTCCTGATAATTAGAGGAGAATTTGAAGGCATTCTCTGTGACCTAATGCAGAAGGGCTTTAGAATTATAGAGCAATGGTGCTTGTCAGTGGGGCTGAACATCAACCCAACCAAGACCACAGTAATTCCGTTCACGAGGAAGAAGAACCAGCCATGAAGACGTTAACATTAAACGGGAATATCTTGGAGTGGGGGGTCTGAAATCAAATGCCTAGGAATAACCCTGGATAGCAAACTTCTGTGGAATAAGCATGATGATACATGATGATAATGCTACTGGCAGAGCTACAAGGGCTCTGATGGCGTGCAGACGTCTATGCGGCAGGAATTGGGGTTGTAACCCAAAAATACTGCGATGGATGTAGGTCATGATTGTAAGACCTATAATCACGTAAGGGGCAGTAGCCTGGTTTGCTAAGGCAAGTCAGGTAAGTACGAGGAGAATGCTCGACGGAGTACATAGGCTTGCCTGTGTGTGCATCACGGGAGCTATGAGGACGAGTCCAACTAGGGCGCTTGAGATTATCACAGACCTCACACCTATACATCTAGTGATTGGTAGGGTAGCCCATGAGGCCATCCTCAGATTTTCTAAGAAGTGACCTCAGTACAATACTAAGTAAAGGAAATGATTGGGGAAGGGAATACACCGACTAAAATCTTAAAGAAAATATAATAAAATGGTATACAGATGGTTCTAAAACCGCTACAGGAGCTGGTGCTGGGATTTACGGAGCGAGTACCAAGTCTGCACTATCGTTAGGCTCCTGTACAAGCGTCCTTTAAACGGAAATACATATTAGCAATCGAAAGATGTCTAGACGTAAATCTAGAAAGAAACTATCAGAAGTGTGATATGCTATTCATACAGATAGTCAAGCTGCCGGAAAGACACTGAGCTCCTATGATTCAAAGCTGATTTGGGAACAAACTCAATGAGGTAGGCAAGAAAAATAAGGTCTTTTTAATCTGCGTTCCCGGTCATTCGGAAATCGTAGGAAACGAGAAGGCCAATACACTTGCCACAGAGAGCACACAAACGCCACTCACTGGCCCAGAATGGTGGTATAGGAAAATGCAACTACAAGAAGAAGTTGTTTATGGAGAAAGAGAAAGCCGAAAGGAAAAAACTCTGTTTCTCTTCGGAACTTTGAATCTGCTGGATCCAAGAAATATCTAGATCTCAGTAAGAACCAACTACACCTACTCACTGGCTTCCTCACAGGACATTGTGGCCTAAAGATGCATCTGTTGAGAATGGGTTTGTCGGACACTGACGAGTGTAGATTCTATGGGGAGGAGAAAGAAACTCCTATCCTATCCTATATTACGTAATGCTATGCCATTTCAAACCAAAGGAAGCAGTGCTTTGGACAGGAAACTTGTAGGAGTGGGGAATTATACTCGATGAAGCCGTCCCAGATATTAGATTTCATCAGATCTCTGGAACTTGAAGGCGAGTTGTAAAGGGCGCGATGAGAACAGCTCTGTTAGGATGCACAATAAACCTTAAGGTCGCAGTGAACTGTAAACCCTTCTCACCATATACTATATACTAAATTTACACCCCAATGTTAAACACCAACCTCTTGGATACAAATATTTTCACTGATTACCATGGAAATGATTTCAGTGGGCCCAATAAAAGGGTTGAAAAGTTACAAAATTTATTCATGAAAAACTATGTATAAAATCTGTTTAAAACTGTAACAATAACAATTTATGTATATACTTGCACCAACAACCACTTATGCTAAAATGCATGGGGACCTTAAATTTACATATTTTTCAACAGTAAAAATAATCAAACGTGGTATAAATATAAATCATTCTAGCAATCAACAAAAAGCATTATACTAAAACAAGATTTCAACAAAAAAATTAACAATTAGCGAAAGGATATAAAATTCAATGAGAACTTTTGGAACGTCAGGTTTGACACCAAAAAAAAAACATAAATGCGGGATCTGGAACGTATTACTCTTAAGTGATCTCAAAATCAATTATCCAAATATCGGGGATGAAAATTATAAATTTATTCGAAGTTTTTTGATCCACTTTTCTAGAATACAACTCACCTTCTTTCGAATAAGAAAACAACAGAAAGTGAAGGGAAAGGAATTAAATCCAAATAAAACCGTGTGAATTCAGCCTTTCAAATACTTCCAACATAGACAGTCTTCTTTCTCAAAACCTCCTTGTAACTTTTAAATTGTATCTCAGTGCCATGGTCCCCACTAGCACCTCCCGTTTTCTTCACCAGATAGACATCGTTGATTTTCATATGTTTACTGACTGCTTTGCACATGTCATAGACTGTCAAAGCCGAAACAGTCACCGCGGTCAAAGCTTCCATCTCCACTCCAGTTTTCCCATCGCAACTCGCAGTAGCTTCTATGATAACGGCGTCGTTTACTTCATCTAGGGTAGCTGTAACATCTATTCTGTTAAGAAAAATATTATGACACAAAGGAATCAATTCTGACGTCTTTTTAGCAGCCATTATACCGGCCAGCTTGGACACACCGATAACGTCGCCTTTCTTAATGTTGTTTTCTTTAATAAGCCTAGTAATTTCAGGTCCCACGTGAATGCTACCTCTAGCAGTAGCTGTTCTGGATGTAATATCCTTTCCCGAGACATCCACCATATTTGCTTCACCTTTCGCATCAACGTGCGTTAGAGATTCGCCTTTTTTGTACGTACTGTACATCCTCCTTAATGACAAGGAGAAGGTAGTTCTCGTTCTAGCCTTCACTTTGTTTATTTTTTGGGAAAGTTTTACACTGCCGATTTCCATGAATTTATTTGGATCTGCAATCTCAAACACAAGCCAATCAATCTTTGAATAAACTAATCAACATAACCACCCAGAGAATGTTGTTAGCTGAAGATTCATGAATTAGACAGATTGATAATGAAAGATTAACCCCTGTACTATATACTTTGATTGGTTAATAAATCGCCGAATGGAAAGATTAAAATCGAGTCAATTTTCAAAATTAAAATTTGAGAATCAATGAGTTTATCGTTTCAACAAATATCAACCTATCAGCTTCCTTTGAATTTATGTGGTTTGTAATTTTCGATAAATCTCAATACACAAGAAATCATTCAACTATGATTATTTGATCGGAAAATCAACGTTAAGTGGAACTTGCAGTTAATCTGTTCAATCAAGAAAACATCACAGTGTTTCCCAAATTTCTTCAAGATTTTGAGAATATAACTTTTTTCGGATTTCAAATAGGCGACTTAAAAACTGTTTCGTTTTGGATTTTCATCGAATATCAATTCGATATTTTCAAGTAAGCATTCATTCGTGAAACAATGCGCTGGAAAGAGCAATCTAGTATTTAGGACGGAAAGTATGAAGCAAGAAATTCTGCCCAAAAAAAATTTATGCGTGATATTTCCTTTGAAGTGTTGCTCTTCAATGGTTTTATGGATTTGTTCCTATTCGTGATTCAACTCGTTTTCAATTGATACCTCCTTGTCTTGTATGTTGGGGTTTTCGGCAAAGAACTTTCTGCCTGAACTATTTTCTGATCTATGCAACCTCCGGTTATACCAGATATATCCTACTACTTTCTAATCGCAAGTAACACACCCAGTATATTTTTATGTATTCTGTTTATCAGTTATTGGGATTCTTATGAAAAAACACCGTGTAATCGTTAGGTCACACTTGTGTGAATATTTCTGCTGGGGAGGTTTTACTTCAGAAAAATGTACAGGATGATTATTAGAAACTCATCAAGTTAGACAAATCGAATTAATCGAAACTAGAGATTTTCAAATTGCGACTTCATTACATATTTCAGACCATTTCAGAAAATAAAGGGGAAGTTACCTGAATCAACCCTATATCTTAAATGAAAACTTTCAGGGTTGTAAAACTAAAGTAAAACGGCAATTTAGCCCTGTTTCGTTAGACTGTCACTTCCGGAAACGACAGAAGTAACTAAAATCAGATGTTCCGTCAAATCATTTTGACATTTCATGAATTTTTTATAGATGTCCAACAATGACAACAAACACCGTATGGAATACAATTCACAAAATGTCAATAGTATATTATTTCTTTAGAAGAAGAGTCACTTTTAATGGCGAGCCTGTGTTTGCCAGCCGAACGTAGTGAAGGCGAGCCATGAAAACTCACTTCTCCTCCGAATGAAACGTGCCTTTTTCCGAACCTTTTGAAATTCATTAATCTGTATATCAACCTTTGGAATAGATTTTTACAATCGTTATAATTGAGTGAATAAAGTAAAATGTGGCTAGTAGTCATATTTAACATACTCTCGATTGTGGCGGTGGAAAAGTAATTCATCGCCGTTGACATAGCAATACTTTTCCTCCCGGCCTAAGCAAGAAAAAAATTCGAAAAAGCCTCTACATAATAAGTGTTCGAAAAAATGTGATCTCCTGTTCTCACTATTTTTTTCATAAGAGTCCCAATAACTCATAAACCGATGAGTTTTCACTCAATGTATGGTATGCTGATGAAATTTCTATCAAATCTTACAATATATTGGGTGTGCCATTTGAAATGAGAAAGAAGTAGTTGCAGAGGTCTGAAAATATCTAAGGGAGAAAATTCATTGTCGAAAACCCCAACAGCAAAAAATGTGATTAGTAATCCATTAACGTCTATTTCTTATTCGTAATCTGTATATATGAGGTTAATAGTATATGTTCTATTCTGTAGAAAAATGAAATTTTTATATTATTAACTTCTCTACGAGACGTGGAGGGTTATTGAGTTCTTGAAATACCAACCCTAACTTTTAGTGCCAGAAAGTTATAGACCTTTTGTTCCTGAATAGGTCAATAAGGCGGTTTTTATCAACCCTTTTTCATCAAAAGAATGAAATGGTTAAACTTTTGAACGTATCATTCTCGTTAGGTACTGATTGATGATTTATCTGAAATGAAATCACAATTACAGAAGTAAATGAACATAATTATAATTCTTTCTTTGGTTCCTTCATTTCTCATCAAATACCACCCTATGAAAAAGGCATGTTCAAAATACATAAAAAAGTAACTGAAACTTTAACCAGTACATCCCTATAATGAGCAAACAAAAACCATCAATGACCGAATCATCCTCAACAACAAAAGATCAAATCATTCAAAAAAACTCAACTACTTAAGGGCCCTCGTATAAGATGAGCATGACAAACTACTCAATACTAGACGAACAGTACCTGTTCAAGCATATTTCATCACAAAATACTAAATTTGGAAGGTATGATTTTATGCGTGACTTTTAACACACTCTTTATATCACTATGTGGCAAAGATCAACCATATAAAAAAGTCAAGCCGAATGGAAAAAAAATCATTTTTTTATATTACTATCACTAAAGAGCTTTACTCTTTTTTTTCTTTAGGAGCTGGTAAATTTTTATTATATTGTCACAGCTTGAAGAAACTATGTATATATTTTTTTGCCAAGTCCCTACTCCGTATTTTTCATCGATAATTTATAATATTAATGATATATATAATTTCCTGAGCTAAGTATTTCAAATTTATTGGTCAACAGTCAAGGATTACTTCATTCTGAGAAAAATTTAAAAAAAATTTAACCTGGCAAATGCTTATTTAAATGGATTGAACTTATATTCATAATTTTATCAATATTAAATCGTACGTTGAAGGAATAATATGTATATCGAAAATTAAGTTTTGAGTTACAAGAAAAATAACGATCATTCATATTTAAGCTAAGCTGAACTGAAAACCGCCATTCTTGAGATCTTTTTATTTGAGTATTATTGGTAATTATCGAATCTGACTGATTGAATTTCTTCAACTACCGTCTGTCGACTAAATTCAGAGAAAAAATATGAATATTCGAAAATTAACTAGATCCTATAATAAACACATTAATATTCAATTTCCGAACTTCGAATGCAACAATAAACAAAACTAAGTGTCTAAATTAAATTTCTATAACCACTCTCTACTCATCCCACACTTCTTTTTTGTTGATATGATGCGCTGAGTCAAGCAAACAAATTAAATTTAGTGCAGCAAAAAGTGAATTCAGTAAAATAAAATTTGCAACGAAGTGCATGCAAATGTATAGGTAGATGCATAAAGGCAGTAATGAATTACATAGGTGATGCGGAAATAAGAATGAGGAGATCTAGGGAAGAAGAGAAGTTATTTTCTGAATATAGTTACCTCCATTATTGAAATGTACACAATTTTTATTTTTAACCGCCTATAAGAATCATCGGTCGATTCTCCATTTGAGACAGTTTCATCATGCCTGTAAAAAAGTACTTAACTGATCTGTGTACTAGTATTTTGAGCACATTTAATATTAGGTCATCTCATTCTAGTACAAGAAAATTCAACATGCGACAAGAAAATTACATAGAGTTTTCAACGGCTCAAGGGAAAATTACGCAAATCATACCACAGGTTCTTCAGTTCGACCCTCTACTCCGTAAAGAATTAAGCATTCAAAATTTCACATGGAATTTTTCAATATTGAAACATTGCAATAATCGTTGAAATATGTCGGTATATCAACAAGAAATGTTCGTCGCTGATTGGCATAGCAAGGCAATGACGACAGGACGGGCAGATCGGTTTCATCCTGGAAAACATTGATTTTAAATCTTCCAGAAATGACCCATGGTAGCGTTGGAAGAAGATAGAATTGTCTTCTATAGTTGTGAAATGAATCAGCTTTTGCAAGTCTGAAGTTTAAATGTTGAAGTTTGTAGACAAAAATTCACTTTCTAGTGGTTTCAACTTTATGTACATAACGGAGAAAACTATGTTCCTGAATAATATGAAAGTTATTAACTTGCAAGAACTCAACAAGAAATAAAACAACGTACAAAAACAGTTCTTGATATCGACAACAATGACCAAACTGCTATATGCAATCGGATATATGATATGTACAGGGGTATTTAACCCGCTTCGACAGTTTTTATTGTGCATTTGTTACAGATAAACATATATGTAGATATCTGTTTTCTTCCAAGAAACTCGGATCCTTCTTCTTCTGTCCCTATGCAATTAGAGCTCCCGTACATGCATTTGGCAACGCACTATTCCTCCCTTCTTATTTTCTTAATCATGTTCCGTAGTAGTAACAGATGAGACTGCCATGAATGAAGACAACTTTTAAAGTAGGTTGGCTATTTGGAACTGAATTAACTGATATTTCATTATGCAGTGTGGAGCCTCATAAAAATGCCAAAGGAAAATAAAAAAATTGTACTTGCAAAGCGAAACTTAAAATTTCGATAAAGCATACAACAAGAGATACGGAAAAAAACAAATATGTTAGTACGGCGCGAAGTACAGAGGCTGTGGTAATTCGACGTAATCCTTCCCAGGGGTTTTACTTACTAGAGATAATTTGCAAAAATTTAGTCCAGTGAACCATGGGTCAAAGATGAATGGTTACTGGGATATGGTTTCTTGACTTCTCCGGAATTATCTCACTTATTAACGAAAACTATTGATTATGTAAAAACTACTTATCTCTCATACTGATTCAATTCTTAAAAGCTGAAGAAAGTGTTCACATTTCAGAAAAAACAATATTTGACACAAACCCAAAACTCGATTAATTGAATGTGAAATTTCCGTGAAATAATATATCTCGTAAAAATCAATGTGAACTTGGCGTACAAACCAAGGGAAAAATTTTTCCAATATGGATATAAGATCCATGTCATAAAAAATTTCACGAAATATAAAAAATAGCCGCTTTATAGACATTTTATGTTTCGTATTACAAATACAATTTTTTATTGTAATTGTAAAGTAATTGTAAAGACCTAAAAGTTGTCGAAGAGTTCAGGTTGAGATTTTGATCAGTTCCTATGTCGAAAAAATTCTTTCAACTTCAACATTATCTTTATAATATTTGAAAATATTATAATTGCTCATTAAGTGAGCTACTGAACTCATTTAAAAAATAATGTAACTGGAAACAAGCAATTAAAGCACTGTTAAATTGGAGTCAGCTTTTAATTACTTTGTTCTGCATCTTTAGAAGGTTTCGAACCGTTTACAAATCACATCAAGTTAAAACTTTACTCTCACTCCATGTAACGTACAATAATTTGTAATAAAGACCCTGTAGTTACGACAATGCAAGGAATAGAAATAGCTTCGTTCCGTCGCCGTGCAATTCTCTGCCGATTTTGGATCAGTGTGGATTTCGAATTTAGTTTTGTAAAATTCAGCCACAGAAATATAGGCGGTATCATAAAGCATATTCCCTCTTCCGAATTCATCGCCAGGGGCCTATTGCAACAAACTACTTTGAAACTTTTCACTTTTCGAATGAAATATGCCGAATTGAAAACAGCAAAGTTAAAATTCAATTAAAACCTAAAAGGCACTTTTATGGAAAAAAATAACATTAGTTCAGCAGTCTTTTTTAGGATCTTGAAGAGTCGCCTAAGGCGGTGAACACATATGAGCGGCCGCGGCCACGATCATGATCACGATCGTGAGACATCCCGACTGAATGCCGCTATATCGCTGAACAGATCGTGATATTATGTGCGGAATATGACATTTGCATGGGACGAGTCTCGATCGTGATCGTGATCGTGGCCGCGGCCGCTCATATGTGTTCACCGCTTAATGTTGGCACTTTGGTTGAAATTAATTTTTAATATAATGACATGACATAAGGTTTGCGGTTTGCTCATGACTCATTCAATTTAAATGTAACGTTCCTATTTTCAATGAGGAGGGCACATTGTAACATTCACTCGTTTGATTCCTAATTTCTCTACTTCTAATTTTACAATCAAGAACAAGCACTTTTCCGTAGAAGACGCATAATGAGAAAAATTCATGCATATTAAAAAACTTCAATAAGGAGGAGAATATCGATAATCAATTCAAAACAAGTGCAATCGGAAAAATTTTGCTGTATGCAAAGCATTAATTATAGTAAGGCAATGCTTCAAAGCTGGAAACCATATTTCATTGGTTAAATTCAAGTAAGAAATGAACGTGCATATGAGATATTGTTCAAATAATATCTACAGAGATATCTAGACATGTTTCTAGACAACTGGCATCATATGGAACATTTTCTAAACTGAAACGCTTGTATCAGAAGGAGAGGAATATTTTGTCCAAGACAGACTATTTCTCATTTCGTATTCTGAGCTAATTTCCTATAAGGCGCCGCACACGAATCTTGAAACTAAAAGCTGAAACGTGAAACACGAAATATAAAATACGAAACAGCTACAGTGGTACACACACCGAAGAAACCAAATTGAAATCAGTTTCGGTTAACAATGGAAACGGCTGAGTGTTCAAGTGATGATATGATTGCTGTGGTACCCACAAAGAGAAATAAATACACGAGTGAAGCGACGATATACTGAGTGCATCCATATGATTGTGTTAATTGAAACATGGTTTCTACGTAAAGTAAAAAGAAATAAGTGATGACACAGAAAAATTCTACTCATTTTATAGATTGTCCTTACATATATTCCTTATATTAGATTATAATGTTGGACCTCATATTTTGAAGAAGGATACGAACTTCAGACTGGTTTAAGGAGTTAAAGTTAATTCATGACCTAACATTATCACAAAGCCACTTGCGTCCACTGCTGGACATAGGCCTCCCTCAATATCACTGCTATCTTGCACGTTCTCTCGCAGCATCCATCCGTCACAATTCTTTTGATATCATCAGTCTCGGTGGACGATATCTACTGCGATATGCTTCTTGAATGGCCTCCATTCAATCATTCTCTTGGTCCACCTGTTATTTTTACTCCTATTTACATGTCCGGCCCAACTCCACTTTACAAATATTTGGTGAAATATGTTATGAAATAAAGAAAAACTTCATTCGAAAATAGCTGCATACTCAAGATCCACATATATTGTTTTTCATTTTCCGTAGAATAATTTACGTTTTCGTCATAAGACGACGCTGATGCAGCAGAAGAATACGGAGATACGGAGGAGCTTCAGTACATAAAGAATGAACATTCTCTGCTTAAACCGTATCTTTTGAGTATCAATCTTTCTCCAATCGGGTAGTAGGCTTTTCAGAAAAAGTAAGTCACTGTCCTCTTCGTCGGATGATTCTTTTTTTATTATATTAATTCGTCAAAGCAGTTGAACATTCTACAGCTGCTTTTTCCCAGTTTTCAGTACCTATTTTGTTTCTTGCATTTCTTGAAGTAGAGTAGTAGGAATTTAATTGATTTATTTCTCATCCACTAATCCGACTTAGGCCTGGTTGTTCAATTCGTGATTAATCCTGGAATAATTTTGACATTTCCTTTCAAATCTGTCACGTTAATCCAGGATTAACTTTAATCTCGGTTTAAACCAGAATTGAACAACCGAGCCTTACTCGTTAAACGATCTGCAGCAACTTCTGTGACTTACGAATAAGTAACGTTGTTTATCGAAGTAAACAACGTTTTTGACCAAAAGTAAGTATTTAAAAAAATTTTTTAAAATTTTCTTTCTAACTTCCCAGATTGCCATTGCGTACGGACCGATCACCTTCTACATCAACACACTTCGAATCGGTTTGGAGGCTCCTTTGCTATATCTTCTCCTTGAAACTTGAAATGAGATATGTTTTATGTTTTAGCACGATTCGTTTCTTCGGTACGTCATTTGGTCTCTGATGTACTGATTCTCATTTGAAACCATACGAGGATATATTGAAAAATTCTTAGCCTACTATAGAACCAAACAAAATTTCAATGTCAAAATATTTTATTACTCAACATATTCTCCTCTTAATTGGATACATTTATTACAGCGTAGCTGCAACGTCTCTAGACCTTTAAAAAAATATTTCTTCTTGCTCTGCAAACCAGACCTCCACAGCTTTTATTACCTCCTCGTTGGAAGAAAATTTACGACCTTTTAAACTTTTTTTCAGTTGAGGAAAAAGATGATAGTCGGATGGAGACAAATCTGGTGAATACGGGGGGTGTTCTAGTAGTTCAAACCACAGTTCAAACAAGAAACGAATTGGAAGAAGTTCGTGGAACCACTATTAGTGAGCCTACAGTGAGGAGAAGAGTCACAGAAGTTGGTTTTAAGGCATATAGGGCAAAAAAAGCACCACAACTCCTGAGACGTCAACGAGTAGCGCGACTAACTTTTGCTCGAGAACACCTAAATTGGAATGATCTCTAGGATAATGTTTTGTTCACGGATAAGAGCCGTTTCTGTGTAAATTAAATAGATGGGAGGGAAAGATTGTATCGTTGTCCAGGAGAACAAAATGAACAATTTAATTTTACTTCTACTGTCTCTTTCGGTGGAGGTTGAATTATGGTGTGGGGTGGCATATGTTTAGGGGCACGCACAGAGTTGGTGGTTATTGATGGCGGCTCTTTAACGGCAGATAGGTACATAAGGAATATTCTGCAAGATTATGTGATACCTTTTGCCCCATTTATCGTGGCAGATTCTCTCTTGATGCAAGACAATGCTCGCCCGCACGCAGCTCGTTGTGTAACTGAATTTTTAAATCAGGTTCAAATACCGACAATGAATTGGCCTGTATCTTCTCCAGACATGAATCCAATTGAATATGTCTGGGACATGCTAGGCAGACAACTCAGGTCAATAATTACAGCTGTTCGAAACTTGGAAGAAGCAAGAACTGCTTTGGTGGAAAAATGGGAGAATTTGCCTCGAAAAATGATCGACAACGTAATCAGAAATATGGAAAAACGAATGGTTGCAGTTATAAGATCTCGTGGAGGAAACACACGTTATTGAAAAAAATGTTCCTTGTGATTATGTGTTACCATTAAATGTATAAGACGACAATAAGTATACAATTAAGTTTTAAACTTTTAGTCTTTAGATTTTAGACAGGCTCCAAATGAACATGAAGCTTTGCAAAACAAATTGAAATCAACTAAACCATTCCTTGAATTTCCCTGTTGAATGATTCTTTTCAAATGTGCCACAAAAAAAAGTTACGAGGAAAAATAATACATTTCATTTCCGTTCCTTTAAATTTGCCGGTGTGTGTATATGTTGTAATTTCATAAAAGGTGTTTCACGATTCTTGTTTCACGTTTCCTTTTTTATGTTTCTTCGATGTGCGGCTTGCCTAAAATATATCGATCTGATTATGTTGATGCGGACGAATACTATTTGCACAATACAAGTAACTACAAGTTGGTGATCGAATTCAAGACCGATGCGTAAGGTTATTACCAGCCATTTTCCAAAAAAAGTCTAGTGAGCGTTCGACCAATCGGACACTTTTTTCTCATGATATCGACTCTTGTGAATGGACTTCTGATTAATTTCTAAGACCCATTATTCTGATGAATACATATAGATGGGTAAGGGATGGTGGCCCAAATTTCTGTGCTACATGCTCTCCGTATCTGAATGTTGGCTTTGTTTTATTTGGTGTCGCTTGAAAAAAATTCATGGTGAAGGGAAAGTGAGCAGTATATAAGAATTAAGACACCTGTACCGAAAATTATTGTAAAATTTTTCGTAGATAATGCGATACTTTTGCGGTTACTCATTATTACGCCTGGATAAACTCTGCTCAGATGCAAATGGTGACCGCTTTGAACAGTTTTTAAATTTTTTTCATGATCGTTTTTCAATTCATTTTCTATCAGGGTGCAGAACTCATAGAAATAAAATATTACAGACTAAAACTCCTAATGAAAGTTACAAGATAATAAGATACGGGCAATCAAAAATGGCTTAAATTCTCATTCCTTCAATGTATGATACGTTGGGGAAATATCTAGTATACTACTTCACAAGTCGAAAACGCTGGTCAAAAAGAGAATTCCGTGAGCAATTAGTTGCTGAAATGTTTAAAATACTCAAAATCATTCGTCAAAGCCAAAACATACTAAATCACTAGGTCGGCCAAAAACAGTGCTACCAGAAGTGGTGTTAAAAGTTTAAAAAAAAAAACGAAAACAACGATTTTTGTTTTTCTATTTGTGGTGAGAGGGCAAAATTTTCTTGGCAAAGAGAAAGTTAGTAGTCAACCAATGGCTTAAAAGTGAAAGGGTCAAACACGTTAATTGAGTTCCGATCATACTTATTTTTTGTCAATGAAATTGAATATTTTTCTTCAACCCGTTAGCCGAAGCCCATCCACTTTTTTTTTCAAATCGGTACAAACATGAGTGTTAATAATATTTGTTAATAATATTTGTTAATAATTTTATTATTTATTTTCAAGTTATTAAATTTAAATTTCTATTGACAAATTGCACTCGCGAGGAGGGGAATTCTTTAAAACACAGTTGATTGACGAAATATCCAATATATCATACATATTTAGTTTAACGAAACGAAGTTCACGCTATACTCGTGAAAAATATTCGAAGAACAGTCTCGAATGTATATATTTTGTTTCTTGATATATGCTAACATCACGTATTCCCAAAACAGTTCCTTAGATTAAATGTTGCTGTATTTGCCATAAAACTGTTAACTGTATCCGACCCCACTGTTCATCTGATATTTGGTTTCGCCTCAATTTCTAACAAAGGGTAATGTCAACAACGCCGAATTCTTAGCTGTAGTTCTCGATTATTCACAAAGAAAACTGAACGGCATGTTGAATACATAAGAGTTTTACCAATTCGTAAGTCATAGGAATGTAGTCATATTAGATCTGAATTCTGCAAAATTTGTATTCGGATACTTCCTCTTAGAACTCTAGTCACGAAAAAACAATTTTAGGACATACTATCTACGTATCCTTAAAAATACATACCGCCATGGTGCTTTTCCTTTCTTCTGACTGCCAAACCAATCATGTTAATAAGATCATCCTCTTTAACGCCACTCCTCAAGGCATCCCTCAATGATACCTCCTTGTTACCGAAAAGACAAACTTTTAAGTTACCATCAGCTGTTATCCTCAGCCTATTGCAAGTTCCACAAAACATGTTCGACATTGAGGTTATGAAACCGACCTGTCCACTGAATCCTGGAACCTTCCAAGCCTAGAATAATTCTCAATAAACGAAACGAAAAGTTGGCTTCAACGTTTTTACCTTGGAAGTATCGTTGGGGCTATTCGAAAGGGGTAAAAAATCAGGCCAAACTGATTTTATTTGGGCCAGCATCACATTGTAGGGTACCATTTTGTCCACTTCCCATTTGTTGCCAGAAAAAGGCATGTATTCGATGAAACGGACATCTAATTTCTTGTGTTCAGTTAACTTGATGAAATCGTAAACCTCATCATCATTGAATCCTATAACATCCAGCAGTTAAAATGGCAAACAGTGCTCAAGAGTAAGGCATGCGAACTGTGACAGAATATTTTATTACATAATTAGAAAATGTCCAATTCATTCTCAGTACAGAAATGCATTCTGACAAAAACTGGAAATAGTAAAGAGGAAAAGCTCTCTGACATTTTGCTCAAGACATTTGACAGTAAGAATCATCATGTTCAAAGGATATTCGATAGGAAATCTCCCTCACACATTACCCGAAGTTCTTCAAAGATATATGAGGTCTTATTTAAGGTTCTGCTGGTCCGATGTACAAACGAGATCTCTTTATGTGTCTGTAATTATGTGTCTATCTGTCAGTCCATAATGCAGCATTCAGTAAAAAAAGTTAGTTGACACATTCACGGACTATCAGTAGATACATATTATAAAATAAAGTCCTCCGCCGCGTCCGTCTCACTGTCTGTTCGCGATTAACTCAAAAGATACTGAACGGATTTCCATGCGGTTTTCATCAATAGATAATTAGTCGTGCTTTTTGTTTGAAGGGTGACGATAATTATTTGAAATTCGATTCAAAGAAGTCAAGAAGTGGTGATATTCCGTCACGACCCGGGACCGAAGAAGTATTCAATTCGGTAAGATGCCACCTCACAATTTCCTCGGTTATTTCGACATTAGACTTGAGCCAAACAGTTCGGGCGTAAATACATAAGAGAAAAACTCGGCCAGGATATCTGCTGATTCTCTAGAACTGCCACTGAGTTCACCAGGTAGGTTTCTGACTAGTGGGACACCTACTGTGTTATTAGAAGAGGATCTGATGTACTTAACTTGTTGTCTTTGGAAAATGCAAAACCATTCTCGAAAAGGGTTATTCATTTTTGAAGCGACGGCGACGTGGAAACGTGATTGAAGAAGTTACGGTGAGTGTTATAGTCCTCCGTCGATCTCAAGTCCAAAGTGCTTTCTTTCTTCCTGTAAGATAAAGACAATTATCATTGATCAAAGGCTTGATGGGGTAGTGCATGATGCATGGTCTCCTTCTTGACCTTTCGAGATCCTTTGACTGTGTCTCCCAAGAAACACTGCTGGGTAAGCTTAAGAATTATGGGCTCTATGACTGTGCCATACAACTTTTTTGACGGATCGTTGGCAGATGGTTTCTGTCGACGAGTCGTGCTCTGGTTTAAGATCCTTGGTCATTGGAGTCCCGCAAGGTTCAGTTTTGGGATCAATATTATTTTTGACATTTTGAGAGTACGTATCGGGTGCGCTGGCTATTCTCTTTGCTGATGATACCACTGCCCTCGTTAAGTCTTCGAAGGCAGAGTTGAGGGCTTTCGAATGGTTTTCTGCTAACAGATTGTCCATAAATGAGTCCAAATCGCACAGTTTGGTTTGAGATCTGTGCCGGAGCGGAAGCTGAGGTCAGCAAAAATGCCTTTGCCCCTACACTACATCAATCCCGAAAATCAATTAATGCCAATCATAACTGGGAACAACTAGCGTTAGACAGGTCACAGTGGAGATCTATGCTATAATGGACTCGAGAATTCAGCGGCGGCCAGATCTGGTTGGTGACTATCCATGCCCGGAGTGTGGAAGGATCTGTAGGTCACGGTTGGGTCTCTTCAGTCACAGGAGAGCACACACTCGCAATTAGCCCCAAGAAATTATAAGTCTGTTCTTTTTTATGTCTTTTTGTAGATTAATTCCCGGTAACGGGATACAGGAATGAATGAATGAATGAACTTTGCCCTTAGAGCTTCGTCATCGACTTTGTCTGTTAAAGCTTTGCGGATGGTTTACTCTGCCTTGGTCGAGTTCCACTTGAGATACTGCGTCACTTTGTGGGGTAATTGCCCCTTGAGAGAATGTATTTTCAGAATTCAGAGAAGAGCAATTCGGTTCCCTGCGGGCCTAGGGAATAGGGAATGTTGTAGAGAAAGCTCCCGACTTTATGTCCATTGGTTTGTACAATAAGTGACCTTCTCACCTGAAATCACTGACGGAGGATAGATTCAAACGTGTTGTTAAAGACAGACTACTTTCCACGGCTTTTTACTCTATTGAGGAGTTTTGTTCTTGTGTTTTCGGAAGGTTTTGCCTCATTTTAATTTAGCTGCATTTGAACGTCATTTTTCCACGGGCAAAGATATTTTGACACCGAAACGAGAAATGAGAACTTCAATATTTTGATGTTCATCAAGGGCAATATGACATTACCTTCATGAACATCGATATGTTGAAGGATGTTGATATTGCAGAACCAGATACCTAGATTTAATGATTTAAATTACATATTCTGATTATACACGTCTTTTATTTTGTTCCTGAACTGTTAATTTCTATAAACCTAATTAACAATTCTTATAAATAGATCTTGAACGCAACAATATAGAAGAGCATTTCTGTCATTTCTGAAATGGTGTTAACGATTAACGTTAACTAAATCATCCCAAAAGTAACGGACGAGAGATTTGTTGGTATATTATATAATTTAAACTTGGACAGTTTTGTTTTTGTCAGTTACATATCACAAGTCATAAAGAAGTTATGTTAAGTTGTATTTCTATGTTTGTAACACAGAGTAGACGAATAAATAAACAGTGTTGCCAATCGGCGGATTTTTATCCGAATTGCGGATTTTTTTAGCTCTCGCGGATTTTTTTCGGATTTAAAAATATTTCGGATATTTTCGGATTTTTTTTATGTTATACAGTTTCAAAGAATTTCTAAAGGAATTGAATTATTCAAATCAATTATTGAGGCTCTTGCCACTAGATGATTGAATAATTCAAATCAATAGTAGAGGCTTCGTGGAATATTCCTATTGGGAACTGAAGAAACCACGTTAAAAAAAAACGCCAAGAACACTACTTAAGGAGTGGAGCAAAAATGTGTGCATGTAATTTGAAATACGACTTTCTCACGAATAGAATATTTTTTTGTAAAGAATTGTACGATCTGCAAAGTTTCTTGAGGTTTACGAAAATGTGCGAGCTTTGACTTCAAATAAAAAACTGTACAAGCGGGATCGATCTGGATTTTTGAAAGAGTATTTGTTTATGTTTAGGTAACGAAATAAATAACGCATTCGGTATTTAGACCTGGTACAAAATTCAGCTACCACTAGGGGCATCATGTTCGCAGCTCAAAAAGAGTAGTGAAGATTTTTCACATTGAAAAAATGATTGGAATATTGAGAATAGAAAATTGTGTTATCTGTTTTCTTAATTATTTAACCGTTCGATGAACGAGCGGATTTTTTTCGGATTAAGTTACAGAAGCATCGGATTTTTTCGGATTTTTTGTCAGATATTTCGGATTATTCCGTAAATTACCATTGGCAACACTGTAAATAAAAAAAATAACCTAAAAAGTGAACACGTTCTTCTCATTGACTCCTAGTAAAAATTATTGAAATATAAAGTAAAAATACAAAAACAAATACCTAAAAACGACAGGTTACGGGTCCAGAACACGCTACATCTGAAAAATAACAGTAATACAAAAATTTTCAACAAAATAAGACAACGTGATCAGCATGGCTCTAGACAATGAAGACATTTCAAGTATCACCAAACTCAAAGACAGCTCCACATTTTCCTTATGGAATTTCGAAATAAAAATTCTCTTCAAAGCGAAACAACTCATGGATGTCATCGATGGAAGTTCCCAAATCAGCACCTGTGGCACCGATGAAACCAAAATAAGTAAATGGAAAGCCAAGGACGCCCTGGCTCAACATGCCATTTTGAGAACTATAGACAAAACAGTAAAATTACATTTAATGAACTACGAATCGTCTAAAGAAATGTATGATGCACTTCTTCGTATATACAAAAAGGACACCAATCAAGAAAAATGTTCTCTCCTACAGGAATTCTATAATTTTAAATATGACAATACCAAAGACATTCATCATAACATCAGTGGAATTCAAAATTTGGTGTTCAAACTGAAAATATTACAAGAAGAAATCTCCGAAAGTATGATTATCTCTAAAATACTAGCTATACTGCCAGAAAAACATCAATATTTCAGCTGTGCATGGGACTCAACCCCCACAAAAGACAAAACCTTGGAAAATCTAATATCTAGACTCTCGGCAGAAGAAGACAAAAATAAAATTAGACAAATAGAAACACCAGTGTCTTTTAAAACAGTACACAAAGGAAAATATGAGCCTATTTGTCATGCATGTGGTAAAAAAGGTCATATAAAGCCACAATGCCCAAGCAACAAGAATCCGGAAAACTCAACAAAACCCTGTACAATATGCAAACTAATGGGTCACATCAGAACAAATCACACTGAACGCACCTGCTACAACAAGGATAAGGCATGTAAGATATGTAAGAAGACTAACCATAAAACAGAAGATTGTTTCTTTGATGAGAAGAATAAATCTAAGAATCAGAAAAATGAAAACTCTGATAAGATTTCATTTCTAACCTGCATGAATGAATCATTCAATACCGAAACACAAGAGATAGAAATGATCGTAGATAGTGGATGCAACAAAATGATGATTAAAGAAGAAAACATCATATCAAACATGAAGAAATGCACAGATAATGTAATGATAGCCAAGAAAGGGGAAACAATACCAATTGAAGGATATGGAAAAATTTACTGTGATACTTGCACCCTAAATGAAGTTTATTATGTTCCACAACTGTCAAGAAATCTGTTATCGGTTAATGTTGTCACTCAAGCTCAAGGCGCAGCATATTTTGATAATGAAAAAGTATATATTTTAAAAACTAATATTGAAATTCCAGAAAATCTCATTGCGATAGAAGGAAGGAAGACTGAAAATGGTCTATATGTAGTGAAAATGAAGAAAACAGATAACAATGCACTTATTACCGAGGACTCAACACAAACCTTAGACTGGCATAAAAAACTAGGACACCTTAGTTATGGACAAATGGAAAAAATTACAGAACTATGTGATGGTGCTTCATTCAAGATAGATACAAGCAGGAAAATGGATTGCATAATATGTGCCAAAGCAAAACAAGTAAGACTACCTTTTAAGACCATCAGAGAAAGAGCAAATCATCCTATGCAAATTATACATACTGATATAGGTGGACCTATTGACCCACCAACATTTGATAATAAGAACTACTTTTTAGTATTTTTAGATGACTACACTCATTTTTGTAAAGTGTATCTCTTGGAAACAAAAACAGCCCATGAAGTTTTTCAAAATATACAAAGATTTATTCATGAGGGTGAAGCACATTTCAACTTGAAAGTAAGCAAATTGAGAATGGACAATGGAGGTGAATATCAGAATAATCTTCTTTCTGAATGGTGCAAAAGCAAAGGTATCATACAAGATTTCACAATACCACATACTCCTCAACTCAATGGTAAGAGTGAAAGAATGATGTTGACTTTATTGAACAAAGCAAGAGCACTAATATTTGAAGCTAATTGTAACAAAGAAATGTGGGGAGAAGCAGTGCTTACTGCTGCGTATCTAACAAATAGATGTCCTACCAAAGGAGTAGAATGTACACCATATGAAAAATGGTTCAATAGAAAACCGAATCTGAACAATTTGAAAATATTTGGACAAAAAGTCTATGCCAAAATACTGAAACCTTTGAAGAAACTTGATAGCAGAAGTCAAGAAGCAATGTTTGTTGGTTATGCCCCTAATGGATATCGATTATGGGATCAAGAAGATGGAAAAATATTTATTGGCAGAGATGTAATCTTCACAGACAAATACTACATGAATACTGTACCAAAATTGGATGAATTGATTAAAATCAATTTTTATGAGGAGGAAGACATAGGAACTCCAGAATGGGAGGAAAATGCAGAAAACCAAGAAAATGGGGGAGAAGAAAATGACTCCAACCAAGAAAATGGGGGAGAAGAAAATGATTCCAATCAAGAACAAATACAAGATAATGAAGAAAGTACACAGAATGAAAGCAGAAGACCAAGAAGAGAAATAAAGTTACCATGGAAATACAACGACTTTGTCACGAATTTTGATGAAATTGAAGGGGAAGCACTTCTTACATATGAGGAAGCTATAAACAAAAATGAATGGAAAATTGCAATACAAGAAGAAAAAGATTCAATAATGAAGAACAAAACTTGGGTTTATGTTCCGGAAGATCAAGCAAAGGGTAAGGAGATTCTAAAATCAAGATGGATTTTCAAAGTAAAGGACAGTGGAAAATATAAGGCGAGACTGGTGGCTAAAGGATGCTCGCAGAACAGAAATTCCATGGATCTTGAAGACATATATAGCCCAGTAGTAGATGCTACATCTCTAAGACTACTGTTTGCAATTGCCGCTAAAAGGAATTGGAGTATACAAACACTAGATGTTAAGACTGCATTTTTGTACGGAGAATTGGAAGAACCAGTTTATATGAGAGTACCAGAAGGATTTGGTCAAAAAGGAATGGTATGCCTTTTGAACAAGTCCTTATATGGTTTAAGACAAGCACCATGTAAATGGAATAAAAGATTTACCTCTGCTCTTAAAGAAATTAATATGATTCAATTAAAATCAGATCAATGCATATTTAAATCTGAAGAAGGTGATATGTATTTAGCTATTCATGTGGATGATGGCATCGTGGTTGGGCGGAATGAAGTCCGGATTAAGCAGTTACAGGATAAATCATATCTTGGGTATGGATATAAAAAGAGTAAAAGATGGATTAATAATAAACCAAGAAAATTATGTCGATAAAGTGCTGAGAAGATTCAACATGCAAGATTCGAAACCAATGAAGACTCCGATTACACAAGATGTTTACAATATTGATGATGAAGATGAACAAAACGAAGCTGATTCATCTTTAAACTATAGAGAAGGGATTGGAAGCTTATTATATCTATCCTGTAAATCACGCCCTGATTTGAGTTTCGCTGTAAATTACGAGAGTCGATCTACAGAAAATCCAAAGAAGAAAGATTATGTAAATCTGAAAAGAACTCTAAGATACCTAAGAGGAACAGTTTCAGCTGGAATTCTATACAGAAGTAACTCTGATGAGAATGGAGATGAGGAAGTTCTTCATCTAGTAGCATATTGTGACTCAGATTTTGCAGGAGATGTTCAAACAAGAAATGAAGAAGACATTCAAGAAATAAGAAGAAAAAGCACTTCAGGACATGTCATAACACTGTTTGGAAGTCCAATATCTTGGTCATCGAGAAGGCAAACAATTGTTGCACAATCAACTATGGAAGCAGAACTTATTGCTGCCTGCGAGTGCACCAAAGAATTAAAATATCTCATTGAATTGTTAAAGGAACTGACTGGAGAAGAAGTTAAGGCTACATTATATATTGATAACCAAAGCACTATCAAGTTGATGAAGGCAGGAAGAATGAAAAGAAGTAAACATATAGAAGTTAAATACTTCTTTGTCAAGGATGAATACTACAAAAATCTTTTCAAAATGATATATATACCATCAGATCAAAATGTAAGTGACATTTTCACAAAACCCTTGCCTATCAGTAAATTTGAAAAATTCACCAGGGAGTTATTAGTCGTTTAAATGTTTCAAATATGAAAAATTTTGCTGTATATTAGAAAATATTTTTTTTTATGTTGGAATACTTTGCACAAATAAACTGCCCTACGTTTATGGGGGAGTGTTGGTATATTATATAATTTAAACTTGGACAGTTTTGTTTTTGTCAGTTACATATCACAAGTCATAAAGAAGTTATGTTAAGTTGTATTTCTATGTTTGTAACACAGAGTAGACGAATAAATAAAAAAAATAACCTAAAAAGTGAACACGTTCTTCTCATTGACTCCTAGTAAAAATTATTGAAATATAAAGTAAAAATACAAAAACAAATACCTAAAAACGACAAGATTAACGAAGTTAATTAATTGATTAACGGTACCCAGCTATACCTTCACCAGAAAAATAAACATTTTCAGATCTCCTCTATCGTTTGATGGATGTCCGCTGCAGACCGTAGACCATGTGAGGGACATGATTCTGAATTCTAAGCTTACTTTTAGTCTTCATGTCGATAACCTTGTTACGAAAAGTTTTAAAATGCTTGGCTCCATTTTACGTGTCACGAAAGAATTCACAAACAGCTCAGCTCTGAGAACCTCATATTTTTCTCTCGTGAGAAGTAATTTGGAATATGCAACACCCATCTGGTCACCCTCTTATCACAAGTAGGTTGATAAGATCGAGAGAGTGCGGAAAAAATTCATTAGAAATTTGAATTATAGGTGACGAACACCGTTCCCGGTGTTCATCCCAGTATAGAGATAATTTAATTTACTAGGATATACTCAGACTTCAGCGGAGGAGAGATCTCTTTGATTGTCTTTTTCTGTTTAGGACTCTCAATAACTGTGTGTGTACCCACCTTTAAATTTTATCACTTTTAACATACCACAGTATTCTGATCGTCGAAGGTGAAGTTGCTCTTTTACATTCCGAGGTCTAGAACAAATGTGAGATACCATTCGTTATTCCTTAGAGTGATGCGCTCTTACAATTGGCACATAAGTTCAATATATATTTTCAATGTGACAATGGATCATTCGAGATATTTGAAATCTTCGTATGATTCAGAATTTTAGGTAGTAATGTATTTAATGTATTTAATTTTGTGAACCTTATTATTCTGAATCCTGTTGAGGTTCCTGTTCTGTTAAATAAATAAAGACTTTTCTGTCAATTGGTATCGAAATGAGATATTTCATAAAATCGTTAATGTTACTAAATAATGAGAAAAACTCGGCAATCCTGAAATATTTTTAGGAAGATGTTATCGATGTCGACCCAGTCGTGATGCGTGTATTCAATTTTGTGTGAACCATGCAGTGATGTGTTTGTGTAAATATTTGCACACAACACGATATTTTTTACCGTCCTCTCTATAAATTGAGTAGTCAGGAATATGGATTATTTATGGATTACAGACTTCGAGACTCTAGGCGAACGCCAAGATTCGCTCATAAAAATTATAGAGAGTTTATGGATCTGTGCGAAAAATCTGAGTTCAGATAATTTGGACAGCAGATTGTATGTTTGTATAGATGAGATGCCAGATGTGGTTCACTCAGTTTTTTTAGAGCAGTTTGGTTGTCACTGGTGAAGAGGTGACAATGGTGTAGGGACTTGATATATTCAATAGTGAGTTCATTTGTGATTATTATAAATAAACTCTATTCTATTCCTTTCTCCAGTTCTTACTGAATTCAAATTTTCAATTTGTGTTTTGAGATCAATGACAAACATGTTTAGGTGAAATTGTTGTTTTTAAAGTGTTATCATATACATGCCTTTTACGTAGGGTAATAATTAATAAATTATCTGAAATAAAAAACTCATTTACAAAGATAAATGACCCCATAAAAGAGGCATGTACAAAAACATCCATCAAAAATACATCAAAATACATAAAGAAGTGAAAATTTGAATTCAATCTGTTACCATTTCATACCTATGAAAAAGGATTGATAAAAAACCCATCTATGAACAAATCATCCCCAGAAACCCCCGATCCTGAATTGAAGATGAGAAGTTGCGTAGTTTGAAATAAAATTAATGTAATCTAGAAGCCAAAATTGATACAAGTTCAATTTTTTTCACTGAGCTTTTTGGTTCTGAAGAATAACCGAATATTTCAAGCTTTTCATGCTGCGTGTCATATGGACTCTAGTTTCAAAAGTCATCTCTGTAGCTGAGGATATGGAAATAAAATTTTTGGCAATAATTTTTTCAGCTAACTTAGGCCCAGTTGTACAGTTCAAGTGCAATCTGAGTTTAAGTTTGAACACAGGTCAAATTTGACAATAATTTTGAGTAGTTGAACAAGGTTTTATGTTGAACCGGGAATGAATTTGAACTGTACAACCAGGCCTTAAATTGTTTTTACTCAGTCAAATTATAGAAATATAAAACATTGAAAACTGAGTTGAAATGTTGAAAATGATTTTTCACCTCGCTCACATCGAAAACTTCAGAGGGGTAGCTTTTGATGCTAGGGGATGAACTTAGGGAAGTGAATAAGTAATATTAAAAGAATAATAATAAGGGAAGATAAAAAGTCATCAAACTACATCCCTGTACAACAGAAAAAATTGTTGAGTTTTAAAGGTTATAGAAGAATCAATTGTGGTAATTTAGCTGGGATGCTTTTTATGAACTCATGTTGTCAAGGTGATGACAAAGAATAGCACTGTAATCCACAGATAATTAGTTACAAAAATCAGATAAATCCCTTTTTTGGCAATGAATGTTTCAACTCAAACACTTAGGTAATTCTAGACTACAGAAATTAACAGGAACTCTTGCACCTATAATAATTTTGTGTTGTTTTTAGTTAATATAGTACGAGTTTACATCATACACTTTGTACGAAACTACTGATTCAGTCTATGCTAATAACCTCTTTGCAATTGACCGAAACCAAAAGTACATCACATAACAGAATGACAAAAAAATACTTATTACATCTTACCTCTCATGACAACACAATTTATTTTGACGGGATCATATCCTAACTGAAGAGCCAAGTCGATGCCCATTAAAACTCTTTCCATTCCTTTCCTCCTTGTAATATTTTCATATTTTTTTCCATCTAAAGTATCTAAGCTTATATTCAAACCATCAAGTCCTGCTTTTTGTAACTCTACCAGCTTTTTGGTTAACACAACCCCATTGGTTGTTAGAGATACACTCTCTAATCCTTTAATTTGTTTAAGATTATCTATAAGGAAAAAGGATTAATATTTCATGAGATATCTTCTGCAAACTAATGAGAAACTCACAGATAATATCTACTAGATCTTTTCTTGTTGTGGGTTCACCTCCAGTCAATCTTATCTTCTGAACACCTTGGTCTACAAATAACTTGGCAAGATAAATTACTTCATCGGCTGTGAGCAATTTTGATTTTTCTGTTAAATTGACACCTTCTTCTGGCATGCAATATTGACCTTGAAATTAAATAATAGTAACTGGTTCACCTTCTTCAATAGAACGACAAACATAATGAGCATGATGTAATTTGAGAGATTAACAATTTGACTCACATCTTAGGTTGCATTTTTCTGTTAGGGAGATTCGAAGGTATGTATGATGTCGTCCAAAGGTATCTGTTAAAGGATTATTATCCAGAAAAACCTCATCTTGTTTCTAAAAGAAAACAAAACTTTTTCACGAGCACACAATACAAGATGTTAACGAGGTTATAAATATTGCAAATAGGTATAATTCGTTCCTAGTAGACATCAATATTATGGTTCGTGACATCATCAACTAGTTAATTCATTAATTTTATTCCAACTAAGTAATCATTCTTCAAAATACAACGCTTTATTACTTCTGTTGTGGATATTTTTCAATTCGGAATGCAATTTTAATACAACATTAGAAAACTGAGTACAAGTGTAATATCATCTTACCTGTTCAATTTTGAAATTTCCTTTGAATCTCTTTGGGCCAATTCTCCGCAAACGGCTAAAAGAAGTAAGCAAACCTTTCCACCCAAACATAACTCTTTCAAATTTGAATTTCTCAGGTACAGAAATCACCGAAAATTTCAGTAAGACTGCATACCGCAATATCGAGGAAAATAATGATGAATGATGAAATTTAATTCAAATTTAAAAACAACAACGCACGCACTTCGTAGTAGTTAGTTTGAAACTGACATCCGTTTAATTCCGATTGTCAGATTTATCAGATGATTTCAAGGTCGAAGGTCAATTCCAAATTGAGGAAAATGGTACACCAATTTAAAACTCACCGGAATGAAAATAAATTGGAAATGAAACATTCGTTGAGTTTTTTGAGAAATATGAGAAAGGAACTTTTTCATTCACAGTCTTAGGTTGACGGAAATCAATGGGAATTATATTGTTTAAAACGTTTAATATTCACTTATAATACATCATTTCCACTTTTTTCTTCCTCTTAAAGCAGGAGTTGATTTTATTTTGAGTGTCTTTGAGGCACTGATGGAAGTCCTCGCTCAATTCTTTGACCTTGATCTTTACTTCTTCGCTCATTAAATGATAACACATAGCTACTAACCCTTGACCGAAAAACATGTAAAAATAGTTCATTACAAGTCTGAGCTGACTTCCAGTTTTCGTAGACAAATTACCCGGCACCAAATCACCAAAACCAAGCTTGCACAAACTTGTTATGCAGAAGTAACTGCTATCTAAAAAGCTCCACTTTTCCCACTGCGCAAACATGATGGTACCGAACATAATGTAACCGCTGATAACCCACAAACAAGCGGTGGATGGTACTAAGATTCTTTTTGGGGGGTAGCTTTCGTCTTGGGGTGAGCTACACTTAACGAACCATACATACACCCATTTGAAAATTCCCGCTAAGCCCTTACCGACGTTGAGGAAGTACAAGACGTATAGGGGAATACCGAACACCGCGTAAACAACAGTGCAAACTTTTCCCCATACGGTTCTTGGAGCGATGTCGCCGTATCCTATCATAGTCATGGCACTTAAAGAAAACATTAGAGCTGCTGGAAACGTCCACAAACTTTTCAGCTTTCGCCCATTGTAGTTGTGTTTGATCAAGACAACCAAATGCTTCTGGTACTCTTCCAGAACTTTGTTAGAATCGTAGATGAATGCAGTCTTGTTGAATACATTGTGGAAACTCGCCACCAACCAAAGTTTCTGCGAACATTCGTTTTTCAAAGCTTGAGCTTTGTAGTAATTCGTATCCTTTCCTTTAAGCTCGATCTTCATGAAACACACGGCCCCAATCAGGGTATAACCGACGATAAGTCCAATGACACCAACTTGGGAACACATAAACGCCACGGTCTTTCGACAGCAGTCCTTGATTTTGGTCTTTGTGTCAACATCGCTACTCAACGAGTACCTGCTGTTGCTGCTTGCTCTACTTCTCACGGAAGAACGGTAGTAAGAACGTCGATCCATATTCTACACTGACGAAGAATATCTCGGGAGCTAGTATGTTTCTTATTCTCATTTCGGATGGGAAATGTTAATTCCACAGTCTTCGACTTGGATAGATGCCAAGCTTATTTGTGTTGGGTGCATTTACTAGAATTTAAAATAGACGGACTTATCGATATCGACCTGTTTTTACGATTTCAAACTGATGGTCTGTTGAGAGGTGTAACGGTTCAGTGGATATACATAGTGTAGGTACACTATGTGGACAAGCCATGATAAGAAAGCTTTGAAATATGCTGGTTACATCATTCGAATATTCCATTCTCCTTTCGAAGAGGTGAAAAAGAATATGTATAGTGCAAAACTATGCTGGGCATCTATCTATAACATGCCATCTTACTATCAATTTCTCATGTTTTTCCTATTCAGCAATCAGGGTCGACCAGATGCAAAGGCGGAAGGGTTGCTTGCATATTGCAAACTGAAAATTTCCTTTCATAAAAGAGCTTATAGAGTTGAATTCAAGTGCATCGTTGATATTATGCTATTGGAATAAATTGAACTAAACGAGAATGTGCATATAATGTGAGCTCAGGTTCATCATATTATCACTATTTATCCATTATGTTGATTTAATAGAAAGAAAATGAGTACATTTGGAATGAAATAAAATTATATAATATAAATATTGTTTATTTTAGTATTGTTTATGTGACAAATGTTCAAAATTCAGCAGTACCTAACAGTTTAACAAAATGTAATATATTATTCTCTTAACCCGTTTGCAATTTGCAACAGCCCAGAATTCTCTAGAAAATTTACTCGAGAATTCATGCGCAGTGAATTCTTTACGGTTACATACGCACTTTCGGTAGAATTCTCTGTTCAGTTGCATACAAAATAATCTCTGCCGTTTTCTTACCAAAATTTGGTAGAGAATTCTCGGCTGTTACAAACGGGCTTTACACACATTTTGTGAATGCACACAAAACTGAGGAAAACTCCAACAAAGGCTTTGCTAGATCGTGGGATCAATCTTCTTCTCTTCAAACAACAAGCAACAGCAATGTCCGTCCATCCAAACCAGAATCAAAACCCAAAGACATCATTTCAGACATAAAGCCACCCGAATCGTCACATTATCAGCCTACACGGTTTTTAGGTCGCTCGTCGCTCCGCCTTAATATTTTCGTTCGAACAACATTCTGCTAGTCTTCAAGCAATCTCCATACCAAAACATGATAATCTATTCCACAGATATTCAAGCGATCGACGGCCAACAGTTCTGAAGAAACTGTTCTCGTCTTCTGAGGTGTAATACACCTGGTCTGATAGTTGTTTTCCACATAATTTAATTGCAGTCTCTTCTCATATTTTGTAGTCACACACACCTCAGAAAAAAGAGTTGCTTCACATCACATGGGTGTGTTCATAAACTTACTCCGAGAGTAGAGTATGAGTACGGTCATGCTCAAAGAGCATACTCTGAGGAACTAAAAGTACGTTTGTTAACGCTTCGGGTAATCAGAGCTTACTCAGAGCTTGCTCTGAGTAAGTTTGTGAACGCAACCCTATACATATAAGCTATCCGAAGCATAATTTCCCGTCCTACCAAGTATTGGTTTCAGCAACCCTTTGTGCATTCTCTCGAATCTCATAATGTAACATGCAGGTTGTGTCTCAACGGTTACCGGTCCTAACCTTTTGAGGCGTTGTCCGGTGTGCCACAGGCAGTCATCTGGGCCCATTATTGTTTATTCTCTATATTAATAAAAAATTAAATCATAAACTCTTTTGAATAGTGTTTTTTCTTGCTATATGCAGACGAATCAAAAGTTTACCGTCGTGTGAAAAACTTGGCCGACTGCGACTGCCTTAAAATTCAGGAAGATTTTGATAGATTCGAAAGCCATAGTCTTTTTCTGAACTTGACAAAAGTCTAAGAATCTCGTACACCAAATGCAAAAATTGTATTGAATACACCTCCAATATCAATAATCACGATTTGAAGCCGGTTTCTGAGGTGAAGGATTTAGGAGTTTTGAAATTAGAAACTTACATTCAAACCGCATATCGAAAAAGCTGTGAACGACTGTAACAAACTTTTCGGTTCCATAATGAGAACCAGTCATGTTTTTCGGGAGAGGTTTCTTTTTAATGTCTATTTTGGGTACATTGACAGTAAACTCTGATTTGCTTCAGTTGTCTGGAATCCCCATTATCAGGTTCATATTGATAGAGGATAGAAAGCGAGTTCAGAGGAGATTTCTCAGGTTCTTGCATATAAGTCTCAAAGTTCCATTGAAAATAGAGACTATATCCTCCATTGATGCGAAAGCATGGGATAAAGACACTGCAGGGTGGAGACCATTGCGGTAGGTGGAGCCATTGTGGATTGAATTTTGTGTTCAAAATAATGAATGGACTAGTCCGTAAATATATGTTTTAAGTTCCAGTTCAACACCCGTAAGAAGAAAGAAAAAAGCTGAGATATTCTGAATTATTTAAGATACCTTTTATAGGAGAACAAACGCCGGTCAGAATTCCTCTTTGTGTAGAAGGCTCAGGCCTTTTAAAAAAGTCCGGAATAATATAAAATATTTGAGGCTATACCTGCTCTCCTTTCGTCTGAGAATCTGGAGAAGCTAAAAACAGGACTAGAGAGGTTTTGATCAGTTCCTTTTTCCATGGGCTGTTGGTTGTATTTCTTATGTATATGAATGTGTTTTTACTTCTTTGGCATTTTATTACTCATTAATTGATGATTTAATTTTATTGTATTTCATTCACAACCCACTAAATATTAAATACAGGGTTCTATTTTGGATCATTAGATCTGTATGTAATCCCTTCATATGAATAAATAAATAACATTTTGCAGCATTTTGATGACAAAACTCGAGACGGAACATGCTTTTTTGAGTGTAAGAGAAAAGTGTAGAGTTGGTTAATCTTTTATCTTGTTATTATTAATAATTCGACAAGGGAACTGAATGAGTAAAAGCAGAGAGATCAGAATGATGCCACGAACTTCTTCAACAAAATACCAAGAGCCAAATTCGGAAGAAATATACCTAAGTAGCAGTGACCAATCTGTTTGTAGAGCTTACCGGAGTATTTGGCTGATAAGCTGCATTTGAATTCTCCGTATACACGATGATTCATCAAGGGTGGCGACAAGCGTGTTTCGGAACCCTAAGTCGAATGACTTTGAAAGAAATTCTTCAAAGTCTAACTATTTTCATGCTCATAGTTTTTTTTCTGATGACGCAATATATAACTTTTACGGAATACGATTGTTTTTTTTTTCCAAAGGTATTAAGGTTGAAAAGAGATTGCTATATAATAACAATTCGTTCTAATTCGTAGAATTTTTTTCCATTAAGCCAATTATTGAATGGTTGGGATGTTGGGCGAAGATATACATTTGTCAACAGAAAAAATACTCTTTATCTAATGTCTAATATTCCATTTCCTTGTGACTTCATATTCTGGTTTTTCACAGGCTAATTGACTATCCACGTTCCTATTGTACTGTGAAAAACTGTTTATTTCACTTTTGCATATTTTAAATGTTCTTAAAAAACTTGGACTCAATTTGAAGAGCATTGAACTCACTATTTTCTAAATAATGAAGATAAAACGCATTAAATGTTAAATTGAAAATCAATGGGAAAACCAAATCTCATCTAATTATGTAAAATGGCATTTATTGCCGCATATGCGTTCGTCTTCTCCCATCCGACCATTCAAAAGACAATCTCCTCCATGGGCGCCCGCAGAAATTTTTCTCAGGGGGGGGCAAAATATCATCTACGAATAGTTTTACTGAAAGAAAAATTTCTCTAACGGTGACTTTCGAAAAATTTCCAAAAAGATGGAATCGATTGAATGATCGTCAAGACCGAACGGCTGCATCTAGCTACATACAATCTTCAGATCTTTAACTAGAGGAGTTGCTCTTTCAGAATATGTATCACATTTCTATCTACGGTTAGTTTTATTGAAAGAAAAATTACTCTAACGGTGACTATCGAAAAATTTCCAAAAAGATAGAATCAATTAAATGATCGTCAAGACCGAACGGCTGCAACGAGCTCCATAAAATCTTCAGATTTTCAACTAGAGAAGTTGCTCTTCCAGAATATGTATCACATTTCCATCTATGGTTAGATTTATTGAGAGAAAAATTACTCTAACGGTGACTATCGAAAAATTTCCAATAAGATAGAATCAATTAAATGATTGTCAAGACCGAACGGCTGCAACGAGCTCCATAAAATCTTCAGATTTTCAACTAGAGAAGTTGCTCTTCCAGAATATGTATCACATTTCCATCTACGGTTAGATTTATTGAGAGAAAAATTACTCTAACGGTGACTATCGAAAAATTTCCAAAAAGATAGAATCAATTAAATGATCGTCAAGACCGAACGGCTACATCGAGCTTATGGAAAATCTTCAGATTTTCAACTAGAGGAGATGCTCTTTCAGAATATGTATCACATTTCCATCTACGGTTAGATTTATTGAGAGAAAAATTACTTTAACGGTGACTATCGAAAAATTTCCAAAAAGATGGAATCGATTGAATGATCGTCAAGACCGAACGGCTGCATTAAGCTCCATAAAATTGCTCCAAGAATTTCGAATTCTTGGGCAAAATATTGAACAAAGAAAAAAGCATTTCATGTTCTTTTGAGAATCTCGTTTCAAGGGCTGAAATCAGATGATCTAAATATTGGATGAATATAGATTATTTGAAGTAATCTTCAGCTGAAGATGCTTCATAATTAGATATAAGGTTTGTTCGTAGAGTGGTTCACAAAGGTTGTGAACTGTACAGAGCAAGCGCAATTCCATTTTATTGAAATTTCTTTTTGAATATAGTTTTCAGCGAAAACTCGCAAAGATTTATATCTAGCTGACAAATGAGTTTCACAGAACAAAGGATAATATTGAAGGTGTTGTGCTGAAAAAAAATAAGGCGATCAGAATCAGAATACGTTTTCAGCCTTTTCATTTTGGGTAATGTGCACATTAGCCAGCTAAAGATGAAATTCCGTGACACAAAAGTTTATCGAACTTTAGCCGGTCCTCGAATATAAACCTAAGTTTAGCCGGCTAATCTTAAGTTTATGCTCATACCTATCTTTAGCCGTAACATACATATATAATAAACAAAACAGGAATGCGGGACACCATACTTGACAATTTTCTTCCTGTTGTTGCAAGTAAAACTTATTTGCACATATTGTTCTCTTCCCCTCAAATAACTAGACATAGCTAGACATATCTGACGAAGGCCTTCGCAAGGTCTAAGAATAACAATCAAGTCTTGAGAGACTCTCAAGACTTCGGTATAATTTCGCAGACAAAAACGCAGCAGCATTCTGTGTGGACTGTGGACATATCTTTTCTAAGTTTCTACTAGTTGATTTTCGAAACCCCCTGGTCCTCCTGTGATTTGGGATGTTTTCATCTCATATCCCAATTATCCCATCATCTCTTCAGACACTGCCCCCCCCAATCATCTGTGGTTGTCTACATCTGGGTTGTCTGAACTGGAAGTATCGAGATGGATGGTATATACCCTCCATAACTGGAGGGAATCACAGCCCCAGTCAAAGATATTACACACATTACATGTGTAATGTCCTCCTAACTGTTTAGGAGGGCTGTGAACAGAGATATAGAATATCTTCTGAACATAGACTAATGATCTATTCGTGTTCTGTGGTTAGCACTTCTGTAATCTGGACCTAACCTCAATATTTCAAGGTTAAAATTATATTATTATTATTTACATTTATAAATGAAGGAATCAATCAGAATCAGAGGCAACCTCTTTCTCTGTTTTCCATAGCGTTTACTGGTATGAAAATGTGTCTTCTTTTTAAGGGAGTTAAAAACGAAGTCATAGCTTGTAGCTCCATAAAATACAATCTTCGGAGTCCTCAATCGATTTTCAGAGGATTACAAAAGAAAGGTTGAGCTGTTGTTCATTAAATAAATGTTTTGGAAAATAATGGCTGTTCCAGAACACAACTCAGGTGAACTTTGTGTCCATGTTGATTCAGAAAAGATCAAACCAGCTGTTAAAGTGCAAAATGTGGTTGGAGTGAACGAAAGGGCCAATGATGTATTGTATTGTCCTCCATTTAACAGTGGAAATCACCTTGTTGATAATGGAATTGTCGTATTTTTCGGTGGAGATATGCAGGTATAATCTTACATTTTGTATGTTAATTCAGAAGAAATTATCAGCTGTTTCAATGAATTTTCTCTAACATACTGGGAAATAAGTCAATAAACTCGTAAGATAAGAATTAATATATCGAAAACGAATATCAATTTTCATTCTGCCTATTGATAAAGATTAATACATTAAAACATTCACTACACCTGCCCATATTCCACTCTTGTGTGCAATTTCTTTTTCTCAATTAACAATTTCAATCGCTGAAATTGAGTAGTTTTCATTTACCACCGTTAACTTTTTTTCCCTGTATTTATTTCTCTAAGGGAGGGAAATCACTGAAACTTTTTCATTCCTGAATATATTGAAAAGAAGCTGTCGAGTTCAAGTTCGAATTAAGTTTAAGTTTGAACCCAGCTCAAAAGTCTTTACAATTTTGATAGGCTGAACTATATTCTATGTTGAACTTGAATATGAGCCTTATAGAATATCAAATGAAAGGAAAACTATATGGATCTGTCAGTAAAGAGCTTATTCCCCAATCAAGATTTTTGAAACCAGTTAATAAGCTAGTCAGCTGTTTATTCTCTGATCTAGATGCATATTCTCTGACCTAGATACATATCCACTGAGCTAGATGTGTATTCTCACGAAGTTTCTAGATCAACTATTTATTTATTCTTATCAAGCAAATCTTTACTCCGTTTTACTACTCTGGTTTTATCCATCGAAAATAAAAGAAGAGAACAATTTGAGATTCAAGAACTTGAAAAAAATAAAGGAATGCATGTATATTAAATGTAAAAATTTATTGATAAAACAAACATATTTATTGTAAATACACACACAAACACACAGTGACACTTATTATTAAGTTATTTTATCACTGTTTCTTTGTAGAAGAACAGATAAATGAGGAAACTGCAAATGAGGTATTTTTGTGACAGGACGACAACTGAATTGTCCATTAAATACATCAGAATTCTGCAGAATGTTAAGAACCTGAAACTGTGGCGGCAGAACAGAACTTTCATGTGCTTGAATGACAAATTCCATCAAAGACATATCTTTGCAAAACTCCTGTACCATTGCCATAAAAAATATCTTTTCCCTTGAAAAAGTGAATGATGCCAATGGTAGTAAAGCCTGGTGCTGTATTTCTTCCATTGAGTTTGTCAATAAAACCATACCACAGTTTTCTGCAATTCTTTGGGCTTCTGATAATCGGCTATTCAAATTAAACACCACATCTAAGTTATTGAAATTCGAGTGATGAGGTAGAGTTTTTTTTGATTCTCTAACGAATTTCTTATATAGTGAACTGACATTCCTACTCAATTGGATACCGAATTTTATACCGATTGGATCCAAAGTATGACCAATCACTTTGGCTAGTGGAAAACCAATTTTTGCTATTGTTAGATACCTCGGCAAGTCCAGGTAAGTCTTACTCACTAAACTGTCAGGTAAACACACAACATTATGGCCATAAAAAAACACTGGTTCTTCTTTAAAATGATCTACAAAATTCCTGAAAATATTTTCATTCTCCACAGGCTTTCCATGGAGGGAAAAAAACCTTTTCCTTCTGTAATACACTGCTGCATGATAATTAAAACTGAAATCTTCTCGTTTCAAATACAATTCATTATAAAGTTCACTCAAATAAATTGTTTCCCTGGTCAAATCGTTTGACGCAGTGTCTATTTTTAAATTTTTCACCTTGTTCATCATTGAATTCCTAGATGCGTCGTCCAACCAGTCCAGACTACTTAACAAGTCTTTGTAATTTCTCTGCATACTTTTGAATACATCAACTAAGTAGGTTTTACGCTCATTAAATTCTTCATTGATTGAAGTTCTTCGGTATAGATAGTTTGAAATATCAGGAAAGAACTTTCTACTCATTACCCTGCAGAACTTAGATCTGGATTCTCTAGGTGTGGGAAGAACTACTTCCTGGTAATATTTCTCAAATAAGACAGCAGTAAAACCGCGTATCAGTCTATCGGTTTCTAGAGAAGAAAGTCTTTCAAATAACATTAGAAAATATTCTTTGTGATACATTTGCACTGATGATGCGGTTTCTATTTCACCAGAATTGACTTGTTTGAAGAATTCTTGCCAATGAATCAGGGGGAATTGATTTTCCAATTCTCTAACATTCATAAGAGTGTAATCTAAATTAACAACTGATTCTTGTATGTCAGGTACTGGAAGTATTTCATCCAGTATTGAAAGTAGGTCTTTTTGGACAATCTCAAGAGTGTCTTCAATATACATCTCTCTTTGTATATTGCTCATATTTCCGAAGTTTCCTAATTCTTCCATTGCAGTTTCAAGAGATTTTAAATAATCATTATTTCTTTGGCATTCTTCATAATCATAATATAAGAATGTGATGTCTATAGGAGACTGGTAATTCTCAGGCTGTGTGATTCTCAAGCAGTTTCTCCGTATTTCTTTTAGCGGGGACCAATATTTACTTGTTAATGATTTATCAGGAGGAAGAATCTTTATTATAAATGTTGAATTCATTACATCAATATCAATGTTGAATAAGGGCATCGCTTCTAAAAAAACTAAACTCGCAAAAACATCAGTTAAGTCAATGTTATTCTTTCTCTGATAGAAAGAGAACATTCCAATATTACCCAACATTTGTTTGGTGCTTCTGATTCTATCACGATAATTAAAATGTATTTCATGGTACAGGCAAGATTTGTAGAAGCAGTTAAATTTTTTAACAAAATCAAATTTTGGTGTAGATTTCCCAGAGAAGAGATCTGGTTCGTACCTTTTGCCCCTTGATGCACCACCACAAGCAAAACTGTAAAAATCATGGCAAGGTTCTATAGACAGGTTGATAGAACTCAGCATGCTCGAGGCTGCCATTTTACACCTGGCAGATTCACAATCCTTTTGAACCTCAAAGCGAGCTGTTTTGTTCCCTATCCTTAAATTTTGAAATTTTGGTACCCATTCCACTTCTTCGTTTTGCGGTGAAGAAGGTGGAGGTGTCTCTACTTCCTCTATTGCTTCAGGCCATTCAAAAAAATTCTCTTTAACTGTAGGAGTTGTAGCATCCATTAGTATTAGCTGAGACTTTTTTGTAGATTCTGTTTGGATTAAGTTGTTATATAATGGTGATTCATAGTTTTTTGTTGACTTGTTGCCAGTATCCTTTATTTTTGTTGTTGGTGTGACACTGAAGGAGTTTTCGGCTTCAAATTTATGACCTTCGTTGTAGTGTTCTCGAGGCACTTTTGAGACGTTGATAGATTCATTGAAGTCCTTCTTATTGATTTGAGATACTTCTTCGGAGGAAGAATTCGAAGCTAATTGAGCTGCTGCGGTATTCGAAGGCACTCCACCGTCCGTTTCTGTATGTTTTTCAATCGGTGCATTCCCATTTTCTTCGTTTGTTTCCTCTGTTCCAATAAAAAAATCCACCACCTTATCCCAGTTGACAATTGGTTCTGGTGTTTCTTCGAAGTAGTAGTTCAGTTGATTCTGTACGGTTGTTGGTGTACTTGTAGTTGTAGTGGAAGCAACTATTTTTTTCAAAGGTTGCGGTGTATTGTATATGCGTATATCTTCATTTTCTGTCGGGTCGAAGTTGTAGACAGTGCATAACAACAAAATTATCACCATAGCGAACAGAACGAAGAGCATGGTATAAAGGCACATGAGATAAGAATTGTCCTTTTTTTTCAGCGGTGAATGTCCTTTATAATAAAGCGTTACGAGATTATAAGTTTTCGTCATTTTTTCTATTTTGCCGTTCAGTCGGTCGACTCAAACTGATAGAATTATGAAGTGGGTAGTGAATATTTTCCACCGTCGATCGGTCCCTTTATCTGTATCTTGCGGTTTGCACGGAAGACCGGAGTTAATTATCGAAAGTAATTCGATAATTTTTTATTTTGATAATAATTCTTTGTTTCATTGATAACGTTTGTTTGTAGTTGATTCACACGACATTCTGCATCGTATAAGTATGTTTAGTTTATGCAGCCGTGTGCAATAAATGAATATAATGAGGTACTTACCAGGGCAGTCACTTATCCAAGTACTGATCTCACTTTGCAAGATTTGGTTTGCAGAAAAAATATTTTCTTGATATTTCCAAAAATACAGATCCGATCAATTTGAAAATAATTTTTTGATAAAGTTCTTATGTAATTTTAGCGACATCTGATGGCGAATAGTTTCTGAGATGCAGCATACTTTTATTTTCTAGTGGTCCCCACGAACTTTTGCACAATGTTTCGTATCAGTGTGTTACAACTGAATTCCAATTTAACTCCAAAACCATCTAGCGGATGTCACCCATCTGGATCCCTTTTCCTACGGAAGTTAGAATTGATTGTTTTCGACTCGGTTTTCGATGACGAATTCTTCACCAGTGGGTCCGAGGGGGTAACCATTCTGTGAAAAATGTACATTGATTTCGGAAATCAAGATGATTTCAAAAGTGTTTTACCTATAATGCGGTAAAATTGCTCAACAGTGTGGACAGGGATGCTTTCAATCTGACCTATGCACAGTTCAAGCGTCGAATGAGGGATTCTCTCTCAAGTGTTCAATTCGTTTATACCGTTTTTTTTTCTCTTCTGTTTTCGTAGTCATGTATTCATGAATCATTTTTGTGGTTGCAATTTTGATTGTTTATTTAGCTGTCACTCCTTCCGAGGAAATTTTGTGATGTATTATTGATTAATTTTTTTTGAGTGTGTAATCTCTTGAAATAACAACCAAACGGGGTTGAGTGTAAAAGTAGTCTAACGACTAAACTCCGCCTCGGCTTGTAGACGGAGACGAAGAGCCAAAAAAAGTCTCTGAATTTATTAGGCCTGGTTTTTTCTCAGGTGATTACAATCATAATATATAATAAAATGCTGCGGTCAGTCAAGTGGATGTTAGAACATGTGCCTCTGGTGCACGGTCAAACATGTCGTGATCACCGACATAATAAAATCAATTTCTTAAGGCTGAAACTTCATAAACTTTTGTTTTTTGGTATGTAAATCAAAATTATGATAGTCAGTCAACGTCCAATCGGGACACAGCTGGTCAGTCAGCTTTAGTGCGCGTAGATAGAAGTTGGGACTGTAAATCATCAAAGGATGATTAACGTTTAACTATGGACGTTCCATTTTTGTTACACTACTATGGACGTGCGGCCTCATAGACCGCTATCATTAAGGGCTGGTTTCTATCTTAATGAGGAAATATTGTATTATTATTTTTTATCCCTTACAAGAATTAGGAACTGAATGTGAATAAAAGATATAGTTTTAATGAAAAATATGTTTATTTCAAACTAAATCTAACAATTCAACAATCAAAGGCATTTTTCAGACTTTTTAGCTTGAGACAGGCCCGCCGCTGTCTGAGCGTGCAAATACTGTTATGCCGCCCCCGATAGGGCACTACATCAGGGGGATATCCAGAGAGCGATTCGGGGGGGGGGGGGGGGGTAGTAGCAAGTTTTAGCGAGGGACCAGCTCTGATCGTGAGTGAAAAGGGGGGGGGGGTTAGATCGTTTCCAATCGAAGATTTAGTGTGAAAAACTCTTTACTGGGGGGGGGGTTTATTACCTCCAGTAATCCCAGTGTTTCTTTCGAAACACTGCAGAGAATTCACTGAATTCCGTGGATATACGGAAATTATCAATGTTGGCCGCCAGTCCTCCCGATCCTTCAGAGAAAAAGTCTCTCTAAGGGGGATGGGGAGACTTGCCGCCCCTAATGTTGAACGGAGTTGGAGAAATTTCAAAGCAGTTGGCAAAGTTTCGATCGCATATGGCAAAATTTCTATGTTTCTATGACAGTTGGCAAAATTTTAAAGCAGTTGGACAACCGCCCCCCCTTTTTTTTTCTCCTTCCCCCCGCTCACCACTTTGTTTGTCCCCTCCAAAAAAAATTTCAATTTGACTGGATTTGCCGCCGCCCTTGTGCCGGGCACGCCTTGCACACCCGCTTACGGCGGGCCTGGCTTGAGATCACTTTAAAGGTATATTGCCACAGGAAAATGACTTTTTTAGTTAGTCTAACTTCTTTTACAATAAAATATAAGGAACAGAGAATATAATAAACTTAACATAATCTTCCCAAAACAAAACATAAAAATTTCGACAAGGATCCAACTTGGTATTTATTGGCAGACTTTGCATAGCGGCTTAGAGTATTGAAGGCATATTGGATACATTGGTGAGTTGTCTTTTGGCGGGCATAGTTTACACGTCTTACGTTAAGGAACTACATTTTCTTCATTCTTGGAATGGCATATAGGCCCAAAACTCGTTTCAGCGTCATAACTAATTCATTTGGCAAATGAAGGTTAATAACCCGTCTTTGGTTTTTACTGGCTCTCTGAGTCGACGAACTCGATGTTCGTTTGCCTGCAGTCGTTGGTTGATCGTTTTTCGATATTTTAGTTCACAAAATCTAAAAGGATCAAAATCACCCTCAGCGTCAATTTATAACACAAACGTGGACGCGCGGACTCACAGACCGCACTCAAAATATAATGTGGGATTACTCACGCAACATTCAGCTGGCGAAGTAACCTTCACTCTCAGCGTTCGTTTCGCCACTAAAACCAAAGAGTAACCAACTTACTCTTTGGTTACTCTTTGCTAAAACCGAAGCTACTGAAACCGACATACGCGTGGAGCACGCGGGTAGAGGGTAGCACGAGAATCACAAACTACAAGCGACCTATGGGACCGCACGTCCATAGTTAAAGGTTAATGTCAGTCGAATGCATCAAAAATTAGGAAATTCTGTTTGCAATGCTCTTCCTGGACTGCATACTTTGACTAAATGAGATTTCAACCCAGATTTTTACAAGAAAGATTAAAAAACCACTGCAGATAATGAAGCAAAGCGAAGATTTTCAAAAAACATTCGCTGACATTGGACTTGCAGATTAAAGGAATCAGAATAACGGCCGGTTTCATAATCAAACCTAAAGCCGCTTTAACTTTAAAGCTTCCTTTAACCCTGCTTAAAATGACATTAAAGGAAGCTGTAAGCTTAAAGTGACTTTAAATTTGATTATGAAACTGGACGTAATATATGTATAATACAAAAAGTGCTATACTGTACTGACGAGGGAAAATGATCCCGAAACCGGTCTACAGTTGCACTTGAATATTTCGACTTCTCTGGGACCTCCTATGATAGTTCATGACTAACTCACATTATTGGAACGACAATTCCTTCGGGTTGAAAAAAATAAAATTAATTGACGTGGCAAGATTCGTTTTATTTTCAAAGACATAAGTATAAATGTCTTAGCACCACAAATAACCCTTTTAAAATCAAAATAAGGAGTGCAGATAGGTCGAGTATGTCACCATGCCAATCAAAATTGGTGCAGCAGTTCTTAACAGCGAGCTGGCAATTGGTGGATGAGAAATATGAGTTTGATTGGGTCAAAGGCGATCATAATTACCAGAACTTGTACAGGATGTTATTATTCAACCTTTACAAGAAAACACAGGTATAGAAATATGTTTATCTGAATTAAACAATCACAAATTCATTTAATTTTCAGATTCTGCAACATCTGAGCTTGACGTGTCGGATCACGTTACGGCCGGTTTCATAATCAAACCTAAAGTCCCTTTAATTCTAAAGCTTCCTTTAACCCTACTAAAGATGACAGTAACGGCCGGTTTCATAATCAAACCTAAAGTCGCATTAATTTTGAAGCTTCCTTTAACCCTACTAAAAATGACATTAAAGGAAGCTTAAAGTTACTTTAAATTTGATTATGAAACTGGACGTTAGTGAGAATAATGATATGGAAGATTCAGATAATGAATTATGTGATGATTATTTATAGTTTGTTATCCTTAATGAATTAAATAAAAATTAGTTAAAAATGTTTGAAAATCAACGAGTTCTTACCTGTGCGTATACCTGCGTTCGTTGAGTGCACTATCGATTTCGAACGAATTTTATTTCTGAGATTTTAAGGCACAATTGCGACACAGAGATGCCTTATTAGAATAAATGTGTTACTTTGATAATTATGATGTAATATCTAGCGAAAAAAAATTAATTACTTATCCACTGACTGACGGGCGTTGTTCTACAGAATGGCTGACTGACCATTTTATTTATTAATAATATAGTCAGTAGTAGAAACAAAAAAAAATTCACGCTAAATAAACGAATTGTACCCTTATAACGACGCTACGCACATTCAAGCTGACCAGCTGTGTCCCGATTGGACGTTGACTGACTATCATAATTTTGATTTACATACTAAAAAACAAAAGTTTATAAAGTTTCAGTCTTAAGAAATTGATTTTATTATGTCGGTGATCACGACATGTTCGACCGCGCACCTGAGGCACATGTTGTAACATCCACTTGACTGACCGCAGCATTTTATTGTATATTATGATTGTAATCACCTGAGAAAAAACCAGGCTTAATAAATTCAGAGACTTTCTTTGGCTCTACCTACCTCTTGGACTATTGGTTTTTATAACATCTCATATGTTCATGTGTCTGTGTACACTTTCCAGGTGAAAATAAAGTCGATTTATTATTATTATTATATTTCGACGATGATTTCGGCACTTCGGATGATGATTTCGGGATTTCGGATGTTGATTTCGGTCTTAAAAAGTACATCGTTTTCGGAAGTGGTTACCCCCTCGAGTGGGTCCAACTCATATCATTTTTGACCCAAAATTCGAACATTACAGACATTTGGGGAAAATGATAACGCTCTCGTCCCTAGGAACAAGCACACAAAATCAAAGTTCGTATGAAATTCGACGAAATGGGGACCTGAAAATCCATTCTTAAATATCAATGTATCATAATTCAATGCCTAGATACTGAAAAAATCTAGATATTCGAAAATGAATATTCGATACATAACTGTTAGTGTTTACTGTTAGTAAAATGCTTGGTTTCACTATCAATCTTCATGAAACCGGGTTTAAATGAATTGAATTGTCAAAGGCGGCTCTAGCTAGAGTGCAGGTGCGGTGCACCCTCAGAAATCATAATATACAGGGTGTAAATGTTCGTTTGAGAAAAATTTTAGGCGGTGATTCTATGTCAAAAAATAGTATGGGTCTTTCATATATAATTTTTTTCGGCAACCCATCCATATCGCTGACAATCGATTTTTAATTTTTTTCTCAAAAATTACAAAACTAACAGAAATGAAAATGAGCAAACATTGTATGGAAGCAAAAAGGCAATAAAAAAAAAATTGGTGATGTTCCCCTATAATTTGATGTGGTAGAAAATTTTTTTCGATTGTCTTCTCGTTTAGTTGACAGTTTTCTGGTTTCTGAGAAAAAAATTTATTTCCAAGAAGTAAGGATCACAGTTCAAGTTTTATGTAAGTAAATCCATGAGGATTTGCACAATTTGCAAAAGAAATTGTACGGTTTAGCAAATTTTGACAAAGATGTATAGAAAATTTTCTCAGTGAAATTGAAATTTAACCAATGTTCATTGATAACTGACTACAACATTCGAAATATTGAACTATTTAAAATCAGGATTCTCAAATGTATGTAACTGCGCTCAGAATTTCCCCTCTCGTTTAGGCAGACCGACGTTACGCACGAAAATCTGGGTAACTGTTTTTCAATTTCCATATACCCGATCATACTTGCACGATTTGACGGCCGTCTACCCAACAGTGGCAACCGATCTGTAGGATTCAGATTTTCATCATTTCGTCGACTAACGAGAAGTCTTTCATGAGAAAGAAAGAAAATGCATATCTATAAATAGGTGGGGCAAAATTCGATGGGACTGAATGGCGGCTCTGTAACTGTAAGAGGATAATAGCCAAAACCGCGTACCTGTATCTTCTTTTGTTTTCAAGTTATAAGTGTAATTCATCTGTCGGCTCTTTAAATTGGTGTTTCTATCGTATAAAGTCTTAGTTATTAGAAAAACAAACATCACTTTTACAGTCACTATATGCAGAATTCAGTGGCATAGTCGAAGATGTTTTTCAGTCTAGCACCATTTTAACAAATAAATATTACCAGTGAAGTGGTGAACCAAAAGAATCTTCACCTACGCCACTGAATTATACTTAAAAGAGTAAGCAAAATGTTACATTCGTTTTTCGATATTGCTAAGACTTAACGAGACATAGTCAACAATTTGAAGAGGCGAAAAAATGAGTTTTCACTCATAACTTGAGAACAAAAGATAGGGGGATGCTGCTTTGTCCTTTACTCATCCTTTGAGTGTAGAGATCCAAAATGTGCTATCCATTTCTCCCTGATTCCCTGGATGGGGACTGCGTGCTGCGCACAAGATCTTTTCCCCATATTTTTCGTATCCAATTGTCGAAAAACCTAGAGCCGTCCCTGTGAAAGTTGACTTTTTGGTATTGAAATCGGCATCGTTTTAATTTTGAAAATGTTTTTTTAATACGATATTTATCGGAAGATCTTTGAGAGAATCCCTATATATTGTTTCTCATTCTCATTCGTTAAAATCGGAGTCAGTATTCATTCTAATGTTCGACGATATATTTTTCAGGATTTTCAAGAAAATATGAATGCTAAAGAAAAAACGAAAGGATTCGTGAATTGGAGCTTAGAGAATATGTCAAAAATTCTCAGTATGCACTATAAAAATTGCCACATACTCATAGTCAGACCGATAAGGTAAGTAGTGGGAAAATATCTGTAATAAAATTGTTCCCGCACTAGGCCATTGCATATCTACTGCACTCTTCTTTCTCATGGCATTTCCTTTGTTCTGAAAATTATTTCCGTAATCCGTTTGTTGTATCTATTTTAATCATTTTTCCTTTTATTTCGATCAGCATTTATTTTTATTGACTCATGTTGAACTCTCAACAACTAATATAACCGAGACATATTTTACTTATCATTATGCCGCCTTCGTTTTCTCTAATACCATTATTATTAAGCTCAATGCTAATACGCATATCACTTCAGTAACTAGTCATATTTTTAAAACGTATTTCAGAATGAATCTGAAGCTAACAAACTTTAGTATACTGTCTATGGTTATCGGACTACTGCCATTTTGCAATGCTTCTCCGATTAACCCTATTATCACAAAAAACGATACCTGGCCTTTTCAGTTTTATTTCGAAAATAAATGCTCATACAGGGTGTCCGACGGTGGCTAGCCTATTACCTATTAGATAGATTAGATTCTTGTGAAAATTCAGTTCTATGGGTAGTTTTATCGATCTGAAATATTTTCAGCTTTGTAACGTTGCCGCTTCTACTAAAACCTGACATCAACATACGTTTTTCAAATTGGAACCTTGTATATTTCAACATTTTCAAATTCTCAGCATATGTTATTTTATAGGAACCATTGAGATCTGTTATACATTATATGAATAATAAATAGGGGGTTCTTGAAAACAAATTATCCATTTGTATCTATGTGTGTTCGTCCCTTATTTCTCTTCATTTTCTCGAACATATAAAACTCTATGACCATAGTTGAAAATATTCATTGAATTAGGAAAATTTGAAATTAAATCCTTTTAATTAAACAAAAATACCTACCTCAAAATAAGACAAAAAGTACTAACTAAAACGAAGTGAAATTACAAATTTATACTTCATGACAAACTCCTGCAGTGGTAGATCATCCACATAATCATACACTAATGTTCTCAAAATTTCTCATTATTTTTCAGAATTGAGTGGCTTGTCATAAATAACTTATTTGATTGTTTTTCAAAAGGCAAAAAACGTTGAAATTAAGTTTTTCTGGATTCCTCTTTCATTAATGACATGCGGATACTAACAAACATGAAAATGCTAATTATGTCTATTGTATTCTTTCGATTATTCCATGAAATAACGTGCGTTCCAAAAAAAACTTCGTCAAGTAGGCTATGGAATCTCGAAGGATTATTTATTTATTTATGAAAGAACAATGGGAATACAACGGAATAAGCCCCATAAATGCTTTCAATAGATGCACACAACTTAAACAAATTTATTCTTCAACTCAAAGTCATTGTGGCCCTCAAAACAAACCCAGAAAGAAGAAAAATATACAAGAATCTACTATCATTAATCAAGAAAACGAACAAGATTCCCAAGAAGTTTACTCTTCTGCGTAGAAGAGTACTTCTTGATAGCGTTATCAGTGGACTCATCGTGAAAACATCAGAGTACTTATTAGCTTGTCTCATGACCCTGGCCAGTGGAGAATGCAAGGAGCAAATTCCTAAGCCAAGCGCTAAGATTGAGCACATAAAGCCAATGATCAAAATTCCATAGCCTTCCTTATTTCAAATTTCGTTTGAGTTCGTATTTTTGTCTTTATTTTTGGGTATCTTTCGAAAATTCACAGATTTTGATTTTAGGATGGAACAGATACAAAATATTTTCAATCGTGATCATATAAAGTTTTATTTAAGAGAAATATGGAATATGGATAAAAATTGAGAGTTTTTCTCACTAAACACTTATTTCGAAATATCTCACAAAATGGTACATTTTAGGAAGAGGCAACAATTTTTGTTCCGCATCGAAATATGAATATGAATCGTTTAAATTTGAAAAATTATTATTATTATTACCTTTTCCAGAAACCAGAACTTTGACAGTCAAAATTGAACCTTATACAGGGTGTGTATTTGATTTTGACTCGTACAAATCTTTTAACAGTAGATCCTTTTTTCCTATACATACCATTTTTTCCGATTCGGCCCTGACAAAAAGATATAGCCATTTTAAGTTTTCATAAGGAGCGGTGCCACCCCTGGAAAAAGGGAATTACTTTTAGAATAACTAGATATGTCTGTGACACTACACATCTATGGATCTCTTAAACAGAGTTGTATTCAGCCAAAGTACCCAATTTTTCGGATTTCACAGATACTTTTTAATTTTTTAACATCAAATTACTCGAAAACGGCGCATTACACGAGATAATATGCAGAATACTTTTATTCTACAAAACGTTCAAATATTCATTAGATAGCGTTCAACTTAGTTTCAAGAGTTGGTTTCTTTGAATTTTTGGTATTTTTGTGATACGTTATGGTCATACTGAGGAAACTGGAGGACGTGGATGATATCTTGTGTTCGAAAAAGATTAATCAAATAAATCAAAAACAAAATTCATTTCATTCGATAAAACCGTTTGTGAGATAGAACTGAAAATAACATTTTTTTATGGTTTTTCAACAGCCTCTATCTTTTGAACCGAGAACCGAGCTGATTCGGAAACAGTGGAGAAGGTGAAAAGTGTTTCTTTTGACCTCAATAATCTACTGTTAAGCGAGTCGAAGACTCACCCTATATATGTCTGATCCAATTTTACATACCTATATAAAACAACATTGAGTATCTTTTCTGTGATCAACTAATCTGAAGTTGTGAATATAATTCTTGAGAAACAGAGAGTTTTCTCTAATTCTGTATCAGTACCTGACATAAGTATTATAGCAATTACAAAATAAAATCTACTTAGAATTTGAATATACCTTAGTAAATGTTGAACTAAACAGAGGGTTCCATTAGAAAAACCAAAGATGATGTCAATTTCGGCAACGTTCTAAAGCTGAAAAATAGAAGAGGTCTAACTATTCAAGTCATAAATAAACTAATCCATGTATGTCTATGGTTCAAGTAACTAAATTTTCAGAACAATCGTACATTGAGTACGACACGTCCAATAGGTCATCCCCCTTATGTGATTGTTCCTGAAGTCAATTCCAGTTGAATGAATTTTGGAAATAATTTAAAAAATATATTCCTCTTCTTCATTGAATCTTTTTGCAATTATTCGTTCATTCGGTTATATTAGAGTTTTTCACTTTTCAGCATAGAAGATGGAATATTCAGCAGTTACTCCAATTTTGTTCCTTCCTTGGAGTATGGAGTGCCTAAATTTACCCCGAACCATGACTCTATTCTTCATCTGAACAAGCTCATAAAAAACACTCAAAACATAATGGAAAATATGAATTCTTTGGATATCAGGACACGCATTGAACATACTTGCAAGCTATTGAATCTTGGGGTATGTTTTATCCAATACCAAGCTCCTTCCACATTTCTACTTTTGGGAAAGTTGCCGAGGAAACATCATTATGTTACCCGTAACACACCTTTGAGATATGTTAATTGAAAAAAAAACGAATAAATCTGTCCGTCGTCTTATAGTTTTTCTGAGAAAAATGGACGGTGTCGGTTCCATTGGATTCCATGTGTATGCTGGAATGCCCTAAGGCTCAGTATTGTGACCCACTCTCCTTCTGTTGTGATCCATATGAATGATCTTTCTAGAATCACATCGTCAGCTTCGGGGATGACATTCACCAGTGACACTGTCATATCGATTCCTTGAACGAAAATCTGAAGAAGATCAACGGAATCTGATGCAATTCAATGCGTCTAAGACCCAAACGACAACGTTTTCTCAAAAATGCCAATTCGTGACTTGATGATGCCGGATCATATACTTCAGCCTAGTATCTTATATCTTCTGGATGGATCTTGATGAAGGACAACACACAAACAGCTGGAATATCCAGCTTTTTCCACTGATCTTTGAGTTGCCTCTCGTTTTTCATTTTGTGTTCAATGTGTCATTGCGTCGAATTTTGAAACAAAAGGATCGATGCTTGTATGCCTCATAGAAATCACATTTATTTCATTTTAATAGTATGTCTATTTTCTATAAACGAAATTAATTCAGATGCATAACACCCGCTGACATAAAATCAACAAATGTTACGATCTAAATCGAACTAGCATACCACCACCACTCAAAGTATCAACAAAAATAAAATTTCTTCGAAAGAAAGTACATGCTGACCATGGTTGCGGTCTTATTTGATCTTTACAGGACAGCACAATTCAAACCCCGACGGAAATGGCCCCCTCATTCGATCAGTAGCCGGTATAGTAAAGGAATAAACCTACTCATTATTTCGATTTCCTTGGCAATAAGCGGTTACTACCACGAATCCGAACGTTTCCAACGCCCTCTCTCCTTGCCTGATTATCGTGAAATATACGTTACCTGAAATCTGGGTGTTGGAGTAAATAGATATATGCTGCCATCTTCGCTCTGAAAGTAAGGACAGTGAATTGAGCTGTTCCTCGTTTGCTGATCGATGTCGCTTCCTACACCAAACCGGTTGCTGACATCGAATTAAGGGGCCTATCCTTGTTGTGTTGGGAGTTGTTCTGCTCTGAAAGGATCGAATGAGAACGAAAGCATGGTCAGCATCTTTTCTTTCTCGACGAAATGGTATTTCTGTTTTCTGTTAATATGTACTTTGAGTGATGGGGAATTTTAGTTCGATTCAGATCGTTTTTTTTTTTAGATAGAGTCCCAAAACTAGAATGACGCCAACATTAGTTCAGCAAAAATGTACTGTTTCCAAAATAATTAAAATTTTATGAAAATAACTAAAATTTCCGAATTTCGAATTTTTTTTCACCCACAGTGCCAATTTTTGATTAAAGATATCGTTTTTCGCCCATATTAATCTTAGATTATTTTATTATCACCCCTTATTAAAATTATTCTAATTAATTAATCGAAAACCTCAGTAAATGTGAATCAAAACAATTTTTTTCGAAATAATTTTTATTACTCAGCTGCATCTTCAACGGTGGAAAGACCGTCAGTCTACGTCCTAAACATGCGCGGGTTAAGTGCGTCTTATAATTGATACTGAGAATGAACTGAAGGTCTTTACCAACAGAATCATTCACCGGATAATAATTTATCCATCGGAGTAAGCCAGGCCTAGATGAAATACCTAATGAGCTCTTGAAGAATGGAGGACATGAACTTATGGTAGAACTAACTGCCCTATACAATAAAATATTGAAGACCCAAAAGGTACCCCAGGAATGGAAAAAAAGTATCGCCATTCCTGTGTTCAAGAGGGGCGACAAGAAATCCTCCGAAAATTACCGAGGCATAACACTGTTGAATTCAACTATGAAATTGTTTACGAACATCCTGGAAACAATACTAATTGAACATTTAACCATGTCGGAAAAACAACAGAGATTCAGAAAAAACAGATCGACCATCGACGCCATCTTCACGGTCATGCAGATCGTTGTAAAAGCTGTAGAGTATGACAGGCCAGCATTCATGTGTTTCGTCGATCTTACCAAAGCGTTCGACAGGGTAAAACTGAAGGATGTAATTGATGTTCTGAGGAAGAAGCGGGTACCTGGAACTATTGTGGACATCATAAAACAGCTCAATCTCAATACAAGCACTCGTCTACTGTTGAACCAGAAGCTGACAAAAGAAATTCCAACATCATCGGGAATAAGACAAGGAGACTCTCTAAGCTCTCAATTATTTAAAATCCTCATGATCGACATTATTACCCACGTCAAGCAAGCGGGCAGAGGCTACATGCTCACCACTGGGGAAATAAAGATCATATGCTATGCAGATGACGCAGTAATCAAAGCTGAAAACGAGGACGACCTGCAAAGGCTTCTGCACGCTTTCTACCAAAAGGCTGCAGAGTACAACATGCAGATATGTCTCCCCAAAACAACACTCGTCGTCGCTAAGGAACCCATAAGATGCAATCTTGTGGTTGATGACAAGCCTGTAGAGCAAATTATGGAGTTCCAATACCTTGGAGTACAACTTACCTACAGTCAAAATAGGACCAACGAAGTAAGAGATCAAGCACACAAAGCCAACCGAATAGCTGGAGCCCTGATGGAGATAATATGGAATAACAAATACATGAACATCCGTGCTAAAACCAAGATTTATAAGAATTGCAAAAGACACCTCACATATGCTATAGAAACCCGGGCAGAAAACCAAAAAACCAAGAACACCTTGAGAACAAATGAAATGAAAACTCTCAGTATTGCAGGCTACTCTCTGAGAGACATGAAAAGAAGCAGCGACATACGGAAGGAATGCGAAATCGAAGACGTGGTCAGATGGGGTCGCAAACGACGACGAGAATGGAATGAGCATGTGAGCCGAATGGATGTGAATAGAATAGCGAGGATTGCAAGGGATGGCTGACACAGTCACGACTTCCTCCAGGCAAGCCCCCAAAATGGTGGAAAGATTCTTGGACGTTGATCTCACAGGAGAGCTGAAATGGGACTTACAGGCCTAAGGCCTAAATTGCGTGGAAGAAGAAGAAGAGATCTAGAGTCTAGAGTAAAAAATTAATCTCATTCACTTTTACCATTATAATGTATTGAAGTATTCTATGTCCACTTCATTCGTAGAATAATGTATGAGAGTCTGGTTAGTGAGTATTTCACTTTTAACACGTTGAGCGCCACAGCGGTCCGTAGGGACCGCTGATAGTCTTACTTGTAGGACCACGGGGGTCCGTAGGGACCGCTGTTTTGGAATTAACGTCTACTTTTTAGTAGTATTTTTTTTCGAAGTTTTATTCGAAAAAAATTGAGAAGGTGTTGTTATGGGTATAATAAGGAGATTGGACTCGACAAATTTTACCTGTATCGCATTTGCTGTGCGTTTCTATTTTTCTGGGGACCAGAGCGGTCCCGTTGGCCCGCTCATCAATATTCTTGATATCAGGCGGTATTGCACTTTTAGGAAAAATCTGACCAAAGGGATTATCTATATGATATAAGAGCAAAACAAAATATCGACACAAAAAATTTGGCCCCACAAGAAAATATATCGATATTTGGATGGCGCTCAACGTGTTAAGGTTCCTCCACACCTACGCGGTACTTCGGGAACGGGAGCGGAAACGACTCAGTTTGTTGCAGGAAGCGGGAAGTATTTTTTCACACCAAAGCGGTGAAGTACACAGTAACGTGACGATCCTATTGTGTGTTTTGGCGAAAAAAAATCGGTTGATATTCAAATGGATTGCTTATCTGATGAAGAAGATCCCGCGTCGTTCCCGCTCCAGTTCCTGCAGTACCGCGTTGGTGTGTAGAAACCTTTATGCTGATCGTTTTTAGACATTTTTGAATATAAAGAAGTCATGCGCATTTTTGGATTCGACAAAATAACAAAATTTGGTTATATATTCGAGACAAATGAAGAAGTTTCCACTAATGGACGAAAATCGAGCCCAGGATTCCCAACCTAGTCTAGAAGTACCAGAAACAGCCAAAATCAAGCAATTCGGGCTACTCCGCACATTAGAAGCTAATGTTATACCTACAAAATAACTTTTCGCTGAACCAATGTTTTGAAAAAATTCTGAGATTGTTCATGGTGTTCCTGAGAATTGAATAGTTTCTCTCAAGCCTTCGTCTATCATTTATTTCAGAAAAACTCTTAATCTAACACTAGTCTAGAAAGCTTACGGGATGCCACCTAAAATGAACGTAAAATAAGCGAATTCATCCATTTCCGTTATATCCGACTAAATAGGTTGATTTGCCCAATGGTACGTGTCGCTGCTCCTTCCTTTCAACTTTCAAGCCGGTAAGACCACGAATCAAAATAATAGAACATTGTGTCAAAAATACAACCTACAACCTTATAATAATTTTTCAGTTGTTTTGATGAATACATTGTATATATAGGTACCTATAAAACACTTTCAGTGAAAGTGTATCAATAAATACTACTCGTGCTCACAAAACTCTCAAAAATACTGTCAGCAATCTTGAACTCGATCAAATTTCTGTAAGGTAACAAGCATCTCGATTGATATATGACAGAATTACAGTATTTTATATAAGCACTCGAGGTATTTCCTCCGATAACATTTCAAAAACATCATTTACATCAGCATTGTCAGTGACCAAAAAATACATGAAAAAGTAAATTCTAATTAAAAAAGATATTTGATAAAAGCATCGATCACCATCATCCACAACAACAGGAGTCCATTTCTTCATTTCTAAAGCCCGTTTGCAACAGCCGAAAATTCTCTAGAGAATTTACTCGTGAATTCATGCACCGTGAATTATTATCTGCAGTTACATACGCACTTTCGATAGTATTAACTGTTCAGTTGCATACAACATAATTCCTGCCGTTCTCTTGCCAAAATTCTGTTTAGAATTCTCCAGAGAATTTTTGACTATTGCAAACGGCCTTAAGATAAGAAGTTAGGGTAGTCATTTATAAAAACACAACTTATCCACTTCTCGTAAGGGGGCATCACTCTTCAATTGTACATGCAAAGATGTGTGTTTTAAAATGAAAATTGACCTGCTCGAAAATTTTTCTATACAAAATACCGAAGATATGCATTTTATGAGTAACTTTTTCCTACTCTCACCTCCGGTGAAATACTCTGTATATTATTAAGATTTACAAGTAGGAATGGGTGATATTGCCTAATAATAATAATACCTTTTTTCAGCATTGCTGTCTTCCTCCAGAATCTGAATACAGAAAAAAATTTAGTGAATGTTACCTGGAACTGGTAGGCTTCAGTAAGGGTTGCGTTGTTCTCAATCAATTTCTTCACGAGTTTCATTATTTCAAGAAGAATTCACAGGTAGAAGGAGCCGAAGAAAGTAACGAGTTGACTCGAAAAATTAGGACTATGCGTTGGATGGATGGTGGTCATAATGGAAGAGAAGGAACATGGATCACCTCTGGAGAGATCCTTAGTAGTTACGCAGAATTAGGTGAGATTTTTAAAGTTAATATCATAATATCCCAATTTTTGACATAAATGGAAAGTCCTTTAAAGTGTAAAATGAACTTGAATTCTTCTCCTTAATTTGAAATGAATAATTATGTTCCTTGGGCCATTAGGCATTTTGTACGATGTTTCGGATCTCGCTCATATCGATGAAGATGGGTGAAAACTCGAAACGCTGCATAGGACCCAAAAGTGGACGAAAAATTTTTTGGCAAAACCATTTTTGTTATTGCAGATTCGGATTCAGCGGGAAATTTCACATCCGAATTGATTGAAACCAAAATTTTTTCGTCCATTTTTAATTTCAACCAATTCGGATGTAAAATTTCCCGCTCAATCCGAATCTGCAATAACAAAAATGGTTTTGGTCAAAAAATTTTTCGTCCATTTTTGGGTCCTATGCAGCGTTTCGAGTTCTCCATTTCCTGCGTCTTGACCGCACAAACCGAACAATATCCTGCACTTCCAGTTCTTCTCGGATAACACTGCATCCTATTCATTTGAAAAATCGAAAAGAAAACGCGTTCTGAATGAACCCCTTTCTCTATGGAATGAACTGACGATGCGTATAGGCATTATCGACAACTGTCAATATTGTGCCGCATTTCTTACTGTTGGATTAGCATCTCTAAAAGTTCTTGTAGAGTTCTATTTATAGGTATCACTCATTAATTTTCAATGTCAATATCCAAGTGTTTCGCACCTACAATTTATCTCAAGCATTATATTTTATATGTATGTTCTCATAGAATGCAACAGAGGGGTGTTCGTTCCAGCATTAAGGGAAATCCGTATGGAATACGAATTTCAGGGAAAGCTTAGTTCTTCAAAACAAATTATGAGTTCCCTCATTTTGAAAATATGAATGAAGCAAACTAGACTTAAGTACCTATATGATCCTTCTCTTTCAGGCAAACAAACATATGTTCATGTAACACCCTATCAAGTCTGCTGCAAAAAAAGACCTTGGATAGGAAAAGAAGAGGCGATATTTACCAGTTCACTTATCAAGAAAAAAGTCGACATAAAAAGAAAACTGCATTTTGAACATTCTGTTGGGAATTTGGACGATCATTTCAAATTGCTGCTCGATGTGTTCAAAGAGATCACATAAGTTAAATACATACAATTCTTTGTTGTTGTTAGATTTACTTACTTTTTAGTTTCATTGAAAAAATATGAATTGTTTTAGTTGTGGCATTTTAATAGTTCGTTTCATTGAATATATTTATTGTTTGTATTTGAGCCTCTTGCTTCCTTGTCTAAAGCGGCGTTTACATTAACGAAACTACCTCGTAAAAGTCACTCGTTTCAAAGGAAAATTCCGCACTACCTAAAACAGAGTGCAATTCAGAGCGACAACTAGCACAATTATTGGGATCACTTTCAGTGGGCTAGCAAATTTCTCCAACCGCGTTTCCCGTCATATCAATCTCATTTTGTAGCAAGAAAGAGAAGAAGAAAAATCGCTGCACTCGGTATGATGCCAGTAAGGCGATATCATCTTTCCTTTCATTTCAGAAATGGGAAAGTTTAGTTGAGTTTCAACTACATTTTTTCTCTTCTTGCGATTGAAATATTAGGAGTACCTACAAATAAGTTTCCACCGTTTTGAGAGAAATGGCATGTTAGAATTCGTTCAAGAACAACATAACCCCATCATATTATTAACTTCGTATTACATAGCATCATCCAAAAATGTCTAAATTTAAGTCTTATAACCGTCATTTGCGTGAACTTTCAATATAAATCTTTAATTTAAAAAATAAATTGAGCTGAGGTACATCGATTGCTCGTAGATGCATATCATGAGGTTGGTTACCTCGAGTGAGAGACCGTGTCAATGTCGTGTGAGTGTCGCACACCAACGCGTTACTGCGCACAGAACACACTTGACTTACTTTATGGTACTGCGGGAATGCGAACGACGCGGGATCGTCTTCATCGGATGAGGAACCAATATCAATCGATTTTTTTTCCGCTCCCGTTTTATCGCCTTAGTGGGTAGGAACCTTAAGTCAGCCCAATCGATCGAAAGTGTTGGGCTGACTAAGTGTTCCTGACCTGTACAGCGTTTGTGAAAGTAATTTAGGGATGGAATGAGTTTTTGAATAATTTAAATACAGAATATGATGTGTATTAAATTTTCTTGAAAATATGCAATGCTTTATTGAAACGGCGTATTTGCTATACAAAAAGCAAACGGTATAAAAATATAACCGGTACAAATATGTTAACAGTATCAAAATGTAACTACCAAAAAAAAAATGAACAATATAAATATAATCAGAATAAAAATATAACCAATATAAGTTGTTTATTTTGATAGTGTCCAACCATTTTCCCTTGTAACGAAAACACATTTTCAAGTATTATTCTTGATGTCATCATGCTATATGATATATCATCATGATTACTTTCAATAATAATTATAAATTTGCCAATTGGCAAGCCCAAGATATACATATTCGATTTTTATTCAAAAATAAAAAAATTTTCATTCAAATTTTGTTTTACTTACCTGAAATACTTCTTTCGATGGAATCTAAAAAAACCGATTTTTATTAAATTGCATCAAAGAAGCCGCACTTCACACAAAGATGGATGGTATACCGTTTGTCGTAGATACCGACAAACTTGATGAAGCGCAAAAAACTCGTGGAAATAGGGATAAGCATACATTCCGACGCTCGACAGTTATAATCGAGACCTCATTCGAACATGTCGACGCCCGACAGAAATATTTATGACTTGATTGCGGCGCGTTTGAACATAATTCCTATATTTATATTATTTCTCAAAAGAAATTAAAGATTTGCTGATCTTGTGATTATTTTAGGTCCAATTCTAGGGGAGGCCAGGAATATTTATGTTTTAAGCACCGGCTCGTTACGAGGCGTATACATGAAAACCGAGTTGTGATCTCTTCATTTGCGCCCCTGCGGACCTTGCCATCTTTGTCACGCCCTAGATACGGCCCTGCCTGTTATCTGTGAACCATAGGCGTAGCCAGGGTTGAGTTTCGGGGGGGGTTTTGAAATGAAATTTTTCTGATTTTGACATATAAATTGAGACTTTTTGAAACTAATATTATGTAACTTTATTATTTCGGGGGGGGTTTGAACCCCCAAAACCCCACCCCTGGCTACGCCCGTGCTGTGAACCAAGGAGGTATGAGGTATATCTCCTTGATGTGAACAAAATACAATTGACCGCACCAATGAGTGTTACTTTGGATTGAAGAATAATTTGAAGGTTTCCCCACTATTAACACAGACTCCAGGAACTAAATGGAGTGAAATCACTTGATTCACTTGTTCGTCTTTGTCCGAACATAGGGAATGCCACGAGACTGAAGAGGACTGTAGAAATGCAATTGCTCAGTGCGTGAGAATAATTGATAAATTATCGAATATTGTTATGGATCGCTCCCTGAATCAGTTACTACACTTTGTAGTTAGTCATCAGATTGGGGACTGCGAATTTGAGGACGGTAGGCGCAGATCACTTGAAAATAGGTGAGGCAAATCGAATATAGAACCAAAAAGTATCAACTCTTGACTTGATGGAGTCGTCCAGTTCAATATTGAATAATTCATCACCCATAAATAAATTTATTCTCGCTTTGTGCGATTGCATTTACAGTCCTCTTCTTTCTCATGTTATTCCCTATTATCGGCGTTAATTTTTCGTTATCTGCTAAATAATTCTATAGATCACTGATTATATCCACAATACCAACTGAATTAAAATAAAAGAAATTTAATCAAATCAGACTCAAAATATCACATTTATAAATGAAGAAACTTCATTGATTTTTTTGTGGGGATCAATTATTTTGCCGGTGAGTGTACAATTATTTCTCAATGGTTTAATGATGCAAAAAATTTATTCAGAATATTGTATGTAACAAATACACTTCAAACTGTCCACTCAATTCTATCCTTTTCCTCCATAAAAGCCCAATTTGGGGACTGCTCGTTGGCCTTCAACCAGTTGAAATCATCAATACTCTGCCAGTTGTTCGAAGTGCCCAGACCAGATTTTTCAAAATGCTCCCCAATATTTTTATATTTCAGTTTGTAGGGTGCAACTAAAATCTCAGAACAATCTTCAATTATAGCACGGCTTGTGACATGTAGATAAATTTTTAGTTGTTTAGAACTATGCAAACGGAGTTGCTGACAAGCTATTACTAAAGTACAATTTTCACAGTTTGAAGCAAATATAGAAGTAGATACTGGACCGGATATAACTACACAATTCTTCAAGGCGTGCAAATGTAAAGTAGAAGGTGAACCTAGAATTTTGAAAGTACAATCTGAAGAATCAAACACATCAATGTTTTTCTTGAAAATTTCTTCATTCTCCAGATCTAAAATTTCATTTGATTTATTTGAAAATCCTACAGAGTTGACATCACTCAATTGTAGTTTATAAGATTTACCAGCAAAATCAGTAACATCTTTGCTTGTAATAGTTTCTTTTTCAGCTTTACTTGTTAATCTTGCTTTATTCTTAAATCCAAACCTTTTTTTTGGAAGAAGATTATCCTCAAGTTCTTTAGTTTTCTCAGTTAAATGGTGAAGAATATCATTACATTTTTTAATATCATATGTCCTTAAAAATAAGTTAGAATCGGCCACATATTTCTGCAATATTGATATCTTTTTGAATATAACATTGAAATGTTCAGCTAATTCACAAGCCGATACATTGGAACAAATTTTCTGAAGATTTTCAATTTCTGAGCATTTAGTTGAAAACTCTTCTATGAAATAATCTATTTTTTCATTATGTGCACTATTTAATTCCTTCAAGTCCTTTTGTTTCTTGATATTTTCTTTTCTCTCACTGTCTCGTTTGAAAATCAGACTAATTTTATCCTGTTCTCTTGTAGCCATTATTCTGCTTTCTTATGTAGTTGAGCTAATTCTTCTTTCGACATAAGATAAATAGGTTTATTGGATTTAGCTGAAGCTTGTAATATATCGAGGAACTTTTGATTTTTAGATCTGTCATCAGCAGTTCGATTGTCAGAACCAGATATTTCCTAAAAAATGGACCTTATGAATACAAATTAAAAAAACGCATGGGCGTTAAAAAAATACTCGATACATCTGTTTCATTGAATATAAAATCTTTATTCTAAACATATGCTCCTGGTGATTTTACAACTTGTAGTTTACCTTTCTTAATTTAGCAATTCTTTCTTCAGAGGGTGTGAGTGTTGCATACAATCCATAGCCTGTACCAGTTCCAATTATAAGCCAAAAAATCGATTTAATAAGACGATCCATTAACAAGTTTATTACTATTTCTCAGCATTCCAGTAGGCGGAGTCGATTTGCCGAATGTTGTTTTTCGAATCGAAATATTCACCCACTTTGTAATATGAATCCAATAATGATGGGTAATTATCTCTCAAGTATTTTCTGGAATCTAGGAAAGCAAAAAAGGAATTATTAGTAACAGATGTTGCGATGATTACCACACAAATACCTCTGTCAGTGTTCACTTTGTTCCACAAAGTGTAACAAAAAAGGAATCCAAAGGTTTCGGCAACGAATAATGTTATAGCTCCTCGCTTAAACCACGTTGGTACTTTCTTTGGGTCTTTTGTAAGCATAATAATTTATCTGCGAATATAATTACATAATATTCATGAAATTTAAAGCAAATATTAAACTCTATTATCTCAATCTAGGCAAGCAGTTCTCCGAAAAAATTACCTCAATGCACAGTTGTCTCTGCTCAAGTTTGTCTATGGTCTGCTCAATGTGTCAAGCACAGATCACTGGCTGTATTCGGGTTCGACTTTTGGACGGTCCGAGAATTGTTCTAAAACTGCGCATTCTCGGACTATCCGAAAGCCGAACCCGAATACAAGCACAGAACACAGAGAGATACATTGAACTCTATGGGAACATAGAGTTCAATGGAGAGATATAAGCACAGAACACTAATAACCTAATAGAGAGATATGGAAGCCATTGAACTCTATGGTTCCCATAGAGTTCAATGATGGAAGCATTGAACTCTATGGGAACTCCCATAGAGTTCAATGGATGGAAGCATCCTTAACGTCATGCGGTAATAACGTCAAGCGCTAATAACGTTACGACGCATGCGTATTTCCATTTTCAGAATAGCGGGCGGTATTAACGTTACCGCATGCCGTAACTTGTGCACACTTCAACTCTCAAATACCGCCCGTTATTCTGAAAATGGAAATATGCGTCGTAACGTTATTAGCGCTTGACGTTATTACCGCATGACGTTAAGGATGCTTCAGAGAGTTGAAGTGCGCACAGAACGTTAGCCTGAACGTAAACGTTAACGTGACAAATAACGTCAAATATAACGTTTACGTGTTGTATTTGCCGCGTTCCAGAATCTTTTCCATCTGTTACGTCAATACCGTCCAATCAGAGCGTAGATCTACGTCTATCTACGAATCAGAGCAAAGTCTACTCGCTCTCTTTCCTCCGAGATGTAATTCTGGAACTCTACATTAGTAATGAAATTTGAGTTGAAGTGCTGCCATCATAAAACGTCAGACGTTAAACATAACCTATCAATTTGGATTTTGATTTTATTTTGCTGAAACTCTCTTTTATCTAATATCTATAATATTGAGCCTCGACAGCTGGAATAATATTTGAAATATTGATGTTCTAATGATTATATGCATAATAAAGAGAATTTTCAACTTGAAAGTATTTTATTATCAATGAAATATTCAAGTGTTAGAGACATCAGAATTGCAGTGTAGTTTCAGCCATTTCCTTATGTACTGAATGTAATCTGATAACACAGTAATTTAACTTAATCCTTTTGATAACTTTCAAATCACTGCTGATTTTCGTTCATTATGAGAAAATACACAGGAAATGTAAACAATGACAGTTTGAGGTTATCGAGAATTGCATTTAACAATCAAAATTCGGCCATTCGCAAGTCATCGGTGCTACTCGTTTAACGTTCGGTTACGTACGTCGCTGTTTAAGGTATACGTGGGAGACCGCTAGTTTACGTAGGCCGTAAAGCTGACGCTAACGTTAACGTTAAAAACGAAAGAATGAGCATGCGTAGATGTCAATTATAACGTTAACGTTTACGTTCATGGCTGCACTTCAACTCTACATTGAACTCTATGGGAACTCTATGTTCCCATAGAGTTCAATGCAACTCTATTACGGTATGCGGTAACGTTAATACCGCCCGTTATTCTGAAAATGGAAATACGCATGCGTCGTAACGTTATTAGCGCTTGACGTTATTACCGCATGACGTTAAGGATGCTTCAGAGATATATATAACTATAAGAGAGTTGAAGTGCGCACAGAACGTTAGCCTGAACGTAAACGTTAACGTGACAAATAACGTCAAATATAACGTTTACGTGTTGTATTGTAATGAAATTTGAGTTGAAGTGCTGCCATCATGAAACGTCAGACGTTAAACATCCCGTCTGTTCCGATATTCCTGAACAGTACTGTCAGTATTTCAGAAACGATGCCTATTGGCCCAGTCGTTCGAGTTCTATTGTTATTCGATTGCGGGCCAGTAAAACCAGCAATATCGGAACAGGCCCATAACCTATCAATTTGGATTTTGATTTTATTTTGCTGGAACTCTCTTTTATCTAATATCTATAATATTGAGCCTCGACAGCTGGAATAATATTTGAAATATTGATGTTCTAATGATTATATGCATAATAAAGAGAATTTTCAACTTGAAAGTATCAATGAAATATTCATGTGTTAAGAGACATGAGAATTGCAGTGTAGTTTCAGCCATTTCCTTATGTACTGAATGTAATCTGATAACACAGTAATTTAACTTAATCCTTTTGATAACTTTCAAATCACTGCTGATTTCCTATAATTTTCGTTCATTATGAGAAAAAACACAGGAAATGTAAACAATGACAGTTTGAGGTTATCGAGAATTGCATTCAACAATCAAAATTCGGCCATTCGCAAGCATTGAACTCTATGGGAACCATAGAGTTCAATGTTCGCAAGTCATCGGTGCTACTCGTTTAACGTTCGGTTAACGTACGTCGATGTTTAAGGTATACGTGGGAGACCGCTAGTTTACGTAGGCCGTAAAGCTGACGCTAACGTTAACGTTAAAAACGGACGAATGAGCATGCGTAGATGTCAATTATAACGTTAACGTTTACGTTATCTATAGAGAGATATGAGAGAGTTGAAGTGCAGCCATGAACGTAAACGTTAACGTTATAATTGACATCTACGCATGCTCATTCGTCCGTTTTTAACGTTAACGTTAGCGTCAGCTTTACGGCCTACGTAAACTAGCGGTCACCCACGTATACCTTAAACATCAACGTACGTTAACCGAACGTTAAACGAGTAGCACCGATGACTTGCGAATGGCCGAATTTTGATTGTTAAATGCAATTCTCGATAACCTCAAACTGTCATTGTTTACATTTCCTGTGTATTTTCTCATAATGAACGAAAATTATAGGAAATCAGCAGTGATTTGAATGTGAATGCAGCTTTATACGCTTCTTCCATATCTCTCTTATATCTCTGCCCGACATTGAACTCTATCTCATATTCTCATAGAGTTCAATCAAAGATTAACTCCTCTTCCTCTTTGGTTCAATGCTGCCCGATGATACTGTTCGCGCGTGCGCAATTGGGATATCGAAGATCCGCTCACATCCACATGACGAAAAGTCATGATCACCATATCTCCTATATCCAAAGATATCACACAAGTAATATCTTTGCCTATATCCATTTGCCTATATTTCCTCGGGTTGTTCATTTCAAATTGACGCTTAAATCCCCACATTCCCCACCCCTTATCGATAAACGTAGCGATCGCAGCGACTCCTACCCAGAGATATATCTCTATATCTCTGCTCCAGAGATATAGATATTGTGAGGGTGGATACTCTTAAAACTGATGAGACGGTTTTTAACAAAGTTTATTGTAGTGTAGTTTCAGCCATTTCCTTATGTACTGAATGTAATCTGATAACACAGTAATTTAACTTAATCCTTTTGATAACTTTCAAATCACTGCTGATTTCCTATAATTTTCGTTCATTATGAGAAAAAACACAGGAAATGTAAACAATGACAGTTTGAGGTTATCGAGAATTGCATTCAACAATCAAAATTCGGCCATTCGCAAGCATTGAACTCTATGGGAACCATAGAGTTCAATGTTCGCAAGTCATCGGTGCTACTCGTTTAACGTTCGGTTAACGTACGTCGATGTTTAAGGTATACGTGGGAGACCGCTAGTTTACGTAGGCCGTAAAGCTGACGCTAACGTTAACGTTAAAAACGGACGAATGAGCATGCGTAGATGTCAATTATAACGTTAACGTTTACGTTATCTATAGAGAGATATGAGAGAGTTGAAGTGCAGCCATGAACGTAAACGTTAACGTTATAATTGACATCTACGCATGCTCATTCGTCCGTTTTTAACGTTAACGTTAGCGTCAGCTTTACGGCCTACGTAAACTAGCGGTCACCCACGTATACCTTAAACATCGACGTACGTTAACCGAACGTTAAACGAGTAGCACCGATGACTTGCGAATGGCCGAATTTTGATTGTTAAATGCAATTCTCGATAACCTCAAACTGTCATTGTTTACATTTCCTGTGTATTTTCTCATAATGAACGAAAATTATAGGAAATCAGCAGTGATTTGAATGTTATCAAAAGGATTAAGTTAAATTACGTTGTTATCAGATTATATTCAGTACATAAGGAAATGGCTGAATCTACACTGCAATTCTCATGTCTCTAACACTTGAACATTTCATTGATAATAAAATACTTCCAAGCTGAAAATTCTCTTTATTAGGCATATAAATCATTAGAACATCAATATTCCAAATGTTATTCCAGCTGTCGAAGCTCAATATTAGATAAAAGAGAGTTCACGCGAAACGAAAGCAAAATCAAATTGATAGGTTATGTTTAACGTCTGACGTTTCATGATGGCAGCACTTCAACTCAAATTTCATTACAACACGTAAACGTTATATTTGACGTTATTTGTCACGTTAACGTTTACGTTCAGGCTAACGTTCTGTGCGCACTTCAACTCTCTGAAGCATCCTTAACGTCATGCGGTAATAACGTCAAGCGCTAATAGAGAGTTGAAGTCATTGAACTCTATGGGAACCCATAGAGTTCAATGGTTGAAGTGCAGCCATGAACGTGAACGTTAACGTTATGATTGACATCTACGCATGCTCATTCGTCAGTTTTTAACGTTAACGTTAGCGTCAGCTTTACGGCCTTCGTAAACTAGCGGTCTCCCACGTATACCTTAAACATCGACGTACGTTAACCGAACGTTAAACGAGTAGCACCGATGACTTGCGAATGGCCGAATTTTGATTGTTAAATGCAATTCTCGATAACGTCAAACTGTCATTGTTTACATTTCCTGTGTATTTTCTCATAATGAACGAAAATTATAGGAAATCAGCAGTGATTTGAAAGTTTTCAAAAGGATTAAGTTAAATTACTTTGTTATCAGATTATATTCAGTACATAAGAAAATGGCTGAATCTACACTGCAATTCTCATGTCTCTAACACTTGAACATTTCATTGATAATAAAATACTTCCAAGCTGAAAATTCTCTTTATTAGGCATATAAATCATTAGAACATCAATATTCCAAATGTTATTCCAGCTGTCGAAGCTCAATATTATATAAAAGAGAGTTCACGCGAAACGAAAGCAAAATCAAATTGATAGGTTATGTTTAACGTCTGACGTTTCATGATGGCAGCACTTCAACTCAAATTTCATCACAACACGTAAACGTTATATCTGACGTTATTTCTCACGTTAACGTTTACGTTCAGGCTAACGTTCTGTGCGCACTTCAACTCTCTAATAACGTTACGACGCATGCGTATTTCCATTTTCAGAATAGCGGGCGGTATTAACGTTACCGCATGCCGTAACTTGTGCACACTTCAACTCTCAAATACCGCCCGTTATTCTGAAAATGGAAATATGCGTCGTAACGTTATTAGCGCTTGACGTTATTACCGCATGACGTTAAGGATGCTTCAGAGAGTTGAAGTGCGCACAGAACGTTAGCCTGAACGTAAACGTTAACGTGACAAATAACGTCAAATATAACGTTTACGTGTTGTATTTGCCGCGTTCCAGAATCTTTTCCATCTGTTACGTCAATACCGTCCAATCAGAGCGTAGATCTACGTCTATCTACGAATCAGAGCAAAGTCTACTCGCTCTCTTTCCTCCGAGATGTAATTCTGGAACTCTACATTAGTAATGAAATTTGAGTTGAAGTGCTGCCATCATAAAACGTCAGACGTTAAACATAACCTATCAATTTGGATTTTGATTTTATTTTGCTGAAACTCTCTTTTATCTAATATCTATAATATTGAGCCTCGACAGCTGGAATAATATTTGAAATATTGATGTTCTAATGATTATATGCATAATAAAGAGAATTTTCAACTTGAAAGTATTTTATTATCAATGAAATATTCAAGTGTTAGAGACATCAGAATTGCAGTGTAGTTTCAGCCATTTCCTTATGTACTGAATGTAATCTGATAACACAGTAATTTAACTTAATCCTTTTGATAACTTTCAAATCACTGCTGATTTTCGTTCATTATGAGAAAATACACAGGAAATGTAAACAATGACAGTTTGAGGTTATCGAGAATTGCATTTAACAATCAAAATTCGGCCATTCGCAAGTCATCGGTGCTACTCGTTTAACGTTCGGTTACGTACGTCGCTGTTTAAGGTATACGTGGGAGACCGCTAGTTTACGTAGGCCGTAAAGCTGACGCTAACGTTAACGTTAAAAACGAAAGAATGAGCATGCGTAGATGTCAATTATAACGTTAACGTTTACGTTCATGGCTGCACTTCAACTCTACATTGAACTCTATGGGAACTCTATGTTCCCATAGAGTTCAATGCAACTCTATTACGGTATGCGGTAACGTTAATACCGCCCGTTATTCTGAAAATGGAAATACGCATGCGTCGTAACGTTATTAGCGCTTGACGTTATTACCGCATGACGTTAAGGATGCTTCAGAGATATATATAACTATAAGAGAGTTGAAGTGCGCACAGAACGTTAGCCTGAACGTAAACGTTAACGTGACAAATAACGTCAAATATAACGTTTACGTGTTGTATTGTAATGAAATTTGAGTTGAAGTGCTGCCATCATGAAACGTCAGACGTTAAACATCCCGTCTGTTCCGATATTCCTGAACAGTACTGTCAGTATTTCAGAAACGATGCCTATTGGCCCAGTCGTTCGAGTTCTATTGTTATTCGATTGCGGGCCAGTAAAACCAGCAATATCGGAACAGGCCCATAACCTATCAATTTGGATTTTGATTTTATTTTGCTGGAACTCTCTTTTATCTAATATCTATAATATTGAGCCTCGACAGCTGGAATAATATTTGAAATATTGATGTTCTAATGATTATATGCATAATAAAGAGAATTTTCAACTTGAAAGTATCAATGAAATATTCATGTGTTAAGAGACATGAGAATTGCAGTGTAGTTTCAGCCATTTCCTTATGTACTGAATGTAATCTGATAACACAGTAATTTAACTTAATCCTTTTGATAACTTTCAAATCACTGCTGATTTCCTATAATTTTCGTTCATTATGAGAAAAAACACAGGAAATGTAAACAATGACAGTTTGAGGTTATCGAGAATTGCATTCAACAATCAAAATTCGGCCATTCGCAAGCATTGAACTCTATGGGAACCATAGAGTTCAATGTTCGCAAGTCATCGGTGCTACTCGTTTAACGTTCGGTTAACGTACGTCGATGTTTAAGGTATACGTGGGAGACCGCTAGTTTACGTAGGCCGTAAAGCTGACGCTAACGTTAACGTTAAAAACGGACGAATGAGCATGCGTAGATGTCAATTATAACGTTAACGTTTACGTTATCTATAGAGAGATATGAGAGAGTTGAAGTGCAGCCATGAACGTAAACGTTAACGTTATAATTGACATCTACGCATGCTCATTCGTCCGTTTTTAACGTTAACGTTAGCGTCAGCTTTACGGCCTACGTAAACTAGCGGTCACCCACGTATACCTTAAACATCGACGTACGTTAACCGAACGTTAAACGAGTAGCACCGATGACTTGCGAATGGCCGAATTTTGATTGTTAAATGCAATTCTCGATAACCTCAAACTGTCATTGTTTACATTTCCTGTGTATTTTCTCATAATGAACGAAAATTATAGGAAATCAGCAGTGATTTGAATGTGAATGCAGCTTTATACGCTTCTTCCATATCTCTCTTATATCTCTGCCCGACATTGAACTCTATCTCATATTCTCATAGAGTTCAATCAAAGATTAACTCCTCTTCCTCTTTGGTTCAATGCTGCCCGATGATACTGTTCGCGCGTGCGCAATTGGGATATCGAAGATCCGCTCACATCCACATGACGAAAAGTCATGATCACCATATCTCCTATATCCAAAGATATCACACAAGTAATATCTTTGCCTATATCCATTTGCCTATATTTCCTCGGGTTGTTCATTTCAAATTGACGCTTAAATCCCCACATTCCCCACCCCTTATCGATAAACGTAGCGATCGCAGCGACTCCTACCCAGAGATATATCTCTATATCTCTGCTCCAGAGATATAGATATTGTGAGGGTGGATACTCTTAAAACTGATGAGACGGTTTTTAACAAAGTTTATTGTAGTGTAGTTTCAGCCATTTCCTTATGTACTGAATGTAATCTGATAACACAGTAATTTAACTTAATCCTTTTGATAACTTTCAAATCACTGCTGATTTCCTATAATTTTCGTTCATTATGAGAAAAAACACAGGAAATGTAAACAATGACAGTTTGAGGTTATCGAGAATTGCATTCAACAATCAAAATTCGGCCATTCGCAAGCATTGAACTCTATGGTTCCCATAGAGTTCAATGTTCGCAAGTCATCGGTGCTACTCGTTTAACGTTCGGTTAACGTACGTCGATGTTTAAGGTATACGTGGGAGACCGCTAGTTTACGTAGGCCGTAAAGCTGACGCTAACGTTAACGTTAAAAACGGACGAATGAGCATGCGTAGATGTCAATTATAACGTTAACGTTTACGTTATCTATAGAGAGATATGAGAGAGTTGAAGTGCAGCCATGAACGTAAACGTTAACGTTATAATTGACATCTACGCATGCTCATTCGTCCGTTTTTAACGTTAACGTTAGCGTCAGCTTTACGGCCTACGTAAACTAGCGGTCACCCACGTATACCTTAAACATCGACGTACGTTAACCGAACGTTAAACGAGTAGCACCGATGACTTGCGAATGGCCGAATTTTGATTGTTAAATGCAATTCTCGATAACCTCAAACTGTCATTGTTTACATTTCCTGTGTATTTTCTCATAATGAACGAAAATTATAGGAAATCAGCAGTGATTTGAATGTTATCAAAAGGATTAAGTTAAATTACGTTGTTATCAGATTATATTCAGTACATAAGGAAATGGCTGAATCTACACTGCAATTCTCATGTCTCTAACACTTGAACATTTCATTGATAATAAAATACTTCCAAGCTGAAAATTCTCTTTATTAGGCATATAAATCATTAGAACATCAATATTCCAAATGTTATTCCAGCTGTCGAAGCTCAATATTAGATAAAAGAGAGTTCACGCGAAACGAAAGCAAAATCAAATTGATAGGTTATGTTTAACGTCTGACGTTTCATGATGGCAGCACTTCAACTCAAATTTCATTACAACACGTAAACGTTATATTTGACGTTATTTGTCACGTTAACGTTTACGTTCAGGCTAACGTTCTGTGCGCACTTCAACTCTCTGAAGCATCCTTAACGTCATGCGGTAATAACGTCAAGCGCTAATAGAGAGTTGAAGTCATTGAACTCTATGGGAACCCATAGAGTTCAATGGTTGAAGTGCAGCCATGAACGTGAACGTTAACGTTATGATTGACATCTACGCATGCTCATTCGTCAGTTTTTAACGTTAACGTTAGCGTCAGCTTTACGGCCTTCGTAAACTAGCGGTCTCCCACGTATACCTTAAACATCGACGTACGTTAACCGAACGTTAAACGAGTAGCACCGATGACTTGCGAATGGCCGAATTTTGATTGTTAAATGCAATTCTCGATAACGTCAAACTGTCATTGTTTACATTTCCTGTGTATTTTCTCATAATGAACGAAAATTATAGGAAATCAGCAGTGATTTGAAAGTTTTCAAAAGGATTAAGTTAAATTACTTTGTTATCAGATTATATTCAGTACATAAGAAAATGGCTGAATCTACACTGCAATTCTCATGTCTCTAACACTTGAACATTTCATTGATAATAAAATACTTCCAAGCTGAAAATTCTCTTTATTAGGCATATAAATCATTAGAACATCAATATTCCAAATGTTATTCCAGCTGTCGAAGCTCAATATTATATAAAAGAGAGTTCACGCGAAACGAAAGCAAAATCAAATTGATAGGTTATGTTTAACGTCTGACGTTTCATGATGGCAGCACTTCAACTCAAATTTCATCACAACACGTAAACGTTATATCTGACGTTATTTCTCACGTTAACGTTTACGTTCAGGCTAACGTTCTGTGCGCACTTCAACTCTCTAATAACGTTACGACGCATGCGTATTTCCATTTTCAGAATAGCGGGCGGTATTAACGTTACCGCATGCCGTAACTTGTGCACACTTCAACTCTCAAATACCGCCCGTTATTCTGAAAATGGAAATATGCGTCGTAACGTTATTAGCGCTTGACGTTATTACCGCATGACGTTAAGGATGCTTCAGAGAGTTGAAGTGCGCACAGAACGTTAGCCTGAACGTAAACGTTAACGTGACAAATAACGTCAAATATAACGTTTACGTGTTGTATTTGCCGCGTTCCAGAATCTTTTCCATCTGTTACGTCAATACCGTCCAATCAGAGCGTAGATCTACGTCTATCTACGAATCAGAGCAAAGTCTACTCGCTCTCTTTCCTCCGAGATGTAATTCTGGAACTCTACATTAGTAATGAAATTTGAGTTGAAGTGCTGCCATCATAAAACGTCAGACGTTAAACATAACCTATCAATTTGGATTTTGATTTTATTTTGCTGAAACTCTCTTTTATCTAATATCTATAATATTGAGCCTCGACAGCTGGAATAATATTTGAAATATTGATGTTCTAATGATTATATGCATAATAAAGAGAATTTTCAACTTGAAAGTATTTTATTATCAATGAAATATTCAAGTGTTAGAGACATCAGAATTGCAGTGTAGTTTCAGCCATTTCCTTATGTACTGAATGTAATCTGATAACACAGTAATTTAACTTAATCCTTTTGATAACTTTCAAATCACTGCTGATTTTCGTTCATTATGAGAAAATACACAGGAAATGTAAACAATGACAGTTTGAGGTTATCGAGAATTGCATTTAACAATCAAAATTCGGCCATTCGCAAGTCATCGGTGCTACTCGTTTAACGTTCGGTTACGTACGTCGCTGTTTAAGGTATACGTGGGAGACCGCTAGTTTACGTAGGCCGTAAAGCTGACGCTAACGTTAACGTTAAAAACGAAAGAATGAGCATGCGTAGATGTCAATTATAACGTTAACGTTTACGTTCATGGCTGCACTTCAACTCTACATTGAACTCTATGGGAACTCTATGTTCCCATAGAGTTCAATGCAACTCTATTACGGTATGCGGTAACGTTAATACCGCCCGTTATTCTGAAAATGGAAATACGCATGCGTCGTAACGTTATTAGCGCTTGACGTTATTACCGCATGACGTTAAGGATGCTTCAGAGATATATATAACTATAAGAGAGTTGAAGTGCGCACAGAACGTTAGCCTGAACGTAAACGTTAACGTGACAAATAACGTCAAATATAACGTTTACGTGTTGTATTGTAATGAAATTTGAGTTGAAGTGCTGCCATCATGAAACGTCAGACGTTAAACATCCCGTCTGTTCCGATATTCCTGAACAGTACTGTCAGTATTTCAGAAACGATGCCTATTGGCCCAGTCGTTCGAGTTCTATTGTTATTCGATTGCGGGCCAGTAAAACCAGCAATATCGGAACAGGCCCATAACCTATCAATTTGGATTTTGATTTTATTTTGCTGGAACTCTCTTTTATCTAATATCTATAATATTGAGCCTCGACAGCTGGAATAATATTTGAAATATTGATGTTCTAATGATTATATGCATAATAAAGAGAATTTTCAACTTGAAAGTATCAATGAAATATTCATGTGTTAAGAGACATGAGAATTGCAGTGTAGTTTCAGCCATTTCCTTATGTACTGAATGTAATCTGATAACACAGTAATTTAACTTAATCCTTTTGATAACTTTCAAATCACTGCTGATTTCCTATAATTTTCGTTCATTATGAGAAAAAACACAGGAAATGTAAACAATGACAGTTTGAGGTTATCGAGAATTGCATTCAACAATCAAAATTCGGCCATTCGCAAGCATTGAACTCTATGGGAACCATAGAGTTCAATGTTCGCAAGTCATCGGTGCTACTCGTTTAACGTTCGGTTAACGTACGTCGATGTTTAAGGTATACGTGGGAGACCGCTAGTTTACGTAGGCCGTAAAGCTGACGCTAACGTTAACGTTAAAAACGGACGAATGAGCATGCGTAGATGTCAATTATAACGTTAACGTTTACGTTATCTATAGAGAGATATGAGAGAGTTGAAGTGCAGCCATGAACGTAAACGTTAACGTTATAATTGACATCTACGCATGCTCATTCGTCCGTTTTTAACGTTAACGTTAGCGTCAGCTTTACGGCCTACGTAAACTAGCGGTCACCCACGTATACCTTAAACATCGACGTACGTTAACCGAACGTTAAACGAGTAGCACCGATGACTTGCGAATGGCCGAATTTTGATTGTTAAATGCAATTCTCGATAACCTCAAACTGTCATTGTTTACATTTCCTGTGTATTTTCTCATAATGAACGAAAATTATAGGAAATCAGCAGTGATTTGAATGTGAATGCAGCTTTATACGCTTCTTCCATATCTCTCTTATATCTCTGCCCGACATTGAACTCTATCTCATATTCTCATAGAGTTCAATCAAAGATTAACTCCTCTTCCTCTTTGGTTCAATGCTGCCCGATGATACTGTTCGCGCGTGCGCAATTGGGATATCGAAGATCCGCTCACATCCACATGACGAAAAGTCATGATCACCATATCTCCTATATCCAAAGATATCACACAAGTAATATCTTTGCCTATATCCATTTGCCTATATTTCCTCGGGTTGTTCATTTCAAATTGACGCTTAAATCCCCACATTCCCCACCCCTTATCGATAAACGTAGCGATCGCAGCGACTCCTACCCAGAGATATATCTCTATATCTCTGCTCCAGAGATATAGATATTGTGAGGGTGGATACTCTTAAAACTGATGAGACGGTTTTTAACAAAGTTTATTGTAGTGTAGTTTCAGCCATTTCCTTATGTACTGAATGTAATCTGATAACACAGTAATTTAACTTAATCCTTTTGATAACTTTCAAATCACTGCTGATTTCCTATAATTTTCGTTCATTATGAGAAAAAACACAGGAAATGTAAACAATGACAGTTTGAGGTTATCGAGAATTGCATTCAACAATCAAAATTCGGCCATTCGCAAGCATTGAACTCTATGGGAACCATAGAGTTCAATGTTCGCAAGTCATCGGTGCTACTCGTTTAACGTTCGGTTAACGTACGTCGATGTTTAAGGTATACGTGGGAGACCGCTAGTTTACGTAGGCCGTAAAGCTGACGCTAACGTTAACGTTAAAAACGGACGAATGAGCATGCGTAGATGTCAATTATAACGTTAACGTTTACGTTATCTATAGAGAGATATGAGAGAGTTGAAGTGCAGCCATGAACGTAAACGTTAACGTTATAATTGACATCTACGCATGCTCATTCGTCCGTTTTTAACGTTAACGTTAGCGTCAGCTTTACGGCCTACGTAAACTAGCGGTCACCCACGTATACCTTAAACATCGACGTACGTTAACCGAACGTTAAACGAGTAGCACCGATGACTTGCGAATGGCCGAATTTTGATTGTTAAATGCAATTCTCGATAACCTCAAACTGTCATTGTTTACATTTCCTGTGTATTTTCTCATAATGAACGAAAATTATAGGAAATCAGCAGTGATTTGAATGTTATCAAAAGGATTAAGTTAAATTACGTTGTTATCAGATTATATTCAGTACATAAGGAAATGGCTGAATCTACACTGCAATTCTCATGTCTCTAACACTTGAACATTTCATTGATAATAAAATACTTCCAAGCTGAAAATTCTCTTTATTAGGCATATAAATCATTAGAACATCAATATTCCAAATGTTATTCCAGCTGTCGAAGCTCAATATTAGATAAAAGAGAGTTCACGCGAAACGAAAGCAAAATCAAATTGATAGGTTATGTTTAACGTCTGACGTTTCATGATGGCAGCACTTCAACTCAAATTTCATTACAACACGTAAACGTTATATTTGACGTTATTTGTCACGTTAACGTTTACGTTCAGGCTAACGTTCTGTGCGCACTTCAACTCTCTGAAGCATCCTTAACGTCATGCGGTAATAACGTCAAGCGCTAATAGAGAGTTGAAGTCATTGAACTCTATGGGAACCCATAGAGTTCAATGGTTGAAGTGCAGCCATGAACGTGAACGTTAACGTTATGATTGACATCTACGCATGCTCATTCGTCAGTTTTTAACGTTAACGTTAGCGTCAGCTTTACGGCCTTCGTAAACTAGCGGTCTCCCACGTATACCTTAAACATCGACGTACGTTAACCGAACGTTAAACGAGTAGCACCGATGACTTGCGAATGGCCGAATTTTGATTGTTAAATGCAATTCTCGATAACGTCAAACTGTCATTGTTTACATTTCCTGTGTATTTTCTCATAATGAACGAAAATTATAGGAAATCAGCAGTGATTTGAAAGTTTTCAAAAGGATTAAGTTAAATTACTTTGTTATCAGATTATATTCAGTACATAAGAAAATGGCTGAATCTACACTGCAATTCTCATGTCTCTAACACTTGAACATTTCATTGATAATAAAATACTTCCAAGCTGAAAATTCTCTTTATTAGGCATATAAATCATTAGAACATCAATATTCCAAATGTTATTCCAGCTGTCGAAGCTCAATATTATATAAAAGAGAGTTCACGCGAAACGAAAGCAAAATCAAATTGATAGGTTATGTTTAACGTCTGACGTTTCATGATGGCAGCACTTCAACTCAAATTTCATCACAACACGTAAACGTTATATCTGACGTTATTTCTCACGTTAACGTTTACGTTCAGGCTAACGTTCTGTGCGCACTTCAACTCTCTAATAACGTTACGACGCATGCGTATTTCCATTTTCAGAATAGCGGGCGGTATTAACGTTACCGCATGCCGTAACTTGTGCACACTTCAACTCTCAAATACCGCCCGTTATTCTGAAAATGGAAATATGCGTCGTAACGTTATTAGCGCTTGACGTTATTACCGCATGACGTTAAGGATGCTTCAGAGAGTTGAAGTGCGCACAGAACGTTAGCCTGAACGTAAACGTTAACGTGACAAATAACGTCAAATATAACGTTTACGTGTTGTATTTGCCGCGTTCCAGAATCTTTTCCATCTGTTACGTCAATACCGTCCAATCAGAGCGTAGATCTACGTCTATCTACGAATCAGAGCAAAGTCTACTCGCTCTCTTTCCTCCGAGATGTAATTCTGGAACTCTACATTAGTAATGAAATTTGAGTTGAAGTGCTGCCATCATAAAACGTCAGACGTTAAACATAACCTATCAATTTGGATTTTGATTTTATTTTGCTGAAACTCTCTTTTATCTAATATCTATAATATTGAGCCTCGACAGCTGGAATAATATTTGAAATATTGATGTTCTAATGATTATATGCATAATAAAGAGAATTTTCAACTTGAAAGTATTTTATTATCAATGAAATATTCAAGTGTTAGAGACATCAGAATTGCAGTGTAGTTTCAGCCATTTCCTTATGTACTGAATGTAATCTGATAACACAGTAATTTAACTTAATCCTTTTGATAACTTTCAAATCACTGCTGATTTTCGTTCATTATGAGAAAATACACAGGAAATGTAAACAATGACAGTTTGAGGTTATCGAGAATTGCATTTAACAATCAAAATTCGGCCATTCGCAAGTCATCGGTGCTACTCGTTTAACGTTCGGTTACGTACGTCGCTGTTTAAGGTATACGTGGGAGACCGCTAGTTTACGTAGGCCGTAAAGCTGACGCTAACGTTAACGTTAAAAACGAAAGAATGAGCATGCGTAGATGTCAATTATAACGTTAACGTTTACGTTCATGGCTGCACTTCAACTCTACATTGAACTCTATGGGAACTCTATGTTCCCATAGAGTTCAATGCAACTCTATTACGGTATGCGGTAACGTTAATACCGCCCGTTATTCTGAAAATGGAAATACGCATGCGTCGTAACGTTATTAGCGCTTGACGTTATTACCGCATGACGTTAAGGATGCTTCAGAGATATATATAACTATAAGAGAGTTGAAGTGCGCACAGAACGTTAGCCTGAACGTAAACGTTAACGTGACAAATAACGTCAAATATAACGTTTACGTGTTGTATTGTAATGAAATTTGAGTTGAAGTGCTGCCATCATGAAACGTCAGACGTTAAACATCCCGTCTGTTCCGATATTCCTGAACAGTACTGTCAGTATTTCAGAAACGATGCCTATTGGCCCAGTCGTTCGAGTTCTATTGTTATTCGATTGCGGGCCAGTAAAACCAGCAATATCGGAACAGGCCCATAACCTATCAATTTGGATTTTGATTTTATTTTGCTGGAACTCTCTTTTATCTAATATCTATAATATTGAGCCTCGACAGCTGGAATAATATTTGAAATATTGATGTTCTAATGATTATATGCATAATAAAGAGAATTTTCAACTTGAAAGTATCAATGAAATATTCATGTGTTAAGAGACATGAGAATTGCAGTGTAGTTTCAGCCATTTCCTTATGTACTGAATGTAATCTGATAACACAGTAATTTAACTTAATCCTTTTGATAACTTTCAAATCACTGCTGATTTCCTATAATTTTCGTTCATTATGAGAAAAAACACAGGAAATGTAAACAATGACAGTTTGAGGTTATCGAGAATTGCATTCAACAATCAAAATTCGGCCATTCGCAAGCATTGAACTCTATGGGAACCATAGAGTTCAATGTTCGCAAGTCATCGGTGCTACTCGTTTAACGTTCGGTTAACGTACGTCGATGTTTAAGGTATACGTGGGAGACCGCTAGTTTACGTAGGCCGTAAAGCTGACGCTAACGTTAACGTTAAAAACGGACGAATGAGCATGCGTAGATGTCAATTATAACGTTAACGTTTACGTTATCTATAGAGAGATATGAGAGAGTTGAAGTGCAGCCATGAACGTAAACGTTAACGTTATAATTGACATCTACGCATGCTCATTCGTCCGTTTTTAACGTTAACGTTAGCGTCAGCTTTACGGCCTACGTAAACTAGCGGTCACCCACGTATACCTTAAACATCGACGTACGTTAACCGAACGTTAAACGAGTAGCACCGATGACTTGCGAATGGCCGAATTTTGATTGTTAAATGCAATTCTCGATAACCTCAAACTGTCATTGTTTACATTTCCTGTGTATTTTCTCATAATGAACGAAAATTATAGGAAATCAGCAGTGATTTGAATGTGAATGCAGCTTTATACGCTTCTTCCATATCTCTCTTATATCTCTGCCCGACATTGAACTCTATCTCATATTCTCATAGAGTTCAATCAAAGATTAACTCCTCTTCCTCTTTGGTTCAATGCTGCCCGATGATACTGTTCGCGCGTGCGCAATTGGGATATCGAAGATCCGCTCACATCCACATGACGAAAAGTCATGATCACCATATCTCCTATATCCAAAGATATCACACAAGTAATATCTTTGCCTATATCCATTTGCCTATATTTCCTCGGGTTGTTCATTTCAAATTGACGCTTAAATCCCCACATTCCCCACCCCTTATCGATAAACGTAGCGATCGCAGCGACTCCTACCCAGAGATATATCTCTATATCTCTGCTCCAGAGATATAGATATTGTGAGGGTGGATACTCTTAAAACTGATGAGACGGTTTTTAACAAAGTTTATTTAAAGATCTATTTAACACACTGGTGAATAATACAAAATGGCCGATGGTCGCTTGAAACTATTAATAGTGAGAGTAGCCTTTATCTATTCGCATTCCCGACAGAACTGGCTTCTGCACCATTAATAGCACGTGTACCTAACTTAGTTGCGCATGCGCATTAGGCCGAACATAATATTAGTTGTCAGCAGGTTGCTTTATAGAAGTGGACTGGTCCCAAATCAACTTTGGCCAGCAGTTCTTACTTCAACACCCCCTCCCAAACTGAGGACCTGACAACTACCAAAGAGTAACCAACAAGAGGATGCACTCTGTCATTTTGGCCGGTTGGGTTTCAATGACCTTGAGGGAATACTCATAATTCGATATTCGAACTATTTTGAAAGAAGTCGCATTATTTTCATAAACGGAAATTGATTCGTTTCCGACAGGATACGAAAACGAAAGCCGATATCTGCCGATATTCGTTCGGTTCGCAACTCGCAATTTGATTGGACGCCCAGATTCTGATTTGACTGCGGATGATTCTGTTCGCAGTATTCTGGCGCGTATCGTGTCCCCACTCCAAGGTTAAAATTCCATGAGTCAGATTTCGCCTTGTAAATTGACAGAGTGAAACCTCTTGTTGGTTACTCTTTGCAACTACTCAACAGAAAACTGAAAGTTCCATTTAACTGACTTCGATAAACTAAGAAATATAGAATATATATAAAGTGTACAATAGATAGTATTTTTATTAGAATTTATATAAATCAAGCCTTAAACCTACAACAGGATTGTCAGTGGAACCATACAGAGCTGTTGCTGTGAGGCAATGGAATAGGGTTCCTTATAGCGAACCAACTGTCCTTAATATTTGGTATGGTATCAATACATTGTGTCCAGGGACCGGAGACCCTTCCCACAAGTGATATTATACCATCATATCAACTGAAACTGATCAACAGATACATATGCCATAATGCATGCATATCACATAGTAGATCAACATATAAATGACATGACTGATCACATACATAGTATGTTCCATCATATCAGACTAACATGATTAATTCATTACACACATGTGGTCAGAATTTTGGATTTCGCATCTATCATTTCCAGGGACCGGAGACCCTTCCAAATCAAGACACTAGTATTCGTAAGAGTATGTATCCAGGGACCGGAGACCCTTCTTACATGACTCAAATGAACACTTCAACATGTATATTCATCAAAGTATATCTCCAGGGACCAAAGACCCTTCCAATATAACTCGAACAAATATACAACAAATTTTGAGTATTATCAGATTATGTTTCCAGGAACGAAGAACCTTTCCACAATATACAGATAAAACACTCAACAGACATATTACCAAAGTACCTAAGGGATCGAAGATCCTTCAAGATACTAAGATAAACAACAGAATTCATTATCAGAGTATGTTTGAGATCGAAGATCATTTATAACACTACTCAGATGAGGTATACATAATGACTGAAAAGAAAAAAAAAATTAATATTACTTATGAAATGTTTGATCAAACAGAGCATGTGTTGAGTTTGTCGTTGACTTTTCTCATTTTCTTCCTATAATATTGAATCATTATGACTTATTACTTGGTTATCATCTTATGCTTGGATTGGATATTTTCATGCAAATCAAACCTCATAGAATACAAGGTGATCACGAAACTTAGTGAGCTTTGCTGCATTCAATGGTTTTGTTAGAATGTCAGCAATCTGATCATTGGTATTGATCTTCACAATATTAATTTTCTTATCTCTTACGTGTTGACGAATCAATAAATATTTACGTTCCACATACTTCAAGCGGCTTTTACTTGTGCTAGCCAGACAGTTACGTCTTGCTGCTTCATTGTCTTCATATATATTAACTGGAAATGCTCTGAGACCCACAGTCTCTTCTAATAATTGTGCTAAAAACAGAATTTCATTAGTAGCATGAGTAAGTGCAATAAATTCCGCTTCTGCTGAACTTTGTGCTATTGTTGATTGAAGTTTTGAGCACCATACAACAGGATTACCAAATGCAAAAATCACAAAGCCTGTGGTCGACTTTTGACCACACTTATCACCTGAAAAATCTGCATCACAATAACATGACAAAATTGGAGATCCTACTGTGAATTTTAGACCTAACTGACTTGTACCTTTCAAATACCTGAAAACTCTTTTAACTAATGTCCAATGATACTGCTGTGGATTAGCTTGGAATCTAGCCAAATAACCTACGGCAAAGGATATATCAGGTCTTGTGAACATACTTAAATACAGTAGGGAACCTATAGCTTTCTTATACGGAAAATCTGCTTCATTCGTTACTTCCGGAACTTTATGATTTCCTTGAGGAACTAAAGGAGTGTCAACTGAATTTGAGTTTTCCATTCGAAATTCTTTCAACATTTCATTTACAAACTGTGTTTGATGAAGAAACAACTGATTTTCTGATCTAGTGATTTCTAAACCAAGAAATTTTGTAGGAAAGCCAAATTGTTTTACCTTAAAACGTGACTTCAACATATTCACATTTTCCTGAATAAGGTTTCTACAACTACCTGTAATTAATAGATCATCAACATATACTAAAATCAAAACGATATTACTATCTTCCTTTTTCTTATATAAACATGGTTCTCGTAAATTTGATTCAAAACCAGAATCCTTCAGAAAATTATCAAGTGTCATAAACCAACATTTCGGTGCTATAGATAATCCATAAAGAGCTTTTCGTAACTTCAATATTACCTTTGATTTATCAAGATTGATTCCTTCAGGAACACTTACATATTTTGGTCGATCAATTTCACCATGAAGAAATGCTGTTTTGACATCCAACTGTTCAACATGCCAATTCCTAGAAACTGATAATGCAAATAATAATTTAACAACTGATAGAGCTGGTGTAGGAGATGCAGTTTCCTCAGGAGTATACTTTTCAGTATCTTTGCATCCTACAACAACCAAACGAGCCTTACACACACCATTGTCCTTAACTGTAAATACCCATTTCAACGGAATACTTTTCATACCTTGTTTTCTTTCCACAATTTCCCAAACTTCATGTTGGTTTATAGCTTCAAGTTCGGACTGAATGGCAGTAATCCATTTACTACTTTCTGAACATGTCATTGCTTCCAGATATGTTTGAGGTGTTTTACTTGTCTGATAGATTTTTGTATCATATACAAAACCAAATGGATTCAAAATTGTGGCATTAACTGAAATTTGCGGCATATCAAGTCCACTGGTTTCATTTCCATCAAAATCGTCTAGCTGCGATATTTCTTCATATTCTATCTCATTATTTATCTGAGAGCTAACTGAAACATTTTCTAACATATTTGTAGCACTTGTTTTATCAACAGAATTGTTGGAGCTACTCTGTACTGGACTTGTAGTTCTTACAGAATCAGAGTTTTGTTCAACTGATTTCATTTCAACAGGATTGTTTGCAACTGATACAACAGAATTGCCAGTAGGTGGCACAACAGATATGTCCGTAATGGACGCAACAGAATTGCCTACAGAGGGCGTAACAGAAACGTTCTCACTGGACTCAACAGATTCAGACGAAACTGTTAATTCATCACTTGGGACTGATAACTTTGATTCATATGACTTGTATGTCAACTCTTCATTTATTAGAACATTACAAGATGTAATAGTCTTACATGTTTTGGGATCATACAACAAATAGCCAGTATCGGTATATCCTATTAAATACATTGTGCTAGATCTTGCATTCAACTTTCTACCTTTTGGAACATTTTCATTTCTAACTTCTGCCTGTGAACCGAAAATTCTTATATTTTGCAGATCGGCTTGTTTTCCATAGAGTTTTTCATATGGAGTCAAAAAGTCTAATGATGAATGAGGCGTACGATTGTATAGATAGCAAGCAGTCGAAAATGCAAAACCCCAGAAAGTATTTGGAAAGCCTGATTCAAATAACAAGGCTCTAGCCCTTTCTTGGAGTGTTCTATTGAACCTTTCAGCAGTTCCATTATGCTCATGTTGATAAGGTTCTGCTAACTGAATTTGAATACCAAACTGATCGAGAACTTGTTGACAAGATTCGCTGATGAACTCTGTTCCATTATCACAACGTAATTTTCTGAATTGACCAGGACTAGGAAATAATGACTGAAGATAGTTCAAAGCAGACTTCAAAAACTTGAAAGTTTCAGACTTTTGTTTCATCAGGAAAATTTGTGCATATCTTGAATAATCATCTAGAACAATTAAAATATACTTTTTCTTAGTGTAATGTGTTGGCGGATTGACAGTTAATAGATCTGAATGAAGAATTTCACAAGCTCTAGTGGCTCGATCTCTTTCTTTTGCACATGTTTTTCTGGTCATTTTTGCTTTAGAACAAATCGTACAATTACCAGTACTGAGATTATACGTGAGTTCTTTAACTCCTTGAACAACATTAGGTAATTTTCCTAAGTAAGAAGATGATATATGACCCATTCTACGATGCCACATACTACCTTCCTGAGCCAACATTTTTAACTGATTACGAGTAAATCTTTTACGTAATTTTCGTGTTTCTCTTCTACTATTATTGACTTTCTTATTGGATTTGATAACTGAGAGTTTCATTTTAAAACTAGAATTATCTTTCGAACTTAACTGTTTATTTATACTTTCTACTTTATTTTCATTAATTTTGTTGATACTACTTGTATCACCAGGATTGACTCTTGCTGAAATTCGATAAACGCCATCCGATACAAAGAGCAGGGAGATCTTTCTTCTTAATTTTCTAGATAAAATAAATCCATTATTAGCATTTAGCACAAGACTTGTCCCAAACTGAATATTAAATGCACGGACACTGAGAATATTATCCCTTACTTCGGGGACATACTGAACATTAGCTAGATGTACAATGTGCGAACTTTTTCCAAACTGTACTAATAATGGAAGAGTTCCCTGACCCATTGACATAGTGCTTTCAGTTTCCGATGCCAAAACAACAGATATCGGCTCTTTATAAGCCTGATAGTTCAACAAAATATTCTGTACATTCACTACATGGTGAGATGCACCAGAATCAACTAGAAATGTTGCAAACATACTGAACTTATTCAAATCGAACAATGACTTACTAGATTTTTGATCTTTCAGTTTCCTACAGTCCTTCTTTTCGTGTCCCTTCTTATGGCAGAAAAAGCAGAATCTCTCTGTGTTCACACATGTGTTTGACTTGTGGAACATCAAACCACATTTTCTGCAACTTGCGTCACGCTTTTCAGCTGGTGTCATTTTCTTTATTTTCTCCAACTGATCCAGTGTGTAAGGACTCTTTTCTGCCCTTTTCTCTTTAAAATAAGGAGACCTCTTAGCTTGATATTTCTCTTTCTTTGAACCATCCCTGTTTGTTCGATCAGACCTATTCTCTAAACAAAAATCACAACAATTATTATCATCTCTCTTACCACATTTGATGCAGAGCACTGAAACTGAATTAGGATTATCAAAAGTACATTCTCCAATGGGATCGTCAATACAAAAAGAGCATACAGTATACACTTCATTGATCTCAGTATTGAGATTCTCACCCGTAATACCAAAACACTCGGAACAAATATCCAAACTATCATTTGATTCATTCTTATACATACTGTTTTCTGCTTCCTTAAAATATTGGCTATTCGCCACCTCCAGAAAGGCATTCTTTACGAACTCGTACGTCCTCGTTTCCTCTGGTAGTGTAGCCATTGTGGTGAAAAACGCCAAGAAACCATTAGCATCCTTGATTTTATGTAGAAAATATCCCACTATGATCTTCGGGTCCAACGGAAAGCCCAGTTCCTTGAATTCTTGAACTCCTTTTTCGAATTGTGATACGAAGTTCACCGGGTTCATCTTCGGGTAAAATGTAATTTTTCCAAAATTGTCCAATACTTCCACCATTTTTTGAACATCATTTTTGCCGAACATTTGGATAAGTTTTTTGAAGGCTTCAGCTGCCGATTCTTCATTTTCTATTACAGCTCTGGGAGCGTGCTGCAACGATGCTTCCAAGTATTGTAGCACTTGAGCGTTGTACATGTTTTTCTCTTCTAAGCTCATGTTACACTCTGGTCCACCCATGTTGTGCAGTAGAAATTGCGATCTTCCTAGGGCCCTAATGTCACGCTCGACTCTTTGTTTCCATGAGCGGAAATTGGAATGACCCCTCAGCTTGTCGCTGTTTTCAAATTGAGGTATTATGAAGGTGGGTATATTGACCTTCTCCACAGATTGTTCTGATACTGTGCTTCCTGTTGACGTTGCCGGAGGATTCAAGTTGTTTATTTGCTCTGCCAACATCTTCACGAAATTGGTGTTCGTGAGCATTGCAAAAATATTTTCTGGTACTCCCATCGTTGACCTTTCGCTTGCATCGGATTGGTCCATCTCGATCATCTCTTCTTGATTGAACATGCTTGTTGTTTAACACGTGGTCGTCTAGTCTTCTGTTTAACACGTGGTCTTCTGTTTGTTAATTAATACGCACGCACATACACACAAGCGCTGCTACCATGTGAGGGTGGATACTCTTAAAACTGATGAGACGGTTTTTAACAAAGTTTATTTAAAGATCTATTTAACACACTGGTGAATCATACAAAATGGCCGATGGTCGCTTGAAACTATTAATAGTGAGAGTAGCCTTTATCTATTCGCATTCCCGACAGAACTGGCTTCTGCACCATTAATAGCACGTGCAAAGATTATAGAGTTAGGAAGATAGGAAACCGCCTCATATCGCTAGTACTAAGAAGCGTATACGTTTTGGCCTGTGTTGCACACAATTGACAATCAGGTGGCGCTGAAATCGTGCTCTCAAACTGTTGAATAACAGTTTTCTATTTCATAATTGAAGGGCGCGAAATTCGAATTCTGTTCCTCAATAAAAGGGCGCGAAATTCGAATTCTATTCCTTTTATTGAATTTGAGTAGACTTGGTCAAAACCAGAAAAAACATCCTGAGCGACAAAACAAAAATAGGCCTTTGTTTTGTGATCAAGATGTTTTTTTCATCTAAACATTGTTGTGAATCAATTAATATTAATGAAATACTGTGTTAGATTTGCTATACTTTTTATTTGAAATATATAGAAAATTTCGACAAAATTGAAGATTGTACATGGTGTATTCAAAGGTCAGGCTTTTTTTTAACGGAAGATACAATTGGTGAAAATAATTCACCTTTGTACACAAATAATTGAGCTCTGAATATAGGACACAACAGAACATGGTGAAATGTTATATATCAAAGGTGTAATTTCTACACAATACATTTTTTTCGAATTAATAGAATCAGTCGAATTTGTAAAATTTTTATCAGAAATTAATATGATATTCGATACAACATATCTCAAGAATTCTTTTACATATTAGTTACAGAATTTTCAGAACCACAATTAAAAACAAATTTACATAGGTGTAACCTGTATGTCGGTAAAGAATAACAAGTCAACTCCAAAATGCAAATAACTTCACTAATAACATGAATTGCATATCAACATAATAATACATATATCCAGCTATAAATGATAAAATTCAGTGATAAATTGAAATAGGTACGTGTATCTATTCTAATGTATAAAATTGTAATGTAAGAGCCTAGGAGTACAAGTGCATTTTATTTGGTTTTGAGAAAATCAGATTTAAAGTTAAAAATTATTCCCAAATTCGACCTGTTGGTTTCTCTAGTACTTTGTATTGCTCTGTCTTTTTCACTTGAAGTTTTGGACTTACTCTTTTATACCATCCTCAGCTTGTCCCACCACTTACTCATAGACAACGTGGTGATCGCCAAAGTGCAACTCTTCACATAGACTAATTTCATCGTACATCAGAGAACAAATTTCTTTTTTCTGCTCAGTATTTGGGAGATGCAACCTCAAAGAATCTATAATGACTCTACGTATTCCAGGAGAAACTTTTTTACTGCAGTTCACCAAGTCAATGTCTGGACATATTGAAAATCCTATTCACTTCAGAGTACTGAAAATAAAAATCAATCAATATCAGAGTCACATTGTACGAGTTTCAATACTTACGTTCAGATATTTATGGTAAATTCAAAAAATTTATATTCGGAGAATCTTTTGTACTACAGTTTCCACAGTTCCTCATCATACAATAGTTTCCATAAGACATTTTGAGCAAAGATATTTTTCTTTGATTTTGAAGTTTTCACCAAGGAAATACACAAAAAACTCTAATAATAAACGACTAAAATGAACTAAATAAACGACGAGCGGAAAGAGAATCAAAACAAAACGGCCATGTTTCTTCAAATCAAAGAGGTTCCTCTTTGTTCAAATCTTACAAAAGTCAAATTATGTTTCTCCAAATGGCCGTCGAATAAATATTTTAACCATTCTTGGCATCTTAGTACAACAATTGAACCACAAGGTGGCGCTACCGCAAGTGTATACGCTTGGTTTCCTATCTTCCTAACTCTATAATCTTTGAGCACGTGTACCTAACTTAGTTGCGCATGCGCATTAGGCCGAACATAATATTAGTTGTCAGCAGGTTGCTTTATAGAAGTGGACTGGTCCCAAATCAACTTTGGCCAGCAGTTCTTACTTCAACAGATATAGATATTCTATATCTCTGCTCTGCTCCTATCCTACGTTCCCCGTTTTTGGAGAAACATTTTTAGTACTGCGATCGTTCTCCTTCAATTGGCGAATCCAACTACCGATGAGGGCGCTGCGACTTGTCAACAAACATGGCGGAAAATGAGTAATCATCGTGAAAACTTTATTGTGAAAGCAATGTTATCGTAGATTTTATTCGATTATAGAGATATTTGTGAAGGAAGTGAATAATTATGGGATTATTGATTGTGCTCGGGTTCCTCCAAAACTTTCCTGAACATGTTGGTGTCGTTTGATGAAGATTTTACAAGAACTTATATCCAGAAAATTTCATTCTATCATCACACTCAAATGAATTATGTAATTTGTGGAAATAAATTAATGTAAATATTTGAGATAATTTATTTGGATGAAAACATATTATGCAGTTCAAAATGCCAACACAGAAATTATTTTCCAGCATTTACAACCAACTCAACAAGACCGCCTGAAAATTAATTTTACAGTTGTAATTTCATTAACGAAATTTGAAATTCTTGTCGAACGGTTTAATTATTGATCACATTCAACTGCTTGCAAAATTCAAATCACCACTTTTCATTTGAAATGTTCCCAACATGTCATCTCTTGAAGATTGCAAGTAATGCATGTACAACTTCAGTTATGTCAGAAATTTAATCTCATCTACTTTCTTCTGCTCAGGTTTCTCGGCACTATCAAAATCATGGAAATGAAAATTCGAATTGCCTTTTTTAATCGTCCAACACTAGAAAATTCATCTAGAACAAAGATATCTACTAACCTAAAATTATAGCGAAAATTGGTAAATAGTTTCGCAACTGAATGACACTGAAATAAATACTCACTAAATTTTTTTAATACCTATTTTTCTAGTCAGACATCCAAAAAATTTTGTGAATATAGTTCACTGGTAACCGAATATGTAATGAAAATATCTAACCCAAAGAAGTTAAACTCAAGTTATTACCAGAGATATATATCTCTGGTTATTACTCACTTTCTAGGTTAGTGATTTGGCCGCTAGGCGGCGTTTAGATTTTTGGATTCGCCAATAGAGTAACTTTGTTTC